>NC_136071.1:1174707375-1175407694 GCF_964261635.1 Lissotriton helveticus | reverse complement strand
CCCCAGGTGTCTGGTCTAAAGGAGTGGTCAGTATAGGAAAGTCTACAAAACAGAACAAACTTTATTGGCCATCACTTCTCACTTCCAAGTCCAAGCAATAGCGCTTTCCAAAGTGTAAAGGGATGCCCATTTCACCATACAACACATCTCCACGATGGGAACATCAATGGCCATTGCTAATGTTGGAAACACGATGACCTCAACCACCTCCAGCTCACATGGAAAGAGTTCAAGTATCCTCTCCCAGTCTCCAGGCACAGCAGGTGGAGGCTCTGGAGGTTGGGGCCCAGTACCTGCTCCTCTTGTTGGGAGAGGAGGGCTTCATTGAGAGGTAGATGAAGCAGGAGACACAGGAAGAGTTGCAGGACTTTGCATACTGCATCCTTCTCGTTCAGTCTAGGCTATCAGAATAGCTTGGGTCTGGTCCTGGTGCAGCTTCCTCCTTACTTGAGAAATAAAGGGTAGGAGGCGAAATGAGTAGTGAAATGGACATTTCTAAATCAACTGAAATGCATCCCCAAGGATTCTCACAACAGGAACTGAATGTCACCAAACTGTGGGAACTGCGTATTCTCACAAGTAGCAAAGCCCAATTGAAGAGCGTCCCAAAGGGCGAAAATGTATCTCCAGGTTGGAGATGCCGCTCTTAGTCGGTAAGATGATGCACCACTTAATTTAAGGACAGCATTATTTTTATGGTTTAAATTTCTTTATTAAATTTGCAACACACAAACAACCACGTATGTTTAGCTATCATCAAGCAGCGCTGTAGCACCTACAACTGGACAAAGCGAATCAAAGGCGTAAAGTTGACATTGGGCGCTTATCCGGATAATGTCACATACATGGGATAACAATTAAGAAAACTCCCCTAGGATCCCCCTCTTCCCCCCCCCCATCCGACCTCACCCCCCCCCCCTGTGTTCCACGTCCACTACTTAAGCTATGCTAAACCCCTAGTGACCTGCCTCAGCAGTCTGCCCGACGTGTATCTGTAAGGCGCAACAGCTGGAGATAACGGGGGCATGTGACCGCTCGGAATTCTATAGCTAGGAGCGACAAAAAGGGTTGCCACAGCTCATCATATTTAGAGCCCTCTCCCGTCATAGTAAGTGTCAATTTCTCCATACCAAGTACATGCCACAGACGGTGCAGCCAGCCTGTAAAGGTTGGGGTGTTGGGAGTGCGCCAGTGTGTAAGTATGTTTTGTGTCGCTGACCCCAGTGCAATGGCCATCTGTCTGCCTCTGCGAGATCATAGTAGGTAAGTGTGACAGGGAGGCGGGTCCCTTGGACATAGATACAGATGTTGCCTTGGACTGGTGGTCCGCTGTACCGCTGACCCCCCATTCTGTCACCCTTACACAGACTGATGCGACAGAGCCAGAGGAGTGCTTCCCAACGGAAGGCGGCAGTGCATGGAACTTCCCGTCGGAAAAAGAGCAGGGTCCCTTTAACCTCGGACTGCAGGACTACGTGGCTCCGCCCCCTGAGAGCGAAGCCGAGCCAAAAGCCGGAAGACAGAGCAAGACGGCGGACGGCGTTTTCCCGGAGGCGGATGGTGTACTGGAGTGGAGACGGAGAGTGGAGCAGTCGAGTGTCGGGGAAGAAGAGGAAGGATACGAGAGGAGCCCAGCTGATCTCGTCAAGCCAGGAGGCCACCGGTTCGGCGCTTCGCCCTGCCACGTTCCCACGGGAGGAGCGTGGCTGGACAAGGTACGGGGCAAGGTAGCGGGCTGGGTGGGGCGGAGCGGTCAGTCGAACAATCGAGACCCAGTGTAAATATTGTACAGCCTATGTGCCTTGTTCCCACCCCCTCACGAGCACTACGGATTTGTAAATAGTTGAGCACTTGGTTTCCCTCACACCCGGCCCCAATAAACCTGGCAAGGACGCCCCAGTGACTTCTTCTTTTCTTTCCTTTCTTTTGGGGAACCACCCGGACGGAGGCCGGGGACAGAACACCGGCGAGCCAAACCCCCCTAACAAGACCTGAAAGTCAGGCTCAGCTGCACTCCGGAACGGCTTCATTCTGGATAGCTCGGGATTCCCAAGAGGAGTCAGGACGGAGCCCTCCGAGTTCGCAAGACTAAGAGTGTCAAGCAAACGAAGGAAAGCTTATCTAAAAATAAAACCCTCTTTGAGAGCGCTATTTCCTGCCTCCGTCTCAATTGATACTGCTCCCCCAGACCCTGCCCCATTACAGTAAGTCAAGGGATTGGGGAGACCCAGCAGGACATATGCTGGAAAGCATGGGATCTCAGTCTCAAAGTGTTTGTCCACCTCATCTAGCACCTGGGTCCAGTAAGGTTGAACATGTTCACACTCCCATAACAAATGTACTAAATTGCCCACCTGCCCACAGCCACGCCAACATGTCGCCTCCCGGGTGCGGTCCATTGCATGCAAATGCTCCGGGGTATAATACCAGTATGTTACGATCTTCGTGAGGGTTTCCGTGAGCCCCATGTGATATGCGGAGTGTCGGGCCCTGTAGTATATTCCATCCTACTCCTTGTGGCTGAGTGTCCTGCCCAAGTGCCTCTCCCACTGCTCTCTGCTGGGATTGTATGTGTGTGTGTGCTTGACCTGCAGCATCTTGTAGAGATCAGAGATTAGCTTTTTATCTGACGTGCGAGTGATGAGCCACCTTTCGTAAGGGGAAATGTGTCTGTCTGCCTCAGAGCGGACCTGTAATTGAATGCCCCAATGTCTTACTTGTAGATATCTAAGCCTCTCCATCTCCGGGAGCCCATATTCCTGCATAAATTGGGAGAGCGGGATGACCCCCTCTGCGCCATACATATGATACAGAAAACGGCAACCAGTGGGCCTCCAACCTGCAAAAGCAACTGTATCCATACCAGGAGTAAAATCAGGGTTGTCGACTAATGGGGTAAGCGGAGACGGGAAGGTTGTGAGCTCGTGTTTGACATTATTGGCATCCCACACCTTCAGGGGGACCCTGTAATGTACGAGGCAAACAGATTAGGGGGCCTATGGGGTTTGCGCAGGAAAGGAATCTCTTGCAAGGGTCGGGCCGCCAACGCCTGGTCCTGAAACAACCAGTGTTTCTCCGATTCCCATCTGCTCCACTCAACCAAGTGCCGCAGTTGAGCCGCTTGAAAGTAGAGCCGGAGATCAGGGACTCCAAGACCTCCCTCATCCGGAGCAAGCATCACCAGTGTCCATCTCAGTCGTAGTTTCCGACCATTCCAGATAAACTGAGCTAGGTCGGATTGTGTCTGCCGTATCCAACCAGCAGGCGGTCGGAGAGGAATGGTGCGGAAATGATAGAGGATCTGTGGTAGAATGGTCATTTTGACCGCAGCAATTTTGCCTAGCCATGAGAGGGGATATTGCTTCCATTGGCCGAGTTCTCTGGGGATCTTCCCACGCAGTAGTGCATAATTGGTGGTAACCACTGCAGGGGAGGAAGCCTGCTGAATCCCAAGACATGGGATTGTGTCTGCCGCCCATTGGATGGGAAGCAAGTTTTGCAAATATTCCCGGGTAGGACGTGACAAGACAGGTCCAGGGCCATTGATTTGTCCGCACTTACCTTAAATCCAGCAGCCCGGGCAAAGGCGTCCAAATCTGCTAAGCATGCCGGCAATGCGCTCCTCGGGTTCGCAAGTGATATTAACACGTCATCCGCGTATAAGCTAATCGTATGGACATAGCCAACAAATTTGATCCCTGTAATTGCCGGGTTCTGCCGCATTCCCCGAGCTAGAGGATCCATGTAGAGGGCAGGAGAAGGGGCGACAATGGGCACCCCTGTCTCGTACCTCTTTCAATAGGGAATCGGGAGGAGGTGTACCCGTTCACTCAGACCGTAGCTGTGGGGAATTTATAGCAATTAAGGACATAGGAGCGAAATCTTTCCCCCATCCCCACCCTTTCTAAGACCTGTTCCAGGTAGGGCAGGTGAACACTATCGAATGCCTTCTGGGCCTCGATGGCTAGCATCATGTATTCCCCCGGCACCCGTGTAGCCTTCTCAATGAGGGACAGAATCCGTTTAGTACTATCCGATGTTTGGCGTTCAGGAATGAATCCCGCTTGGTTCGGGTCAATGAGACTGGGCATATGGGGGGCAAGACGAGCGGCGAGTATCCCTGTATACAATTTAAGATCTATGTTAAATATGGGATATTGGGCGATATGCTCCGCATTTAGATTTATCCTTCCCGGGCTTGGGGATTACCGCTATGGAGGCCCCCAAGAGATCACTCGGGATCGCCCCTGGGTCAGCAAAGGAATTAAACAGCTGCGTGAGGAGCGGGGCGCTCAAGGTGCAAAACTTCTTGTAAAAGATAGCTGAAAAGCCGTCCCGCCCAGGGGCTTTCGCTAGCTTGAGACGAGGTACAGCTGCGATGACCTCCTCCGTTTGAATGTTTCTGTCTAGGTGGTCAGTCTGGGCCTTGCTCAAAGTTGGCAGGGTAACAGAGTCCAAGAAGGCAGCTCCCTCGGAGCTTTCCAACAGGGCCCCACCGTAAAAGATGGCATAAAAATCGTGAAATGCTTCAGCTATGGTATCATCTTCCGACATGCATTTACCATCCGCCCGATTGATCTCCCTGACCCCCTGCCTTTGGAGGACCTCCTCAACTTGTGGGCGAGGGGGTGTCCGCACCTGTCCCCCCCTGCATAGTAGGTGTGCCGCAATCGCAGCGCTGTGAATTCTGCCCTATCTTGGTCAAGCGCCGGCTTTAAGCTGTCGCCACACCCTTGGGGCTCCCGTCCTCTGGTGCATCTGCTCCAGCTCCGGGGTTTGTTGCATGAGCTCTTCCCCTTTGCGCCTGCGCTCCACATTATCTGCCGCTGAGATGGCGATGAGCTCCCCACTAACGACTGCCTTCAGTGCCGCCCATTGTGTTGCGAGGGTAGTTCCTGTGTTGGCATTATGTGAGAGGTAATCGGCGATGGAGCGCTGTGGGCCGTGACCTGGGTGGGAGGGTGAGAGTGGCGAGTACTGGAGCGTGATCTGACAGGGAGGCCACTCTTATGTCAACAGCAGTCGTGAGCGCGCGCACTGAAGCAGATACTCAGAAATGGTCCAGTCTCGCATAGGTCTTGTGTGCATTGAAGTAATAGGAATATTCCCTATCAAAAGGGTGAAAGCTACACCACGGGTCGCATCACCCCAGGTCATTCAGTCGTGCAAGCCCCTCTGCAGAGAGTGCACCTGTCTGATGAGTGCGCTGGCTGGATCTGTCCTTAATATTGTCGAAAACTAGGTTCAGGTCGCCCCCTAGAATGACATTGCGGTCTTTCATGGCTGTGGCTTCCGCGAGCGCGGAGTGTAAGAACCGTTCTTGGCCCTCATTCGGGGCGTACAGGGAGCCAACAGTGAATGTCAGGCCACCTAGGGCGAAGCGGTATGTCAGGGGTCTCCCCGTAATCTCGGCCTCCTTATGTAGGACCTCACCCTTGAATCTCTGAGCCACTAAAATCTCTACCCCAGATGTTTTAGTAGGACCTGAGGAAAAGAATTGAGTGGGAAATTTCCGGGACCGAAGACGGTGGCAGTCCCTCGCTAGGAGGTGGGTTTCTTGCAGGAGGCAGATATCTGCTTGTGTGCTTTCTAGGCATGACGGGACGGCTCTGCGTTTCACTGGGTTATTAAGGCCCCGCACATTGAGGGTTAAGATCTTAAGCGTGGCGGCAGGCATTACTGGTATCTGATAGGATTGAGTGTGTAGTGAAGGTGCCATACATGGCGCCACCAGAGTGCGGGGTGGTCAAATGACTGAGGGCCTCATGGGCGTGTGGAAGAATGCATTGGGGTAAGTCTACCAACAATGAACGAGCCCCCCTCCCACCAACAACCTGGACATTAATACAGCAGCCAGCCAGCTAGAAATAGCGTCTGAAGTCAGCCAGGTTGGGAGTTGGATAGTTCCGCGGAGACAGCATCCAGAGCTTTTTGTAAATTCCGCCACCGGGTGCCTCCTGGAGCGGCGTCTGTGGCCCTGCTGGTGCCAACGGAGTCTGGAATCATCAACCTCTTCATTAAGAGTTCTCATCCCCACTCTCTTCCTTCGTGGTTTCAACACCCAGCAAGCCTCTGACAACGAGCCCAATTGATACAGTCTGTTATCCATGCGAAACAACAGTCTGAATGGATGGTCCCAGCTATAAGGAATATTGCGCTGCTGGAGGTGCATAGTGACAGGCCTGAAGGTTCTTCTTTTTTGCAAGGTGAGGGCAGATAAGTCCTGATACAGCACCTGCGTTTGATCGCGAAACTTCAGTGGATGCATTTGACGTGCTTTTTGGAGTATAGCTTCTTTGGTGCGATAGTCTTGGACACAGACTAATATGTCCGACGGTGGAGCGGGCCCACTCTGTGCGCACGGTCCAAGCGCAGTTCCGCAGTTCAGACTCCAGAGATCTACCCAGAATGTGATTTTAGAGTTCCTTCGAGTAGGTGAAAAGGTCTTTCGAGTCGTCATCCACCTTCACGCCTTTGATCCTGATATTATGGCGCCAGGAGCAGTTTTCTAGGTCCTCGAGATGGGTTTGGAGGTCGACTTGTTTATCATGTAACCTGAGGATCTCCCGCTGAGTGCCGCTATCTCCGTGTCCCTCCCATCGCTCTTGGCTTCCAGATCAGCGACCCTTTCTCCAATGCCATCCACGTCCCGCCTCCCTGATCTCCGACGTGAACTCCTGCTTGAGAGTGTGAATGTCGTCCCTCAGCGTGACAAACAGACTCGCGGAACGCCTTGCTGATGGGTTCTGCGCCCTGATGTCTGGCCAGAGGCATTGTCGCCATGTTTGAAGTTAGTTGTCCAGCTAGTGCTTTGGCAAACAGATCTTTAAGGGTCTTGTCCCTGCATCCCCTGGAGGAGGACATAGATCACTCCGATTTAACCCAAGGGGCTGTGAAAGGGTCCCTGTGCTGCGCGACTGGCTCCCCTTCCGTGTCTAGTGTCTGCCAGGGTCCCAAACAAGGGGCTGGGGAGTTAGGGTGCCAAAATGAACTCTGAGACTGCCCTGGATAGCGCAGCCCTCACTTCTGTCAGCAGCTCCCGGGGTTTGCCACGCCGACGGGGTCTATGTCAGGTCCTATGGGCCGATGCTAAGCCACCGTCCTTTATGGCTATCCTCTACGCCGTACTCCCCCAACCTCCAGGGCGCACCCCCACTGCCGCACTTGCCTGTGCCAGCACGGGGCCGCTGCCGCTAATCTGCCCCCAGCTATCGCCGCCACTCAAGGGTGCCAACAAGTCGTCTACATCCTCCGCCCACAGCCAGCTCGTCTGTGCGTGTCCATGTGGGCTCTCCCCAGCAGCTGTGTGTGATTGCTGGCTCTCAGTGCCCAGGAGGCCTGGGGTGCCAGGCCCAGCGGTGAATGGCACCAAGTGAATCGCCCTACCTCCTTTCGCAGCGAGTCGGACGGCTGCAAGGCCCGGTCCTGGCCACAGCTCCCACAGTCTACTACTGCTGGCCGCCTCACCCTCCGCCTGTTGTACTGCAGGTCGGGTCCTTCCTTACGCCGTCTCAGTCAAGCCGGACTCACACCTGGGTGATCTGCCAAACCGTAGGCCCGGGCGCGCAGCGGGCCGCGGCCACGTTCAGTAAAGCGCCACAACGGTGTGGTTGGTATTAGCCCCGCAGTTCTTGCCAGCCGAAGCCCTGTTTCAGCCTCTAGCCACCTCACCCGGGGAATCCGCCAAGCCGCCTCTGTCACACCCGGAGATTCCTTCCTTGCCGGGACTCTCTGTGTACTCCCGGTGTCCTTCGTATCCCTCGAAGACCAGGCCTTCACTCATCTGGCCCAACGCGGCCTGCTCCCGCTGACCTCGCGGCACCCAGCATTCCTCAAAGCGCGGCAGGGCCACCGGGATTGCGCTCACCTCGCTTCCGCCACCAGTGGCGCAAGCTGTATCTTACCACGCCGCAGTCCAGGCCCACAGGGTGGCACCCCCACAGAGCAGCGCTTCAGCCCGCCAGTCCACCTCCCAGATCTAAGTTCACCAGGGCCCTCTCATCCCCTCCGCCAGGAGCCCTGCCCTGGGTACAGTCAAGCAGTGTCCAGGCCGGCGGCCAGACCCCGCAAATCACCGATAAGCCCACCAGGCTGCTCCACGAGGTAGGCCATCTCTCGCTTCAGGCACAGCCGCCTCCGTCGCTCATCCAGCGCCGCCAGATCTGCCGCGGCCCCACTCACCGGCGATATAACGAGCTCCAGCCAGCAGTTTCCTCCACAGACCTCAGTCGCCACCAAGCAGACCAGGTAGTAGGCCTGCAGACCGGTGCCCCGGGGTGCCCTCACATCATCGCACCTACTGGACAGTCGTCACCGCAGAAGGGATCACCAGGCCCTTCCTTAGCCGTCTTTCTGCCGGGCCTCCCACTCGTGGCACCGGGGAATCCGCACTCGTGGCTGTGCGGCTCAGGCGTGGTGGGCCTTTCACAAAATGGCGGTCTAGGCTCGCCTCCCCAGCACTACTCCGTGTCTCTGCCGCTGGGGGGGTCACCAAAATCACCACAATCCGGGCCGTCCCGGTGAGAGCTAAAGCTCCGCTGCCGCCTCCTCTGCTCCTCTGCTCAGTGCTGACAGCGTACCGCTCTGCAGGCCTCTCCTTGCTCGTCCAACTCCGGCACCTCAGCCCCTCCACAAAATGGCGGCCCAGGCCAGGTTCCCCCACGCCACTCCAAACCTCAGCCGTGGAGGGAATCACCAGACCACCACAGTCGGGACCGCCGCAGCGCAGCCCACAGCTCCGGCCCCAGCTCTCAGGCTCATCGTCCCGGCAGGGGCTATATGCAGGATCTCGGGCCTCTCGCTACTCGAGAGCGACCCCCGGCCTCTCCTCCTCACCGAGAACCGCGGAAGCTATCGGCTCCCTGTCTGGAGCCAGAACGCCCCTCCAGCGGCCACCACCACCTCAAAGTGCCACTCCGTGATTCCAGGACCACCCCACCCTGAAGATTTGGGCCGACAGCTGCAAGAACTGCCAGAAAGGCGGTGCTAAATCAGGCCATCGGGGGCGCTCCGGAGCAGAACGTCTGCTCACACCGCCATCTTAGCCACACCCCGAGCATTATTTTTTAAAGACATTTTGCAACAAACGCATAAAAACATGACAAAGTCTCTGCAAAAGTATAAAAAAAGTCTATTTCATTACCATGCAGATGCGTTTCACCTTAACACATCAGATATCAGAGCATTCTAGACAGGATTGTCCAGCCCTTCGGTGTGCGTATTGTCACCTACGCGGACGATACCCAACTGGTGGTCTCTTTGGACCACTCAGAGGTATCGTCCAACACCCTAGGTCCCTGTCTAGAGGCTGTTGCCAGATGGATGCAATCCTCCCGTTTAAAACTCAACGGGGAGAAGACAGATGTCATCTTATTGGGCAACCCCTCGCCCTCTGTCTTTTCATCCATCTGGCCTCCATGTTTGGGCCCGCCTCCCGCTCCCAAACCTCAAATAAAAAGCTTGGGGGTTTGGCTTGACACCGCATTGAACTTCTCAGCCCAAGCCACAAAGACCGCAGCCACCTGTTTCGGCCTGATGAGGATGCTACGGAAGGTGCTCCCTCTGCTTCCATTCCAGGCTAGGAGGATTCTAGTCCAGGCCCTTATACTATCTCGCCTGGACTATGGCAATGTCCTCTATATGGGAGCCCCTTCCTATGTCATTCAGAAACTCCAAGTCACCCAAAACAGTGCGGCCCGTCTGCTTTACAATCTCCCTCGCTGGGAGTCAGCAAGGACCGCCATTGAGGAACTCCATTGGCTCCCCATAGCGGCCAGAGTACAATTTAAAGCTATGTGTACTCTACATAAAGCCTTCCACCACCTTGGTCCTGCAATTCTGCAACCCCTGATCACCCCCTATGTCCCCTCACGTTCCCTTCGTTCCAGTACCCTCCAGCTGGCCTCCTCTATCAGAGTGAGGAAAGCCCGTTGGGGAGGTCGTTCCTTTTCATACACCGCTGCCAAGTTCTGGAACACCCTCCCCCTCTCCCTTCGAGGAACCACCGATCATCTTTCCTTCAGAAAAGCCTTGAAAACTCACTTGTTTGCCAAATCCCGCTAATCTGCCCGAGCCTGTGCTAAGTTAGCTTTAGTCATAAGCGCTACGAGGCCTCCGGGTAGATGGCGCTATACAAGTACAATTTCAATTCAATTCAATTCAATTCAGAAGCATTTTTAAAACTGATAGTTTTCAAAAGTGAACGCAAAAACATTCACACCTCGGCCTTGCCTGATAACGCCAATAGAGGCAAGTCAGTTGTCACATAAAACCTTCTGGGTGGTCTGGGCTGTGCTATGCCACATTATAGTTTATTAAATCAAACACAAGGGGTGATTTTGTACAGCGCACATCCTTAACTTATGTATTTCAAGGTGCTCTTATAGATCATAATGAAAAAAGGAGGCGGCAAAGTGAAGTAAGACTATTGTCTAGAATCACACAATTTGGTCAAGTGGGGAAGCCAGGCTGGATCCCAGGTTTCCTGTTTTTACATTGTGCAATTCAATAATCGGGTTACTTCATTTTTAAACTTGGATCTCCCAAGCTGGCCATGGCGCCCACCGTAACCCCTGTCCTCACTAAGCCCATTCCACCATGCTGCCCTCAGTGCGGCACTCGGGCACGCCACAGACCACATTTCGAGTAGGGGTGGGCGGAATTTGTGTTATAGCATTAAGCAAATGTACGCGAAACAGTAAAAAATCTCCGCGAACACGCGGAATTGCTTGCCCGCGATGCTTTTTTACTGTTCGCAATCGCTGTTTGCGTGCTCGGAGGGGAGGGAATATCTTGCGAACACGCATTTTGAGAACGCGAACAAGCAAAAATTCTGCGAAGTCGCGGAACGCACAATTTGGGGCAATTTTGCGTTCTCCGCGAAAATCAAAATTACCCAAATTCCACGAGCAGAACGGAATTTGCCGCCCAGGCTTAATTTCAAGGCCCCTGTGAGTGCCTATTGGCACAGCCCACCAGCAGACCCCGCTCTCACCTCTTCTAAGGAAGGGGTTTGCGCCATCGGAGACAAAGGCCTTCCCGCGGAAAGGACGGTTCACTTCTTACCCATAAAGCATCCTCCGCCTGGAGTCGCCGCCGCGCTCCTGGAATCCGTGAGACGCGACAGAAGGTAATCTTTACAAATACCGAACAATAATGCTGCGGCATACTTCGCGCAATTAAATATTTTTCTTAATTATGCCCTTCTGTGTTTCCATTCAGGCAAATGAGCGTTTTATTCCCCATCTCCTCTCCAAAAAAATGCTTCTTTTGCGTGCACTTCCCTCGCTGCTGCGGGTGTTACCCGCGCATTAGACACCTGGGAGAGGTAATTTGATCATCCCAGCCATTTGGCTCGGATCCGCGGATAGACGCGGACCCCTCCCGCCCGCCTCGGAGTCTGCGGCCTCGCTGCCTGCTGTCAGACGCGAGCGACGGCCCTGGCTCGGCGTCAAACTAATATTGAAATGGTGTCTGTTTAGGTCCATAAAACGGAGATGCCGGGGGACAGCGCTGCCTGCAGACACCGGCGCTAATGAGAGGCAGCAGCGCTTCGCGAAGAGTGGGCCGTGTAGTGAAAGTATGTTTCTTTAAGATGTTTTGTAGAATATTTACTATGCAATGGAATTGTGGATATGGAATGGAATGTATTGTGCAGAGCAGGTTTATAGGAATGTTATGATTCATTCGTCTCTAACCAACTACTGTCCTGCATGCACTTTTTTATATGTACCTTACTTTCATTTATTAAACTACTAATTCATTTATAAATTAAGTGTGATTAGTACACTTATTATCCCATCCTCGTCGCCAAAATTGTAGTGAAGTCGTAGGAGAATAATATGTGTAGTAATCACACTTAATTTATAAATGAATTAGTAGTTTAATAAATAAAAGTAAGGTACATATAAAAAAGTAGTTATTGTATGTTTCTTTAAGTTTTTTTGTAGAATATTTACTATGTAATGGAATTGTGGATATGTAATGGAATGTATTGTGCAGTGCAGGTTTATAGGAATGTTATGATTCATTCTTCTCTAACCAAGTACTGTGCTGCATGCACTTTATATGTACCTTACTTTCATTTGTTAAACTACTAATTCATTTATAAATTAAGTGTGATTACTACACTTATTATTCTCCTACGACTTCACTACAGGCCGCATCTGGGAGCTGGGCCGGAGTCCGGGAAAGCACTCGGAAAACTAGAATATGGACGCCGCGGCCCCCTGGTTCAGTCAGTTAGATTCGGGGGTGTGAACCAGAGACTTCCCAACCATCATCGCAGTGGCAGTGAAAGATAGCTCTGTGGGCTAAAGCGCTTGTGTGTCTGCTGCATATGTGTGACCCCGAAGTTATATTCATTCTACTTGAGGTGTTTAAAACAGTGTGCGCCTGGGGAGCCCCGCAGAGAGGATATCTGTATGTGCATAAAAGCATCTGAAACGTCAGAGGCAGTACAGAGGCCCGACGTCTGCACGAGTGTATTTAAAACCAACCTACAAAAGAGAGAAGATGCAGTGACAGGATGTGGCCTAACGGCTAGAGCGCTCTATGTGGAAGCAAGGGAACCGGGTTCGAGTCTCAGCCTTTAGCTCAACATACTGTGATTCTGGGCAAATCCCGTATTTTTTTCCTATCTAACAAAAGCAATGTGTCCGTGTGTAAGGTACCTTGTGCTCATGTGTTCGCCCTGACTCTTCCCGTCGCGCTACACAAAACTTCAACAAAAAGTTACATGAAGATGTCCTGGAGAAGATGGACAAAGGATGCTGTGGACAATAATGCACCATCTTACAACCAATGGAAAATGGGGACTTCAGACAATTGGGAGAATGAATTATGACGACGAAAAGTGGAAGTGGAGTTCACAGGGGTGGGAGGGTGCCGGGAGTGATGCACACTTCACCCTCACACTCCCCCTGCCTCCGAAAGAAGGCTGCCAGCTGACCGCTGCTGGTACCCTCTCCCCTCCTTCCCATCACATCAAAAATGCTTACGTCATCTTCTGTGAGCCCCAAAGCCTGTCAAGGGAAATGAGCACGACATTTGGGGGGAGTAAAATGGCTGACAATAGTGTTACAATTCAAAGGTTTCTCTGCACCAACCGAGGGCACCCAGCTCTTGGCCTGTTTTGTGTGAGAGGGAAGGTGGGGGGGTGTACACAAGCTCAAGCCAGGGTCGGAGTGGGATATATAAAAAATAGGCACAGGCACCAAAATAAAAGTGGCCCCATAAATGAATTATCTAATAAAGTAGAACATTGGGGCAGTTTTCAACTTGTAAAAGTATGGAAGACGGCACGGGCTTGAGATTCCTGCAGACAATGTTATTTTTAAATCTGCTAAAGGGGAGAGAAAGAAGGAAGGCCGGATGAGGATACACAATTTTTAAATCATATATTTCATTGTTGTTTACATTATTATCTCCTCCATGTAATCTCACCAGACTACAATTTACAAGAATTAAAGATTGGCCTGGAAGAAACCAGTTGAAATACAACAAAAGTATTGACAGCTTGTTTTCGTGTAGCGCTTCATACCGACCTTCTACTACTACAACTAAGTGCTATAAATATCAGATGACCCAATTATCAGTACTCCGTTTACCGACCTCGCAAAGAGGAAAGGCCGAGCCTGCCTCGCGGGGTTTGAAACTGAGCCTTGCAGGGGCTGGAGACAGCATTGAGTCACTGAGCCAAAGTGCCGGCACTTATACACGCATCACAAAGTGGTTAGTGGCCGTGCATTTACATGACAAGTGTTAATAATCCCGAACTCGGGGTTACTCCCCATGTCCACATCACAGATAGGAGAGGCCGCGATGGCATGACAGGGTGTGAATCTTCTTTTTGTCGCGTCTCTGCCGCAGCCACCGAACCTGCTGAGCCACATTTCCAGTAAGATGAAGCGGTGCAGTGATATGTGGAGAGAAAGCTCCGCTGCAAGAGGTACTTTCACGCCACTGCTGTCCAGTGGCACGCGTCGAGCGTGACACCTTGGCCATACCCATGGTCCCAGGGCTGGCAGATCCCAGCATGCAGTGCGCGGGTGTCCCAGGACCCCCTATCCCAGCATGCAGTGCGTGTGTCCAAGGGCTGCAGGTACCAGCATGCCCTGCCCGTGTGCAAGCTGCTGGAGTCCCAGGGATCCCAGCATGCAGTGCGCAGGTGTCCTAGGCCCTAAGATCCCAGCATGCAGTGCGCAGGCGTCCCTGGGCCCCCAGACCCCAGCATGCAGTGCGTGAATGTCCAAGGGCTGCAGGTCCCAGCATGCCCTGCCCGTGTGCAAGGTGCTGGAGTCCCAGGGATCCCAGCATGCAGTGCGCAGGTGTCTCAGGGCCCCTAGACCCCAGCATGCAGTGCGTGAGTGTCCAAGGGTTGCAGGTACCAGCATGCCCTGCCCGTGTGCAAGGTGCTGGAGTTCCAGGTATCCCAGCATGCAGTGCAGAGGTGTCTCAGGGCCCCCAGACCCCAGCATGCAGTGCCAGGGGCCCTTGGCAGCTGGGACACAGCCAGCAGAGGGCTGTGGAAACACTGCAGCCCTGGCCCCGGCCCCAGCAGCCTTGACACCGGGCCTGCTCTCAGCTGTCACCTGCCAGCCATTACCAAGCTGCTGAAAACAGCTACACTGATCAGCGGTTAATAATGTTCAGCGGTTATGGCGCCTCCAGGGCCCTGCCAGCCCGTGCCGCCAGTATAACTGATGGATCTGTGCATGTGTGTGTGTGTGCGTGTGTGTGCGTGTGGGGGGGGGAGGGAGTCGCAGCGTTGGTGTTGCATGCAGCCACCGCTTGCCCACCCCCTGCTCTGTGCTAGCTCAGACACATAGAATAGGCAATATGTCAGGTTTCTGTGAGTGGCAGGGCCCTCCGGTTACGTTTTTGCGCTTCTTCCTGTCTGCCATATGCCAAATGCTGTGACGGGATCAGATGTCGTCTCTGACTCACCAAAGGCGGCTCCAGGACGGACTGGTATATTCCCGAGTTCGGCCCGGCAGCTTATTCCTAACATTGCCCTAGAAAATAAGATTTCGGCGGCGACCTTTTGCACACATTTGCATGCACGACAATGTTGGGTTACTTTCTCTGAAACGACTTTTGTTTATACATCCAGCTTCACACAACATTATCACGATGCCTTGAATATCATGTGTAGGCCTCTCTACGCACTAGGTACGAAAGTTGTCCTATCTTCATCCACGGGGCAACATCGCTCTCTACATATCCATAACATCACTAATCACGCACGCACATCGTGACGGCTGCTTTCTATTATAATTATAATAAGCATCCCGATAGATTGGTAGTGAGGCACTTCCGCTGAAGGTCCCTGGATGCCGAGAAATCCCCATGCAGTTGTCTGACATTCCGTGAGGGGTGTCCAACTGAAGACCAAGTTGGGGTCCTTCACTCTCTCACATCAGGTAATGGGGTCGGTTCATTCCTGGGGGGAGGGGAAGGTTGTGGGGGGTCTTGGCTCCACACCCATACACACTCTAGGTACACTTCGAGTAGGGCTTGCATCGTAAGAGTATATTCGATTACCATTTTGCATGTATATGCCTGCATATAGTAATTGCTTCAGCACCATGGAAGAAATGCATCTACGATTTGCTCTCTTGGTGCTTGCAATCTCCTTTATTTGCTTGTAACTCCTAATCATTGCAGCGCACGTGTTTTGTGCAAGAATCACGTTGGTTCAATAGATTCTATTGAAAACGTCCCACTGTGTATTCTCTGTATATTTCTCTGAGAACAAGTGAATACAAGTGACTGAGTGAAACATTCTGTACTTTTTCCACAATCCCCGAGTGTTTAGGGTTGTCATGTTCAACATGTTCAGTGGTTGCCTGAAACTCTTCGCTCCCTGGTAGGTTAGGGGGGCTTACAGTGGCACTGTGAGCTAGCTAGTCTATAGGCGGGGGGGCGTGGCTAGCAGCCGGTGGGAATGGCCGCTCTCTAACGCGGCTCCCGACCCCAGCCTGCTTATCCGCCAAATGTCTCTGATTCCTGACCTGGGATCCCCCCAAACTTCGGGGGGGGGCCCCACAGCTGACCCCAGTGTATGCCCCGACGAGGTACCTGCCCTGATTCCAGCGGCGCCACGGGAGAAACGCTCCTGCTGAACGGAGGTCCGGCTGCTGGCAAGATGGCGCCCGTATCGGAGCTTTGACTCCGTGATTAGCTGTGCCCACTGGTTTGGTCTTATCCAGTGACGGCACTGTGGATCGGACCCTGCTGCATACCTCTGGAGCCCTACAGATGCATTTTCCGACTCCCAGAAACTCTGTGGCCGCCTGCTTGCCATATCCGCACTGCCCGGGGTGAGCGCGGCGAGACTCCTACGTTGGGGGCCGTCTACGCGACACCCTGGCTTTTGGGCCTGTAGCTGCGGGCCCTTGGTGCCTTTCCCCGCCTGCCTTCCGCCAGAGACCCGGCCCGCTGAGCCATACCTGCCTTTGATGCCTTCGAGACCGCTACGGGACTGCACGCATCCCCGGTGCCGTCCTTGGACCCTCGGACCCTCACGGCTTTCTCCTGCGGTGGCCTCTCTCCTGTACGGCGTAGACCCGGACGCCGCGGACCAGTGACCCCCTTCAATTGCGGAGGTACGTTGACTGCGAGACTCCGCCTGTGGCCTGAGGCATTCCCGGCCCCCCCACTGTGCCCGACAACTCACTGCGATAGCTGGCCGGCGCTTACCCCACCTGCTAGCCGCCGCTGTGGACCTGTGCTGCCCTTGATCCCCCTCGCAACACCCCAGCTATTGGGCCTCTGCACCACTGCCTGCCGCCTCCCGGATTGCCTCCCACCCCCGCCGTGATGTTACCGCCGCCAGCTTCTGGGACTGCTTTTGCGGCCGGGAGTACAACGTGCCGCCTTTCCTCGCCAGCAACCACCAGACCCCTGCTTCGGTCCGCCGGTCTGCTGCGGCTGCTCCTAGCTGTAGTGGAGGCCTGAGCACCGTGGCCCTGAGCTCGAATACGCATTTGGTGTGGTGCTGACCTACAAGGTGGCGCTGAGTTTATCCGCTACGCTGGCATATCAAACAGACCCACGATCAATCCCTCGCTGGCTCTGGTATGAGAGGCGACTTGGCTGGCGGACGTTCACTTAAGGCCCTGCTCGCAGCTAGGCCCTCTTGGGTCCCCCGGGGAGCTCCCACTGCGATTCCTGGAATGGATCCGCTCTTCTGTTTATTGGGTCACCTTTGGATGTGTTGGCCTAGGGCCGTCATCACCCTGTGGCGATTCTTGACGATTACTTGGACTCCCCATTGCCCTCTTGAGCCTCCGTGCCACTCCTGAGCCCGAATTCTGGCCGCCACCTACTAGGAGTTCTATTGCTCGCCGCTCTCTGAGTGTTGCTCTGTCCGCTGAGTTTGGACTGTAGAGCCGAGTGGGTATCGCTTTCTCTCCCGCCATTGACCTTTCCTCCTGCTGCACCCTGCCTTCCTCTACACCATGTACGCCGCCTCTTTGACGCTTCTGTTCCTCATGGCGTCCAGTAAGGGGACCAAACCCTCCAACCAGAGGCAGCTCAAAAAGAACTCCTGGGGCGCAAAAAGTAATGATAAAACTGCGACCTCCCCATAAACCCCAAATCTTTCATCCCCCTCGCCGGGAGCGAAGGGCCCCACCCTAGAGGACGTTATGCAGGCGATAGCTGGCCTCAGATCCTCCCTGGATACGCGGATCGACTCAGTTAATATAGAGGTGACACTGCTGAGGGCTGACCTGTGGAAAATGGACTCCAAGGTCAAAGACGTGGAAGTAAAAACTGCGGCCCTGATTGATGACACTTCTACCCTCCAGCGGCAAGTGGAGCAACTCCAGAAGCAACAGCAGCAGATGAGCGAGCTCCTGGACGAATATGAAGGAGGAGCGCGACGCAATAATATTCGAATTTTGGTCGTGCCGGAACGAATGGAGGAGCCTGCTGCGGACCTCTTTGTGGAAAATTTGATTACGACCCACTCTCAAGCTTCTTCTCCATCGAGCGGGCAACACAGGGTCCCAGGAGGCAGACCCAAGCCGGGGGCACCCCCCCGACCAATTATTGTAAGGGTCTTCAATTTTCGTGACCGTGACGCCATCCTCCAAGCAGCCCGGGCAGGACCGTCTCGCCTCATGTCTAACGCCCGTATTACGCTCTTCCCGGACTTCACCATGAAGGTCCAGGCTAGGCGCCGCAGCTTCCTGGAAGTCAAGAAAGCTCTACGAGACAAACAAATTAAATATTCCATGCTTTTCCCAGCAAAATTGCGAGTGGAGTACGAGGGCAAAGCGTGGTTCTTTTTGTCGCCGGAGGAGGTGTGGGACTGGTTGGCGGGATGGCGCCGTGCTGGAAGATCTCTGAAACGCCGCGACGCCCACGAGGCTCCAGACCATCTGGCACGCGATGAACAGATGCCAGGTAGCCGGGAACTCTTTACTGGTGTCAACGATGTTGGGGACTGATTTCCGTTGCTCACCGGACCTGCTTCTCTCACAGGGACTTATTTGCTGGGACCGCTTTGCGTGGCGGATCTCCGCACTTTGTTGGCTCCTGATCCCTGATGGTGTAATTCTTCGGCCCCGGTCGAGGCCGCATTGACTACTTACCAGGTACTCTGTTTGATATGTGAATTTGGCACTGGGAACTGTTTGACGTTTAGTTTTCTCTTGTATTTGATGGTCACTCCACTACTAGAGGCAGGCGGGGGGTGTTACCGGCTCACCGAGTACCCCTACCATGGTTGGGAGGGCGACAGGCACTCTGCCTAGTTGGGGTGTGGATAGTTTCAAGTCCGCGGGCCGGGAAGCAGGGAGGGGGATGGATGGGGGGAGGAGGGGATCTGGGATTCTTATGATGTTGTTACATTGTCATTGTTTTTCTTGGTGTTCTTATTTTTTTGCAGAGTCCTCTTCTGTCACATTGACCACTGCTCTCGACCCACTATAGGTCTCAAGCTGTCTAGCGGTTCGCCCCGAAGGTTGCCTGTTCCCCCTAATGCCTTGTGAGCTTCTCCTTCCACACTATTACTCCGACTTATCGCCCTGGTGCTTCCGCCAGCCCTACTTCCACTTCTCCTTTCCGATGACCCCCTTAGTCCACATCTATGATGCACCCCCACTCTCGAACCCTCACGCTCCTGTCCTGGAACGTTAATGGACTGGGGCACAAGATCAAAAGGAGTGTGGTCCTCCAATACCTTCGTCGCCACTCCCCTGACATCGTCCTGCTGCAGGAAACACATCTAGTCGGTAACACTTGCAAGGCTCTCCAACGGGGGGGCTATACACTACTAGTTCACGTGGGCTTCACGTCTGGGTCTCGCGGTACGGGGATCCTCATCAAGAAAAGCCTGGCACTTACTCATTCCAAGACATGGGCTGACCCCTGGGCCGCATTGCGATAGTAGAGGCTACTTGGGAGGGCCGCCCGCTAAATCTGGTCTCTGTTTATATTCCACCTACACTCGTGCTGGACTCCCTAAGGGAGCTGGGTACTCGCCTGCTGAGCCTCCCAGTCGGTACATTATTGGTTGGCGGTGACTTTAATAGCACGATGTGCGATGACCTAGACCGCAGCCCTAAGCGCAGCTCTCATCGGTCTCCAGGTGGGTATCCTCCATCATTAGACCGGATGGAGTCAGGGTTAATGACCCTCAAGATATTGCGGAGGCTTTTGCCGACCACTTGGAAAGTGTCTATACCGCGGGTCCTTCCTATACGCCTGAGGAGTCTAGACAACTCCTGGCGGAGGTGCGTCTTCCGATAATTTCTGATGTAGATAGGGCGACCCTGGACGCTGATATTACAGTGGAAGAACTTACTTCGGCGCTTTTTGCCGTCAACTCCGGCAAAGCTATGGGCCCAAATGGAGTCCCGGTCGAATTCCTCAAGGGCATGGCCAGGGAAATTATCCCTCACTTGCGAAATATGTTTCTATGGAGCCGAGACGATGGCGTCCTCCCGTTAGCTCAGCAACTAGCCTCCATTGTTGTAATCCTCAATCCTAATAAACCACCCGATAGCTGCGGCTCTTATCGGCTGATCTCCTTGATTAGCACGGAGGCGAAGGTTCTGGCCAAGCTGTTGGCTACTCGGCTACTTCTCGTGCTTCCCTCACTCATCCATGATGACCAGTCCGGTTTCCTTCCCGGTCGTATTACCGCATTGAACCTGCGCAGAGTCAACAATGTCAGGAGTCGTCAGCCCATTATCCAACAGGATGCGGCCATCTTATCCCTTGACGCCACAATGGCATTTGACTCCATCGAATGGCCCTACCTCTTCGAGGTCCTGGCCCACTTTGGCTTTGGGCCCCAATTTATTAGTTGGGTGCGGCTCTTGTACACAGACCTTTTTGACCAGGTCAGGGTCAACGACCACACTTCGGGACAGTTTTGTCTCTACAGGGGCACCAGGCAAGGTTGCCCTCTATCCCCGTTGCTCTTCGCTCTCACCCTCGAGCCCCTCGCACACTGGGTCCGCACGGACCTCTCCATCAGAGGTCTCCAGTGGAATGGCGACGTTACGGACAAAATCTCCCTCTATGCCGACGATATCTTGATTTATGTGTCCTCTACCCGATCTTCCATTAATAGCTTGTTTCATGTCCTCACCAACTTTGGCAAATATTCGGGCTACTCGATTAATTGGACTAAATCCACACTATATATGCTGCATGGCCCCCCTCCCAGATTGCCCCGAGGGTTCACCATTGCGGTGGCCACGGACGGCTTCCAATATCTCGGCATATACATTACGCTGGATTCAAAGGTATTTCATTACCGCAACTTATTAGGCCCCCTGCGCAGACTTCGCAGCGACGTTGCAGATCCCTCCCACTGTCACTCCCGGGCAGGGCGGCTCGGTTTAAAATGTTAGCTCTCCCGCGCTTTCTATATGCCCTGCAAAACTGCCCCTTCTTGATCCCTGACTCCTACTTTTGCATGGTTGAAGGTGAGCTTCGTCTTTTGCTGTGGGACGGCAGTGCCGCTCGGATTGCCCTATCTAAGCTTTTTCAAGGCTGGTATGATGGCGGCATTGCCCTGCCCAACCTCCGCCTCTACTACTGGGCGTCACAGTTGGTGGCTGTTAACCACTGGGCACATGGCTCACCCCTCAACCCGGCCTTCCTCCTCGATAGGATCCAAACTGGTCGAGAGGGCTATCTGGGGCCCTATATAGCAAGCCCGCTAAACGTAGATACGTCGGCCCCATGGCTCATATGGTCACACTGTGGCACAGAGCCAATAAGAGTTTGGGATGGGCTGATACGCTTTCTAAAGCCACCCCCTTGTGGTCGTTGCAACGCCTGGGCTCCCTCTGCTTCTCCCAGGGATTTGACAAATGGGACATGATTGGGATTTCTGAGGTGGGAGATCTGGTTTACAAGGGTGTCATCTTGTCTTTTAGTGCTCTTCAAACTAAGTACTCTCTAGCTTCCACAGAATTCTTTCGGTATCTGCAAATTTCACATGCCATCCAGACGGCCATCCCTGACCTCTCCTTAATTCCTCCTATTACTCCCCTTGAGGACAGATTGTTATCGGAACCGCTACCTGAGAAGGCAATCTCCTATACCTATCGCAAACTGTGTAATAACCTCCCCAACTCTTTCCCGTCGCTGCGGACCAAATGGGAAGCGGACCTGGGCCCCTTCGATGAGGAAGAATGGCGCTCGGCCCTCATGTCCCCTAGACAATCTGCTATCTGCCATAGGTTCCGCCCGATTCAGTTAAAGGTGTTACATAGGGCCTACATGTCCGCTCTTACCCTGGCAAAAATCGGACGCCCTGACTCCCTGTGTCTGCGAGGCTGCAACTTACCTGGCACCTTCTTTCACACACTGTGGGACTGTCCGAGGGTGCAGGAATTTTGGGGCCGCGTCCTCGAGAAAATGAGCGATTCTTTAGGCAAGCCACTGCAACTACTGCCGAGGCCATGTGTCCTTGATATCTGGGGTGCCAACGACCTCAATGTTCAGGAACTACAATGGGCAGCTCTGGGATTTCTGTTAGCTAAACGTTCCATCGCGATGAAATGGGGCTCCCGGGACAAACCCCTGGTGGTGGGATGGGTGGCTGAAATGGATAGGTGCATGATTGCAGAAAAGACGGTATACAAAATTCGGGGTTGCCCTAAGGTGTGGGACAGGAAGTGGGGGCACTGGAACGTATACAGGGGTGAACTATGTGACTCTCCAACTGCTGAATTAGCTATGACACGGGCTGGACCTGTGGGAAGACTCCTGCGTTAATTTAATGCTGCTTTAACTTAGTGCTGTTTCTTCCTATTTGACGTATCAATTGTGACTACGATTTGACTCTGCTCTTATTATTTTGCATGTTCCAGTTAGGTGATTAGTTGTTGGTTTTATAAAAAAGAGAAAAATATCAAACAGTCTACTTCGCTGCCGTACGATGTTAGCTTTGGTCTTAGCATTACGCCTTGATCTGGAATCGCTGCCGAGCCTCCGGGATGTCGGCACATAGGCTGTGTACTATTCTGTTTTTCCATGATTACTGACGCTGCCGGTCCCAGGGTTATAGGCAATGACAAGCTGTGTATGCTATACCTTTTGTAATAAAAACGGTTCATTAAATAAAATAGCTAGTCTATAGGCCAACATATCCACATAACTCTCCAGGATGGGTGGGAGATCTTTTTCCTACCTCGGTCCAATGCTATGGAACTCCCTCCCCCTGACATCCGCAAATAAACCATCTACACACGCTTCCGCAGAGCCCTTAAGACCTGGCTATTTAACCAATAAGCTCTGTCTATCGGTATAAATAAGCTATTACCTGCACTCATCCGTCCAGCGCCGGGAAATCCTTTTTGGGTAGCTGTCGCGCTCTACAAACTTAATAAATAAATAAATAAATCCTGTGGGGTTGTCTGGAATCAGTCTAGGCACCAAGCCCTTAGTTTATGTTGTCGAAACAATGCACAGATCCTATGGATTGGTAGGAACTACACGACAGAACCCCCACCGCCCGGATTCATCAGTGCTTCCAATCCATAGTGGCGTCTGCTCACCGTTCTTGCTGCGCAGATGTGAACACACACAAGCTTTTCTTTGGGACAACAGCAAATATTTAGCCAAAATAAAAAAAAAATTGCATTTTCAGAAAATGTCAAATTGATGTTTGGGAAAAAAAGAACTCTATTTCACTAGTATTTTTGTAATTGAAAATCAAATAAAATTCACGTTGAGAATGGGTATCGATGAAGGTATTTTTTTGGTGTAACTGGGTACTTACTGCTATAGGTATTTAGTGGTTCTTGTAAAGGTTACAGATGGAAGATGTATCTGACTGTCAGAACATGTAACATTTTATAACCAAAGGATAGGTCTGCTGTCCAAACATGTAACATTTTATAACCTGACCGAAGCTCTGGTTTCTAAGTCTGAGGAATAGTCCCATTGTCTAATAATTTAGCATAAAATGTCATTTTCACATGCAAGTAGACTCCCTGTGATAATGTATGACTAGAGATCGGTGCAGAGGGGGCAGGATAGGAACATGGAAGGAGCTGGAAATCAGAAGGTTAAGAAAGTCAACAAATAGCATTGTCCTATATTGAAAGTGACTGGAGGTCATGTCAAATTCCATACTAAATTGTTTAAACTGCCTGTAAACCCAAGATACTTTTTACGCATTCTGGAAGCCTTGCTGCCATTTGGTACCACATCATCTAGGGGAGGGGTCACTCAAAAAACCTTCAAGTAGGGCAATGTTTGTCTGGCACACCATGAGAGCCACTTCAGGGCGGCCTGTGAATCACACACCCTTTTTAGCAAATTAATTTGGAATATGACCCCATTTTTGCCAACTTTTCTTGGGAATTCAAGACTCCCCCGACCTCTTTGGGAAAGGCCCACTTCAATAGGCTACTCTTGGTGTGTTAATTTATTTCATGAGTGCCTACACATAACATCATGGAAAACTTGTAGTTGAGAGACGATAAACGTGGTATTTGAAAAAGTGAGCCTTGAAACGCACCATTCACGCATCCTAGGCTCCAGACTTCATCTGGGTACTTTTCACCCACTACACATGTCACTGACTCTGGGTGGCATCTTTTTACGTCACAAAGTCATGTGACTCTGCCGGAGGTCATAAATAATAAAACGCCAGCCATCTCAGCTCTAGCAGGATTAAGAGATTTCGACCCCATAAAGAAAAGACAAATCATCTACTTGAATATATGGTCATTGTTGGATGATCAATGCCTAACAAACCAGTCAACATTCAAAATCTCCCCGGGAAGATCAGAAGAACATACAACTCTCTGTTCAAGTTCTAGGCAGGAGACTCATCTACTTTCTACTCTTTACTATGGGGTCAAATAATGAATTTCAGATGTTTTGTCTGTTCATATCTGGACCTCCTTCCCCAACACCAAAGGAAATAAGGTTTGGAGAGTCAACCTCACAGATGCCAACTCAAGGAGATTGATGGACAAACTCCTGTCCTGAACACTCCAGAGAATGTAAGAAAACAGGGCGCCCCACCCCTGGAGGGAGGCACTGAAGACTAGAGTCAACTGAGGCCAAGCCCATTCAAATGACATCCCTTAGGACAAGTTCTGAGAACAAGTTCACTCAACCATCTGTGAAACTGAGAGCGGACAGTCCTCTGCAGAGCTCTCACCCACAAGCGAGGCTCTGGAGCAAAAAAGATGCAAGCAGTCGTCCGACTACGAAGTCTTAACAGAGCTCTTGCTGGTTGAGATCTTACTCTCCTGAACTCTGACGCCATTGCCACATAGTCAATAAGTCTGCTCTGTGGTGAAAAAGCCTTCATTAAAATCCATGTCTAGCACTGATTGTAATAAACGGAGATCGCTCTGTTGGAATAGTATGACATTTCTTGAAATTAAAAGAGAATTTCAACTCATTCAAAAAAGAGATTATACTTGAAAGGTTCTTTAAAAACGATACGCGCAAAGTTGTCTTCAGCAACCAATTAACAAGTTACTGACATTCGGTAACACTCTTTCTGGCGGATACTGTATCTAACCTTACATACCTCACTTTTAGAAGATCTGAAAAATGTAAGCATATGCCATTCCTGCCAGTTGGTGGCGTGTGTGACTCTGTGTTAACGCTGATCTGCCTTGGAAGTGACACCTGAAGCCACATATAAGCGCCACCCAAGCCCTCAAACGAGGAGTGCAAATAGTAAGTTACTTACCTTCGGTAATGCTCTTTCTGGTGGATCCTCTATCTAATGTCAGATTGCTCACCTTGTGAATATCTCCAGGCAGCAGACTGGATCCGGAAAACTCAAGAAGCAGTCCACCTGCACTCAGGTAGGTGGCAGAATGCGACTGGGTCGACTCTGTACCACTCTGGCAATGACAAGTAGAGATGCGTATAAATGCCACACAAGTGCGATGATGTCAGTTTCTTTTGTAGGCTTGTCCACACCCTCCGACATGGAGCTCATCAGCGAACTGGAAACAGTATGCAGATTCATAAACTGGGACCTTTTTCCACAGCAACAAGACCATTCCACAGAAGGGGAAGGTGGGAGGACAGTGAGGAATCTGAGGTTAGATACAGTATCCACCAGAAAGAGCGCTACCAAAGGTAGGCAACTTGCTTTGGTGGAATCTTCTAAGCAGCATTCGTGACCCGCAGGGCATCGGCAGCTGAATTCGTTCTCTTTGGCATTTAAAATCCTGCAGGTTGTGCACAACCAGAAAAATGCCATAATGATTCAGCCAGCTCCAGAGCCGTAAAGCCTCTTGGCACGAGACTTAGGACCATACCCTGCTTGAAGCAGTACAACATTGCGGTGGTGTTGCCATTAGACCCTGCACTAAATTTCCACTGATGGTAAGCAGGAAGGCCTTCAACACCAAGCGAACAACCCTCAAGTCCAACAAATTGGCCTCCTTCACAACCCAGAGTGATGCATCTGTCATTACTGTCAAATCCGGGTGAAGTAAGGAGAGGGGCAACCACTGACCCAATCTCGATCCAGCTGCCACTACTACTGGTCTTTTGCAGTCTCCACTGAAATCTGGAGATAATCCGACAGACAGATTTCCCAGGTGCTGTGTCTACTGGGACTTCAAATACCACTGCAGAGCCTGCATACGCATCTGGCATGTTGCACAAGCAGTATGCAGGAGGGCAACAATTCCAGAAACCAGAGAGTCCTCAGCACGGAGATCCAGGTTACAGGCTGAAACACTGGGATCATAGCCCGAATGCCCTGTGCTCTCCGCTCGGGGGAACGGCACAAAACAGTACCCTATCCAGAATGGCTCAGATGAAAGAGAGCATCTGTAAAGGAACCGGGTGTGACTTTGTCATGTTGATGTGTACCCTAATGTTATGAGGAGGTGCCTTCAACAGCCAGTCGTCAAGGTAGAGAAAGACTGATACCCTCAACCTTCGAAGGTGTGCTGCGATTACCACCATCACTTTCATAAACTTCTGGTAGCACGGCCAATAACTCCGAGAGAATCATCCGCAACTCCATAAAAAGGAAGTGAAGGCATGTCTCTGCTGTAGACTAAAGTCCTCTGGTTCCCATCTGTCCCAGCTGGCCTCTCCAACCCAGTAATAATGCATATGCCATCACAGTGAACTCTAGGCGAGGTAGGGAGAGGGGCCGGCTGCTGGTCCAACTTTGGTCGAGCAGCCACCACTGCAGATCTTTTGCAGTCTCCTCGGATGCCTGGAAAGATCAGGTTCACCTGGTGCTGGGCCCACTTAGAGTACAGATCCCACTGCAGAGACCACATTCATCATCTGGCATGTTCGGCAAGCAGGATGCAGGTCAAGAAGCCTCGGACATCCTCAGTGAGCCCCAGAGGCTGAAACATGAGGATCATAGCCCGGGAGGCTCCAATAAAACAGAGAATCTGAGAAGGAGTCAGGTGTGACTTCAGCACGCTGATCATGAACCCCAACGATGTAAGGAGGTTCATAGTCATCAGGAGGTAGTCCATGACTGTCTGTGGTGAGCCCACCTTCAACAACTAGACATTAAGGTAGGGGACTACAGGTACCCCCAACCGCTAAAGGTATGTTGCGACCACCGCCAATGCCTTCTTGAATACCCCAAGGGCACTGGTGAGGCCAAAAGGGAGCGCAGCAAACTGAAAATGGTCATGGCAAAACTGAAAATGGCCATGGCCCAACTTGAACTGCGGGTAGCACCTGTAAGAATAAAGTATGGGAAAATGGGAGGAGGCACCCTGCAGATTCTACGCTACTATACAGTGTACTGGATCCAGGACAGATGGAACCGGAGCTATTGTAAGCATCTTGAATGTGTCCTTTCATAGGAAGGAAATTTAGAGGTCAGACATCTAAAATAGGACAACGCCCACCTTTTTTGGCCCTAGGAAATAAGGCGAGTAACATGGCTTTTGCCAACAGAGACTGAATGTCCGGCAACAAAATGGCCACATGTTCCTCCAAAAGTGTGAGGAAATGGAGTGCATTATATAGTGTGGTTGTGCGACCTCACTGTGTAAAACAATTACCAACCACATTAGAACCAGAAGGTTTTGTTCCTTAAAACTTCAGCTCAACCATGGGTAACCGTGGCTCTGATCAACAAGGCCTATACAAAGGAACAAGTGTGAAGAATTTAAACAGAACCCAAAACAATTGCAGAGGAAATTGGGAAGACCGTCAAGAAATCAGACACTAATTAAAACAAATACCTGTATTTTATGTATTTTTAGACACCTCGAAAAAAAGATCCACCAGAGGGGTCAGTAGATGTAGAATTTACAAGGTATAGAAAAACAAAGCATTTCCCTCAACTGCAAACAAGCATTGGCAAACAAAAAAATTTGACACTTAAAGTTTGCACCCAAAAACTTGGCGAGTTGTATTGCAGTTACTTTAGGCAACCAACTCCAGTAGGAAGCCAGTCTGGGGGACCAGGTAGGTCCTCAGAACCAGTTAACTCAGCAGGCGAAGCAGTCTTTAGTCAGTTTAAGGCACTTTTATCAGTTGCAGTGGTTTCCTATGGAAATGGACCTGATACAAGGGTTGAAGGAAGCTAAAGGTGTTCAATGATGCTGAGGATGCGATGCGGTTGACGGGGGCCTTCCTGCAGCTACTCCTCAGTCCCTCTAAGTCCTCTCGGTGCTGGTAGAAGTCCAGTTGCTACTGGGGTACCAACTGCTGAGTATGGCAGTCACAGTCAAATCCTTCCCTGGGTGCTCACTCGGCTTCTGGGTGACCAATCTGCACTCCGACGACTCTCCCAGGCTCTGTGAATTCAGGGGCAACTTGGAGAGTTGGGTCCTAGTCTCTGGTGCTGCTTGAGGCAGTTGTTGTTGGCCTGAAGATTCTGGGTTACCATTTTGCAATAGTAGGCTTCTCAACTGTTGTGGCTCTGTGCGGTTTACAGGAGGTCAGCCAACTGACCCTTGGAGTTTCTTTGCTTTGGCTGGACTCTACAGACAACTTCTTCTTGAGCAGGACACAGCAGGCACAGCTCCTCTTCTTTGATAGACACTAGGTTCAGCGGGTGCAGTGCATACCGGTTGTAGCCTCGCTTGCCGGTTCCATGGTGCAGCACGGCGGTCCTCCTTCCAATCTAGTAGAGATCAGAGTCTTGGGTTCCAGAGGTGCCCTGTTTGTGCTTGGAAAATGCACTCCGAGCAAGATGGAGTTGGTAGCCAAGACTACCTCCCTCCTGATAATATTCTGGAAGTGTGGCATCTGGCTATCCCAAGGTTAGCCATTCTATCCACTCTCAACCTGGAAGAACCCCTCTCTTTGTTCAGAGCTCCCTAGCTGAACCCAGAGGTGTGGCTACCAAGGGGGCTTCACACCCCTGAACAACTATTTTTACAACAGGTTTCCCCTCTCTGAACTTTGGTCGCACACTTCAGAAGTTAGCAAACCCGAGGGGTCAGCGTGTAACCCTGTACTCACCAATGGGGCGACAAAGTCTCTCCACAGTAAATAATTACAGTTTTGAGTTTTTACTGCCAGAACACAAACGACATTTCTTCCTGTGAAATATGCTGCATCCTGCCTTAGGGCTTAGTAGGCCTGTCATAGGGTTGACTTAGACCTATTGTAGAGGAAGGTTTGGTTTTGCCATTGGTTTAAATGGCAAAGCGGGCTAGCAGGTTACAACTGCTCTTGTAGTCTGCAGTGGTGGACTGGGAGACTTGCTTTACCTGTGATAGAGCCAGGGTGGCACAACTAGTGCTGCAATTCCTGGGGTGACTATCTAAATTACATGCCCTGGGTACCCTGGGCAACATTTACTACACACGCAAGTTAGCCTAAGACAATTGTGTATAGCCAATGTAACATACATTTTGGGGTCAGGGCACTGGCATAGAGGTCTGGTTAGCAGCCCTCAGTGCACTCTGAGTCGAAAAACTAGCAGCATCAGTCCAAAAACCTGGGGGTGACCATTCAAAAGAAGCATTTCTTTACTGAAAGCCATTTCACTGTAGGTGGAAGAGGCAGGAAGATGGAAAGGCATAGCCAGGTGCAGGCCGGTCAGAGTATATACAGGACTCACCTGTCAGATGTTATGGCCTGCCACCCTTGGAGAAAATGACTGATTCTGCCTCCCATGGGGTGGTTGTGTGCTCTTTAGAACAAAATAAAGGGGCTTAGAGGCTGCTGCCGGAGGGACTGGAAGGTCCGCAGTCCCCGCTGGCCTGGGCGCTGTCTGCTGTATCCCCTACTCAGACCCCGAAAAGACTAGGGGTTCCTGCTGTTAGAGTGGTGGGCTTCGACGCTCCGATAAGCGAAGCCTCTAGTGATGCCTTGAAAGGGGCAAAACTACTGGAGATACTGCCTGTCGTGTGTGGCAAGACGGACTGAGTGAGCAGTTGCTCTACTTTCTTTAAAACACTCAAGGGCAGAGCTGGCCTTCCTGGGAAAAAAGCAGGACCCATCACAAGACATATCCATGAGTGACATTTAAACATCACCTGAAAAGCCAGTGGATCTCCACAATGCTTGGCACCGAAGTATCACGCTAGTTCTGACTGCTCTACCTTTACAGTTGGTTGTGTCCAGGCATATTTAGCTGCGTCCTGACCATCTTAAACTGTTTGCGCAAACTTGGTGCAGAATTCCTCTGTGGCTGTAGGCAAGATCTCCACAACCCTGTCCTACAATGCGCAGGAGTACACCTATGCAACATACAGCTGGCGCCGACTGAGCTAAGGGCGAGGCAGCCGATGATAATATTCTATTTCTAAATGCCTCAGTTCTTTTTGACAGTCTGGCTGGAGGTGTATGGCAAGAAATTGGATTAATAGTGCTAGTAGATGCCTGGACTACCAGGCTTTCAGGAGTATGGTGTTGCGTCAGGGAGGCAGGGGTAACCTAGAGTGGGTCTGTGGCATCGTGCCACCTGTTTGTTCACAGGTGGGCAGGATTTAGCCTAATGCGGGTGTCACATCAGTACTTCATTGAACGGCAGCGAAGGTTCGGATTAGGTATGTCTAGATTGTAAAACCTCAGTGAGTATGTTGGTTTTCACCTAAACACAAGTTATTGCAAGTCCAGAATTTGAGCTGCTTATCTTCTATGGTAAGGCCAGGGAGAGCACCCAGGCCCCCGTGTAAGGGGAAGGGTCTAATTCACTGGCCGCTTGCAAATCCAAATAAAAATTGTCACCATCATATTGTCATATTGAAATACATCCTAATCACTACTAAAGGATTGTTGACTTTGATCAGAGTCCAATCCAAAAAGTTGTTTGAGTGCTGCTCCTAGGCAAAGGTAATGTCTTATAGTCAGAATGTCCTAGGGCCAGGCACATCCGAACGGTACCATGGAGCAGCTTCGGTTGAGGTTGAGACGTGTTCGACTCGGAGTCGGACAGGACAATGGGATAGGTGTGTTCCTGCATCATCAACTGCATTGACATGGCATAGATCGTGATGCCGGGCGTGGAGTCGACTCCAAAGTTGGCGGTGAACTCAAAGCATGTTTAGGAGGCAAAGAATGTGCAAAGGGTGGACCCACCTGAGGTAATACGACTGCAGTCCTTCACAGATCCCTGGAGCCAGCAGGGTGCAAAGAATCAAAGCACAGCCTCCTTAAATGCCTCAATTTCTTGTGGTGTTGCCATCAGCCCCAAAATACATCTGAAACTTTTAGCGGTCTGGAAAATAATGATTGACTACTGCTAGATACTAGTACCTCTAGTTCACCTGATATAGAGGTAGACCTTACTCCCGACTCTTGTAAAAGAGAAAACACAGGTGTAACCGGGGAGAAACTATCATGTGTAGTCCCAGCCATATGTGAGGCTCAGGAACCCGCGGAGGGTGTTCTGACAGCAGATGAGGTCATGGGGGGGGGGGGGGGGGGAATTGATCAAATGGCCCCCTTCTTACAAACTGGCCCCACCATTGTGACTCCTGCTGTCCTGCCTATTCCCCTAACAGATTCATTGGTGTTTAAAATTTCATCTTGGAATATAGCCGGAATTAGATCAAAAATTACAAATCCAATTTGGTGGGATTTTATCCAAACACAAGACTTGCTCTGTTTCCAGGAAACGTGGAGTCTTGAATTTGTACATCTGAACGGTTATAGGACCTTTCATACTCCGGCCCTTGCTGTTTTGCATGGAAGACCAAAGGGTGGTTTGAGTGTCTATTTGTCCAACAAGTTAGATCTTGTAAGAGTTATTGAGCCTGTTATAGACACTTATTTCCAAATTTTGGTACTTGTTCTGGTTTGTGATACTCCAATTGCTATTGTCAATTTATATAATAATATTCCCTCTGGTGATGTATCCATTGTTCTAAGGAAACTGAGTAAAGCTTTGACTATACAGGAAAATATCTTTAAGCACAAATTGATGATAATTATGCTAGGGGATTTCAATTGTAATTTGTGTGAATTAACACAGGATAATAGGTGTGGCCTAGCACAGGACGATGGTGAAGGCCGGTTACATTTTAATCATTCCTCTTTAGGGGAACAGTTTAATAGTCTGCTAGCTAAAGTTGTTTTGGGGTTTGCAAACGAAATGTGTACCTCACCCTCTGTATCATCTTCAACATTCAATGGTAGGGGTTGCTCTACAACTATAGACTATGTTACCGTTTCTAATAAATATGGTACTAGAATCCACTCTTTTAGTGTTTCTGATATAGTATTGAGCGACCACTTCCCGCTCTGTGTGACCGTCCTGCTACCTACAGCATCCACTCTGATTAATGAGAAAGAAAGTGACAGTTTGGACATGAATTTAGCTATTGGTAGCGTTAATGGATATACGCTAAAATGGGCCATGGTAAATGAGGCAGAGATAATCAAAACCGTGGTTGATAAATGCTTTTCAGAAATAATGTTGAGTCTAAGGGCAGATTCACCACCTGAAATTCGTCTTGTATCCTTCCTCTCAATCTCAAATTAAATTAAGGCTTCCCTTACGAGGCAATTTAAGAACCAAAAAAAGGGGGAGGTTGGTTTGACTCTAAGTTCACTAGGGCCTATGCGCTCCCAAAGAAGGTGCTGCACAAAAAACCTAGATGTGCTGAGGAGGTTAGTAGATGTAGGAAGGATTACAAAATGGCAATTAAAGAAAGGAAGAATACTCTGAGGACTGAAGCTTGGGAGGCTCTTCATTCTGCTTCTACAAGGAATGATAGTGCGAGCTTTTGGAAACTTGTGATAACTCCCTTTCTTAGGGAAGAGGCCGGCTCGAAAATAGAAATAGCAATCCCTGAATAGGATTGGGTTAGACACTTCGAGAGTATATGAGGGTGAGGAACAAGTAGGATCTGTGATCCCTGCTTTTGACTACCCCCCCCAGTAGAAATCTGCATTTCACTCTCGAGGAGGTTGAAAAAGCTCTGTGTAAAAGCCAGAGCGGGAAGGCACCTGGCCCAGACGGGGTCCCCATAGATATATTTAAGACCACTTCTTCCCTGTGGGCGCCCCTTCTGGTCCAGGTGCTTAACGCCAGCTGTGTTGCTGATTTCTTGCCCACTTGGGTGGAATCTGTAATAGTTCCTTTCTACAAGAAGGGGAATAGACACGACCCGGGCTGTTACAGGCCTATTTCCCTTCTAGATTCCTTTATTAAAATAGCAGGCAGAGTAATTTTGGACCGGCTTTTGGAGTGGGCAGAGGAAAACTCTGTTCTGTCTGATCATCAGTCTGGCTTCCGCTCTGGCCTGGGGACAGTGGAGCAGGGATTGAATCTCTTAATGCTGGTCGGGAAATACATGAGGGCAAAACAGGGCAACTTGTTTTTGGCCTTCGTTGATCTCTCGGCCGCTTTCGATTGTGTGATCCATTCTAAGCTGTGGCTATTACTAGAACAACCTGGGGTTGAAGCTAATATTATTTATTATCTTAAACGCTTTTATAGCGACACTTCAGCCCGCGTTCGCTTTGGTCTAAAGGGAGAACGCACTGACAAAATTCCAATTAGGAGTGGGGTCAGGCAGGGCTGTGTCCTGGCCCCTTTCCTTTTTAACTTGTATATAAATGGATTGGAAGAAGTTCTGTGCAAAGATAGCTTGGATCCCAAATATGTAGGTGGCCGCCCAATACCAGCACTTCTGCACGCTGACGATGCTGTACTTATGCCGCGTACTCAAGTGGGCTCACAGCGTGTGGTTGATAGCTTTTCCCGTTTTATGAATGAGCTGGGCCTAAAAGTTAACACATCAAAAACATTCACTATGTATTGTGGTAGGCAATGTAAACCTAAGAGGCCCATATTTATAGCAGGACAGAAGCTCGAATCGGCCAAGCAGTTTTCCTATCTTGGGATACTCTTTGCTCAGAATGAGACGTGGACGCAAGCTGTGTCTGCAAAAATACTTGAGCTGCTACGATCGACTGCTGCTCTTAAAATCTTTTCAAATAAATTAGGGACTAGACCACCTGTAGAATTAATAAAAATTTACCAAGCTTAGTGTGTGGCTGGCGCTACCTATGGTAGTGGGGTTTGGGGTTTTGCAAACCCCGCACCCATCCAGATGGCTGAAAATGTATTTTTAAAATATATCTTGGCGCTTCCCAAAAGCTCTCCTGATTATAATTGCATGCAGAATTGGGTCTTTCTTACATATCTGACCTAATTAAGCTAGAGCCTGTGCTATTATGGCACAGGCTCTGGACGCAAGAAGCAACACATCTAAATAGAGATGTTCTGACAGACATCTTAAAATTAGAGGGAGCCACAAGGATACCATGGGTGAACTATGTTCGTAACTTTTTAAAGGATATTGGGAGAGAAGACTATTTTTTGAACCCTACCAATGTTTCAGCTATCTCACGGAAAGATTTGAAGAGGGAGGGTCTAGCTTTTCTGGACTCTCATAGAATTTCAACGGAGGTCCTAAAACCTTCTGTTCTTCAGCATCAAATGGTTTTAATGACTTTTAACATTCAGCCCTATCTAATCTATGTAACGAATAAATATGAGCGTTTTTTACTTTCACGCTTCAGATTTGGTATTTTCCACAGATGAGTTAGTTTTCCTATGATTAATGATTGGATGCACGATCTACCTCCCTGCCCCTGTGACAATATTTCACCTCAGAGTACTATCCATGTTTTCCTCTTTTGTAAATTTTGCGATGCAATAAGAAAGAATGTTTTATTACCATTTTTAAGAGAATTAGGACATCGTCAGTGTCGTGTGGCGATGCTTAATATTCAATGTCTTGACAACCACTTATGTGTAGCAACAACAACACTGTATTTAAAAAATGTGATGCGCACCAGGAAAAGCATGAATATTTAAACGCACTCTAAATTTTAAAATTCTCTTTCTGAGTTTGAATCCTTTGAAATTGATGAATTCCTGTATTGTAAATATGTATTTTTAATATTGTAATGAATGTGTTTTTATTTGTACTTTTATGATTGCTTCTAACAATCGAAATAAAGATATTTTGATTTGATTTGACATCCGGATCAGCTGTGGAATCGGACCCACAGTGGCAATCAGGAGCGAGACAGAGGCGCACTCCGACATCCTTGCGACTCCTCAGAAGGAGAGTGGCGAGGCGGGGATGAGGCTCATTTGGATTTCTTATGTTTCTTTTTGGACTTCTACTTAAAGATTTGGCCCTCGATGAAGACCTGTTGTGGTAGCAGCCCCCGAGCGGGAACGGGTACGTGTCCACAACTATGAAAAAAAATCGGCCTTAAGTCACTTCTTCCAGTGTTCGGCGACGTACAGCTTGGATTCGTGCCCATGGATTGCTCTTCAGGTGCATAATGGCACACTCCAACTTGGAGTTGTCTTCCAACCCCTAAGACACATGGGGATGTGTCCCAGACATATGTTTGCATCAGTCGCTACAAGGCTTAAACCCTATTGTTTTGAGAGCGGGCATATTCCTTTGTAAACTGAAACAAAACTTTTTAAAGAATAAAACTCATCAACGGATGAGAAAACGTTAGGAGCTAGTTCGGGATCAGCGTATGAGGGTGCAGTAAGATATGAACTGACGTCACTGGTCTTGGGTGGCATGTATACGCAGCTCCAGGTATTACTTTTGGGACAGAGCGAAGTCGATGTGGAGCCACACAATGCCACCTTCTGGTGTGCAGGGGCTATGCTAAAAAATCTTGCAGAAACGCATCTGGAAAATGGAGATATTCTAAAGGTGAGGAATCTGCGGTTAGACATATCCATAAGAAATCTAAATATGGATAAAAAGTGAATCACGTTGTAATTAATAGTAATCACTTCTACAAACATTACCTTCACAAATGACCAAGATACAGAAACCCAACTGAAAGTAAGCACAACACAATGGAAATAATGAATCCCAACAGTGAATCATATATCCTTCTGTGGCAGTGAGCAATAGGAATATGAAAATATACATTATGTTGGTCTAACAAGACTAACCTATCTTCACTTGCTGGAGTCAACTAGTTTGCTGCAGTTTAACAATGCAAATTGACACATTTCAGATACAAAACTGGCCTTGGAGCGCCCTCCCCCCTTCTTCTCTGGGATCAGGAAGTAACAAAAAGTAACAACACCACCTTCTCTCTGAACATGTAGCCAATTCTAGGACAGCTGCCAACAACTCCCCCACTTCCTTCATCATTTTTGTGTGGGGAGAGATAGGGGGTTGTTGTGGGGCTGGAGAGGATGTGGGATTCCCTTTGAATGCCAGAGAATAACACTTGGCAATAACTTCCAGGAACAAACAGTTATCTATAATTCTCTATCACTGGCTCAGAAATCCAGCCATTCAAGCTTCAACTTGTGTCTCTTGATGCTACTTTACAAGGAAGTCAAAATGGTTTGAAGGACAATTCCCAGAGGAAGAGAATGCAGCAGTCTGTTGATGATCTCTCCCTGCATCCTTTCCTCTAAAAGCTGTAAAAGAAAAGGCTGCTGCTGTTACTGTTGAAGCATATGCTGCGTCAGTGATTCGTTAAACTGATTCAATGATAGCAATATAGACGATGAAACGTCAACAGAGGTGCACAACTCTAGCTATTGTCTCATTTATTGCTGCACGCCCTCTAATGAAAAGTTTGCATTCTCACCGAAGAATCTATAGCATCAAAAGAGATATCAAGCAATTAAGACTCAATATCTCCTGAAAAAAACAGCTGCTCTCATCCACGGCTGGACATGCAAAACTTGCGCAGACCCTATCCAACGGACCAGTGAATCAACCATATCCAATCCAGCTTGCATTGCATGCTTAGAAGTGTTCCTTCCATCCTTGCAAGGTCCCAGAATGACTTCCACTTCTGCTCTGGAAGTCTACCCACAGCCAGACCCGCTGTCAACCAAAGACCATGATTGTAGCTCAATAATAAAGAACCAGATGTATTTTTTTTTAATTTTTGCAGCAGAAATACCAGCTTTTAACTATGTGACAGAAGCTTGAACCTCTAAACTCTCTAGGACTGGATGTTAAGTGGGATGGAGTTTTGACCTTCTGCTAGGCTAAGGGTGGATGGGATGCCTTACCTTTACTGAGGTGCACCGGCATGCTCTCGGATTTGACCATACGAGGCTGCATTTGCTGTGGTGGTCTGTAGTGCTGTGCAGGAAGCTCTGTCGCCACCCTGGTGGGTATGACTGTCGCTGTAATGCCACTGTGAATGGGGGTCCCCGGTCCCATAACCCCTCCAGCGATGGCAGGGGACATCAGCTTCCTTCCGAAGCTGAGCAGGCTGCTGGAGACTTTGTTCATGTTTAGAGGTGGCACTTTGGTACTGGCACTAAAGGGAGGAAGAACAAGTAGTTACTACAACTGATGACAAGGGCACTTAACATATCACATTGTCATCTGTTATACTGCTTCTTCAGTGGACTATCCGTTGAAATCACAAAGTACTGAAACGACACACCCACAAAAAGCAAGACCAGATCAACGTTTATGAAATATATAAATTCAACCTTGAACAGCACTGAAGAGAGTAGCAAAGTCCATCCCTCAAAATATGGTGGATAAAAAGAGAAACTACCATGCCATACCCCAAAAAAGTTTTTAATAGAAACCAAACTCACTTGAGTATCAGCCATGGGATCTGAATGGACAATAATGTCTGTGACTGTGTGAACTGCCCTCAAAGTAACTGCTTAGCAGATGCCAGATATTGGGATTGTGTTGATGGGAGACAGATTTCCATCTGAATGTGCCGGTTACCGTAAAACTAACTGACCCAGCCCGACAACTGTTGGGTCTCAAAGCCTAGAAACCGAGTCCAGACCCTCCAACTCGTACGTGCCACCGCCTGTCACACAATATCAAGTCTCTTCGCTCGGTCACCCGGTGAGGGGCAGATATCACACGGTGCCTGGTGAGGGGCAGATATCACACGGTGCTTGGCGAGGGGCAGATATCACACGATGCCTGGTGAGGGGCAGATATCACACGGTGCCTGGTGAGGGGCAGATATCACACGGTGCACACACAATTAGCTTGAAAACCACTGCAGCCTTCTAGCTAACTATTTGGAGGCTCTGGACAGCGGAGGTCCATTATGGGGCTGTGAAACCTCGCCAGGACATCAGCGGCAGTCTCAGAAGCTTTTATCTTTTTTAGGTGCAGGAGGATGGAGGGTATGAATTGTAAGTTCTTCAAGCTGTGCTCAGCACAAAGCCCCACAAGGGAGTCAGCCACTCGAATAAAAGTCCCCTGTGGACTGACTCACCCTTTTTTTACCTCACTTACCCCTCACGACTACACTTCACCAGACCCCTTACACGCACTCAAACCATTGGCTGGAACAAAAGATCTCCAACAAAGAGCGCCTACGGCGCCCGTCAGACATTGCAGCGCCAGTCTGACGAGGAGCAGGAGACCAATGATGAAGCATGACACCTAGGTTCCTGGGTGTGTGAGGTCCCCTAGTTCCAACAAGGGAACACCTTGTTCCCTGCCTTCTGTTCTGTCTCCATATCCTTACACCTCCCTCCTTATCTGTCTCCGGGGAACTCAGTACTCCTTTGCCTATAAGTTGTCTGGACTTGTACTCTGGACCCCGTTAAACATTGTCCACCACTGGTTCCTCAATTTGCATTGCAGTTACTTTCCATGCCAGGAGCTTGGAGCCATGAGGTGCACTGACAGTGGTGTGCTTCTGAACAACTAGGCCTTGAAAGGGATCAACTGTGACCCTAGAAACCTGTCCGCATTGAGGGGAGGATGGGTGGGTCGGTAAGTAATCTGCGGCTAGTTTATGTCTCTGCTAGAGATATTTAGCTGCAGATTCCTCACCTGTGAATATATACCCAAGCAATACCATCCCCGGAGGAGGGACTGCGGACATGTTAGACCAGAAAATCCTGCAGGACAGAGTGGATTTGATTGTCAAGGCAGTAGTGCTTGGTAAATGTGTGCAGGGACACCCACTTTGCTCCCTATGAAATAGGCAGAACTGAAATCCCACGTTGCAAAGCAGTGGTAGCAGCCTTAGCTCTGGTGGAATGAGCTCTTAAGACTTCAGGCGGCTACTTCTTTGCCAGAGCATAGCACATTTTGATGCAGAGCATGACTCACTGAGAGAGGGTCTTCTGCACTGCCTGACCTTTTTTAGCTCTCACGTAACTCACAAAGAGTTGGCTGTCCACCCGAAACCCTTTTGTGTGGTCAAGGAAGAACAACAACGCCCTTTTTGGGTACAGACGGTGGACTCGCTCCTCCTCTTTAGGAGGGTGCGGAGGAGCACAGAAAGTGGGCAAGGTGACTGATTGCCCAACGTGGAATGGTGTTACCACTTTCAGTAAGAAAGAAGTCCTTGTGCGAAGTATCAACTTATCTGGGAAGATGGTCAGGCAAGGAGGCTTGGATGACAGAGCCTGCAATTTACTCACCCTCCTGGCAGGAGGTATCGCCACTAAAAAGCTGTTTTGATGGGAAGCAGCCGGAGGGGGCAGTAGTGCAGAGTTTTGAACGAAGCACACTTCAGGAAGGTGAGAACCAAATTAAAGTTCCACTGAGGCAAGATGAATGGGGCAGGTGGGAAAATATGTACAAGCCCCTTAAGAAATCTGTACAACAGGGGATTTAAATAAAGAGGGGTGGTCTGGCAGCCTCAAGAAGGCAGACACAGCCAAAAGGTACCCTTTAAGAGTGCCCAGAGCAGAGCCCTGGTGGGCAAGGTGCAAATTAAAGAGAAGAACTTGAGATAGGGAAGCAGAAAAATGGCCAATGGACCTTTCTGTACAATATTTCACAAATTTCTGCCACTGGCAGGCATAAACAAACAATCTTGGTTCAGTGTCGCCTGGTTGCCAAAATCACATCACAGACTTCAGAAAGAAGGTTGAATGCTGTCCACTGCCGCCGCTCAATCTCCACGCAAGAAAGCGCAGAGTTGACAAGTTTGGGTGAAGGACCATTTCCTGCTGCTGCAACAGAAGAGTCTCCTGAAGGGGCAGCTTGATCGGAGGATCGACGCTGATCTGTAGAATCTCAGTAAAACAGATTCTCTGTGCCTAGTCCGGAGCCACAAGGATGACTTGGGCCTGGTTGTTCCTCATCTTCCTGAGAACTTTGGGCAGGAGTGGTTTGAGCAGAAAGACGTACCGGAGGGCTGAGCTCCACTTAAGACACAAAGCATCTCAGATCAAGAGCCGCCTTGTAAACTCTACCTCACAAAACTGCTGAAATTGCTGTTCTCTGCGGAGGCAAACATATCTAACCAAGGCTCCCCCCACTGCTGAAAGAGACCTTGCACCACCTCTGGATGGAGAAGCCACTAATGATATGCTAGACATCACTGTATGGGATCACCCGCACTGGTGTTCAGGGAACCTGCCATGTGTTGAACCACCAGGGATATGCCCAGAGGCGCAGAGCCTCTTACAAAGAGTCCACGACCCCACTCCACCCTGTTGTTGCAGTACCACATGGCGGTGGTGTTGTCTGGGAACACTTGAACCAGCCTTCCTTTGATCAAGGATAAGAAATGCTTTTAATGCCAGTCGGATCGCACAGAGCTTCAGCGAATTGATGTGGAGTCCGGATTCCGCCAGACACCAGAGGCCTCTGAGCTCCACCTCTCCCAGATGGCCACCTCATCCCAGAAGTGATGCATCCGTCACTACCGTGAGACCTGGTTGGGGAAGGGAGAGTGGCCTGCCAGTGACTTAATCACGGCTTGTCAGCCACCACTGCAGGTCCAGTGCAGTTCCCTTCAAGATCTGGACCATGCCGGAGAGATTCCCTTGAGGCTGCGCCCTCTGGAACTTCAGGTCCCACTGCAGAGCTCGCATATGCCATCTAGCATGTGTCAGTAGCAGGATGCAGGAGTCCATGAGGCCCAGCAACCGGAGTGTCATTCTCACCGAAATCCAGGAAATAGGTTGAAACATCGGTATCATAGGCCGAATATCCTGGACCTCTGTTCAGGAGGATAAGCCTGAAGCTGCGCTGTAATCAGAACAGCTCTGATTAAAGGGAGTGTCTGAGAGGGAGTCAGGTGCAACTTCAGCATGTTGATAGTGAACTTCAGCTAATGCAGAAAGTTCACCATAGTCTGGAGGTGGGAGATGACTGCATGGGATAAGCCCGCCTTCAGCAGCCAGTCATCGAGAAGGGGGAAGACTGATACCTCTGATCTGCACAGATGAGCTGTGACCATTGCCATCACCTTGGTGAACATCTGGGAGGCCCCGGTATGGCCAAAAGGGAGCACAGTGAACTGAAAAGCTTGTGGCCTGCCGTAAATCACAGGTAGCGCCAATGGGCAGGGAGGACAGGTATGTGGAAATAGGAATCCGCAAGACGAGCGCAACCATCCAGTTTCCTGTGTCCAGGGCAGACAGGACCTGAGCTAATGTGAGCATCTTGAATTTTTCCTTTTCGAGGAAGTAGTTGAGGGCTCGGAGGTTTAAAATAGGACAAAGGCGCTTGTCTTTTTTCGGGATGAGAAAGTAGACAGAATAGCAACCACAGCCTACTTCTGTCTCCGGATTCCTCTCTATGGCTTCCTTTGCCAAGAGGGTCATGACTTCCTCCTGGAGCAAAATCAAATGATCCTCCATCAACTGGTCGTAGGATGGGGACATGGAGGGAGGGGTGGATTAGAAGGGGAGGGAGCAGCCCCTTCAAACTACCTGGAGGGCTCACCTGTCTGATGTGATGGTCTGCCAGTGGTAGAGGTGATGCCTGATCATGCCACTAACTGTATGCCCATGGACTGGGAGGGTTTGGAGGCTGAAGCTGCTGGAAGGGAAGGGAGGGTGGGTTATGGACTGACCCGACTTCTGACCACCTGTTGGAAAATGCCACTTTTTACATAGTTACCCCATACACACTTTTTGCCTGGTATCTGGTGCAATTTTGGCTGAGTGCGTACCGGGTTCCTGCTAACCACGTCACCACCACCAATGTTCTATGCCTAAACTGTACAATTACTCCGCAATTGGCACAACTTTAGCCAATTTTAGTAAATTTTACCTCTGGTACCTAGGGCACTGGGACAGAAGAGGGTCCATTAGGGCTGCAGCACGAATTGTGCCACCCTCGGGACCGCTCATCAAGATCATGCAAACTGCCATTGCAGCCTGAGTGTCTTGGTACAGAGAAAACTGAAGAGCCGACATGGCACACATACCGGTGTGTCATGCCTGCCAGTACTACATGTGGCATAGGTAAGACACCCCTATGGCAGGCCCTACAGCCCTAAGGCAGGATGCACTGTACCCATGTGAGGGCATATCTGCGAGAGTGGATATGCCTCGTAATATCTAGGTTCACCCTTAGATATTACCAGTGCACAGAAAAGCCATAATTTGTACATGGGCTGGACACTTGTCATTACGAGTTACCCGGCTAATGAAGGCTTTGCTCTACCCCCAGACGTTTGATACCAAACACCTCGTCTTAAGAAACCCATAATGGTGCCAGTGCTGGATTTGTTCATAAATGCACACAGAGGGCACAGTAGACATGCCCCCTGAAAACCTACCTACTACTAGTGTGTTGACTGACTGGTCTTGGCCAGCCTGCCACCACTAGACATGTTTCTGGCCTCCCAGGGTGACAGCCTTCGCTCTCAGAGGCCGAGAACAAAGCCTGCTCTGGATGGAGGTGTTCACACCTCATCCAAGCAGGAACTGCCTTCCAGGGCGGATAGCTTCCAAGGCCATGCTGCCTTTGAAATGCAACCCAGGCTTCTCCAGCTAGTGGAAGATGCCAACCCCCCTGTCCTGTCCCCACTACTTGGCAGGAGGACAGTTGGGAAGATTAGTTAGATTAGGAGGTGTGCCCACACCTAGACAGCACCACCCCTAAGGTAGGGCAGCTGATGTAGATCCCACTTTTTAGAATCCTCCATATTGTGTTGGAGAGAATTAGCCTATTAGGGTCAGGCTTATGCTCACTTTCTAAGGAATGTGGTGATTTAGAGGGTGTAGTCACCCTAAAAGTCGGTGCCTATTGACTACTATATGATACTCCACTTAACGCTCCATAATTGGGTATTTAGGTGGCACCCCTCAACCAAGAATTTCAGATTTAACCTAAAGATGAGGAGGAATAAGAAGAGCTGCTGAACTCGAGAACTGAGTGCCTGCCGCTGAGTGTTAGAGCGAACCCCTGCCTGCCACTTCAAGACTCGACAATCGAGGTGAACTGTCTCGTCCTGCTGCTGAATGGCCTCTAAGAACCCCTGAGAACTACCAGCCTTTGCAAACTGACCAAGAACTCCCTTGGAGTAGAGGAGCTACTGCCCTGCAAACTGCAGGCACTGAAACTTCATAGGCCGGTCCACCAACTAGCAGCTCCCTAGCCCGACTGGAGCAGCAACCACTCAGGAAGAGGTACTCATGTTCTGGAAGGTCAGATCTGTATCGCCACTTAGTATGGAGGCATCATGACTGAACAGAGCTGTGCAGAACCAATAACAAGGGGTACCGCTCGTCCTGCAACCTCGACAGACATCGAAGAGCCCAATCGGGAACTCCAACTGTAACAGGGCCCAGCAGTAGCAGAGGGACATCAAGACCCTCGAGACCGACTTCGAGAGAGGCCCAGCAGTACTGAATTTACCCCTGCCGGCTGTTGGCCCCTGACCGCGCGGAGCACCTTTACGCAGTGGGGCTCGCCAACCTACTTGCTCTGCACCCAGCCCGCCCGGCCTGGGTAATGACAAACCGGCTGCACTCCCTTGTCCCTAAGGCTCTTAAGAACCCAGTCCCTGTTTGGGAGCTCTTGCACTTGCCCACAAGTACCCCCAATGCAGACTGTTTTTAGAGGAGCCCCATTTCCTGTGCCAGTTACCAACTCACTGCTCCCAGCGGAATTCAGGACACACCTGACAAATTGTTGGTAGAACAATTGACCATGGCTTCCTGCTACCCAAAACCCGGAAGGTGAACCTCTATAACTGTCTGTGTTGTATGCTTTACCTACCTACTTTTTCCTCCCATAAGATTGCATGGTGTGTAATTGCGTACAACTTTGAACTATATGCATATCATTGAAAATTCAAAGGAAATACAGTACTTATCTTTAAGCGTAGTTCTTGATTTGGAAATGTATATAAAGACTTGCTGTTTTTCTAAATTGCTCTCGTATTTATTCTTTGAGTGTGTGTCTTATTTATTGCCTCTGTGAGTATAACAAATCTTTAGCACTACCCTCTGATAAGCCCAACTGCTCGCCCACACTACCACAAAAGAGAGAGTTCGTATGATCTACTTTAGCGTCTGTAAACCAACTGGGGACCCAATACACACTCTGCACAGTGTACTTCTTTTTAATACACTATAAAGTACCAGCTTCCTACACTGCCCAACCCACATGGTCGGATTGAACCCCGCCTGCGGCTGCGCAGGGTTTACAGAACTTGCATGCATCGGTGGATGGGGTATGGCTAGCTCAACTGAAAGCCCTTTCTGTAGCCAGGAAAGGGGCAAAAGGCAGCCCGAGAATGTGTGGCCACTGAGAGGCCCAAAGATTTGGCCATAGCCCATGAGTCCTTGAAGTGCTCAAGCACCATGTCTGCCTGGTCTATGAAGAGACGGATGCCATAAAGGGGCATGTCCATAAGCAAGGCTTGCTATAAAAAATGAGGAGGAGAATACGGGACAGAGGCTCATCATACTACAGATAAGTAACCAAAATATAGGTGGCTACTCAGTTTGCTACTAAACACCCCTCCACAAGGTGAAGAAATCACTTGTTTTCTTATATAACCATCACCCACCAGGGTTGCCCCTTTGTTGCATGCTTCATCAAGTCCATTCCATTCTGCTGCGGAATGAGGCGTGCTTCGACCTACGAATTACGTGGGAACACTTATAGATACATTAATATAACATAACACATGTATTTGTAAAGCGTACATTCACCAAGAAGTGTAACTCGGCTCTGAAGAACAAGTTAATTACCTTCGGTAATGATATATCTGTAAGGAACATAGGTTAGTTATAGATTCCTTACCTTAGAATTACCCCCAGGCGTCAGACTGGATAAGGAAAGTTTTTTCGTCAGAAGTACCTATGTGCGTCGGAAGGTGGCGTCGGTCGGCTCCACGTCAGTCGTTGGTGTCGTGGTTGCCGGGATGACATTGCGGCAGCTACTTAGATGCTGCCCTCTCGCGCGGACATCAGTTCTGTACCCAACTTTCCACGCCAGAAAACCAGAGCCATGCAAGACAATGACCACTGGTGCACAAAGCTAGGGCCCTGAAAGAACATCCTTAACCCTAAAAATCAGTTCGCAGAACCGGGAGGATGAGTGGGTCGGTAAGGAATCTATAACTAACTAATGTTCCTTACAGATATATCGTTACCAAAGGTAAATAACTTGTTCATCTGAAAGAAACACATTAGTTATAGATTCCTTACCTTAGAATAGATACCCCAGCAATACCAACCCCGGAGATGGGTCTGCGAACCAAGATCACACCAGAAAGTCCTGAAGAACAGAACGGCCAAAGAAGCCATCTCTCCGGACTAGGCTGTCGAGGTAGTAGTTTCTTAAATGTGTGCAACGAAGCCCACGTAGCTGTCTGACAGATGTCATTTAGAGGAACTCCTCGACCGAAGCAGTAGTTGCTGCCGTCGCCCTGGTGGAATGGGCGCGCAGCCCCATTGGAGGCTCCTTTGCCAGAGAATAACAGGTTTTGATACACAAGAGGACCCATCGGGAGATAGTCCGCTTGTGTACGGCCCGACCTTTCTTGGCGCCTATGTACCCAACCAAGAGCTGGTCGTCCACCTGGAACTGCTTTGTGCCATCCAAATCAAAGAAAAGTGCACGTTTTGGGTACAGACGGTAGAGCCTCTCGTCCTCTTTCGAAAGATGCAGAGGCGGAAAGAAGGTGGGTAAAGGGATGGTCTGCCCGATGTGGAAGACCGTGCCAACCTTGGGCAGAAAGGATGGACGAGTCCTGAGGACAACTTTGTCCGGATGCACAGAGAGAAAAGGAGCCTTAGAAGAAAGCGCCTGGAGCTCACTCACTCGTCTAGCAGAGGCGATGGCCACCAGGAACGCAGTTTTGAGAGTCAAGAGCCTTAAAGGACAGTTGTGAAGCAGCTCAAAGGGAGCACAGATTAAATAAGTTAAAACTAGGGTCAAGTCCCACTAAGGCATAACAAAGGGAATAGGAGGAAATAGATGAGTTATGCCTTTCAAGAAAAGATTTACAACCGGGACTTGAAAAGGGAACGCTGATCTGGAAGCCGAAGGAAGGCAAAGATGGCAGAAAGATAGCCCTTGATAGTGTCCAGAGCAGACCCCTGCTGGGCCAAAGAAAGAAGGAACAGAAGAACCTCGGAAAGAGGGACAGAGAGGCGATCCACAACCCTTGCTGTGCACCATGCAACAAACTTGTTCCACCGGCATGCGTATAACGTCTTAGTGGAGGGACACCTGGCTGCCAAGATTACATCACAGTTGTGTCCAGAACCGCTCCGATAAAGAGGAGCTTCTGAGACAGAACCAGGTGTAACTCCGGCACATTGATGGAGAACCCCAGCGAGTGCAGGAGGTTGACCGTAGTCTGGAGGTGGGAGACGACTGCCTGGGGCAAGCCCGCCTTCAACAGCCAGTCTTTGAGATAGGGGAAGACTGAAACCCCTGATCGATGCAGATGAGCTGCGACCACCGCCATCACTTTCGTGAACACCCGAGGGGCGCTGGTAATGCCAAAGGCGAGCACGGTAAATTGAAAATGCTCGTGGCCTACCGTGAACCGCAGGTAACACAGGTGGGCCAGCAGGACGGAGATGTGGAAATAAGTGTCCTGCAAATCCAATGCAACCATACAGTCTTCCAGGCTGAGGGCAGACAAGACCTGAGCAAGCGTCAAAATCTTAAACTTCTCTTTCCGGAGGAAGCGGTTGACGTTCCTTCTTGGGGACCAGAAAGTAGTGGGAGTAACCACCATGACCTATATCTGGGACAGGAATGCGCTCGATGGGTCCCTTGGCCAAGAGAGCCATGACTTCCTGCTGGAGAAGGGCCAAGTGATCCCCCGACATGCGGTGGCATTGTGGTGGCATGGCAGGAGGGGTAGCCTCGAAGGGGAGGGAGTAGCCCCGTCGGACTATCTGCAAAACTCACCTGTCTGACGTGATGATGCGCCAGTGGGGGAGGTGATGGCAAATACTGCCGCCCACTGGCGTTTGATGGGCCTGAAATGTCGGACTAGGAAGGTTTGGAGGCTGCTGCAGGTGGGGGGGAGGGTTGGTGGACTGGCCCGCCCGCTGGCCCCCAGAACCACGGCGGTTGTTCCAACGTCCCTGGCCGCACAAAGGTTGGGTAACTTGCTGTGGCCTGTGGCCTGTGGCTCTGCGCGGGACGTAGCGAGCACCCCTTCCGTAGCCACTAAAGGGGCGAAAAGTACACTGCGCTGGGCGGCTGGAGAGGCCCAAGGACTTGGCCGTAGCCCGTGAGTCCTTGAAACGCTTTAAAGCGTGGTCTGCTTTTTCGCCAAAAAGGCGACGGACATCATAGGGCATATCCATCAAGGTATTCTGGACATCCCCAGATAAGCCAGTCGATATAATCGAGGCGTAGCATCAAAGAGCTACAGACGTGGAAATCAGCCTGTCCAGAAAGTCGGCGGTGTCCAGCCCACAACGGATAGTAAACTTTGCTGCATCCCTTACGCGGCAACAGCCTGGGACAGCACTTCCCAGTGTCCGGCACTGAGGCAGCACCTGCGCAACCGTATCTCACACTGAGTGGGAATAACGGCCCAAGAGACATGCGGTGTTTACCGACCGCAGTCCCAAGCTGACGGAAGAGAACATCTTCTTCCCAAGGTAGTCAAGCTTCTTGGATTCCCTTTCTCCTGGAGCGGCAGGGAACGTGCTTTTGGAAGTGGAGGCTTGGACTACCAAGCTCTCCGGGGTGGGAAGTTGTGAGAAAAGTGGGGTCGCCCGGATCCGGGCAGTGGCGTCGGACAAACATCCTGCCCATGGGAGACCCCGTGTTGAATCTGGACCACGTGCCCAAAAGGACGTCGTTAAGGGCCTCATTAAACGTTAGCAAGGGCTCCGAAGAACTCGCCGCCGGTTGCAGCACCTCTGTCAGGAGGTTAGTCCTGACCGCCACCGTAGGAAGCTCAAGGTTGAGCGCCTCGGCTGCCCTACGCAACACCACTGTGTATGACGCTACCTCCTGGTAGGAGGAGACAACATGCCAAGGGCAGGGGAGGTGTCCAAATCACTGGCATCCCCCAGTTCCTCTCTCCCGTCTTGTTCACTGTCCAGCAGGTCAGTTAAAGGGTCACCACCCCCCCCCCCCATCCTCTGAGTGCCATTCTGGTTGAAAAGGGGCCCCAGGAGTCAACACCCCTCTCGGCGATGGAAGACGCCAGTCCGGCTCCATATCAGGATGGAGGCCGGGGTCGACGCCAGCCGGGGGGCTGACCGGTGTCTAACGCAGTAGTGGTGCCAGAGGAAGCGGCGCCGGTGGAGGCATAATCAGGTCAACCAGCGCCGAGCCGGATCCAGGCCTGGATCCAAGGTGGCCCTGCGGCGCCAGAGCTGCCGGCGAAGGCCTAGGACCCTCAACCGAGTCCACGGGGCTCGAAGTCATGCCAGCGGGTTCAGGCTGCCCAAAGATGGCAAGCATCGCCTCGCAGAGCGTACGAAGCTGGGCGGGAGTCGCTACGGGTCCCGGAAAGGCGTAGTCGACTCTTTGGGCTCTGAGCGCGGAGTTGCTGGAGGGGCATCACCCGCGTCCCTCTTCGGGTCTGCTGACCAACGAAGAGAAGTCGAAAAATGACGATCCTTCTTCAACTTCTTTTTATGTTTCGACTTACCCGACCCAGAGTGCAAAGACTTTGAAGACTTGGAACCGGAATGATGGTGGCTCCGCGACCGGTCCCTCGACCTCCCTAGCAACCGGGACCCCGAAAGGCAAGGAGCAGACTGCCGGTGCTCGAGCAGGTTTCTGGACCGCTCCCGCAAAGCCTTCGGCACCATCGACTGCAGTCGGAGTACGTCTTGGGGTCGTGCTCCAGGCAAAAAAGACACGCGGCGCAGATCCGTCACTGAGATCATTCGATGACAGGAACCGCATGGCTTGAAGCCGGGCATCCCTCGTGCACCGTAGGAGTCGAAGACTTGAAAAATAAGTCGGCAAAAGTAGAGAAAAAGCAGTCAAAAAATGACTGAGGTACCGCTTTTCCCAGATCTGCACTGGCTGGCGCGGAAAAATAAAGAACTGACGTCAGCACGCAACATCATTTCGGCGACCACGACGCCAACAATGGACGCAGAGCAGACTGACGCCACCTTCCGACGAGCAGAGGTACTGCTGACAAAAAACTTTCCGGATACAGTCTGACGCCGGGGGGTAATTCTAAGGTAAGGAATCTATAACGAACGTGTTTCTTTCAGATGCTGTGCCTCTCTGCAATTACAAAACCCAGTGTAAACAAAAGCAATGTAGTCAGGGTCTCTGAAATACCAGGCGTCACCGCTTGTAGGCTGTTTGGGACTGGGAGCCCCACGGTGGCCTCTAGTTCTTTAACATATCTGCCAGTATCGGTCCACCTCTGGGCACTTCCAAATAGTGCGATAAAAAGTACTCTGTCACTTTGCACCTCATTCATGTAGGAGTCGCCATCTTCTCCACTTTATATCATTTTTTCCTATTGTAATATCGGCGGTGTAGTAATTTAGATTGAGAGTCAGTCTTGCTTAGATTGAGACCTCTTTGGTGCATCAGGGACGCTTCCCAGTCTACATCTTCCACGGGAACCAGCGTTGAATGCAGGAGATTGGCTTGGGTTCATTCCCCCCATGAGCACTGCACTTTCATGGGGCTGCCGTCCAGCACCGATGCCCAGCATGCCCTTCAGCAGCCAGGGCATGCTGGAGTGGGAGATATGTATAATATTGAGCATGGGACCTTTCATATTTGGTCAGTAAGGATTCAAAAATGGTCTGTGAAAGATTGGAGGTGCGCATCGCATACAAGGCACCAATCGGGTGACTAGTGGCTTAGCGCCAAAGGCCCTTTCTGTGGCATCTGCCGTCGACTGCAGAAATCTTTGGAGGTGAGTGCGCTTTCTCCACCCATCCCCACCTGTGATGGCAGTTCTGGAGAGGGGGCGAGGGTATATATATATATATATATATATATATATATACCTGCAGTTTCCCAGCAATCATGCCTTTTTTTGTTCTCGAGGGACAAACTCTCCCAGTATCTTACCTTCTCGCTTCTGTGGTTACAAATTCACAGTTTCATCTGTTTGACGTCTTCATGTTTCGGTACTTTTTTTTGCGATGCAGGTGGAAGTAAATGGTATTCCAAATTATTTAGGGCAGAAACCAAAACAAGAGTGAGTCCAGGAAAGGGGTTCCATGCCATTACCTCAGGGGTCCTTAGGCAAGGCCTTGGGAGGAAGCAACAGCTCTCCATTATTACCAGGGGCGGCTGTGAGCCTGAGAACCTTAGGGCTGACTGGTACTGCTCTGCCCACCTTGGGAGCTGTGCATTCCTGGGCTTTGGGGTCCAGACAAGTGGTGGACCCCAAACATGCGAATTAGATGTAACGCAACTTATGTCTGCTGCTTGGTGGCCAATCAGGCAGAAGTCCACTTATTACCGGCTGCCCTTCGATCGTCTGCAATTTAATCCATTTCTTTTCATAATAAACCTGCAGAATATTTTCTCTCCAACAAAAGATGGTGGGGTTTTCCTCCTGGTCCCCAATTTTATCTTTGTGCGAAAGCAGTTACTTACAGTTAGTGTGCTGTGCTACGGGTTATGGTGCTCAGCATCTGGCACACAGGAAACATGAATACACTGGGTCTGAGAAGGATATACTGCACATTATCAAGATTCAAGCTAGACCAAAGTCACTTACCGCGTTCTGTTCATTAGATCCGCTCCCCGGGCTTTGTAGTAATCCAAATTTTGTTGAAACTGAAAATTTATCGGTCTTGGATTTTTCTGGAAAAAAAATATTTACTTTAGAACAAAGTCCACCAATTTGCCAAATTTAATTTAGAAAATAGAAGCATCTATCATTGAAAATCTAGTGTTTGTTAACTTTCTACGTGATGTGATTCTGTGTCTGAAGGCAGCAAAGGTTGGGCGGTTATTATGAGAGATCACAAGAAATTGTATATTCAAATTCATACAAACAGCATTTCATATAGACTGGAATCTGTACCTTAAGAATAAGGTACTGACTTTCGATAATGATTTTTCTGGTGGATACGGTATCTACCTGTAGATTCCTCACCTGTTGAACAACCCCAGGTGTCAGACTGGATTCAGAAACTTGAACGCTATCAAGACACTGGTAGGGTGAACTAGCTTCGTATCGACAGAGGAAGTGGTGCCAGATGACATCAGCGACCCCAACACAATAGCATCAGTTTTGATTCATTTGTTTCCTACCCTTTGAGGTGAGTTGATGGAGAGAGATCAATAAGAAGTGGGGCTGTGCAAAACTCGAAGTGGGAACTTATTCCATTCCCTGTATCACATCGATCAGACAGACGGGTGGGATGGGTGAGGAACCCGCAGGTGGATGGAGTATCCACCAGTAAAATTGCTACATTAGCTAAGTATGTTTTTCATCTGATGGATACTTCTACCAGCAGATTTCCCAATGGATTCAGGAGCAGAATCTCCCCTGAAGGAGGGTTGGGCGATGATTAGATGAGGAAACATTGCAGCACAGACCTCACAAAGTGTGTACGTCCGAAATCTAAGCTGTAACGCCAGGTAAACGAGTGTCAGCACATCCACACTGCTGCCTTGCAGATCCCCATAACAGAAACACCTCTTGCTAGGACACATGATGAGGCCCATCTAGGATCCAAGTGATGCACCCACTCCTCATCCAGTGGAAGGAGAAATAAGGATGGAAGGGTAACAGACAGGTCCAAATGGAAGGAAGTCACCACTTTAGGAAGGAAAGCAGCCCTGGTTTGCAACACCAGCTTGTCAGGGAAAAAGGGATGTGAATGTGGCCAGGTGCTCAGGGCCTGCAACTCACCGACCCACTCGCTGAGGGGACCACCACCAAGAACACTGTTTTCATAATTAATAAACATAACTGACAATTGAGCAGCGGCTCAAACGAAGACCCCATTAAAAAGTCAAAACAAGCTAGAGTTCCCACTGGGGCACAACAAAAAGAGTTGGCTGATAAATATTGGCCAGGCACTTAAGGGAGTGCATCATTGTGGTGGATTTGAACACAACAAGTTATTCTGTGAAACAGAGGGATTTTGGTAACAAACAACAGTACCCTTTTACAGTACCCACTGCACACTTCTGAACTAGAGAGAGTGCGCACTAACTACAGGACCAGAGACAATCTGGCTTAGAAAGAGTTCACATTCTCTATGCGCCATGAAACAAAACTGTTCCATCTCCCAAAATATACAGATTTCGTTAACGGTCGTCGAGCTGGCAGGAACACATTCACCACCTCTGGTGACAGCTGAAAAGAGCTTAAAGTTCCCTACTCAATCTTCAAATTCGAAAGTGGAGGTTTCAGAGATTGTGTTGCAGCCCCCCCCCCCCAACTGAAAGAGAAGGTCCACTCTGCATTGCAGCCGGAGCAGGGGATATAGGGAGAAGAGTAGAATATCTGTATACCACACACTCGTTGGCCAATCCAGGGCCATGAGAATGACTTGGGCCTGGTCTTGATGAATCTTCCCAGAACTCGAGGAACCAAGAGTATGGAGGAGGGAGGGGAACGTGCAGTAGAGCTCAAAGTTCCACTACAACTTAAACGCATTCCTCAATGTTTGGCTCAATGGGCACTGGAAAGCACTGAACTGCTCGCACCGTGCATTTTCGAAAGAGGGGAGTTGATCCAACTGAGGAGAGCCCTACTTGTTCAATATGTCCAAGACTACCTTCAGTAGAAGAAGGCACTCATGAACAACAAGATAACACCAGCTCATGCTGTTAGCTGTGACATAGAGAGACCCCGCCAGGTGGTTAGCGATCAGGCATATCCTGGGACTGTGCCCGAGACCAGAGTCTCAGTGCTTTCTGGCACTGGACATGAGATCCTACTCCACCTCCTTGTTCACTTACCACAGTGCAGGCATGGTGTCTGTCAATCTCTGAACATACCGGCCTTGAATGAGGGGAGCAATGCCTTGAACGCCATTTCAATTGACGTGATCTAGCACCCTGAAATGAAGCATCTGCTCCTCTCGAGAAGAAAGGCCTCTGATCCCTCACATTGGCTCCTCACCCTAGGGGGGCAGCATGCATAACTGTCATGGTTAGAGGAGGACTGAGCGGCATCCCTCAATAAAGGTCCACCTCTTCCCCAACCAAACTGCATCCTCTGCAGCTGTTGAGTCTCGAGACCATGAATGTCTTCAACAGGTCTCTCTACATGCTGGAACCATTGACTGTTGAGACACCACTGCAGAGCCCTGAAATGCCAATTTCCGGGTATGAGCAGTAGGATACAGGAAGCCATCAGACACGGCAGGCGTAAGGCCATCAGGGCTGAAAGTTGCGAGCCTTCTGAAAAGGATGGAACCATATTCTGATGTTGTGGATCCTCCTCCGATGAGTGAAGGCACGGAGAAGGGTAGTATCCAGGACCAACCCTATGAACAGGAGACATCGGAAGGGCTCAAGGTGAGATTGGGGCTTCTTGATTGAAAATCCTCAGTCAGAGGGGAGGAGCCAAGATGGCGCGCGGGTCAGACGTGTAGACCCTCGGCTCCGGGGACCGTCTCCGCTGTCGAGCCTCTCCTGCCAGATATCCTGACTTGGGACGCCTGATTCCGGATGCGGACGCACACCGGCGACCCGCTTTGCAATCCTGACGCAATTGCTCCCCGGCATGTGGAGGAAACGCTTGGACGCAGCTGGCGGCCTGCATCGGCATGGTGACCGGGGCCTCGCGTGACTATTGAGGCCGGCCGTCGGACACGTTTTCCCGGGCTTTGTGACTGCGAGGTCTCGATCGGTGGTTACCGAGGGGCGGCGGACCCGACACTTCGGTCCCGCTGCGTTGCTGACGCTGGGACTAGCTTACCTGGCTGGAATTGCGCCGTTACGGGCAAGTGTGCTGCCATTTATTTGGTCTTTTGCCTGCACCTCGTCCCACTAATGGTGGTGGGCTCTTGGCCTGGCCAGGTACCCGGAACTAAGCGGGACGCTATATTGAATGTACTGTGCCTTTGTCCGCACCCAGATTACAACATCTGTTCCTCGCAGCACGACATGGTTTTATTCTATGGTGCGCAGCCTGCTCCGATCCGAGACTTCTTTGTCTGACGCTATGGTGGGCATATTTCGCTGTATCCTGTGACTTGTGTCTCTGAGCACACTGTGTGAGAGGACATGTTTGACGTACACTGTGCTACCACTTATGGCTATGGTGCTATCCTGGAGGCGGTTCTTTCCTTCCGCGCTATGGCACTACGTTCTGGCTGCGCCCTGCTGGATAAGTTGGAGAGCTTGCTTTGTGTATCGCCCTGTCCTAAGATGGCTGACTCGCGGGGTTCCGGCACCACTCTTTGTTCTACCTCCGCCTGTGCTAAGATGGCGGCCATTGGGGACTATGGCGCCCTCGTGACCCTCAGTCAGCCTTTGCCATTGCCTGCGGGAGGTCGGCTCCCGGATTTGTCTGCCCCTCCGGGGCTTCCGCCACGACGTGCACCTTCCCTCCTCGCCATGTTCACGGATCTTCGAGCCTCGCCCCGAGTGGTGATGATCGCACCTGTCTCCTTCCCTGTCCCGGCTGTGCTCTATGGTTCTGAGTTGGCGTACTCTGCACCCTTTGTGAGACTCCTGGTTTTCTCTGCTTTGGATACATCTAGTTGCCCGCACCGCCGATATGTCCCTGGACTGTGTTCTGTGCCGGTATCGCCTCCGCTGATCTGTGGTGGTAAGGAAAAAACGGGACAAGGATAGACACTTCTATTATCGTCCTGGCGGATTTCTTGTTGCTGATTTTGGCGGATGGGGGAAAAGCTGCTGATATTCTGTTTTACTGATGTTATCATGGTGCCCTATTCCGTGCTTTTTGGACTCTTTTTTGCTATCGAACTATTGACTCCTGTTATGGCGCTGCTCTTGCGGGTGGGGCAGTTGGAGGGTTAATTTTCTTTGAATGACCGGGACATGTACTGATGATGCTAAGGAACTGTCACGGGGGCTTCCGTTTGTTATTCGTGATTTTGGGATTCCTTATGGATGTCTTGGATGGCTGGGTTGGGGGTTGTTGCCTTCTTTATACTGCGCGCTGCTGCTGTGCTTCCGGCGTCCTCGGCATGTCGGGTGTGTTCTTAATATTGGGCTTTAAGCTTTATGTGGTTACTATTCTCACTAGATAGCGGAGCCGGGAGATAGATAGCGGGCTCCTCCTCGCATTTCTCTCTTTCATGAGTATTTTAGGTTAGGGTTTTTTATCTTTTTCTTTTCTCTCTATATTTCGGGACTCCTTTTATTGGGCGACAGGCACACTGCTAGGGGGGGTCAGGCCGTAGCCAGCTGCAGGGGTGCAGGGTGGGGGGTAACCGGGGGGCGGGGTTACTTTCTTTTGTTTTTCTTTTTGTTCTATGGGCCTTCTATTCTTTTTCCTTTTTCTTTTTCCCTCTCTTTATCTCCTTCCTTTTTTCCTTGGGGCTTAGACGTTCTCTTCCGGGTGCCGCGCAGCGACTCTGGTTGTTTTCATCCGTTGTATGTTGGGATATCCTGCATGTCCTACACCAGTATTGATTGTTGTGCTACGATATCCTGTTTGTGTCTCTCCTATAGGAAAATCTTTAAAATTAGACCTCGGTCCTACTGTACCATATCCTTGTGCCTACACAATGTTGCACTGTATCGTATGTGTGAGCCCTCGGGCTCTTTGTTGCACTGTACTCGCCTTTTTTCTTCAATAAAGGTCTTTAAAAAAAAAAAAAAAAAAAAAAAAAAAGAAAATCCTCAGTCAAATGGCAAGAAGATTTTGACAGATGGGGTGTCATCACCTCCAGTGACCCGGCTTTGAGTAGCCACTTGTCCAGATACAGCAAAAACGTTAATGCCCGACCTTCTGAGATGGGTTGTAACACCACTGCCATCACCTTGGTGAAGACTCAAACTGGCAATGTCAAGGCAAACAGAAGCACTGCAAATTGGTAAAGGGCTGAACAGACCGCAAAGCGCAAGTACTTCCGGTACCGCAGGACTGGGTTCTGAAAATAGGCATTTTCCCGTTCGAGAAATACATTTAACTCTCCTCTTTCCAAAGTCAACATGACCGCAGTCAGGGTGAGTGTCTTCAACTTCTTCTTGAGAAATAACTTCAAATCCCTGAGATCTAGGATCACACGTAGACCACTGTCCTTCCTGGGAACAAGTGAGTAACATTCTTGCTTAAAACTCCTACTTTGGCACCTCTGCCACCGCTCCTTTCAGAAGGAGTGCTGCCACCTCTTGCTGCAGGATGGAAATGTGATCTCCTGGCAGAGAAAAGGGAGGAAGGGGTCATGGGGTGGAGACTCAAGGAAGAGTACAGTATAAACACTTCTATTATATGTAGATCCACTGGTCTGAGGTAACCCCCTGCAAGCCTAGTAGAAAGGAAGACTCTCTCCTTTCCACAGGCTATGGGTGCGCTTCGTAAAAGAAACTAGGTCAGCTTTCCTGGTGGTGCAGGAGAGGAGGTGGAGGCTTGATAAAGGGATTCACAGGCTTGGTCTCTGGTCCTACCTTTGTACTGACTGCCCAGAGGATTTTGGGTCTGTGGCGCCTGAGACTGCAAGGACGTGCGCTGTCAAAAGGAAAATCATCTTGAAAAGCCTAGAAAGAGATGAAACAGTCTGTAATCCCTTAGGGGCTTTGGATGCTGGAGGCCTAAGGATCTGGCTGTGGCCTAGCTAACTTGGAACCGGTATGAGGTGTTCTGTGCACCCCTAATGACATCAGCGAAGCGTGACTTCATGTCTTCTGGCATGTGTGGGATAACCAGTTCTGCCATGTGCCAAAGGGTGTGGGTATATCTCGCCAAGTAACTCCCGACAGATTTTTTTGTATAAGGGTCCACTATTCAAAGTACAGCAGTCACGGACAGAAAAGTGCTGGGGGAAAATGACCATCAAATCAAGAACTTTGATATTATTTTTCCAGGACAGACTCCCAACGGTGGTAATTGTTGGCAGGATCCGAATGGCGCTCACGGACATGGATGCTCAAAATGCCTCGACGGCAAGGTGGACTGCCAGCAGCTTGAGCAGATTTATGTGTAGGTGCTCTGCTGGGGCAGACCAAAAGACCTGTGCCATTACGTTGCCAAAATGGGTGTCTCAGCATTGAGAAGGCATCCGTGACCGCGGTATCCTGTACTTGGAAAGGGCTAAATAGAAGACAAACCTGCAGTTTTCAGAGATCCATCCACCAGGCCAGGTCTCTGTGGACCAACTGGAATGTTTGCAGCGGAGCCAAGACGCTTCCTTAGTACTAGAGCGCTGCAGGCGCATCACTGAAGGGCCCGCCTCTGCCATTTAGCATGTGGAGCCAGCAGGATGAATGCAGCCATGAGACCAAACAGATATATGACTGATTGATGTAAATGGATCAAAAATCTCCCAAATATCTAAGATCCTCTGAGGAAGAGGAAAGGCCCTCATGCTGGCATTTTCCAGCAGTGCTTATATGATGGATGGGAAGCTTAGCTTTAGCATTGGAATGAGGTGGGACTTTTGAATACTGTCGATGAAGCCCAAGTCATGGAGAACAGTCATCATGCGCAGAAGATGTCCCTTTTCCCAGTGGTGGGGACCCTGCATCCACTAGCCAGTCGGCCAAGTATAGAAACATGTGGACACCCTACTGTCTCAGTGAAGCCATCACAACTGCCAGCAGTGAGAAATCTTGAGGTGCAATTGGCAGCCTAACCGTGGACCACTGAGATTATGACTTGACAGTGCTGCGACCCAATGGTGGACCACAGGCAATGGTGATCAGCTGAATAGAAGATGGGAGTAGGCATCCTGGAGGTTCCGGGATGCCAAACAATTCCCCGCATTCTGTTTTAATAGAACTTGGATTAGAGACAGCATCTGACTTGTCCTACCAAAGCAGGTGGAGATCCAGGGTGGATTTCATTGCTCGCTCTTTATTGAGGACCAAGAAGTAACGGGAGTAGAAGCCCATGCCGCTTTCTTCCAGAGGCGCCACCTCTCTGGCCTTGTAGAGAGAGAGAGGAAACCATGCTTCCAGAATTGATGCATGGGCCACAGAATATGGCCTGGCAGAAGGAGGATGGTACCGAAGAAGAGAACCCAAGGGCAGGATGTTGCTGTTGTGGATCAGCTGAATGACCCATTGGTCTGTTGCAATCGTCTCCCAACTGACACGAGTGGGAGATCCCCCTCTCGCCACTAGATGATGGTTTGGGAGCAGGGTGATAGACAGGTTTTGAGGCAACAGAAGAGACGCGATGCTGGCGACCCCTAGATCCACCAGGCCATCAAAGGAGTGGTACATTTGCGGAGGTTAGTAAAATGGTTGATAGGGTCGAGTCTGCAAGGACTGCTGAGCTCTGGAATTACTCCAGAATATCTTCTGCTGCGGATGGAACTGCTTCTCTGAGGAGGCCCAGTCCAGTGAGCAAGCGATACTTCTTGAAACATTACTGGGCTGAGTCAACCTTCTCTCTAAGATACTGTTCAACATTGAAGAGTCTGTCCTTCAAGCTTTAAGTACGTCCTGTGCGAATACAGAATCGGTATGTGAACATAAGCATCTTGTTGACCGACAGACACAATCTAGTCATTCACTTCCAGCGCCTGCAACCCTTGTGCATTGTCCTTTCAAAAGTACCAATTCAAGATCTTGAGGTCTAAAATCAGATGAAGATGGAAGTCCTTCTTTGAGACCGTGAAGTGCTGGAAGTTAACACCCCTGGCCTCCTTCCTGCTCTGGCACTAATTCCACCAGCCCTCTTTGGAGTGAATCACTACCTTGAAGGAGGTGTAGGTGGTCTGCAGAAAGGAGATAAGGTGAGGGGGAAGAGGCGTAGGGGACCGTTAGAAGGGAAGAGCATACTATACTTCCATAATTTGCAAAACCCATTGTTCTTGAGTAATGGCCTTGTGCACAGCAGGATAAATGTCTTCCAATAGGTGCCATGTGCTCAGATAAGAGGGAACTATGGCTGCTTCCATGCTGCGATAGGGGGACGCGGAGGAGGATAGAGGGAGAGGTAAGGCTCAGCCTCTTCATTTGCCACAACACCACAGGTTTTTGTTGCTGTTGGTTTTGCTGCCCTTGCAGTCTACCATAAAAGGAGAAGCATCTGAGGAACCCATGAAACCTATGGAACAGCCTGTAATCCGGAGGCTAAGTTTGGAAACCAGGCGTCTAGTGGCCGAGCTGTCCTTAAACAGCTCAAGGGCCGAATCAGCATTGTCCCCAAACAGTCGGGAACCATTGAACGGGAGGTCCAATTAGGTTGCCTGGACATCACTGGGGAACCCTGAGTTTTGTAAGCAGGCATGGACTCTTAACGCCAAAGAAGTAACTATAATGCTTGCTTCAGAATCTGCGTATGTTGGCCCTATTTGATGACCTGTCTGGCTATGGCCTGACCATCCTGTACCAGTCCCGTTAAGTGCTCCTGTAGATGGTCTGAGAGGTTCAAGATCACCATTTGAGCCATGTTCCAAAGGGCATGGATGTAACAGACCATTAGGCACGTGTCATTGAGAGACTTTAGGGCCATACTCCCTGCCGAGAACCACTGCTCTATTTAGTTTGTCTCCTTATCCAAAGGACTGTAGAAAATGCACCAGGGCATAGCTTCAAATGGCAAGATACTTGCCCCATTAGGCTCTCTGTGGAGGGATGAGCCGATAGGAAAGCCAGGTCACCTGGGGCTGGCCTGTATCGTCTGACCACTAAAAGATTAAAAGCAGGGGTGAGGTTGGCTTTTCCCTAGCAGATATGACTGGCTCTGTGATACCATCATTAAAGGGTTGCAAGGGTTCTGATACCCGAGGTGCAGGGTAGAGAACCTCTGTCAGAATGTTAGAATTGACCTCCACGGATGGGAAGTCAATTCCAAAACTTCTGCCTCCTTCTCTGTTAGGGTGTGATATGATGGGACTTTTGGAGGGGGAAGACTTGTTGGGGAGTAGAATTCCCACTCAGGTAAGATATCTAAACTGCTGGCATCTTTAAGGCTAAGAAATTGGGGTCCATGGAGACAGATTGGGTATCAGGTGTGTGCTCCTGTAGGTTTTCTAATGGATCTGATTCCCCACCAAAAAGAATCCGGTCTCTTCTGTGCTTCCCTCCTGGATATGTGTACAGGGTCTGGGAGCTCCATTTAGGGAAGAGGGGCTGGTCTGGAGCCAGTGGAGAAGGGGGAAGACACCTCTGGTGCAACTATCACAGATGGCGCCTGAGCTAGGTTAATAGGTGGCAAGGACTGCAATGGAGTGAAAGGAGCTGGGGGAACGTCCACCGGCTACATCCCAAGGGGCATGCCAAAAGGACCAGAGGGGATCGAAGGAGCACCAGAGGGGACCATTACCCTGCAGAAGATGCCAAGCATTGTGTTAAGGAAAGACACAGGGTCTTGTCCCCGGAGCAGCATACTCCACGTAGGTATGACAAGGTCGAGGGCTTGGTGTCTGAGTCACAGGGGTCGAAGGACTTCGGGCTGGTGCCGGTGGAACTGCAGATGCTGGCTCCTCTTGGACCACTAGGGTCAGTTCTGGTAGCCCAGTGCTGCTCAGAATTATGTTGTATCTTCTTCTTATGCTTGCACCTGAAAGACTGACGATACTGGCTCTGGGGACTTCAACCTCAGATGAAGTTTCCTCCTGGCCCATCAATCATCTCAGAATGGGATTATAAAAAGGTTGGCCAATGTTTCCTTGATGGCCTGGGGGTGCATGCTGCTTCAAGACTCGTACAACCTCAGTTTGTAGTTAGACCTTAAGCAACAATGCCAGATGTCATGTGGGTCCATGATGGACACTTACCTACCAGTCCATGCAGTTTTTTAAGCCCCCACCTACTGGGGGCCAAATTGCTGCCCTGCACCAAACAATTCTAAGAAAATTGGATGAAAAATGTTGAATGAATCACTGCCAGAAATTAAAGCTCAAGCTCTGGGACACAGTTGATGGCATGGAAAAAAGGGAAATGATGTCAGGGCGCACAATATGCTCTAGTGATGTCCAGATGGAATAAATTCTGGAGCAGAGTTGAAGCCAGAGCCCACTACAGGCATGGGGAGCTACTAAAAAGTTTCCAGGTCCAGTCTGATGCCTGGGATATTCGAAAGGTGAGGATTCTGCAGGAATAAGTATTCATCAGAAAAACGGTTTCCATATCGCCATGCGGTATACTAGGTTGGCATAAAAGCCAGGCACTAAAGTGGCTGCTTGCGGGCATTTCCTCAGGCCACCTGGCAGCACATGGCCCAGCACTCCCTTCTTAGTAACGTTTAGCTTCAACAGAGCTACAGATTAGAATGAGTGAAGTTAAAAATGGACTTTCAAACTCCACACATAAGGATACTTAGAGTGCCAACACTGGGCCAGGGACAAGTGGTTTGGGTAGCCTTTATTAGAGATGCCATGTATGCCTACTTGAAGGTGTGTGCCTTCGATCGAAGCACCCTGCCCCATGGTTAAAAGCTCTTCTGCAATGTCCACTCCAGTTGATTGGCTGTCAAATGGTAGGCAGGCAATAGGCATTGAGCACCATCTGCTGTCAGTGGGGGATTCTTGCTTCACAGACCTCTGCCAGGGCCTGCATGCTCCTATTCTTGCACTGGGTATAGTGTGTAGTGAGACGTCGGTACTGTTGGTATTGTAATGTTTGTGTGGAAGGGAAGCCAGGGAGAAATGATCAACGTGCTTTTCAACAACGCAGCTTGAAAGGAGGAGTCCTTCCTTCGCCTGCAGAGTTCGAGGTATGGCTTAGAGGACGGATGACAGCTCACAAGTGCTCTCCGGTACCAGTGCTAATGATATAGGTGGGAGTCAGAAGGTCAGGCGAGGGGGGCAGCCGGGGGTGAGGGCACCACACCATAGACCTGCCAGGAGACAGGCAGCTTTTCTTTCTTATCCTACAGCACCCAGGCTACCAAGAACAAGAGAGCTCAGCTTCAAAAGACAGAATATGGCCATGTGGGTACAGTGCTTCTTGTGACAGAAGACAGGTAGAGAGAGCAATAGAGGGAGAGACGAACAAGTTACTTACCTTCGGTAATGCATTATTATCTGTTAGAGACTATCTAGCTGTAGGTTCCTTACAGCCTGATGCCTGAGAAATTCAAAGATAAGGAATCTGCAGCTAGATGTCTATAAGATAGTGAGAGATGGACAGGGCGAAAGAGGTCAAGAGACACAAGTCGAAAGAAGGAGACAGAGTGAGTGACAGTGACGAGAGAGATGAAAAAACGGGCGAGGAAGAGATTGAGAGAGAGAGAGAGAGATTGAGAGAGAGAGAGAGAGAGAGAGAGAGAGAGAGAGAGAGAGAGAGAGAGAGACCGAGAAAGAGAGAAGAGAGACTGAGAAAGAGGGAAGGCGAGACGGGGCGAGAGAGGGGGCTGGTGAGTGAGGAAACGAGGGAGTGAGACAGGGAGTGAGACAGTGAGTGTGTGCATCAGAAAAGAAAATCAGGGATATGTAATGAGTAAGCCAGGGGTTGTGAGCCTCTGAGTCTCTGCTTAAGTGGATAATAAAGAGTAAACATGTACTCGTGTATGCGTGTGAGAGAGATGGGGTGGGCACTCCCCCACACCGCCAGGCAGCTTGTGATAAACCCTGCCCGAGCGAGGGAAGCTTCCTCTGTGTCCTAGAATGGGCCCTTTATGAAGGAACGGGTGAGAAGGCCTCAGCTTAAACTGGCCTCTTGGTGGGAGCTCTTCAGGGGTGACTAAGCTCGTGTTAGGCTTCACCTCTCCAAGGCGCCCACACAGGTGTAACATTTATTTATTTATGTGTTTTTCTATAGCACAAACTTTACTCAAAAGTGTCAGGGTGCTTTACAATAGAACCAGTTACATTACATAAGGGCTTCAGAGTACATGAATTACATAAAAGATACAAAGATAATCTCTAAATTCACATAAGAATGGTATTAAGTACATAAGTCTACCACAGATACTAGTGATAAGTGTTACATATACACAACTTGCAAACTCACTCAAGGTTACATTTTAAGGAAATTTGAAGCGATAAGGGTTGGCCAAATATATATTACATATTCACAGAGCACGATCTTCTCGGTATCACTGGGGTTCTTGTGGTGCTCGTTCAGCCAGCCCTTCATGGGGGGGATCAAGGGGTGATCTAGGGTCAGGAGGGATCCCCTAGTGATGGCGTAGGGGTAGAAGGCCAGGTTGTGGTGGGTGAAGGTGGCTGCGTTAGTCTACAGGTAGATCTCGCACTGCTAAAGCCACACGTAGGGTCCAGGGGAGAGCAAGAGGGAACATATCACTCTCTATCTAAATCTTTAAACTCACTAAGGATATGTTCTACCAATAATCGGGTTGGGATATTGTGTAAGTGGGAAGGGGATGTCCTTAGAAGGACAAGAACCTTCACTCACCCAAAATCATTGGGCTCCCTCCGCGCATCGGGCCAGCCGGTCCCCAATGTGGGCTACAACTCCCCACCGAATGTAGTGGTGTGGGAGGAGCCGAGGTGTTCGAAGGCAAAGGGATGCCACAAGATGCTAATGGTGAGTGAAGGACAGAGTGCTGTGAAAAAGTGCAGGGAAATATAAAACTGTCTCAAGGACTCATAGTTTTATTGGGTAGTCTCTCTCGCCAGGACCCAAACTGCACAGTACACTCTGCTGAGGCCTGTGTTCAATGTACCAGAGTGATTGAAGGGAACCTAGTGGCTATAGAGAGTACAAGTCAGTTCCCTCCCACTGATGGAGGTGATGAACTAATGAACAATACCTTTGGAAACGGCCAGTATAGCCATCTTATTACAATATAAACGATTGTGGCATACACACATACAGAGTCACTAGTATTACATTTGGTCCTGACGAAGGCCTAAGGACTCCTTTTGGAGCCAAGGATAGACAGAAACATGTTGACGTCTGAAGGGGGGATATTTATTTTGAACCCCCCTGTCCTCTGCTCTTTTAATCCTTTCCAAGGACTCTACCCCATTCCTCCGCTGGTCTCAACCGCCTCAAGGCCAAGGGGTCAGCGGCCCGTTTCCAATGTTATAGGGGCCTTTGTGCACCCACTGGACTGTAGCAAACCCTCTGAGGAAGCTCCAGCGCCCTGCCCCACCCGTGGCCCATGTCGTTGCCGTTCCCCGCTGCCAGGTTCCTCCACGCCGCAGCTTAAAGACAGGTCTCGGGCCATGCTGCAGTAGCCCTGCGCCTCCGACTGCGGCACCATATTCCCTCTGGAGCTCCGTCCGACTCACGGGCCCGCCGCACATACGTATCACAACTGGGGTGGCAGAGTCGGACGCCAAGGCTTGTTCCTCCTGTGAAATATGTGTTTTGGACCCTGCCCACCTTTAAAATACAGTGTTTATTTCCAACATATATAGGTGAAGTTGTAAAGCTGAGATTTCATGTCACTCAGTACCTGAGACGTGTTGCTAAAATATACCAACTGGACCATGTCCTATGGCAGGAGCTGGATACTGGGCAGTATGCATTGTGGGTAGTGGTTCTAGGGTTTCAAAAGTAAAACCCATTTCCATCCATGTGGATATCAGAGTTGACATGTTGATATGTTATGTTCTATCATGCCCTATCACAAGGGTCTCTCTGTGATAAACGTGGGGCTGTGCAGAGCCGCGCTGCGTCGAGTGGCGGGCTGTGCGGGGGTGAAAACCCCTCCATCAGTTCCCACAAAGCTCCATCTAGCAAAGGGACATGGGTGTTAGGGGGGTGACTGTACAGATGTCACAGTGGGTCAGAGCACCCGGTGGGATTAACAGGGAAGCACAGAAGGGTTCTCCCTTTCCAGGGAGCCACGAGGACCTGTATCGATATGTTGCATCTGCCGGTACAAAGGACTGAAAGTTCACTGCGGTGTCAGTTTGTAAAGAGGACACCGGTCCTCCCAGGACAACTTTCCCTGCACGAAAAGGATCTGTGATCATGGAGGAGCTAACAATGTTCCCAGAGTCAGCTCCCCCAGTACCCGTGACAGATATTTGGGGCCCTTCCCATTAAGAATTTCAAGGCAGTAAATGTCATGGTACTTATAGAGCGCACTGTCACCAGACGGTCACCTTGCGGTGTCGCCTATTCGGCTTCCTGGCGCTGATACTCATACCGCTGTGGAACCCCTCCTGGCTTTCCCTGTGAAGTGTCCACTCCTGGGCACCCCCAGGGTGAAGCCAGGCATCCCAGCGCTGTTGGGGCCGGCGTGGAGCTATGGCCCAGAGTTGCAGCGTGGGGCCCGTGATTAGAATAGGCACCGAGGCGAGAATTAACAGGTCCGAGGAAATTGAGCCCGAGACCCCGCCAAGGCGGGAATCGAACCCTGGTCCGGGCCAGACCTCTGCATCAGGGTCTGCCGCTCTAACCATTGAGCCACGAGGCAGTAGAGCCGGTGAAGAGTCTGCACATGGAAACCATAGAAATGTAACACAATCAATTTAAAAACCCGAAGCTAGGCGGTTGCCTTTAAATTGGATCGTATTACTCTTTTTGATAACCTGAATATGCTTGAAAATTAACACTTTACTAATCATTTTTATCACATTTTCTAATTTAATAAACCGAGCGCCCCAAGCCCCCCCATGGGTTTTCTTCAAGTGTTTGTCACATGGCTGGGTCTATCTACTCTCCACGGAAGACGGGTTTTCCTGCTGCGAAGGTTATTGCAGCAAATACAAATACCAGAGTGAGCCACGAGGTGGCAGCAACGGCATTATAATTTCATTTTATGCTGCTGGAGTTTTCTGGAGAGCCCTTCTTTCCAGGGCTGATGGAAGCGGCCTCGCGCAGACATAAAAAGGCAATTTCTTGAGGCCAATAATGTTAAGGCATGTCTTTAAATTGTGTGCGTTTTAGGCCGTTTTTCCTTTATTTGTGTTCGCGGGTTTTAAGTTCGCTTGTTGTCATTTGGTAAACATTTCTTTTAGTTCTCATTTCAAGTTTTGATCAGATTTCTTGTAGTTCTTTTCTGAAACCAACCATGGCACCGTGCTCTGGGCTCGCAGTGTCACGCATGCGTGACACTAGGTTCTCAGACCCACCGAGTGCGTGAGCCCGTGCTGGCACGCGCCATGACCTTAACACAAGGCTGTGCTCGCCCCCGTGCCTCGGGCCACTCTGCCAGCAGTGGGGAGTCTCACACAGTGTCTCCCGCAGGCCCGGGCCTCTGAATCAGTGACCTTGATGTGAAATGGGAGAGAGCTGTAACGCATGGCCATTTAGCGGCAGGACTGTTAGATCTGAAACCACACAACCTGGGATCAATCGATCGTGTTTAAAAACCAACACTCCCAATAGATAACCCACATGGAGTGATATAATCTAAAGTACTAAAGGGAAAAACGTCCTGATGCTAAGACATAATATATATATGTGTGTGTGTGTGTGTGTGTATATATATATATATATATTGACAAGCAGTTTGCCGACTTCAACTTCCACACACGGCGATGAAGCACCAGCACGAACTCCACTTCAGGTTGGCAAAAGAAATGTATTATTCACCAAGAACTGTCACAACGCGTTTCGGCTGTCTTCGCAGCCTTGATCACATAGTGGAATGAATGTTTGCCATTGTTTTTAGTACCACCCATGATGTCACGTGATCCCTCATAGATATAAAAGATATACTTTCAAAAAGTGCCGAGTGTTTGTATAAATAATTTAAATAAACATAAATGCACAAATCTATAAATAGGCTAATAATTTCTAAAAACAAATAATGTGCAGATTTAAATACCAGCCAGTATTAGATACAATCCTGCTGAAAAAGAAGTGATGAAATACATTCTAAAAATAGCCGAAGGCATACCATTCATCATGTTTGTCAATATTCAATTAAAACATTATTAACAAGATGTTTGTCTTTAGTCTCTTTTCTAGGTATATGATACCAGTATAGATGCATTGTCAATTGCAATAACTCCATGATATACTTTAATATTGTATACATAGTCGATACTAAAATATATATATATATATATATATATATATATATATATACATCCAAAACCAAGAGCACCCAACACTTGGAGGTCAACACGTTTCCTGTTAAATATTTAATTCAGCCAGGTTGCATCGCACATCAGCATGGTAGGAACAGCCAGCTTTTGCCATTAAATTCTTTCTGACGCGTTTCGGACGTCCATCCGCCCTTGCTCACAGATATGGCTTGTATGAAATTGGCAGAGGAGCAGGTAAAACAGTTATAGTAATCTTTAACTTGTCCCGCCCACTGGTTTTTGTAGTTCTTGCTCAAATTTACCTATAGTAGGTGCAGCTGCCCAGTTTCTAAAAAAGGGTTTTCAAAGTCCACAGTGGGTTTCTGTACCCCACCACAACTGCTGCCATGCAAAAATTACTCCTCGCTTAAAAACACGAAACTCCTTTGATGTCGCATTAGTGGCGGCGTCGGACCTGCTCGTCTGCATATATATATATAAATAAGGCTCCCTGTTTTCCGTTTTTATGGATTTTTACGGATAAATGCAGACAGAAAACTAGGTGTTTTCTGTCTGTATTAATTTTTTTCAAATTGATAAATACAGAAAATCATCCTTCTTTTCAGTGACTCTTCGTGCTGTCTTTCCTGAATTTAGCCCAACAGCTGAGCAGAGGGACAGCGTGGGAAATTGAAAAACAGGATGACATTTCTTTAAATAACTGCATTTGACAACTAACATTTATGGTATAATGCTAATATTTGCCAGTGGATGGACTGTTATGTAATATTTGGCAACTTAAATAGAAATACAGGACAAACATTAAAGTATGACTGCGCATCTATAATTTAAATAAATGTGAAAATGTACAGTTTTACAACTACATTTATACGCAAAACACAAAATAAATATTGATAAATACAGATAACATGGCCCAAAAATAAATATGGACCAATACAGACGGAAATGTTAAAAAAATAAATACCATAAAACTGGGAGCCCTATATATATATATATATGTATCACATTTGACTTCTTTTTTTGCACAAGTTAATTATCAAACATTTCCATGGCTCGGCTTGTGCATAGGCTCTTCGAGCCAAGCCAGACCCATGGCTTAGTTCTCTGTTATTTGTTGCCTCGCCCACCATCTATGCACAGCCACACAACATCCATGTCATCTGCGGCACAGGACAAACACGCCTGTTTAAACCACGGGCTTCTGCCCTAGAATGTAAAAACAGCCATCCTCAGCGGGGAACCTATGTCTTTTACCCAGTGTACATCAGCACCCAGAGCTTGAGAGGGTCCAGTACCTTCTGAAGGCCATGCAGGGTAGGAGGGTGCTGAAACGTCAAATGCGATAATGGGCCTCTCTTAATGAGGGCCATTGTGTTAGTGAGTCTAAAACGGAACACAGGCTCCAAGGCTATCATTATGTCATGTCATTCATATCTCATGATGCCATAAGGGCACGATCCCTCCACCCCACTCCATAACTGGGCAGCATTCCATCTGGAGCTAGAGTCGAGCTATTCAATACTGCATGCATACCAGGTGTGTCACCGGATCTTTATCCCACTTCATGCCAATTTCTCTTTCGGGCCACATGGCCATTTCCGATGATGTCATCACTATGCCAATTAGCCGTGAAACCTAAAAGATCCCACCTCTTTTCGGCCATGGAAGTGTGGAAAGTGGGCCCTGGCATGGGGAGAGCGTCAACCTCTGTCATCCAAGACCCAAAAGAACAAACAAACCCACTCTCACCTTATCCTCCCAGTGGGCGAGTGTGAGGGACTTCACACAGTCTGGTACATACAGTAACCATCAGAGTCCTGCCTCTGGGCCAAACACACAGTCCGCACTCTATACTCTTCATAGGCAGCCTAAGGCCAACACTGAAGAAGGTGGGATGTATAGGGAACAACATTTGCAAGCTTTTTAAATGTTGTTCTGAACAACACATATATATATATATATATATATATATTATATATATATATATATATTATATATATATATATATATATATATATATATATATATTCACTGAAAAAACCATAGGTTTCACACCAGTTATAGTTAGCTGGAAATTTTACTCGCATAAAACCATTGAAATTCCCACGTTATAGTTAGTTGGACTCACTATAACTTGCGCGTGCAATGCACTGCTGATGACGTCACATATTCCATCACTCATGACATGGTCAGTGACATCACTCATGACATCACTGATGACACCATCCAGTGAATGTGTGTATTTAAAAAAAAATATATGTGTTATATATGTATATGTAAAAGTTGATGGAAGAATAAATGTTTAAATAAGGGTTTACATGGATGTTTAAAAAAAAAAATTATTGGTTTACTGGCTTCTTATTAAGTGTATCTTAGTGTATACATATATTAGTGAGTAATGTTTAAATATTTAAATATAAGGATTAGTGTTTCACTTTGTGTATAAGTGGCTGCATGGGTTGGTGAGTAGCTACATGTGTATGTATATGGGTTATTAGATGTTTTTTTTAATATCAATATGAGTGTCTATATGTTTGGTGGGGGTATTACTTAGAACATAGATGCATGAGTGACTGACTGTTTGTATGTGTTTTGAAGACAGCATATGTGCAGGACTGTATGGGTGGATGACTGTGTATATGTGTGTGTTGCTGACTGAATGACTGTCTCATTAGTGTCTTTATCAGTAACTACATATGTTTTAATGTAGTATATGTGAATATTGATGTATATAAGTGAGTATATGTGAGAGTAAGGGATTGTAAGAGTTCCTGTTTAAATAAGTATGTGTTTCTATAAGTGATTGTTTAAGAGAGTAAGTATGTGTAAGGTTCCTTAGAAGTAAGGTGGTAGTGTGTGTATAGCTGTATATGCAAATAAATGGATGTTCAATAGTTTATTTGCATGTGTGAGTATGTGTGAGAGTATCTTTTGGATGACTGTCGGTGTGTAACAGGATGTATAGGTGTATCACTACATATGATGAGTGAGTATACGTATGAGTGATTATATAGAACTGTTGGTGAATGAGTGGATGTGTATATAGATGGTGGAATTATTGAATTGGTTGTTGTAACTGGTATGGGTATCTCCATTTTTTTGAAAATTTGAGTTTCTATTTTTGAATATGTGTTTTAAGGGTTACATTACAGTGAAAGGAGGTCTGTCACTGTATCACAAGGATGGTGTCATCAGTGATGTCATGAGTGACGTCACTGACCATGTCATGAGTGATGTAATATGTGACGTCATCAGCAGTGCATTGCACGCGCAAGTTATAGTGAGTCCAACTAACTATAAAATGGGAATTTCAATGGTTTTATGCAAGTAAAATTTCCAGCTAACTATAACTGGTGTGAAACCTATGGTTTTTTCAGTGAATTTAATAGGTTTTTTTAAATGCTAATTCCTAACTATAACTGGTGTGAAACCTATGGTTTTTTCAGTGAATTTCATAGGTTTTTTTAATAGCAAATCTCTATAGGTATGAAATGTAATATTTTTTTTAACGAATTTTATATTGTATAATTATGTAATATTTTTTATTTTTTTGCCCCGGAGCGCTCCCGGGGCGCGTACCGGTGCGCTCACCGGTAAGCGTAGTGCTACGGCGCGTACCGGTGAGCGTCCCGTTAGCGCTATTCCCGCGAACGAAAACAACATCGTGACGTATCGCGTAGCCGCGTGATGCGTCATATGACGCACAGCGTAAGCGCACCCGGAAGCACACGAGCGAATACGATCGCAAAACGAACTGACGCGCTTACGCAACGCGCCCCCGGGCGCGCCCCGGGGCGCGTAGCGTAAGCGCGTCGGGTCATGTTGAGGTTCCGTAAAAATTATTACGGCGTTCTGGGCATTACCGAATATGGACGAGTTTGGTATCTACGAACTGTAAATGGTGAGTTAGGTAAGTGTACGTATTTTCGCTGCACTACCTGGAAGGGTTCGCCTAATTTACTTGGTTCTTCATCTGAACCCTCGGGTTCCATTTTAGATACGGCATCCATTTTGTTTCTTGCCCTCACGTAGTCAGCGAGCAGGCAACTGTTCGTCTCCTGACCTTCTAGTTCCCAAGCCTTACGGAAGACGCATATTCCTTTCATGCGTCTTTATGGCCGGAGGAATGACACAGCGAAGTCAGATAGCTCAGCGTGAGAGTAATCTGGCCGTGCCAGGCTATTGTGACAGCCGTGCAGGTGCTGGGATCCAGCTCTTTGATCCCACGATCCTGCTTCCAATATTACCCCCACACTCTTTTCTTTAGGTGTGCCTGACTTCCTAGCAGCTGTTCTTGTCCCTTTACTCTTGCTCATTTACAACTCAAGTGGAATGTGCCTAACGATGGGAAGATGTGCTTTTACAGTTGGGGACTGGTAATGTTACTGTAATTACGTTCCGGAGTTCTGAAAGCATGAAAGCGACCCTTTTTGAAGTTTATTGTGGGAACTGGGTTGTAACCTTTTGTTCACATGTTGTGCAATGGCAAAATCCTGTATAAAAGAGAGCGACTCACATATGCAAGTTGAAGCAGACTCGTAGAACCTACACGCTGTTGTACTTCTAATGACTTTTGCCTCCCTGCAGTAATAAACTCTGATCTTTGACGCCGAAGGAAGCCTCCCGTGTCTCTGTCACTTGTGCGCCGAAACAGGTATCCCACGAAGGTTATAGGTGTTGTTCCCTGGCACCGCTGGGTCTTAAATAGCCCAGTCCTTCAGTTGGCGCCCAACGTGGGGCGACATCAGCGGTACCGGTCCAAAGCCTGACGATCGTGAGGAACTTCGTGTGAAATCTCCGAGGGAAGGTGCACCCCGCTTCATCGATCTTGTTGTCGAAATAAGAGGCCCGAAGATTTTCCCTGCGAAGATTCCTGCCTCCTGACGGCTGCGACGGACCGATGCCCTGACTGTCGACCTGTCTTCGACGCCCGGCGTAGACCTTACGTACAAGCGAGACGATAGACGGGCCTTCCTGGTGACGCCATTGAAGTTCTGAGTTAAGTATTTGTGGGTCGCTCCCAGTCCTTAGTGGTTGTTCTAGCTTTTTGAAGCTTTGTTGTAGCTTATTAAAGCTTTGTTGTTGTAGCTCATTGAAGTTTTGTTGTAGCCTTTTAAGGCTTTGTTGTATTGCATGGTTCCATTGCATTGGTGGTTCTTAGTTGTGGTTCTTAGTATTTATTTGACAGTTGCAATTGCCAAAACCGAGGGTTTTGTCCTACACGAAGCTTTAGCACTTCGGTAACCCTTGAAGTTTGATACTAGGTTAGTGTGCAAGATGCCTAGCCATAGTGGTTTGTTTGGTATCTTCAAATGTTGCGCAATGGATTCCCGGTTGGAGGACTCGTGTCCGATACCTCCAGTTGGAACTCCGATATATGAGCTCTACAGTCGACATGGTGTGGGCCCTATTATATATAATGAGTATTGGGTCCGTTACACGAAAAAAGACGGTGTCCTTAGTTGGCCACCACATGGAAGTTTTGAACTTGCGATTTTAGATAATCTTGAAGCTAAATTATTTCAAAAGAAAGCCAGACCAGCTATGTTTGATTCTTTTCGGCTATGGCGTAAAGAGGCCAAGCAGAAAGAAATCAAACAACTTAAAAAGGATCGAAGAGAAGGGTTTGTTCCGATAATGCAAGTTGTACAACAAAGTAGACGAGAAAAAGAAGAAAAAGAAATGGAAGTTTCCACTAGACTACATCATATGAGTTTAGATAAATGTTATCCGGTTATACCGACTGGTCTAGATAAGAAAGAAGAAGATTCGAAGGAGGATTCCTTGTTAGCGTATTTGATGAAATCGCCACCTCCTTATGCACAGGGTGCTACGGCTCCTGTAGCTCCTCTTGTAGCTCCTCCTGTAGTTCCTCCTGTTGTTACGGCGGCTGCTGGTCAGCCCGTTGTTAATCCTACGTTCGTCCCACCACCTGTCCTTGTTCCTACTGCTCCTGTACCTGTACCTCCTCAATCTGTTATTCCTGGTACTCCGACTATCCCGTCTGTTTCTACTATGCCTTCCTTCGCTTCTAATGTTGTTGCTCCTGCTCTTTTTCCTTCTTCTCCTTCTGTTCGTAATCGTATCCCTAACACTGTTGCTACTCTTTACTCACCGCTTTCTGGTCAGTTATTCCCGTCTGATCTTTCCGAAACTCCTCAAAGACGGAGTCAGATCCCTAGTGGAAGGGAGAAAGAGACGTTAGTGACTATGGCACATAGATGGATAAGACACCCTGCTAACTACACTCCACGTGTGGTCTTCGATACGTTTTCTCAGTTTAATGAGCCTACGCAGAGATTCGTGTTCGAAGAAATGTGTAACTTCTTGAGGGAAGAATGGTATAATGATGATCTAGATAACGTACCGCCCAATATAACTGAACTCCAGAGTCACTTTTCGAACGGTATGGTTGTAGGGGGTGATGTACGACGTGCCTTGGAACGTTTGTTAGCGTTCAGATCCGCAGTACACTCTCGAGTGTCATTTGATGATGCCACTGAGAATTGGAAAGCGGCTCCTGGTCAGTATCCTATGAGAGAGGTTCCGCCACTTTGGGTGCCTGGTGATCCGCAAGCTAACCCTGCGGTTTTACCGCATTTTCGAAGAGTGTGGATACACCTCCCATGGAAACGATCGGAAGTTTTGCAAGTGAAGCAATCCTTGCCTGATCCGCGTAAGAATCCGACTGGTTATTATAAGGAGCTATCACAATTGGTGGAAGCCTCTGTTATGAACCTTGCCGACATCGATATGTTGTTTGGTAATGTTGTACCACAACCAGTTTGGGCGGAAATTCGCCAAGCAAACCACGCAAATGAGTTAGGAGGTGATTGGGCTGCACTGATAGCGGCTGATGCATTACAAGTTGGTGGGGCTAAGCCTGAGCAGTTGATCTTGGATTTACCTCAGAGAATTATTACGCTCATGAAAACGCTTATGCCGGCGATGAGAGTAAACTGGGATAAATTATCAGCTTGTAAGCAAAAGAAAGACGAGAGTGTCTCCGATTTCTTCACTAGGTTCGAAGAGGCATTTGTCGATCATAGCGGTCAGGATATGGGCACTGAGGGAGGCCAACGATTATTTGTCGATAAATTCGTATTAAATTTGTTGCCAGAACTATGCAACAAATTGAAAAATTCAGAAAGTGCATGGGCTGTCTCAACCACTGCACAAATATTAGCAACGACTCAATATTATGAGAATAGGGAGAAAGAAGAAAGTGATCGCGTGGATAAGAAAACGAAAGAGCTTAAAACGAAGGTTTTGTTGCAACAAGCGTATCCTCCACGTTCGAATCCAAATGAGTCGCAACAACAATATAGACCACAATCACAGTCCTCCAGAACACAGCCTCGTTCTGACTCCTTTGACTATAGATCTACACTTGGGTATAATCAGTGTGCGTATTGTAGAAGGGAAGGACACATAAAATACGACTGTCCCGCTTTGCGTGACCGTCTTAATGGTGTATCGCCACGAGGAAGCCGTGGTGGTCCTCAGCAGGCATCTCGAGGTAGAGGCCGCGGTACTATTCACAACCAGAATGGTCACCCCCTGAATTCACCAGATACGAATAATTGTTTTGACCAGCGAAATGCGGGGCCAGTTAGATCTACACAATATCATGTGGACGATTACTACGTTGAACATGAGACTGTTGCAAACGATCATTACTAGGACAGCCACCGACAAAGAGAGGGAGTAGTATCAGTTCCGGTTGATCAGAGTGGGCCTTACGTCGCAGTAGCTACTTCTGGCGTAGTTGAGCCTTTTCTGTTAGACACTGGTGAAAGTGTGAAGGGAATACAGAATGAGGCCACTGAGACGGAAAAGACTAAATGGAAAGAGAGCACGGGGAAGTTGGATGAGAATGGATGTTGGGTTGATTTGTCAGAAAAACAGAGATGGATGTTACCGGATGCATATGTGCTCGCTGTTACAATGGCCCATGGTCCAGCACACATAAGCGCAAAAGGCATATGCAAGTTGTTGTCTCCTGTATGGAAGAATGATGGTATCACTAAATGTGCAGAGAGAGTGGTTAAGAATTGTATGGTGTGTTTGATGTATAATCCCGGTAAGGGCACCCCCACTCCACCTGGTCATTTTGCCCCTCCTACATGCCCTTTCGAAGTTATCCAGTTGGACTTCATCCATATGGAGAGATGCAACAATTTGAAATATGTTTTGGTTGTAGTATGTGCTTTCTCCAGATGGATTTAGGCTTACCCCCTTAAGGATAATACTGCCCTATCCACAGCAAAAATTCTGCTCAAAGAGTATTTCCCCAGATACGGCATGCCTCGGATTGTATGGTCGGACAACTGAAGTGAGTTTGTGGGAAGTGTGATGAAGAGTGTGTGTCGGGGTTTAGGTATAGTGCAGAAATTTCATAGTGCAAATCATCCACAATCAGCGGGCTTGGTGGAAGGATACAATGGCACCCTAAAACTAAAATTGGCCAAAATTCAGGCAACGACTGGTTTATCATGGCCCGACGCTTTGCCTCTAGCTCTCCTATCGACCAGGGCAACTGTACACTCACGAGTAGGGCTTAGCCCGTACGAGATCGTGTTTGGTCGTCCTGCTAATATATGGGGAGTCCCAAGGCCTAAAGAATTTGATAGAATCGAATATCCCATGTTGATTGATTATCTTTATGATCTGACTGCTAAATTGAGTTTGATTCATCAACAGGTCTTTGAGGCTCTGCCGTCACGAACAGAGGGTCCTGGTCATCGGCTCCAACCCGGGGACTGGCTTCTTGTCCGCAACTTCGGACGAAAACGGAACCTTGAGCCGAGATACGTGGGACCATTCCAGGTGCAACTAGCTACGAGGACGGCAGTTCGGCTGGAAGGCCGGAAGCACTGGGTACATGCTACCCACACGAAAAGAGTCCCGCTTCCTTTGCCGTCGGACACCTGGATGAGAAGAGGTCTTTCTTCATCTGAAACAGACACTCCACAACGTTTTGTCCCATTCAGCGAAGCTCAGCTTGTACCTGACACCCTTGTTGATTCTCCTCAAACAATTTCCTTTCCGTCAACCCTGGAAAATTCGAGTGCTGAACAATTGCCTGAACAATCGGACACTCATTTGCCGTCCAATCCACTATTTGAAGATCAGACTCGCCCTGGGAGCAGCCGATACTTTCTCCGTCCACGTACAAGAGATTATTAAAAAGATTTTTGTTTTTAGGTTCCACACTTGCCCTGAACATAGTGGACATTGTATATTGTGTATCTTTTTCCTTTTTCGTACAGCCAAGAACATTATACTAAATTGAATAATTGATTTAGCTAGAACCTATCATCCAAGTTGGCCGTAGGGCCGTGCGGGTACTTCCTTCTGTTTAGCAGCTATCGACACTAGGCCGGTTTCTTTTGTCATTTTCTGGGAACTGCTGGGAATTGGCAATCGCTACTCAAAACGAAGTGCGTCAAGAACGTCGCGGACGGTCGTTAGGGGATGGAATCATCATTGTTTGAGCTGTCGAAAAGAGAGAAAATGTCGGTGCGAAGATCTGCATTAGATAAGGTGTTTCGTACAAAATGTTTTTTATTACAGATTTTCATGCTGTTCCTGACTGTATCTATGTTGCTGGTGGGGGGGAGTATATTTTGGGTCCCAATTCTTACTGCTTTCTACTATATCTACTCTTCCATCTCATGGTCTAAATTTCGTTTCAACTGTTTCTCCGCATTCTTTTCATTTTCTGCCTCAACACGAACAAGCCAGACGTGCGGAATTTAGAAACAACTCTTTTATTCAACTCTTGCATCAGCATCAGTTAGTGGTAAACACTACCAATTGTTGGGTGTGTGGGTTAATGCCACATACCATGGATAAGGGTATTCCGTATTTGGTGCTGCCTTATAGTTCCCAAGGGTCAGCTCGAGCATTGCAAACTATGTTCCGTAGCGCACTAGATTCCTACCCCCATCGAGAACCACGCTCAGCAAACTCTGGTCCTGGCCCGTACCACAAGACTCTGGCGAGAGCTATTGCCGATTTAGATAGAGATATTTTTGACGCATCGCTTATTCCAGAAGAGGAGGTGCGAGCATATAAGGAACTGAGTGAGGCTGAGTATAGCTTATCAGTGGGTGATAGGCAGCTTAAAAGCTCATCACCGATATGGATTGTACCTCACCTTGGTAACTTCTGTCTGAAAGGTCTTGGTCGAAATCCGAGAGCTCAGTTTGGGGAGAGTGCGTGTACTGAGACATATGTCTTACCAACGCTCTCTTCCCCGGTCTTCCTAACTGCCAAGGGTACCTATTTTGTATGTTATGATCGAGCCTATACGTGGTTACCCCATGACTTCTCGGGTACCTGCTACATTGCAAATCTTTTGCCTCCAACTTTCACTGTTGCCTCAGATTATCACAGAACTAGAGTCGTGAGAGGTGTTGTTAACAAAGAAGATACTGCCGGTCAAGAAGCAGGAGACTTCTTTAAGGGTTTCCTACCGTTTTGGGGCCCTATGGTCAATAGCAGGAACCTGAGGCAGTTAACTCGTGTAGTGGAATCAACTGCCAACATAACTGCAAGTGCCCTTGGTAATTTGACAGCCGAGCTTCAGGCGGATAGACTGATGACGTTACAGAACCGTATGGTTCTAGACGTTGTTCTAGCTGATAGAGGTGGTGTATGTAAGGTCATCCATTCGAGCTGCTGCATATTCATACCTGATAACGCTCCAACAGTTTATCAAGCCATCTCTAAGTTGCACAAAATCTCGGAGTCCATACACGTGGACGAGGGAAATTGGACGCTTCTAGGATGGTTTTGGGGCCTGATGTCGACTTGGGGTTGGAAGGTTCTGATGATCATAGGAGTTTCTGTGACATTTCTGTTCACGTGTTGTCTGTGTGTACAGTGTGGTCCTGCCTTATGTGGCCTTTGCGCTACAACGTGTATAAGAAGGCCACCTGTTACCGGAGAGGCATTGATGGATAGAATAATGTATCAGCAACATCTAAATCATCTGATGAATATCGATTTTGATTCCGACTAGTGCTTGCCTACATGAGGGCAAAAGGACCGTCTGAGGTTCCGTAAAAATTATTACGGCGTTCTGGGCATTACCGAATATGGACGAGTTTGGTATCTACGAACCGTAAATGGTGAGTTCGGTAAGTGTACGTATTTTCGCTGCACTACCTGGAAGGGTTCGCCTAATTTACTTGGTTCTTCATCTGAACCCTCGGGTTCCATTTTAGATACGGCATCCATTTTGTTTCTTGCCCTCACGTAGTCAGCGAGCAGGCAACTGTTCGTCTCCTGACCTTCTAGTTCCCAAGCCTTACGGAAGACGCATATTCCTTTCATGCGTCTTTATGGCCGGAGGAATGACACAGCGAAGGCAGATAGCTCAGCGTGAGAGTAATCTGGCCGTGCCGGGCTATTGTGACAGCCGTGCAGGTGCTGGGATCCAGCTCTTTGATCCCACGATCGTGCTTCCAATATTACCCCCACACTCTTTTCTTTAGGTGTGCCTGACTTCCTAGCAGCTGTTCTTGTCCCTTTACTCTTGCTCATTTACAACTCAAGTGGAATGTGCCTAACGATGGGAAGATGTGCTTTTACAGTTGGGGACTGGTAATGTTACTGTAATTACGTTCCAGAGTTCTGAAAGCATGAAAGCGACCCTTTTTGAAGTTTATTGTGGGAACTGGGTTGTAACCTTTTGTTCACATGTTGTGCAATGGCAAAATCCTGTATAAAAGAGAGCGACTCACATATGCAAGTTGAAGCAGACTCGTAGAACCTACACGCTGTTGTACTTCTAATGACTTTTGCCTCCCTGCAGTAATAAACTCTGATCTTTGACGCCGAAGGAAGCCTCCCGTGTCTCTGTCACTTGTGCGCCGAAACAGGTATCCCACGAAGGTTATAGGTGTTGTTCCCTGGCACCGCTGGGTCTTAAATAGCCCAGTCCTTCAATGTGACCTGAAAATAACACTTTTCATTGGTTCACAACACTTTTGGTTTCCAAATGATGAAAGCCCTGGTCATGTGACTTGAAAATAACACTTTTCATTGGTTAAGAACACTTTTGTTTTCCAAATGATGAAAGCCCCCACCTTTTTTCCTCATTTTCACTTTGTTATTTGAGTGAGGAAGACCTGCTTTTTCCTTACAGAGATGGCTACAGTCATATCAGCAGCTGGAGCATCTGCCCCACCACCACCACCACCACCACCACCACCACCATCAAAAAGACCACCAGAAGATCACATTGGTGGTCAAGAAGAAGAGGAGGAGGATGATGAAGAGGAGGGACAGACAAGGCATTTCCTGCCTGAAGATAATCAGCCCTACAAACCAAAAGAGCACTTCGTATGGCAGTTCTACAAAATCCCAAGGGGTTTCAAAAAAGTCAACGCTGCGAAGGTGACTTGTCTGATTTGTGGTGCTGAGCTGTCCAGGGGGAACCCTAACAAAAAATATTCCTTCGGGAATCATACCATGATTCGGCACATGATCCGTTGGCACCCAATCAACTATTCTGCTGCAGAGGTAAGGGACCTCTGCATTAAGCTACCCCCATCAACATCCAGACCCTCAACATTGAAAGAACCAACTCCATCGGGTTCAGAGGCAATAGAGACGATGCCTATCATACAACCAAAATTTAACGATTTTAAAATCGTGTGCAAATATTGTGGAAAGACACTTTGCTATGGTGAGCAAAGTATAAAACTTATCATCTGTGCTGGGGATAACCATAAGTGCCCGAAAAAACCCTAATTTTTTCTGTTTTTTTTTTGCTCCAGTTGAGTCATTTACAATTCCCTGTTTTTTGTTTCGCCCCATAAAAAATACAAAAAAATATAAAACTGTTCAGAAAACCCCAAAAAAGTAAAAAATGTTAAAAAAAAAAATAAAAAAAATATAAAACAACAAAAAGAATAAAAAAACAGTTCTTTTTAGAACTACCTCTAATTTATAAAAAAAAAACAACATTTTTAAAAAACTCTGTCATTCTTTTTTCCCCATGGTACGCTCCCCGGTGCGCCTACCGGGTGCTCCCCCCCAAGAAAATCGGAAAAAAAGTAACTTTTTTTTTTGTCCCACGGGACCCTTTTATGGCCCCCACATCAAACCTAGGGGGTCAGGGGGGGTCTACCCTGCCCCCTTTTGGTCATTTCCCCCTTTGTTTTTGCCACCTCTTGTGTCTCGATCCTACAGAGACACAAGATGGCGGCCGCTCCGGACTGTTTGGAATGTTTACAGACACCCGAGAGCCAATCAGCTTTCCTCGCACGAACTCGCGTTGCGCGCTGGTACGCTCCCCGGTGCGCGTACCGGGGTGCGCTTATAGATATATATATTTTTTTGAACCTAAATTGTTCAAAATCCTCTGGAGCGCATATCTTGAGACATAGCAAAGGCACATCGGGCTACCAGTCCCTACAATTTTGCCAAGTTTGGTCAAAATCCATTCAGCCGTTCGAGCTAAAAGTGAGTCCAACCGCCCTATGGAAATTAACATGGGGATAACACGTTTTGGGACCCCCCTTTTATCTCGGCTCCCGCTTGACGAATCCCCCCCCAAACTTTCAGGAAAGGAGCGAGGCAAATTTGAGGAAAATTACAGGCAGATCCCTCAATCTGCGCCAAAGTTAATCCCAATAGAATGTTGCGGATTTTCTATGGAAAACAATCCTAACTATAACTACCTACTGGCGATGTGGAAAATTAGTACGGTTTGGTAAACATTATCTGCGCCATCTTGCCCTTTTTCCCCGGATGCCACACTTTTGTCGTGCGCACCCGCCATTTTAGGTGCCTCGACCAGAACCACCCTCTGCACGCCACTGGCCCCCAACATAGCCCTTCGCCCTCGCAAAGCCCGCACTCTGACAACCCCCGCTCGCACATGCCTTGGGTCATAAACCCCTCTTCAGCGCAGCTCTGCCTCAGAGCCCCATCCTGTTCCCAGCGCGACACCTCCCTTCATTCCTTTCATGGTCCCAGGCCCTTTGATACAAAACCCCCTTTTCCTGTGCCCGTTTGTCTTCCTCGTTCCCAGGCCGACACCTAGCTCTGCCGATACTGTTTATTGCCCCTCCCCGTACAGTAGAAAGCTTCCCCCATCAAAGGTCCCCCGAGTTGATCAAATCCCCCACCCTATGAGATCCGATCGAACCCCCACATTCCGTGAAATCGGCGGAATGTCCAGCTGCGCGATAATCATCACCTGTTGTGACCGGGGTGGGGACTTCAACTGTAAATGTGTGTGGGAACGGGCCTGTAGGGGAGATTCAGAGGATGTCCTTTCATACTTCAAAGCATTACAAGACTGTGTTACCTGCAATAAAATTCATTTGACTATGTATAAGAGGCCAGGCCTCAGAGATGCGGTTAGAGCACCTCATGACGATACCTGCTGTCTGAACTGATGTGTTCTCCTCCGGAGAGAATAAACCTTGTTTCCTGCCTTCCCGTCTCCAGCGCCTGCCTCTTCATTGATTAATATTTCGTGGGTTAAAGAGGCGATATCGCCGGGCAAATATCGATTGTCCATTGACCTTAGTTTTAACAATTGGCGTCCCAAGCGTGGGGCCCATCAGCGACTCGTGGATCCAGTGGGAGAGGTCCTGACGACAGAGTGAACGACTGCAACGATCGGGAGAGCTCTTGCCCAATAGACCCTCGTCTGGCAGCCGATCATCCGAACTTCACTAGTTCCGAACAGACCTCTCTCGAGTGATCTACGGTCCTGACTGGGAACCATCAGGAGTGCTGCGAGGAATACGAGGAAAAGAGGACGATCGGGCGCTGGATTCGGAAGACAAGAAACTGTCCATACGGTCCGGGTAAGGTCGTGTAAACACGACGAACTGCGAAATAATTGTTTAATTGTTCAGAAAATACTAGTATTACTCTTTGTTGACCTATTTGGAGATTCACTGTCTGCACACGAAGAAACAGTAGGCTCTTTCTCTTTGCAAACAGTGAAGGATAGGTAACGCAGCCGTCGCGCCTATCTTTCTCCCCCACTGAATCGATTATTTATTAACGGCCACTGATTAACTGTTTTTGACCCCGAGCAACTGTTCGCGGATTGTTTTCTGGAGATTCTCTGTCTACAAACAGGAAAGAACAGGTTCCCCTTTGCAGATAGTGAAAGGGTAGAGGACGCAGATCTTTTGCGAATCTACTTATTCTTCCCACTGGTCCTCTTTTTGTTCATTTGATATTGGTTCATGAGGTATTCACTGCCTGCAAACAACGTAGAATAGAAATATTCTGTCTAGTCTTTGCACACAGTGATAAGATAGGCAGTGCTGACTTTTGTCCCTCGTTGTGAGCTGTCATGTCTGTCTTCTCCCCACTGGTCGATAGCTGGTTCAGCCCGGACCGTTTATTAGAGGTGGATCATCTAGCTCCGCTGGAAGGCACCCCTAATAAAGACATGTTCATAAACTATGGATTAGTTACCATAGCCTATAGTAAACTGTGGCACAGGTATACCAAAGAAAGTCAAGAGAAACAGTGGCCACTGATAGGATCCTTCGATCTTGATAAAATAGAAACGTTAGAAATAGCCCTTCGTGATAATAAGACAACGCCTATTATGCTCGACTGCCTCGGTATGTGGCGCAAAGAAGCAATGCAACGAAAGAAAAGAGACGAGGACAGAGCAGGTAAAGGAATATATCGACAGGACGACCCCAGGACACAACGTCCCGAAAGTAATCCCCCGACACTACGCACAGGACGGCCAGACTTAGGGCAAAACCAATGTGCTTTTTGTAGATATGCCGGGCACTGGAAAGCCCAATGCCCGACTCTACTGAACGTGAGTAGGAGCAGAGGGCCGACAGGAATAACAGGCCGGCAGAAAGGGAAAAGGCGCGAGACAAAGATGAATCAGACTGACATGGACAGGCCAGATAGAACCACCACGTTCGATTATGCCCGATGGCACAGATTTCGCCAGGCCGATTTCAGCGACATGTTCGAGTCCTCATAGATCGAACAATATTAAGATGAGAAACCCAGCCTAGCTCTGAGTTACCAGGTGACGAACCCCGTACTACCGCTACTGTTCCCTAACACAAAAGAAAAAAAGGCCACCCTTTTCGGATAACTTATAGAAGCAATACACAGAGTGGTCTCGGACAGATTCATATACACTCCATTAAAGATAAGAAACAGGTACAATAAGTATGCGCAGCATATAGAAATAGATAATTATGGCCAATAACTGTTTTATGTTTGTCTTGGGTCTTTGTATATAAAGCTTGTACTGTCTCCCCGTCTGAGTTTTTGTGTACGTGATGCATGAATCTACGTGTCTCCCCGTCTGAGTTTGTGTGTACGTGATGCATGAATCTATGTCATCCCTCTGCCTGTGTTTCCGTGTTACTTAACTTGACTAAACAGAAGCCTTAGCATGAAACAACCTGGAAAGAAAGGAATGGGAGATCGAAATCAGTAGGCCACTGATGAACATGAACTTTTATTTTAACATAACAACAAGAAACGTTAGAAACAAGAACGGTAAACTGTAGAAAATGAAAGTCAGCAGAACATCCCCCCGCTCTGGAAACTTCCAAGGTGGGGCAGGGTTGCGGCTACGCCCAGCCGGCAGCAACCCATATAAGGCGGGTCCTGCTGCCAACAATCGGCCAGGAAATCGTAACATAGGGTGGAGCCGGAGGAGAGACAGGGGCCAGTGGGACCCGGCTGCGGTGGCCCTTGAGAGTTTCAGGTAGTCCCGCCACATGCCCTCCCGGTCCGGCCACCAATGGCCAGGGACTGGGGCCAACTGGATCCGGCTGCAGCCGATAAGCCAAGAAACCCGTTCATGGGGCCAGAGCAAGGGGCGTCCGGCCGACATCCACCGGAAGCCCGGCCCAGAGACGGACGGGACATTTTTCCTTTTCTCCTCCGTAATGGCAGCAGCAACACGCCAGGCGCCACTTCTTTCTTTTCTCCTCCGTCATGGCAGCAGCAACACGCCAGGCGCCACTTCTTTCTTGAATAATGGCCGCGACAACTCTGGAGGTTGGGCTGGGAGGGAGAGGCGACGCGGACGAGCCTCTCCCACCTCCACAGGTAGGAGACTTCCCAGCCCCAGTCCGGCCATCACAAGTACCTCCACTGGAATTGCTCCTGGGCGGGCTGGGAGGGAGAGGCGACGCGGACGAGCCTCTCCCACCTCCACAGGTAGGAGGCTTCCCAGCCCCCGGCCCGGCGCCGAAATCCTCCAGCCGGGCGGCGCCAATACCTGCGCAGCACCGAACATGCAGCGGTGCCAATACTTGAGCAGCACCGAACATGCAATGGCTGCACCGATACTTGTGCAGCACCGAACGTGCGCCGCAGAGTGCCAATACTTCCGCAGCACTGGACATGGGACTTGAGGAACACGGGATGTGGAGTGGCCATCATGCATGCCCATGAAAGAGAGCAGCGTGGAGTGCACCGGGAGAGGGGGACGGCGCGAACGAGTCTCCCTCGCCCCCCAGGTGGGGGCGCCACAGCTGCACCCTAGCCGAATGTCCTGCTCCTACAACACAGAGTTCCTTTTTCTTTCACTCCAAAAGGTCTCTTCCACTCTTGCAGACTCGACGAGGGGAGCTGCTGCAGGGCCTCAAAATGGCGTCTGGGTCCGCTGGAAGACGGGTCTCGGCCGCTAGAGTAACTTTGACCAGCAATGTAACTCGGACGCTTGTCCACCGGGGCACGAGCCCCCACCTCCGACAGCATCTCCACAGCTTTGAAGATTCTACAAAAGTCCCAGGAGCCCTCGGCCCCTGCAGGTTTCCGGTGAGGGACAACTGCCTTGCTCGCTAACGAAATAAGCATGACATAGCCACTCCTTCTGTTAGCATGAATTCTCGAACTGCCGAAAAGGACTCTGGTCCAACTGCCGGTTGTAGGAAACATTTTTTCCTTGATACTACTTCCGGACTAACCCGGCCCCGTCCAAAATGGCGCCGGTAACAATAGGAACTTACGAACGCCTCGTGGTGTTTTCTTTTGCTAAAAAGACTCGATGTTCCGAGATATGTTATGATCCTTTGTACACTTGACGGAAAAGAGGGAGGATTCACTCGACGAACATGTAAAAGGACCCCGTGAAAAATGTTTTTCAATGTACGATTCATTATGATATTATCATATCCGACATGTAACCTCGCTTATGACACACTCCCATGGTATACCTATAGGAATTTGATTACAACTAGTCCAACTGTGTTTCCAATTATGAAATGAATGCCCCTTGGTCCCTCAACTATTCGATAGACGTTTTTAGTTCCCTGCAAATGAATGAATGAACCTTTTTAAACATGTTTTTTAATCCTACAAGATAGCGCGCCCCCCCCCCCCTCTAGTGTACGCACTTTAGCCATTGCCGTATCCGGCCAACCCCGATCACACTGTCCTATCAACATGCTGAACGATTGTGAAAATAAAGGTTTTCGAAACTATGAACGGGTATTGCATGCTTTATTTAAAATGTGGGATCGGCAGGAGAGTTTTTTTCTGTGCACCCTACTCTGCTCTCTCTTTAAGGTTAATAGAAGATGGTTGCCCTGCCCCGGATGGAGGATCGAATCTAAGACACGACCCTCTGCCGTCAAATATGCGACTGACTCAGGGACTCGCGCATGGAGAAAGACCTCGACTTCTGGGGATGGGTAAAAGCGAAACGGTGTAAAAGATGGAATATAAAGGATGGGTAAAGTGAAACGATGTAAATGATAGAATATTATAAAGATACGACACTCAAAGGTACTAGGGAACAGAATTGACCGAAGAGCTGATAAACCTTAGAACATCACAGCGTTGAAAGAGATTTAAGGACCCCGATAGCTAAATACACCTACCAACTAGAAACCTCGCGCTAAGTGCTTCTGATTCTCTAACGTTTTCCTACTCACAGCCTATAAGGACACACTGCCCCCCCCTTGGCTCCAGAAACCACAACCCCAGGGATTCTATCCCGGAGAGATAAGACGAGTATGAGGTAAGTAAAAGACTTTCGTACCCGTGCTTTTGATATGCTCGAATGTTGTCCCCCTCCCCTCCCCTCTTTTCTCCCCCTGCAGGCCACATCGGAATCACGACCGAGGTATGGTGAAGATCTGAAGCCTCGCCATGTCTGATACACGAAGCGGACTAACACTGCCTGGTGGCACCTAAACACACCCACAAACTGCTCTTGTACCAAAAGAGCCAATAAATTTTATGACATGACGAAAGCGATCACCCCTATGCCGTGTTGCGTGAATGGGCACGTGTCACGTATGTCTGGAACTATGCAGTGTTGCGTGAATGGGCGCGTGTCACGTATGTCTGCATCTATGAGAGAATGTTTTTGTGCGACTGAGACGTTGACTTGACTGATCGGAGGACCGAGAATGCGAGAAGTGCGATACAATGGTGTTTTTTTCTCGATGCATGTCCCCTGTACCCGGCCTAAATGCTCGTCCATCCCAAACTGCATGCTTTCAAAATTCTAACACAGACCCGTAATGTCTTATGTTGTGTAATACGCTGAATAGCCTATCTTAATGCACGGCCACCCCCCATGTCGCACGTGTACTATTTAGCCTGTTGTTGCACATCTCTCTCTCTCTCTCTCTCTCTCTCTCTCTCTCTCCCTCTCCCTCTCCCTCTCTCTCGCTCTTCCGAACGACTAGCACCTAAATTGGCAAACCACCACCCCTAGTGCACCACCCAATTGGCTCCAAATACCACGAGTATTTGCTCAAAATTTATCCTAAATAAAAATCACCCTGACGCCGTGTCACTACCTCTCCTTTCTGCAAAAAATTGATGAAACCGAGATTTGGCCATAAGGGAAAGGACAGGTAAGACGACTGAGGTTCCCTAATCTGACCCGAAATAAGGGAACTACATTTCAGCGGCTCCCGTGTTATAAAAAGATGCCTCAGATAACGCGACCTTCCCCGTCCCGAACTATCTCGATGCCCAAACAAATAAAGGTGATCGAAGCATCCCCGAGCGCCCCCAGTTTAGTATCAGCTGACCCGGATGAGAGTTTTTTTAAAGTGTCCCTCACCCCAGTTTGCTATGTTCCTAGTTGTTTTCTATAAAGACCCCGGTCACCCCAAGGATGAATCAAATAGTTATCGCAAGCCCCCCCGTTTTTTGAAGTAGTCAGGTTGTAAGAGACTACGTAGGAATTAGAATAATGTTCTGCAAAGGTTAAGATTAGACTGAATGAAGGAATTGTCACAATGAACCCTGGTGAAGGAAAATATTTAGCTAAAGGGTAGGACGCATTGATAGAAATGAAAAATGTTTAGCCTATGCTCGTTCCTCAGAAAGATACCTATCAGACCATGGTGATAGCACGTTACACTTTTTTTCGAAAAATATAAAGCCCTGGAGAACGGTATAGCTTTGTAAGGCTCGTACTAGGAAGGTGGGTCTCTGTCAGAAGAACTGACGTAACTGTAATACACAAAATACGATAAATAGGTACCAGATTTCGTACCACGACAATGAATGTAACGCCAACAAGCACCAAAGAAATAGTTACGAAGGAAAGTTATAGGAAATCCAACAAGCCCATTATTAATTATTTATATGATGGTTGTGAACCCCAATGTAACGGATGTTTCTTATTTGCTTGGAGCTGGGAGAGAAATAGACTTATGTGATTACCTTCCTCTGCCAATTCTCTAAAGACTGTCTTTTCAAACTCATTTAAGGGTACCGCTGTCGGAGGAAAGAGAGACCGGATGTGGGAGCACGTGGCCCGACTACAGATCATGGAACATCTGCGACATTGGCCAAGGCGAGATCGCAACAGAAAGGAGTTGCAGGATGAGGCACTGTTTTCGACAAAATGAGAGGAAAGGGCTGACCTGATGCCCCTGCTCAATGTTCAACGTGTGCCGAAAAGTCCCCGCTCTCTGAACTCGGTCATGAGCCCGCCTACCTGGAATTTTCCGTCCCCCTGGTCTGTTTCCGATCTGGCCCTGCTCCATCCCCCTTTTTCTCCGACCTACCCTAAAGACTACTCACGCACTTCTTCCACCCGAACTTTTTGACAATCGACTCAAAAGGACACAGGGCGAAAAGGACCTTTTTTGACCGGGAAAGCGAGGAAAAGGTCATGCCCTGCAACGCGGAATCTAGAATAGAGCTGGACCCATAGCTCCACCGCCGGTGCTCCACAGTGCCAACAAACGACGACAACGAATGCTGAGAACTCACTAACTTCGAACAACGATTATTGTTTTTACTATGTCTCATTTCTCTCCCAGCCGCCATTGTATTGATTATGCTCCAACCAAATATGAACAGAACTTGCATATGTAATGACCTATCAGTTCACATTCCGAACCACTATAAGTACCCATGAAATGTACTCCATGCTCTCACTACAGAATCGTTTTTGTCTGTTATTGCATTACTATGACTTTCCTGCAAACGAGTTTTTATCGATAGACCCGCCTCCTAAGATGAAAGATTTTAAAATGTAATGTTTATAACTCCTTCACCTGGGTACCTACTTCTTTTCCTATGACCACCACAGTCGACATGAATTGGAAATAGGCCAGCAAGATGTCTTGGATATGTTAAAGGGAGGACTGTGGAAAATTAGTACGGTTTGGTAAACATTATCTGCGCCATCTTGCCCTTTTTCCCCGGATGCCACACTTTTGTCGTGCGCACCCGCCATTTTAGGTGCCTCGACCAGAATTACCCTCTGCACGCCACTGGCCCCCAACATAGCCCTTCGCCCTCGCAAAGCCCGCACTCTGACAACCCCCGCTCGCACATGCCTTGGGTCATAAACCCCTCTTCAGCGTAGCTCTGCCTCAGAGCCCCATCCTGTTCCCAGCGCGACACCTTCCTTCATTCCTTTCATGGTCCCAGACCCTTTGATACAAAACCCCCTTTTCCTGTGCCCGTTTGTCTTCCTCGTTCCCAGGCCGACACCTAGCTCTGCCGATACTGTTTATTGCCCCTCCCCGTACAGTAGAAAGCTTCCCCCATCAAAGGTCCCCCGAGTTGATCAAAGCCCCCACCCTATGAGATCCGATCGAACCCCCACATTCCGTGAAATCGGCGGAATGTCCAGCTGCGCGATAATCATCACCTGTTGTGACCGGGGTGGGGACTTCAACTGTAAATGTGTGTGGGTACGGGCCTGTAGGGGAGATTCAGAGGATGTCCTTTCATACTTCAAAGCATTACAAGACTGTGTTACCTGCAATAAAATTCATTTGACTATGTATAAGAGGCCAGGCCTCAGAGATGCGGTTAGAGCACCTCATGACGATACCTGCTGTCTGAACTGATGTGTTCTCCTCCGGAGAGAATAAACCTTGTTTCCTGCCTTCCCGTCTCCAGCGCCTGCCTCTTCATTGATTAATATTTCGTGGGTTAAAGAGGCGATACCGCCGGGCAAATATCGATTGTCCATTGACCTTAGTTTTAACAATGACCGCCAGTAGGTAATATATATATATATATATATATATATATATTAATATATATATAGATATATATATATATTTTTTTTTAAAAACCATTTCTGACTTGCTGATTAATGCAAAAGGAATAAATGAAAGATGGAATGCTGAACACTCACCCCAGTCACAAGGATATGGGTTTAATCCATTGTCTTGTTGCTCACCACAACACCCCAGTTTGGACCCAAATCAGTCTTGGCCCTGTTCCTTATGGGAACAGTCCAGCCTGAACTGCCAAGCCAGGTCCCTCCCTGGACCGGAAACTTGCATCCTGGGACCGGTTTCGGTGCATCACCCCTCATCAGCCTGGCTAGCTTGAATCCAGTGGTGCAGTGAGCACGGGACCCACGTCTGGGCTTACCCTTCACACTTAGGGCGACACATACAAAAGGAAAAAAAATGATGCACAGAATGCTGAACAATCCAAATATTTACCCACAGTAACAAGGATCTGGGTTTAATCCATTGTTCTTTTGCTCACCATGTCACCCCAGTTTGGGTCCAGCCATATGCAAATAAGTCGACCCTGTTCCTCATGGGAACAGTCCAGCCCGAACTGCCAAGACCGGTCCTCCGTGGACCGGAAAAAAGCATCCTGGGACCGTTTCCAGGCATCACCCCTCATCAGCCTGGATAACTTGAATCCAGTGCCACAGTGAGCATGGGACCCATGTCTGGGCATACCCTTCCAATTTAGGACGACAAAAGCACAAAATGATGGACGGAATGCTGAACAATACAAACTTTCACCTGTAGTCACAAGGATCTGGGTTAATGTAGCCTGTGATTTGCTTCAGCCTGAAAGAGAAATAGAGGTGCGCTGCGAAGCAGGGACAAGGTACGCTGGCTAAAGATGGCATGCATTGCAAAATCAAAATGTCTTGCTTTTGGAACCTGTTGGGTTTGCCAGTGGTTTTAGCCATGCTAGACACAATGGGGATGCTGTGCAGCTGGCTAATAAACAGGACACAAAACCCTTTCCGATCGCTTAAGTCATTTTGTAGGTGCATGAACCAAGGTCGTGCTGCCTATAATGGCACGTGTTTTTTTTTTCTTTACACATCCAAGTTGGATTGGTAATTTTTTTTTAAAACGAGGAGGAAAACAATTGTGTATGTGGGGGAAACAATTGTGTGTGGGGAGAACGCAGGTGAGGGTAGCAACACGGAGAATGGAATCATGGAGAGCGGGGAAGCAACAGGAGGGAGGGGGTAGCAACATGCAGGGCAGTGGGAAGCAAAAGGAGGGAGGGTAGCAACATTGTGGGCGGGTGGAAGCTAAAGGAGGGATGGGGTAGCAACATGGAGGAATACAGGGGTGCGCGGGCAGGGAAGCCAACAGAGAGAGCAACGTGGGGGAGGAGAACAAACAATATGGAGCACAGCATGGAGTTAAATAGACAGCCTCTCCAAGGGTGGTGCTGTATAAAAGTAAACGCATACATACGAATGGCTCAAAGGACAAACTGGAAAATGATATTTTTAAATGGTATGAAAAGAAATTAGCAGGGAGAAGCAGACAAAGGCTGAATGTAAAAAGAAGCATGCATTTTAAGGAAATGCTTACAAAAAGCATGGTTTAAGGTTTTAAGATATGATCGTGTTAACGGAAGAAATGAAATGTGAAATATGGGAAAGGGCCTAAATGAAATGGTTGTGAACTGATAGTGCATGGGAGAGCATGTAGAGGGCACCCTCTCTGACACGAGCTCAGATGCTTATTGCTGGCCACCCTGCTGCTATTGATGTTACCGTAACCATCATCGTCTTAAGATTAACACTTCAAAACGCAAAAGACCTTATTTGTTTTATATATTTTCTAACTATTGGACTTTCGGATACAACACATCGTTACTATCTAGAGCCCCGAAGAAGTCTTTTCGGAGACGAAACACGTTGGCTAAATGGCACAATGGATTTTTTTAATATTGGATTTTGAAGATTGCATCCATTTTTCAGTAAAGAAAACAATTCTAATTACAAAGAACAATCCGGACCTGACATTCTTCTTCAAGTCGTTATGGACAATTTGATATCATTTGTATTAAGAAAGCTATTTTAACTTGATGTGTGCTGATTCCATTCTTCTTTTTTAGAAGCCCTAATCGAGAAGTTGGCCGTGGAGTAAGACTTTTCCACTGAAGCCTCCAACCTTTTGTCAACCGGGTCTGAAGGAGAGGCATCCTCTGAAACGATGGACCCATGAGAAGGCAACCCAGCCATCAAAAAATCTACCTTCACTACAGCGGGAAGGTCCTTAGCAAAGGCCTGAATGGCATAGTGCTTAGATAAATAGCACTGGAAAGACTGCCTGTCCACCTCCTGCCACTCATTATCAATCACCTTTCGTATGGTGCAATGGATGGGACTCAGGCTCACGCTTCTGGTACTGCATGAAAAAATCCTCTGAATCATTCTCCACCAGGGGCACAAAAAACACCAGGTTATCCTTGATATGCTGCAGGACCTCCTTCAGCTCCTGCACATATCTGCCCCAGAGACCATCCTCCTCCCCGTCAGTCTCCGCACTGGTGCAAGGCTACACACACTGCTTTTTAGGGGAAGAAGGGCCCTCACACTCCTTAAATGTTGCTGCCACAACAGCCTGTATCATCTGCAGGATGGCCTGCAAGGAAGGAGCCTCTGTCGGAGCCTGCACACTGAGGCCTGCCTCCACATGCGATCCCTCACCAGGCTCCATCCTGACACACATTCCTGTCCGGTACAGAATGCCCCCCAAAGGGACCAGTCTGAAATTAGGAGCTCAATGTCGCAAAAATAAACACTACCTGAAAACCCTCTGGTTGCTAAGTAAAAGCAAACAAGGGGCAGCATGCACACTGTCAGCTGACTGTACGTCCGCATTCCCTCGCAATTGCTGGCAGGCCGGGAATGCGTGACGCGTCGCAGATGCAGCTGAGCCCGGGAATGTTGCAAAGCCGCCGGCTGCCCTACCGCAGCCCACCAGTAAAACAGCGGGAGAAGACACGCCCTCAAACCAAGCCGGATCAGCAGCACTCTCCCAATGGAGCTCCTGTGATAACGTAAGGCGCCCAGATCATCTCCCCCCTCGCCTGTGCCCGCTGAGGCAGGGCTTCAACAATAAAGTAAGAGCCTGATCTGGTGGGCTTCCCTATATACGCCTATGAAAAAGCATTGGCACCCACAATGAGCCCACTTAGTAGGGCTTCACACGGGCGCCTGGGCCGGCTATGGCATGACCTCGCCCTACTTACCTGTAACTTGCTCTTGGAGAGGCTGCTGACCAGATCCAAAAAAACAGAAGTGTGGTGGATTGTGCCTCCTCTTGTAGTAGGTCAGGGGTGAAGGAGGTCCGCCATGTTAGGGAGGGGTGGGAGCACTAAAGTGCTAATGTTCTTGGAGGGTTCTGTTGGGGAGCTGAAGCTCACTGAGTTAGTCATGAAGCGAGGAAGACTTATGAGGAGGTAATGGCTCAGTACCCAGGGTGACTGTGGGCGGGGGCACAAATGGTTCTAAGCTCATGTTTAAAAACTATCACATTTAATAAGTACTTCTCTTGAAAAAAATTACTTCTCAATAAAGAACATAATGTGACGTTTAACATCAAATGTGCCACATGTTAAAGAAATGCACTTTCTGTATACTGGAGGGACTTTAGCATAAATGTGTTTCGTTTGTTGCATGATTTACATGGCAAACATTTTCAGGGCACGACTCGTGCACAGGCTCTAAGAGCAAAGGCAGACCCTTGGCTAGTCTTGTGCTGTTACTTTGTTGGCTTATCCAGCTCTCTGCAGTTTACAAATTGCATGTTTTTGCGCAGTTCTGCTGCACAAGCCTCTAACTGCTTAACTTTTGGGGTGCAGTGTATAGACAAACTCGTCTGATGGCATAAGCGGGGACGCCGGAATCAATTTGCCTAACAAGCTTTCATCAGTTCTTGGTTATGAGAAGTATGCTGCCTGTGGTTCTCCTCTGTGATTTCAGCTGCTTTCTACACTCTTGGCTTCTCACCCAGTTGGCAGCTTCTGCTCAGCGTGGGCCATCATCTGCCGGTCCCAAAGGTCAGGATGGAGAGGGGAGATCATCCTCAGGCCTTCCTGGGTCACATCAGATTCCGAAGAGCTCCAGCAGTATCTTTCCCCTTTTGAAATCGAGAGCACTCTCCAGCCCTGCCTTGAACATTTCTCCCAAGGAGCTTGTTCCAGAATATCCTGATTACACCTAAGGACATTCCTCAGCTGACTAAAGGGTGTAGGGAGTTCTGTGTAAGTGGAAGCAGTTCCCAGCCCGGAAGGAGCCCAGTTACAACTGGAAATGTGTTCAGCCTGCTCTTGTGGTACTTCCCCGAGACGAAAGGCGGACAAAGGAAGCTGCTGAGACGGAAGAATGTGGAGGGACCACTAAAGCTGTACCTTTGGCGGCAGGGCTGCAACAGGATTCACGAAAGCTTCCTGCAGCTAGAAAGTATGGATTGTTCCAACCAGTTTGGTTTGGACCATCTAAGTTCTTAAACTCTGAACTGTATAACTTTTTTGATAGTTGTTGAAAATATACCACATGCATTTTCTGCCTGTGCCACGCTAACAAAGGTGAGCCAGTGAGTCCTCACAAAAGCTGGATTACATTGTGTGTCGCAATGGTTTGCCCATGTGGGTGCTCAGTCAGGGCTCATACCAGGACAGAGTTCTCTCTCTAAGGGTTTAACAGCCATTTTCCAGCAAATTCATCCATCTGCTTGCTCCGCCCACCATCTGAATGTTTCCATATCAATAGGTGTGAACACCCAGCTCAATGTTAATTCCATTGACAACAGTAGGGAAAGGCTTAACGAGACGTGCAACCTTTTACTTCTCAACTGCAAGCTTTGATCAGTTATTTGCAGTAGATGCTCAACCCGCTGAGCTATTTTATCAGCCAACAGACTTGAAGCCCAGTTCACAATCACAATACTTTCATATTTCTCTGTAATAATGGTCCAACTCAATGATAAGTCCATCAACATTGGAAGGATGAAAGATTTTATGAGACATGCAGTTAGTAAAAACTGCCAACTGCAGGTTAAACTTAATTCTCCTCAGCAAGAGCTCAACTCACCGAGCTGTTTTAGCAGCCACTTAAGTTGGGACCGGTTTTGACAGAGTGTGCATTAAAAAGGAAACCCTTTTAGTGCTACTTCTTGAGTTGTGGGTACATCATTGCTTAGAGTTTTCATTTCTAAGAAAATCCGAGTAAAGTTCCTGGTATTGAAAAGCAAATTTTAAAATATGGTTTGAAATTATAATCCATCTGGCCCAGAGCAAGAGGCATAGCTTTCATTGGTACAGTGTGTGCAGACACAGCTGTCTCAGAGGGGCCCCACTGAACGCTGATTATTGTGATATTTCTACGTTCAAACGGCAGCTCAGGCGCCACTTTCTTCAATGCACTAGGGCCCATGACACACTGGCTTTGCCACGGCACAGCTGCCTGTGACATTGTTAGCGCTGAAGAAACTTACCTCTGATGCTAGCAGCATAGAGGAAAACACAATTGCAGAAAGGCTGTCGAAGGGAGCACCAAGGGAATAAATAGGTGATAAGAGAGTTTGCATTAAAAAAAAGATGGCTCCCAAATATGAGGTTATTTTAATTTGCAGAAGAGTAACTGTCATGTTGACCCACCTCAATGTATGTATGCAGAATCAACCCACCTTCCTTTAATCCAGCAAGACAGGCCAAGGCACTGAGTGGCTGCAGGTTCAACAGCTGGTAGCGCCAACTGCACTCCTTACCCTTCGAGTGTGATAAAGTAAGCGCCAATAAGTTGTGATAAGATTTCCATTTATTTAGAACGCGTGGCAGCTGTAAGACATTCTTCGTCACCAAATGTTATATAAACTATACCACAAGAACTATTCTCACCAGTTCATGGCTCGTCGTGACTTTAGGTGAATGATTGTGTTTTTCTCGTTTTGGTTCTTCGTGCCTTAACTCTCAATCTACATACATTTAACTGCTTCTGTTTCAGAAAAAAAATAAAGGAAATAAAGGCACTGCGGGCTCCGAAGGGTAAACAGCGCGTTCAAGAGATGTCTGAGGTGTCTTCGGGATGAAAAATGAGGCTGTTATTTTAGGGCCGATGTCTGCCAGGGGAGGCGCTGCCGTCATTAGGAGGGAGGGAGAGGGGTGAATAAAAACCAATGGCTCAGCTGTTTCCGCGCGGGAACCTCCCGGGCGCCGTTCCCCGGCATCCCCCCAGGAGGCCCGCGGCCGGGTTAGTCAAAGAGACGCGCAGGTGTGAGAGCGGCGACGGGGCCTCCCAGCGAGGGCGGCGGCCGGCGCCACGTGCTCGCCGCGCGCCCGAAACACGCGCCCTTCCGGTCATCTCCACTTTCCACTTCCGCAGCCGTCACAGCAACGGCCAATCGTGTCAAACACAGTGCAGGCGCGCGCGCCCTAAACACGCGGCCATCTTCACTTTCCGCAGCCGTCGTAGCAACTGTCAATCACAGCGCAAGGGCGCGAGCCCTTAATGTGAAGGGAACCAAGTCGGTCGGCCTGCCCTTTCCTCTTCCGCTATGGGAAAGGTCAATCATAGTCCGAGGCGCGCGCACCAAACACGCGCCGCCCTGCCCCAAGAGAGCACCACAAGGTCCTGGGCTGTGGGAAGGACTAATAGAAAACATGGACAAAACCGGAGGCGAGGAGTATGCATTTCTTTCTTAACTTCTGTATTAAACAAGCGCCTTTAAAGTAGGGTGACCAACTGGCATAGGTGCAAATTCAGGACGGTGAGCGTAAAAATTCAGGACAAAGGGTTAAAATTCAGGACAGGAGGTCAAAATTCAGGAGAAAACTTTGGGACAAAAGGTAAGTTTTACAGACACATCATAGGAGGTAGCACAATAGTATATAAGTAAATAGACAACCAACATAAGTACAAGTCAAAATAAGTTTATATTAGGTTGAGACAATTGTGCACTTCACAGTTTTTTGCGCAGCTTTGAACAACTGTGCAGGTCTTTTTGTATTGTGATCTATTTATATGGTTACTGCACTGGGTGGTCCAGTCTGATATTTTGTTTACAGTTCATGGTCCTGAGAAGGCATATTTGGTGACAGAAGTGGTCGGGATGATCTGCTCGGATAGACTTTGTTACTAGCATCTCATATCTGAGTGACATTTATATGAAACTTGTAACGCGCTCAGCTTACCCGGGGGCATCCCGGCGCGACATTGTCAGATGGAAAGCAGCACACTTAGAATGCAGCTAATTGGTACCTGTAGTGCTGGACTAGAATGCTGTTTTCACACTCACTTCTCGTACTTGGCATGATTCGCTTTTGTTGGCTTTTAGCACTGGTGAGTTGCCCTTGAATAGAAGCTCGTGCTTATATGGCCAAAAATAGCCTTCGTCATCAAATAGGACACCGAGATATTTCTAGTCCTTTACACATTTCAGTTATTGAACTTGTTAGAAACACACTTAACTTTTTTTGCATTCAATTTCTTACAGCCGTGACTTTAGTTATTTTTTTAATGTATTGTCTTGCAATTGTTTATTGGGTAACTGAAGAGTTTGTCAATAAGATGTTGTAGGCCAACATTGTCCGCGTACAACAAATTAGAAATGTGTAAATATCCTATCTTAGGGGCACAAGAATTTACCTCATTCAGAGCTGGGGATATGTTGGTCAAAAACAAATGTACTGTGTGCGGTGCCGGCACAACCTTTGATTTAGGCCCTGATTGGTATATATTTTCTTCGATAGAGAAATGCCATCACTGATTTATATTCATATCTAGGTTTCCGTGTAGAGCATCTGTATTGCTTTTAAAAGGCATGGAGGTATTGCTTTTAAAAAGCATGGAGGTATGCCCAAAAATAACATTCCAAAGAAGATTGCGTTGCACACAGTCAAATGTGTACTTTAAATCCACAAAGCACAGATCTGTTGGCTACTTGTTGTCATCTTGTCGATTATAATCGAGTGCCGAGATATTTGTGGAGGTGTCTGTACTTTGTGGAAAGCCATTCTTTAGGAGGGTGATGAGCTGGTCATTTTTGGGTTGTTGCTGGTCCTCTCCTTTCAAAAAGCGGGCTATTTATAGAACCCTTCCAAGATTGCAGGGCACTGTTTAAAACCCTCATAATTTTATTAGCCCAGAAATTAGGGTTAAAGTGAGATTAATTTTATACAGGCCTGTTCTGGTGGCTTAGTGAACTAATACGTCCACTGCAGGGGCTTGTGTGTGACCTCATGGTCACAGGTTCTAACCCTGGAGGGTCCATTCATCCTTCTGAAATAGATCAAATAAATGCCACTGAGTTGGGTAACAAAAAAAAATCTGTTATTCAGTGCAAAGATACCCTTGGGTGTACGTGCACTTTCCAAATACATGTGTTATATATACTACAGTGCCTGGTCGATGTCATTTGGTCTTGGAGCTCTACTGCATCGACTCTCCAGTGTCACCTTGTGTATTTGCCCTTGAGTGAAAATTAGAGTTTCATCCCCATTGGATCGCCTCAAATTGGTTGAAGTTACACTCACTAGCCCAACCTCAGGATTCGCATTTTCTTCTGCATCCTGTGGTGGTTCAGCAGCAGGAGTGAAAGGGTCGTTCACAATGTGCCCTCTTTACACAGTTACACCTCAGAAGCTGACAAGTGATGCTTTATATGCCAGGAGATCTTCTAAAGTATTTTTGCTTCAGGTATATTGCGGGTGTGCCCTTTATTAACCGCTCTTAGTTGCACCTGATCTCGTTTTTCTCATGCTATCTTATTAAGGACTAGTTGTATTTTGGTGCGCAGTCTCGGAGCTACTCCTGCCCCAGAGTTATAGGATCGGCAGTGTCCTCCTGGTGTTTGGCTGAAATGCACAACTAAGTAGTGTGCCCATCTTGATTCGGTAATGTTTGAATTGTTTATATTATTTTGGTAATTCACCAGTTTCTAAAGATCCATTGAGTTTGTATTCCTGCTGAGATATAAAGACTTTGCTAAGGTAGCCTGTTCTGACAGCCATCTTTCCTCCCACAGAAGCTTCCTGTAGGGTTTTAGGACTTCACAGGTTTAGTTGGAACGCAGATTTATTTGGGTGCTGTCGCAAGTTCTCTGACCTTTGTTGAATTTCCTCTTTGCCACTAAATATGAGAGGAATCAGAAATATGCTTCTTACTTACCGATTACTAAAATGTTAGTAGCTTCCGCCTGCTTGTGAGGAAAATTCAGTTTTCCTTTTCTTGTCAAGAAGATGGGACTGTTCTTATTGGACCTGATGCTTCAGGGCCAATGAAAACAGCTTTAGGGTACCCAGCCACTATACTGCTGGACATTGATGTGCAGAGCACGTTTCGAGCCTTTCGTTTTCGGCACATAATACAATTAGTGTTCCTTACGAGTTGATTCATATGAAATTGTAACATTTAACGTTATGTATATTTGCATTTGCACATTGTATTATGTGCCGAAAACGAAAGGCTCGAAACGTGCTCTGCACATCACGGTCCAGCAGTATAGTGGCTGGGTACCCTAAAGCTGTTTCATTGGCCCAGAAGCATCAGGTCCAATAAGAACAGTCCTGCAGTGGACCAGTGAGCTCTAGGATTGGCAGATGGCTTTCAAGCCAATCCTAGATAGCTTTGTTTGTTCTCAACAATTTTTGGTAATTCAAAAGCACCATATGAATAGGTGTCACCCAACAGAAGTGAAAATTACGGACAAATGGCGTCCGTTAAAGAATCCTTCACGGACAACGGACAAAATTACGGACTGTCCATGAAATTTACGGACGGTTGGTCACCCTACTTTAAAGCACATATTCCAAGAAAAAAAAAAAAACAGACTACATATCCCATGAACCATAGGTGGTGAGTCTCCATAGTAATCAATCATAGGGACACAGGCGGGCAACTAGAGCCACATTTCGGGGGGGGGGGGGGGGACTAATTCTTCCAGCCGTAACCAGAGTGGCTGTAAGAAGGGGTGGAAACATAACAAAAGCCTCATTTACATTTAAATGGTCTTTTACAGACCTGTGAAGTACTCGGGTGCGGCTGCAATTAGACGTCGCCAGCCGCGAAGCTGTGTCAGCCCGGGCTGACACACACAACAGAAGGGGGGAAGGGGGCTGAAGCCCGGTGAGCCCAATGGGTGTTGCGCGCCTGTAGGGACATCAGGTGACTATAGCTATGCGATGTCCCTTCTTGTTCCACTTTTTAGGTCGAGCCTAGGCTGCGCATGCTCGGTCTCTCGACATGCTGTATGTATGGGGTTTCAGCAACGCCCACTGCTTGTGATTTGTTCCTTAATGTGATTTTTGAAGCTCCCTTGTTTTCATTGGCGAATAAGTTACATTTGTCCCTCCTTTTGCTGTTTTGGTCAGGGGCTGGAGACCTGCCCTGTTAAGTAGATCATCTCACAATCTGCCATATACTTAGTTTCGGTGCACTACCTTTTCTTTTGCCGTAGCTTGTGGTTTAGGACTGCTGTGTTTATTGGTGGCCTCGGGCCCCTCGCACAAGCCATTTTTAATGTGCTCCCTGTGTGGGTTTCCCCGGACCTCACTACGTAAAATGCATCTGTCGGTACTGCGGTCTTCATTTAAGCACCCAGTGTACATATTTTCTTCTGGAGCCAATTCTGGGCCTGTGCACAGCTCATACAGTTTTAATGCGCTTCCTTGTTAGACTTCCATACAACACGCTTTCTATCTTATTTTCAGGCATCCCTTAGGTCTCCCTATGAAGCCTCTGTAACATGCATCGGCCGATGGCTCACATTAGCTTGCCCACGTCACTCTGTCAGACACAGGACACAGCGCTCCATTCAGCAGTCTAGTTTTTCTTGCCTCAAACTGCATCAGAGTATGTGACCCACGTAGGCACACCTACTTTTAATTACAGCACTTCCTGCTACACTATCATCAGCATGCAAGGATTTACGCTGGTGCTTCAGACAGTGGATTCCTTCCACCACAATGCTCCTTTTCACTCTGTGCCTTCATCCCCAGGTGAGTAAGCGACTCTCCTGTTTGGCGCTTGTACAGATCATTCACTTTTGTAAGCGTTTGTATGGAAACCAAGCAGTAGTATCCAAACAATCCACTGCAACTCTTGTTTTTATTGGTTAAGCACGAGGAGTTTAAGTAATTTGCAGCGAATCACCGGCTGAATATGAACCCAGGCCCGCTGTCAGCCAGGTATGGTTTAAACACTGGGCACATGAGTACTAACTGTATCTCATCTCCCAGATCATCCATCTACTTCTGTTCCCAATTTGCCAGTCTCAAGCTGATTTCTCCCCGTGACATCCAGCCACATTGCCCTGTGCCTGCCCTCGCCCCCTCTATCATCCCTTGGTCAACCCAGTCATTTGACTGCTCTCTGTGTCCGTATCCCTCTTATCCGATTCTTCCCCCGGGCAATGCAGCAGATTGTATGTTAATGTCCAGCAGGATGCGCGAGCCACCTCTTCTTACACCCTGGCAGCTGAAAGGGTCTGAGGAATGCCTAATATTCAGAGCGCCAAAATCCACTGTTGGTGGCACCAGCGCTGCTGTCTCGTAGTACAGTAGAGGTAACTCAGCCGGTTAGCATGCTGGTTGCAGATTTAACACTGGCATCAAGTTATTTATATGGATAACGATCTCTAAACCAGCCGCTAGTCATTTGAAATCGTTGAATCTGAAAGGAGAGCTTGGCTTCTTGTAGCCCAGTTACAAAATACGACCTTTATCTGCTCCAAAAGATACACAGGGTGAGAGAGCGAACAGGGCTGGGAGGTTATTAGGGAGATTTCTAAGTGAATCTTAAAGCACAAGAGCACCTTCTGAAGTTTAACCAAAACCTGGAAACGGTGCAATAAAGTGCATACAACTGTTGCGGGGATTCTGCCTATGTACAGAACTATGCGCAGGAAAACAGGACTTCGGTGTGTAAGGGCTAAGCCCTCCTACCGCCTCAGTACCCAAAATCCCAGAACCGCTAAGCTCACAGCATCACCCTTAACATTAGCAAGTATCATATCGCAGACAATGTCTAACACACCCATCATTCTCATTCCCAACTCCAGGGCCGCTTCGGCCCCATGTTCATCTTGAACACGCTTAATCACGGAAGGGAGAACGGTCAGTGAGGGGGTGCCGAAACACATTGAATACACCGCTGCATACACTCTACCCCAAGTGTTACAATCAGCCAATTCGGGAACTAGGCCTTTAGGTAAACTCATGGTCAATATCCTGTGTTTCTCAACAGGTTTAGTATTTGGGAAAACAGCTTTGAGTTGTCCAAATTCTTCAGCAAGCCAATAAGGAAGTTCATCCAATAAGGAAGTTCGTCCTTATTTTGCGGACACTTGCCCATCACAGAATTAATCATTAATGGACTGATGATTACACCACCAGGTGCTGGAGGTTACGCAGCAACGGTAGGTGGTCCCACCTGGAAGTTGCCCAACATGAACTGAATCACAGCTGTATGTACACATATTTATGAAGTATGCAATACGCATAGCTCTGCGATTGTAGCAGTGAGATTATTTGGGTGTGGGGTATACCCAGCCAAAATGGGCCACGTGGCCCCATCTATCAATAAGGGGCCTAAACGTATCAGTGTTATTGGGTGTGGAAGGGTGCCATTAAACCATATTGCATGTTGCCAAGCCATTAGCGGAACTTCAAGAGACCTATAGGGTCGATAATTCTGCGGGAGTGCAGTGGCAGTATATTCTTGAAACAAATTGTCAGTTCCATCCACTGCTGGAAATGTGACCAAAGAGTAAAACACCTCAAAGCGGTAAGCTGCGTTCGCCTCAACTACAAAAATAAGCACAACACTAGCATCAGGGACTCCATATTGAGTCAAATAAGCCTTGACCGGTAAGCGGTTAGGAGGTGCTATGACAACCGCCATAATCAACAGAAGAATATAACAATTTATGCTGCAACACAATAACGGGTAAATAATAAAGAGAAAGACCTTTTAAAATTCAAGCTTGAAAAACCTATAAAACATCACAATATAGGAGGCTACACCGTCACAACCGTCTCCAGAAACAGAAGTGAGGAGTTTGTGGACAAGCACAAGCACCAGCACTACTCGGGCATCTCGCAGATAAGTACCAGACCAAATGTTGGCGGTGCTATGTTGTGGGGATTGTGCACATGTACAGAATTATGCGCAGGACAAAAACCTCAGTGTGTAGGGGGCTAAGCCTTCCTACCTCCTCAGTACCCAAAATCCCAGAACCGACTAGCTATAGCGTCTCATTCGTTCTCCTACATAACCACAAAGCTACAAATGATTAGACAACCCAGAACACAACACTCCAGACTCTCTCAGGAATCGCGGTAGCAAGACATACCCTTTCGTCCACTCACTCATACTTGTCCACAATAAGAATAGACCGAGGTACTGTTATAGTTCAAAATGTTTATTTTACCTGTAGTGCTCTAAAATGCAGTACACAAGCCAATACCAGCAGCTTAACGCATAAACCTAAACAGTTAGCATTGTAGCAAGTCCATAGAATATGAAAGGGGAAATCATTGTATACAGACAGTGGATAAAGTACTAAAGGGCTTAACCACCCTCACCTTTGCTAGAAGTAGTTTTATTAGAACACTGGAATGTTGGGAGCTCCATTGAAGACTATGGAGTGCTCCATGCTTTTACGGGCCGGTAAAGGCTCACAGAGCAACATTCCAATGTTTTACAAAGGCCTCTCGGAGCTTGAGGGGATTTAAATCCCCTCGAGCTTCGAGAAGCCTTTCTTTTATTTGTTAGAACATTCTGCCCTCTTGTGGTAGAATGTTCTAATAGCCTTATAGCCCTTCGTAGCAGGGCTATACCGGCTAATAAAGTCCCTGTCCCTTGTTAAAGTCCCTCGCCTTCAGCTCGGGCCTTCGACGCGCGGAGCGGGCCTTTAATAAGGCTATATTATATAAAGGAAGATCTCTGGGCTTTGTCAGCAGACCCCATACCTTAGTGCCTAGATCGTAGTTTTACATCATAGGAACTGTGTAGCTCTTCTCCCCGGAAAGATCCCTCTCCACGTGTGTTGTACCAACATGCAACCCCATAATATAAAAGCACGAGTTTCCAGCATCTGCAGCTGTGTAGCGTGTTATGTCTAAGATGCTAGGAACTGACCAGAACAGAACAAGGGTCATTGTTTATCAACCTTGTTTTCCAGGAACAGTTCAGCCTAAACTCCAAGAACAGGCAGAGAACGCAGAAAGTTCTCATGTGAAAGGCACAAACAGAGTTGTGCATGATAAAGTCATGTAGTAACATGCGAAAAAGCAGCAGCACGGCAGCAGAGCTCATGCTAACCTTAGCAATGTCGACAAAGACCCTAATGGCCATACTACACTATGACCCCCAGGAGCGCAGTCTGGGGAAAACCTGTGTGGCGCACAGCTCTGCCTGCCTCAGCGTGGTCTTCAAGAAAAGGCTTGATGTTCAAGAAAGAAATTCAGAAAACGTGGGCCAGAACAATCCCAGATAGAGGATCATGCTACTAATTTCATAGAAACAAAATGCCTTGACATTTAGAACTAAATATAATTAAAGCTTTACCCATCACAAATATTTTTGTAAACAGCTTTGATATGCAAGGTCTAATGTGCTGTCAAACGGCACACCGAGAATCTGATGACAAATTACATGTTTGTTGATTGTTACCATTTCATTTTTTACCCCGCCCTTTACTTAGAAAGCCACCTGCCATGCTGCATTTTGCAATTTGTTTGAAAGGCCTGTTACCACATCGCTAGGCAACATAATTTGTTTCATTAGTACACCTTCATATGTTGTTGCGTGGAAATTTAACCAGCAACAGTAAGGTAGATCTAGATGCTTTGGGCGCACATCAATTTAATATTGAAAAAAGGGCACCCCAAATTTAGTTTATTGAAACCATCTTGTAAATCAATGGCCATTGAACTCCCATTTATTCCAAAGATCACACATCATCTCAGTGCATTCATTTGTGCATCAATTCGCATGAGGGCTGTTGCATGGTTCAAGTCGCCACCAACCGCTCAATGGACCAGGTTCCCGCCTTAGCTGGCACCCTTGCCTTGCTGCCTTCCACGTCTCCTCTGCACCCCCCACAGCTCGGTTGTTAATACTCTTGCTTAATCCTGCTCACCGGGCATGCAAGGCAAAATTATTCGAGTCCTGCTGCTATTACATGAAATGTGACCGGCTGCGGGATCTGCTTTCTGATGTTTGTAAACTTGGAGCTTGTGTGCTGCATGGCTAAACACTTATAAGATTCCAAAGGCAAGACCTATTTGTATGCCAATGATTGTTTCACTTCTCATCATTTGAGTCCCTGCCTTTCATAACGGTCTTACTTCATTTGATCTATATTGTAGCAAAGGCGTTGACTGTGTATAGTTGTGCTAATAGCACTTATTATTACAACTTTATAAATACGGACAGTAGGCATTTGCCCAAGCACACTTCACATTCCCTCGTGGGTCCTGAAGGGGCAGTGTTGTGCGCCAACTTCGTTCCCGTCAGAGGTGTTACTGCTGAGTGAGGCTGTTTCATTAAAGCACTCAACCCCTGCAAAGCTCCCTGGAATATCCTCATTTTGTTTTTTATCCCAGACCAACCCTCACAATTCACACCGCTTGCGGTTGACTCCCCATGTGTGGCCAGATGGCTACAACATCGCCTGGTGGCGAATTGAAGGTACTGCAGCCATTTTACATGACATTTGAGCAATTGTGAGGGGGCTGCCCAGGATTGTTTTTAAGGGCAAAATAAACATATAGTTGTGTTCTCACCCTCAAAAAATTATAGCTCATTCCAGGGATCACAAATATTCCTCATTTCAAGAGGAAGAATGGCCTCCCCAACGGCTCCCTGCAGCAGTGAACCAAGCGCTGTCCCAAACCATCTCCAGAGCGCGGGACCCCCCTTAGGTATCAAGTAGAAAAGTTTGCCAAGAGCATTCCCAGGGTGCTCAGCAACCCTTTATCCTTAGGGGAAGGATTCAGTGGTAGTGTGGCTGCGGGAAAAAGGCTTCTAATCATGACACAGAGCACCTAGAAGGTTTCTAAAAGCTTGAGAAACTTTCCGTAAGAGTGTGCACACGCTTAAACATGTACCCTACCTTGAGCAAGACGAACCTGGAGAAAACTGCAATGTCACACAGATATGGAAGTTACAGGCATGGTTCCCAACACTGATAAGGCTCTCATGGGATCTACTGATAGAACTGCCCTCATCCCCTTCGATACTCAAAGCCCCACAGGGTTGCCTGCATCCTCCGGTACTACAGGGACACCTCTCCCTCATGGCATGAGGATTTCTGGGTATGCTGGAAAGACGATCACCTTTCAACAAACACTGCAAACTTTATCCAGCAGCCGTGGGATTTAGGCTCCATTAAGAGATCTTGCACGGCTTGGTGACAATGGAATCGTTTGTGTTTGGAGAGACATATGGATCCCTTAGGGGCAGAAGTTACTCACATTCGAATTGTCTTTGGCAGAATTGGCACAGTCAGAGCTGGCATATCATACAGTCAATTGCTTTAGGTCAGCCATATTAGCCGGACACAACACTATTGATAACAAACCGGCTGGGGAACACCCATGGGTCTGTAAACTAATGAAGGGTTTCAGACTTCTTAAACTCCTGGAGCCCAGCTACTCGGGCCTATGGGACGTTATTGAGTCCTTAAGACTAATTCCGAGTTGGCAAGATAACCAGTACTTGCCACGAAAGGTATTGTCTGCGAAAACGGGCCATACTAATATGTCTCTTTTCATGTAAAAGGGTGTCGGATGTGAGGTCTTTGGATATTTCCTGCTAGAGTTTACAAACCAGAAGGAGTCACGTTTACCAAATCCAGGAGAACTAAGAATAACACCAGATCTGTATCTTATCCTGCTTTTACGAGAAGCCCTAAGTTATGCATGGTCAGATGCATTAAGGCATAAGAAAAGATGACAGAGGATATCAGACAGGCAGGTGGGAAGCAACTTCTAATTGCCGTGTTAAAACCGTTCAAGACGATGTCATCACCTTCCATTGCCAGATGGGTACGATAGAAAATGGCAGAGGCCGTTGTAGATGTGCATACGTTTGGGGCTCACTACACAAGAGGGAGCATGGCGGCTAAGGCCATACATGCAGGCGCGGTGCGTCCATTGGGGCGTAGGGGCGAAGCCCCACTAAGCCCCATGGACCCACCAGTCGTCACTAGAAGCCAAACACAATTATTTCAAAAAATCGCGCTATCTGCCGGCCGGGAAACCGGGAGACACCCGACCTTCCCGGAGTGCGCAAGGGGGGGGGGGGGGGGGGGGGAGGATCGGGCTGCTGCAGCTGCGCAAGTGTATTTTTGGGCACAAACATGCCCGCGCATGCGCAGATCGTTTTCTTGTGAATTCCCCCTTAGAGAGAGGACCAGGGGGCGGGCCGCAGCCCCCGGGGTTACACAGGGCGACTGGGCGAGGAGTCATGGTGCCCCCCCAGCCAATCCTGGCGCAGGATTGGCTGGTCACTACATAGCCCGGTTACATAACCCCTGACGGATAGCACGGCCGACTTTGGTGCTGGGAAACCAGGTTCGAGCCTCTTATCGAACCATAAAAATGTATACATGACTTACTTTGGTGTTAAATTAATAGATATTTTAAAAAACAAATAAAAATGATGTTCCGACTAAGGTGTGAAATTGGTGTCTAATAAATACATGTTTTTAAAAACAATTAATATTAATCATGTATCATTGGTGCTGGAGTACAAGGTTCGAGACTGGTATTAAACACTGACAAGCTGTGTGCAAGTTATATGGTCATAAAAATACATGAATGATGGATGCATGAATGGATGCAGGATGAATGATGGGTGGATGAATGGATGGGTGGATGCATGAATGAATGATGCAGGATGGATGGGTGCATGAATGAATGATGGATGCAGGATGGGTGGATGGATGATGGATGAATGATGGGTGGATGAATGGATGGGTGGATCCATGAATGAATGATGGATGCAGGATGGGTGGATGAATGAATGAAGGATGCAGGATGGATGCAGGGTGGATGGATGGGTGCATGAATGAATGATGGATGGGTGGATGCAGGAATGGATGCATGATGGATGGGTGGATGGATGGGTGGGTGGATGGGTGGGTGGATGGATGGGTGGATGAATGGATGCATGATTGAATGAATGATGGATGCTGGATGGGTGGACGGATGGGTGGATGAATGAATGATGGATGCAGGATGGATGGGTGGATGGATGGATGGGTGCATGAATGAATGATGGATGCAGGATGGATGGGCGGATGGATGGGTGCATGAATGAATGATGGATGCAGGATGGGTGGATGGGTGGACACATGAATGGATGCAGGATGAATGATGGGTGGATGAATGGATGGGTGGATGCATGAATGAATGATGGATGCAGGATGGGTGGATGAATGAATGATGGATGGATGCAGGATGGATGCAGGGTGGATGGATGGGTGCATGAATGAATGATGGATGCAGGATGGATGGGTGGATGCATGAATGGATGCAGGAATGGATGATGGATGGGTGGATGGGTGGGTGGGTGGATGGATGCATGAATGAATGATGGATGGATGCTGGATGGGTGGATGGGTGGATGGATGGGTGGATGAATGAATGATGGATGCAGGATGGATGGGTGGATGGATGGGTGCATGAATGAATGATGGATGCAGGATGGGTGGATGGATGGGTGGACACATGAATGGATGCAGGAATGGATTCAGGATGGGTGGATGGATGGGTGCATGAATGAATGATGGATGGATGGATGGATGCAGGATGGATGGGTGGATGGATGGGTGGATGCATGAATGAATGATGGATGATGGATGGATGGGTGGGTGGATGGATGGATGGATGGGTGGATGGATGGATGGATGGATGGGTGGATGCATGAATGAATGATGGATGCCGGATGGATGGATGGGTGAATGCATGAATGATGGATGCTGGATGGATGGGTGGATGCATGAATGAATGATGGATGCAGGATGGATGCAGAATTGGTGGATGGATGGGTGGGTGGGTGGATGGGTGGGTGGATGGATGGATGGGTGGGTGGGTGGATGGATGGATGGGTGGATGCATGAATGATGTATGGATGGATGCAAGGTGGTTCGGGCGTGCTCGCTCGCTGCGCTCGCTGCGGTGCAATATGCAAATTAGTTTACGCCCCACCACTTTCAAATGTCACCAGCCGCCCCTGCATACATGTATGTGGCAGACTTGAGGATACCATGAGTGCGACTGACTGGACATCCGAGTCGACCTTTAATACGTTTTACTTCAAAACCATTTCAGAGGCTGCAGCTCTGGTAGTAAGTAAGCTTTGAACATGCATAATCCTCGCTTCTGGTCCTGACATAGAATGAGGAATTTCCTAGCTAATGAGAAGGAACATTTTAATTCTATTAAGAATAAGGAGGTAAGGATTATCCCACCTAGGGACATCATGGAATGTTTTTCTGACCCTTCCTATGGTACTTCGTTATCAGTAAGTAAAGTTAATATCATATGTCAAGGTTAAATGGATGTTTATTGAATTGGTTAAATGTTTTCTCAAGATACAAAGAAATTAAGGGTATGGTATCAGTGTACAAATCTTACAGTAATATAAAGAAATGGATAACATGAGTTATCTTTCTGTAGTAGGTAATGAACAGAAATTCGAATAGGACAGGCACATTTCCTCCAGTGAAGAAGAGTAAGAAGAAGGGATGTCACACAGTTATATACACCGGATTGGACAATGGAGACTCATCCTTTATGGTTCATGGGATATGTAGTCTGTTGCAACTTTTATGCCACTTATTTGAAAGCTGATAATTTTATATTTCAATGTACGATTTGAGTTTCCAAAATTACATTTTCATATTTTGTTCTATAAAAAGAAAACATTGTAAACTAAAAAGTGATGATGAAAGCTAACACAAAATTATTTTTAACCTATTATTTCACATCACAATGCACACATTTTAGGCGGCATTGATGAACAAGGCGGTTTTTTAAGCTATAACATATATTTATGTACTTGCCAGTTTCGATCTTGATCGAATACTGAGTTATTTAAACGTACAAAAATAAAATAGTTAAACTATTCGTAAGTAATTTAGGATGCCATATGGACTTTGGCGCGAAAGAAAAACCTCACTTTTCACATTTTGCAATTATTTTGCTTTAAAGAGCACTCCCTTATTACGGGTTTTGAAAATATCTATCCTAACATTAGCAGGAGTAAAATGTATACCTTCCAGACAAAGTAAAGCTTTTCGTCTAGTTCATAAAATTGGAAGAGAGATCGTTTCAGACTTTTCCACATAGTTATGGCATGTGTTATAACTCCAGCCAATATTCACTTTTTAGATCCAACAGAACTTTGCATGCTGTGATTTTAAAACCGATACCAACAATGATAAAAAAGTAAACTACAAATCCCAGAATGCAAAGTGCTGCTAACAGAAAAGGGAAGCAGAGCTGTAAATGTCACAAATGTCACAGGGCTGCGTGGCAGATTTGCTGCTGTTGAAATTATAATGATTGGTGTATGCATTAGCCACATGCTCACTCCCTGCGCAGAGGACATCCACTGAAGGAGGACGAAAGAAGGAGAGAATGCATGGGAGTAGACAGGAGGCGAGAAAGAGACAGGGTGAAAATAAGAGAATGTGTGTGAGAGCGACAGTCTGAGAGACAATAGGATTGCAGATAGAGGGTGTGACAGCGTAAGAGAGATGGGCATAGATTGTTAATAGCACTTAATAAAATAATCATATACTATAAATAAAACACAATACTTATAACTGACATGTTATAGCTTGTCAGATAGTTTCCATTTTACTCGAATAGTGCTGGGATGTTTAGGAGTGAGAGAGCCTGGCACAGATGGCGTTAGGAGTGAAACGGATAGTGTGTGCACTTTAACCACTGCTCCAGGGAAGCAGCTAGGGTGGCATTGACCCTAATACAAGTGAAAAAACCTACTCCTGCCCGGAGGTGGGTCTGCGAACCAAGTTCACACCACAAAGTCCTGGAGAACAGACCGGCCAAAGAAACCGTCTTTCCGGACTTGACTGTCCAGGCAGTAGTGTTTGGTGAACATGTGCAGCAATGCCCACGTCGCTGCCTGACAGTTGTCATTTAGGGGGACTCTACGTCCCAAAGCAGTAGTAGCTGCCGTCGCCCTGGTGGAATGGGCGCGCAACCCCACTGGAGGCTCCTTCTTTGCCAAAGAATAGCAGGCTGTGATGCACAGAACGACCCACCTGGAGATGGTCTGTTTGTGCACGGCTCGACATTTCTTAGCACCCACATAACCAACAAAGTGCTGGTCGCCCACCCGGAACTGTTTGGTGCGATCCAAGTAGAAGGAAAGGGCATGTTTTGGATCCAGACGGTGGAGCCTCTCTTCCTCTTTCGAAGGATGCGGAGGCGGAAAGAAGGTGGGCAGAGTGATGGTTTGGCCAATGTGGAAAGAAGTAACCACCTTGGGAAGAAAGGAAGGTCTAGTTCTGAGGACGACCTTGTCCAGATGAATAGCCAGAAAGGGAGGCTTGGAAGAAAGAGCATGTAGCTCACCCACCCTGCATGCGGAGGTGATGGCCACCTGAAAGGCAGTTTTCAGAGTGAGAAGTCTGAGAGAACAGTTATGTAGCGGCTCAAAGGGAGCGCACATAAGATAGGTAAGAACCAAGTTCAAGTCCCACTGAGGCATTATGAAGGGAACAAAGGAAAAAGATGAGCAAAGCCCTTAAGGAATCTATTTACAACAGAGGACTTGAAAAGAGAAGGCTGATCAGGAAGGCTGGAATGGCTGAGAGGTAGCCCTTTAGAGTGCCCAGAGCAGAGCCCTGCTGGGCCAAAGAAAGGAGGAACTAGAGAACCTCAGAAAGAGGGGCGAAAAGGGGATCCACAGCCTTTGCTGTGCACCATGCCACAAATTTGTTCCATCTGCAGGCATATACCGCCTTAGTGGAGGGACGCCTGGCTGCCAAGATAACATCGCAGACTTCGGGAGGCAAGTCAAATGACGTCAACTGCCGCTGCTCAATCTCCACGGAAGGAGGTGAAGGCTGGACAGGTTCGGGTGGAGGACCATCCCCTGCTGCTGCGACAGAAGATCCTCCAGAAGAGGCAGTTTGATCGGAGGACCGATAACCATGTTGAGCAGCTTTGGATACCAGACTCTTTGTGCCCGATCCGGAGCCACCAGAAAGACTTGGGCCCGGGTGCGCTTGATCTTCTTCAGTACTCTAGGCAGAAGTGGTATAGGCGGAAAGGCGTAAAGAAGACCGCAACTCCACTCGTGATGAAAAGTGTTGCCTAGCGAGTGCCGCCTTGAAATTTCCAACGCGCAGAATTGCTGACATTGTGCGTTCTCTTCGGGGGCGAATAGATCTAATAAAGGCTCTCCCCACTGTTGAAAGAGACCTTTCGCCACCTCTGAGTGAAGACGCCACTTGTGATCCATCATGCACCTGCGGCTTAGTTCGTCCGCCCTGACGTTCAGAGAACCTTCCAGGTGTTGAACCACCAGGGAAATGCCCTGATGTTCCAGCCATGTCCAGAGATGGAGAGCCTCTTGACATAGGGACCACGCCCTGTTTGTTGCAGTACCACATGGCCGTGGTGTTGTCTGTGAATACCTGCACTACTCTTCCCCGGACAGAAGGAAGGAATGCTTTGAGTGCAAGACAAATTGCCCGAAGCTCCAAAAGGTTGATATTGAGCCCCGACTCCACCGGAGACCAGAGGCCTCTGATCTCCATCTCCCCCATGTGGCCGCCCCATACCAGAAGTGATGCATCAATCAACACCATGAACTCTGGTTAAGGAAGGGAGAGGTATCTGCTGCGGACCCAATACTGGTTCGTGAGCCACCACGGCAGTTGGCGTGCAGTGCCCTCCGAGATCTGGATGCAATCAGACAGGTTCCCCATAAACTGTGCCCACTGGAACTTCAGGTCCCACTGCAGAGCCCGCATATGCCATCTGGCATGCTCCACCAGCAGGATGCCATCAGGCCCAGTAGCCGGAAGGTCATCCTGACCGAAATCCGGGATAGAGGCTGAAAGATCAGAATCATAGCCCGAATATCCCGGACTCGCTGTTCGGGAGGATAGACCCTAAACTGCGACGTGTCGAGAATCGCTCCGATAAAGAGGAGCTTCTCAGAGGGAGTCAGGTGCGACTTCGGCACATTGATGGAGAACCCCAGCGAATGCAGGAGGTCGGCCGTAGTCTGGAGGTGGGAGACGACTGCCTGGGGCAAGCCCGCCTTCAACAACCAGTCGTCGAGATAGGTAAAGACTGGAACCCCTGATCTGCGCAGAAGAGCTGCGACTACCGCCATCACTTTTGTGAACACACGAGGAGCAGTGGTCAGGCCAAATGGGGAGCACAGTAAACTGTAAGTGCTCGTGGCCTTCCTAAACCGCAGGTAACGCTGGTGGGCCGGCAGGATGGGGATGTGAAAATAAGCGTCCTGCAAGTCCAACACTACCATCCAGTCTCCAGGGTCAAGGGCAGATAAGACCCCAGCCAGAGTCAACATTTTGAACATCTCTTTCAGGAGGAAGCGATTGACGTTCCTGAGATCCAAGATAGGACACAGGCCCTATACCTTCTTGGGCACCAAAAAGTAGTGGGAATAGCAACCACAACCTATTTCTGGGAAAGGAACTCTTTCGATGGCTTCCTTGGCCAAGAGAGTCGTAACTTCCTGTTGGAGAAGGGCCAGATGATCCCCCGACATTCAAAGGTACTTAGGTGGCATGGCTGGGAGGAGGGGTAGGCTCGAAGGGGAGGGAGTAGCCCCATCGGACTATCTGCAAAACCCACCTGTCTTACGTGATAGTACGCCCGTGGGGGAAATGATGGCAAATTCTGCCACCCACTGGCATGTGATGGGCCTGAAAGGTTGGAGTAGGAGGGTTTGGATGCTGCTACAGAGGGGGCGGTGGTGGATGGCCCGCCTGCTGGCCCCCAGAACCACGGCGTTGGTTCCCATGTCCCCGGCCGGGGTGGGGCTGAACAACTTATGCCGGCCTGTGGCCATGGAAGGAACGAGGTGGGGCACCCCTTCCGTAGCCATGAAAGAGGGGAAAAAGCAGCCAGCGCAGGGCGTGTGGTGGAGAGGCCCAAGCACTTGGCTGTAGCCCGAGAGTCCTTGAAGCGCTCTAGAGCACTGTCTGCTTTGTCGCATGGCGATGGCCATCAAAGGGTATGACCATCAGGGAGTTCTGGACATCCCCAGAAAAAACAGTCCACCTCAGCCAGGCGTAGCGTCTAAGGGCTACCGACGTAAATCGTCCTTCCCAGAGAGTCAGCAGTGTCCAGTCCACAGCAGATGGTAAACTTTGCTGTGTCTCTCCCCTCGGCAACTGCGAGGAGAGCACGGCCCAGGCCTCCTTCGGGCACTGAGGCAGCACTTGCGCTGCCGTATCCCACTAAGAGTGGAAATATAGCCCAACAGACATGTAGTATGTACAGACCGCAGTCCCAAGCTGGAGGAACAAAACATCTTCTTCCCAAGTTGGTCCAGCTTTTTAGATTCCCTATCAGGTGTAGCGTTAGGGAAGGCGCCTTTGGATGTGGAAGCTTGGACCACTAAGCTCTATGGGGTGGGGCATTGGAAGAGGCAAATAGGGTCGCCCGGGGCCGGGCGGTGGCGTCGGGCAATCATCCTATCCATAGGAGCCCCTGTGTTGGGCCTGGACCAGGTGCCCAAAAGGATGTCGGTAAGGGCTTCATTGAATGGCAGCAGGGGCTCCGAAGAGCTCGCTGCTGGCTGAAGCACCTCTGTCAGTAGACTAGTCCTGACTGCCACCGTAGGTAGCTCGAGGTGGAGAGCCTCAGCCACCCTACGCAACACAACTGCGTATGACGTTCCCTCCTGCGTAGCCACGGTAGGAGGAGACAACATGCCTTGGTCTGGGGAGGTATCCAGACCACTGGTATTCCCCAGTTCCTCTCTCCAGTCCGGATCATAATCCAACTGGTTGGTTAAAGGGTCACCAGACCCCTCCCAGTCTTCCTCACCCTCCTCTGGCTGCCAATCTGGCTGAAAAGGGCCTGGGTGGAACACAGGCATAAAAGTACCCATCGGCGTCGGATCCGGTGTCGGTCAACGCCGGTCCGGCTCCGTGTCCACATCGGGGCAGAAGCCGTGGTCAACGCCGCCTGGGGGTCCAGCCGGTGTCGGCTACGGACGTGGTGCCGTTGGAATCGGTGGTGTTACGAGGTCAACCAGCGCCTATCTGGATCCAGGCCTGGATCCAAAGGGGCCCTGTGATGCCGATGCCAAAGCCGCCAGCATCGAAGGCCTAGGGCCCCCATGCGTGTCCGCGGGGCCCAAAGGCGCACCGGCGGAGTTGGGCTGCCCAAACATGGCATGCATCACTTTGTAAAATGGACAAAGCCCGGGAAGGGAGGGAAGGCCGGAGTTGACCCTCTAGGGTCCGCACGCCGAGCCGCGGGAGGGGCACCACCGACACCCTTCGTCGCGTCGGTCGACGGACGAGGGGAAGTTGAAGAGCGACAATGCTTCTTCGACTTCTTCTTATGCTTCGACTTACCTGACCCTGTGTGCGAAGCCTTGGAAGAGGAGTGAAGAGGGCACTGCGATCGGTTCCTCGACCTCCCACGCGACCAGTACCTCGAACAACGCGGTGCCGACTACCGGGCCTCGAGTAGCTTTCCGGACCGCTCCCGGCAAGATTTCGGGCCATAGTTCGGCAGTCGGAGCACGACTTGGGATCATGGTTGCGCTCCAGGCAGTAGAGGCAAAAGAAAGAACGGACGTCAGCGCCCGAGGGCGGCTATGTAGCTACTGCGACGTCATCTCGGCGACCACGACGTCGAACACGGAGTCAACCAACGCCACCTTCTGATGCGCAGGGATACTGCTGCTGAAAAACTTTCTGGATCCAGTCTGACGCCTGGGGGTAATTCTAAGGTAAGGAATCTATAACTGTTTCTTTCATCGCAATCATAGCCTGAATATACCAGACTCGCCGCTTGGTAGGATAAGCCCATAACGGCACTGTGTCCAGAACCGCTCCGTTGAAAGGGAGCCAGGTGTGACTTCTGCATGTTGACAGTGAACCACAGCAAGTGCGGGAGGTTCACTATAGTCTGGAGGTGAATGACTGCCTGGGGCAAGCCCGCCTTTAACAGCTAGTCGATGAGATTGGGGAAGACTGGCATCCCTGATCCCCCCCCAAATGAGCTGCAACCACCGCCAACACCATGGTGAACACCCCAGGAGTGCTGGTAAGACCAAATGGGAGCATGGGGAACTGAAAGTGCTCGTGGTCTACTGTGAACAGCAGATAGTGCCGGTGGGCAGGCAGGATGGGATTTTGGAAATAGGCATCCTGTCAGTCCAATGATACCCATCCAGTCTCTTGGGTCCAGGGCAGACAGGAAGTGAACGAAAGTAAGCATTTTCAATTTCGCCTTCTTGAGGAAGTAGTTGAGGGCCCATCGAACTAGAATAGGACGAAGGCCTTTGTCCTTTTTGGGAACCTGAAAGTAGCATGAATAGCAACCAGAGCCTACTTCTGGCACTAAAACCCTCTCTATGGCTCCCTTGGCCAGGACTTCCTTGTGGAGGAGGGACAGATGATACTCCGTCAGCTGGTCGTGAGATGGTGGCATGGAGGGTGGGGTAGTCAAAAATGGAAGGGAGTAGCCCCTTCGGACGATTTGCAAAACCTACCTGTCCTATGTAATGGACTGCCAGTGGGGCAGGTCATAGTGAATCCTGCTGTCAACTGGATGCCCATGATGGTAAAGGGCAGATTAGGAGGATTTGGAGGCCACAGCTGCCAGGGGTGGTGGACTGAGCAGGCTGAGGGCTACCTGACCCACAAGGACTGGGGGTACCGTGCACTGGGCCACACAGAGGCTGGGAAACATGTGGCTGGGAGGGAATTGTCAATTCTGGAAAACCCTTCCATAGCCACAAAAGGAGCGAAAAGCGGACTGGGGGTGATGTGAGCCATAGAAATGCCCAAGGGCTTGGGAGTAGCCCAAATGGCCATGAGGCGCTCCAGTGCCGAAACAGCTAAGGGCACGTCCGTAAGTGAGGACTGGACGTTCCCCAAAAAGCCAGGCGTCCTCAATCCAGCATGGCACCTCAAGGCCACTGTCAATTAAACTGCTCTGCCCAGTGGGTCGATTGTGTCAAGTCCACAGCATAAAGCGAACTTTGCTGCATCTCTTCCATTGGCAACCGCTTGAGAGGGTACGGCCTGTGACTCTACCAGGACCTGTCTCAGCACCTGTGCAACCATGTCCCACAGAGTGTAGGACTAACGACCCAAAAGGCATGTGGCATTTATGGACAATGCCAGGTTGACAAAAGAAAACATCTTCCTGAAAGAATCCAGCCCTTTTGGATTCCCTATCTGGGGAAGCGGTAGGGAAAGCACCATGGGATGTTGAGTCTTGGACCACCAAGCTCTCCGGGGCAGGGTGAGGAAGTTTGGGTCCCGTGGAGCGAGGCGATGGCGGCGGGTAATCGTCCTATTCACAGGAGCCCCTGTGTTGGGTTTGGACCAGGCCCCCAAAGGCCATCACTGAACCAGAGTAGCAGATCATATGTGGAGACTCCCAGTTGTAGCACCTCTGCCAAGATGTTATCTTTGACTGCAACCAAGGGTAACTGAAGGTCAAGGACCTCAGCAGTCCTCCGCACCACCATTGCGTAAGAGGCTCCATCCTCCGTGGCCGTGGTAGGGGAAGAAAGCAGACCAGTATTTTGAGAGGTTTCCAGTTCCTCACACCAGTCCATGCTAGGGTCTTCATCCTATGGCTGGTGCTTCCCAGGGTCCAGCGACCTCTCCCATTCCTCCACGAGTCCTAACCCAAGGGTATAGGGTTAGGCTCTAATCTAGGAAGTACGGCTCCTGTTGGGGCCGAATGCAGCATCGGTCGATGCGCCTTCGGCTCTCTAGTGGGTTGGGGATCAGAATGGGGATAGCTCCGCCGGGAGCCCCAGCATCAGGGAAGGTCGAGCTGGTACAACCAGAGCCAGACCGGATCCAGGAATGGACCTATGGGAGCCCAGATGGGGATCCCTCCGAGCCCCGCAAGGCCCGAAGCCACGCCAGAGGGGCCGTGCCGCCCAGATGGTGATGTGTGCCAGTTATAATTGTGATTCTGTGCTAAAGTATTTGAAGGAGGTACACACCTGTCAAAATGTAGAAGGGGCGAAAGTAAAAGAAAATGCAGTGCTTAAAGGTGAAGGGGTGTGTTGTGTGTGTGTGTGTGTGTGGCCGAGATGGTGAAGTTAAGGAGATGCGAAGAAGTACGTGAAGGAGGATGCTGAGGAGGAAACAGGAAGTGTGAAATATGCAGATGAAGGATTTAAGAAAGATGTGGGTGCAAACAGTGCAGACGTTTCTAACAGATTAACTGGAGGGGCAAGTGGTGCAAAGGGAAGGGCAGGATGGACAGACGCTCTGAAGGCCACACCCCTTTCCACATTCCATAGTAACATTGAATTTAGAGTCTCATTTTCAGAATGAAAACGTTCAATTCTAATTATTCACAAGTAAATCCTTGGTGTTACTCATTTATATGATACTGCTAACAAGCATTGTCAAAGACAATAGGCTTGGTTTGTTACTGGGTGAGATAGCAATAACCGAAAGCGGGTAAGCAGAGGACTTAAGTTGATATCTTTTAAGCCACACAATTCGATATATCGGCCACACAATTCGATATATCGGCCACACCTCAGGGATAGGTTTCACAGGTACACTTCTAGGCTGCGCCCCTTTCAGAGACCCCCTCCCCTCTCTTCTTTCCTGACACTTAAAGCCCTGGCTTAGGGGGTGGAGGGTCTTCGCTACATTTTAAACTTCTGTATTTGTGTGCAGTGATTGGGCCTTAAGGGGAGGAGGCGGGAGCCGCGCCCAGAGACGCCACTGGGGTGTCCACTTTCCAAGCGCCCCGAAGCCCAGCTCTTTTCGTGTGGTTGAGGCGCAGTGCCCATCAAGGATGGCTCCAGTTGATAAATACAGTTTACAGTTTGTGCAAATTCCCCATCTTGTAAAAAATAGAATTGGTTAAAGGCCGTCTACGTAATTGAGTCGTGTCTCAGCTGTCACATTTGCGATGTGGCGGGGTTTGTAAGAAGAGACAATGTAAATGTAAATTGATACTTGTATAGCGCACTACTCACCCGCAAGGGTCTCAAGGCGCTTGTACGAATACCGCTGTGGAACCCTTCCTGGCTTTCCCTGTGAGGTGTCCACTCCTGGGCACTCCCAAGGTGGAGGCCAGGCATCCTTAGCGTTGTGGGGGCCGTTGTGGAGATTATGCAAGCTATTGCCCAGAGTTGCAGAGTGGGACTCCATGATTGGAATAGGCACCGAGGCGAGAATTATCAGGTCCGTGGAATTTTTGAGCCCAAGACCCGCCGAGGCGGGGAATTGAACCCTGGTCCCGGGCTAGACCTCTGCAGCAGGGTCTGCCGCTCTAACCATTGAGCCACACTTCTCCATGGAAGGTACCTGCGTTACAGAGGCGCGGAGAATCATGAATTGTTGGACAGGCCACATGAAGGGCTCGCTCCCTCCCCGCAGGACAGGGCCCGGGCCACCGTCAGCACCATTGCCCGGCCCAGCCGCCATCTTGGACACGGCACCACGCGGCCGCGCGGCCTCAGCCCGACCCCAACCCTGGGCCTGGCCAGGCCCCGACATCCCGGCACCACCCTCCACCCAGGAGGTGAACGGACCACTTGGCAGGTCAATGGGAGTAAGAAGTGTCGATGGCTCCCCCCCCCGCCAGGTGCCGAGCACCCCCAGCCTCCTCGGGCGCTGGCTCCACCCCCCTGCTGGGTGTCTGGACTCCCTCATCCCAGACCTCCCGACCTCCAAGAGCGAGGGTCCGGACATCAAAGGGCGCCAGACCTATAACTGAGGCCGCCCCAGGACAGGAAGGCAGTTGTATCCTGGAGTCGAGAGACACCGCGACGAACTCATCCTTGACGGACTGCTGGCGCTGCCACAGCCCTGCCTTGTAAACTATTGTCCTGCCTGCTGGCGCTGCCGCGGCCCTCTGCAACCTTCATCCTCGTGGGACCTGCTGGCGCTGCCGCGGCCCGTTGCAACCTTCATCCTCGTGGGACCTGCTGGCGCTGCCGCGGCCCGTTGTAACCTTCATCCTCGTGGGACCTGCTGGCGCTGCCGCGGCCCGTTGCAACCTGCATTCTCGTGGGACCTGCTGGCGCTGCCGCGGCCAGTTGTAACCTTCATCCTCGTTGGGACCTGCTGGCGCTGCCGCGGCCCGTTGCCACCTACGACCTCTTCGGGACCTGCCGGCGCTGCCGCGGTCTGACCCATCCGAACACCGAGCTCGAGGATTGTGAGCTATCACCGTTACACCTCCGTACCCGTGGGTACCAAGACTGTCCCGCTACCCCCTTCCCTTACTAGAGACTAGAATTGAGAGGATCATCGTGTCCTGATCGCCTTGTATCGTACCACTCTACTACCAGAAGTGCCTATAAAAGGTGTTACCCTGATCTCTGTGTGGTGTCCATCTGTGGGGGGGAAGTTACCTGTCTGTGCGATCACTGTGCTCGGCCGACCCTCCAGGTCCCCGTCTAACATTGGTGGCTAGCGGCGCGATCCGAACCAACGCGTACCGTACAGACAGTAACTCACCCTACGACTAAAACCACAATGACGACCAAAGAGAGCGGATCGGCGGAGAAGTTCCAGATGGAAAAGCTGGAAGAATACAACCACCGAGAGCTCAAACAATTTTGCATGTTCTTAGGCATTGCTACCACCGGGCTAAGCACAAAAGAAGACTTCAAAAACGCCCTAGAGGCCTGGACAGAGACAAATACCGCAACCCCCCGGGACCCCGCAGCCCCGGAAGTCAACACCACCCGGACGGAGGAACGGAGAACAGGCCCTTCCCGTGAAGAGATCCAAGAGCGGGAAAAAAATAGATTACACGAGTTAGACTTGGCACGACTCAGATTAGACGGAGAATTGAAACTGGCGGAACAAAAAATAAACTTAGAACACTTACGGCTCAGAGAAGAGCGAGAGGAAAAACAGAGACAGAGAGACCTCGAAGAAAAAAGACTGGCATACGAGCACGAGTGCAAACTAGCGGAGATAGAAATACGCAAACTGAACAAAAACCTAGGGGTGCCCGAGCAACCGCACTCCCCGGGTCCTACCGAGCAGAAGGTCCACATCCCCAAGGATGTGGTCCGAGAATATCACCGGAACGACGACATACAGCAGTGGTTCAAGGCCTATGAGATTGCCATGACCGCCCACCGGGTCGCTCGAAGTGACTGGGGAGCCGGTCTATGGGGGAGATTCGTCAACGAGGGTCGTGATGCCCTGCTGCAGCTTCCGGACCATCAAATGACGTCCTATGACCACATGAAGGCCGCCCTCCTCAGTCGATATGGGCTTACACCCGAAATGTACCGCCAGAGGTTCCGCAACTGCACCCGGATCCCAGGTACAACGTGGTTGGAATACGTGAACTATTTCAGCCGAGCCTTCGAGGGGTGGATCAAGGGTAACAACGTAACCACTTACGAACAACTCTTCAATCTCATTGTGTGGGAGCACCTCTCCAACAACTGCTTCGTCGAGCTCAGGCAGCACCTCCTCGACAGTAAATTGACTGAACCCCGGCAGCTCGCCACCGAGGCTGACCGGTGGGAGAGCACCCGAGTGGCCCGGAGTGGGCCGAATGAGCAGAACAGAACCAACCAAGGTCATCATCGTCCCCGAGGAGGAGGAGGAGGCCCGGGCCGGGGCAGAGACGCCGTCCCGGCCGCGCCCACTAACGCCACCCCGGCTCCAGCAGGCCGGGGAAACCCCCCGATGCGCCCGGGGTTCCGAGCTAACGTGACGTGTCATCGATGCCAGCGAGTCGGCCACTATGCCAGTGACCCGACCTGCCCGAAGAACCAGGTCCCCGGGCCCCGCCAGATGGCGGCCGCCGCCCTGGGAGAAGAACAAGTCTCCGAAGACACGGAGACCTATGAGTCGGAGCAGTTCGAGTGGGAACCCGCCGCCATGACCCTGGCATGCCTGGGAGGAAGAGACATGGTCCCGCGGACTCCCCTGCCCGCCAACACTCGGAAGTACAGCCAATGGGTGAGCATCAATGGGCGCAAGGCCGAGGCCCTGCGTGACACCGGGGCCAGTGTGACGGCCGTCCGTTGTCACCTGGTGACCCCAGAACAAATCCTACCAAACGTACTTTGCCCCGTCCGATCGGCCGATAACTCGGAGAGCCTGTGTCGGATGGCCTGCGTCCCCTTCGAATGGGGAGGAGTGTCCGGCATGCTGAAAGTAACTGTCCGCGCTGATGCCCCCGTGGACTGCCTCCTGGGGAACGATCTCGAGAGCTCCCCGTGGGCCGCTGTGGAAAGAAGAGAGCATCTGGGGATGTTGGGTCTCCCGGACTGGGCGTGCGTAACCATCCGGTCCATGGTCACCCGCACCATCCCTAGACCAGAAGAACCAGAATGGGCAGCACCTCCGCCCTCGATCACTCCAGAAGAAGACTTCCTCCAGACCGACCACCCGGACCCCACCACAGAGGGGTCCACACAGCCCCCCGAGCTTCCCGACCTGGCTCAGTGGCGTCAAGAAGGGGGGCCCACCCAGGAACAATTCCGGCAGGAGCAAAAGACCTGCCCCTCCCTCGAGGGAGTGCGACAGCAAGCGCTCGCCCAGAGCCAAGGAGACACCACCGGGGCCCACTGGGTTTATTGGGACAATGATCTCTTGTACAGCGAGCAGAAAATCGCAGAACTGGGGGCCGGGCGAGTGCTGGTGGTGCCCCTCCACTTCAGAGACTTCCTGTTGAACCTAGCCCATGATGTCCCCCTGGCCGGGCACCTGGGCCAAGACAAGACCTACCACCGCCTGGTGACTCACTTTTTTTGGCCCAAAATGAGAAATGACGTCGCCAACCATTGCCGGTCCTGCCCGACCTGCCAGGCCAGCTGGAAGAGCGGCCGCAAACTCAAGGCACCCCTACAACCATTCCCCATTGGTGACCACCCCGTTCGAAAGGGTGGGAATAGACATTGTGGGGCCCCTGGACCCCCGAACAGCACAGGGGCATCGCTTCATCCTGGTCCTGGTGGACCACGCCACCCGCTATCCTGAGGCGGTCCCCCTTCGTACTATAACAGCCCCAGTAGTGGGTCGAGCCTTGATGGGGATCTTCTCTCGAGTGGGCTTCCCCCGGGAAGTCGTCAGCGACAGGGGTACGAACTTTATTTCAAAGTATATGAAATCCCTCTGGCAGCAGTGCGGAGTCACTTACCGCTTCACCACCCCCTATCACCCCCAGGGGAACGGACTGGTCGAGCGGTTCAACCGCACCCTCAAGGGGATGATCATGGGGCTGGAAGAACCCCTACGCCGCCAGTGGGACGTGCTACTACCGTGCCTCCTCTTCGCCTACCGAGAAGTCCCCCAGAAGTCCCTCGGCTTCAGCCCCTTCGAACTCCTGTACGGACACCCCGTTCGCGGGCCTCTCAGCCTAGTGAAGGAGGAATGGGAAATGGCCCCCCTAAAGACCCCTCCGGACGTCTACAAATACCTCCTGACCCTCCGAAATCAGACCCGGAAATTCAGGGAGATCGCTAAAGCCAATCTGGAGGCCAGTCAAGAGGACATGAAGAAGTGGTACGACCAACATGCCTCCTCCATCGAGTTTGAACCGGGTCAGCAGGTATGGGTGATGTCCCCCATCGAACCGTGTGCCTTGCAAGACAAATGTGTTAAAAGTTAGGCTGAAAACCGTCAACATTATCGGCGCCCTCTTGCTCTCCTTAAACCTTTTGTGCGCGTAAAACAGCCGCCATTTTGGACACCATGGCTTCCCTGCTCTCGCCGAGAGCCAGCGCGTCTCTCTCTCTCTCTCCTAACTTCGCTGGCAACCCCCCCCCTGCTTGCACCTGCCTTGAGTCATAAACCCCTCTTCGGCGCTGCTCTGCCCCAGGCCCTCATCCTGTTCCCAGCGCGACATCTCCCTGCTTCCCCGTCATGACCTCCGGCCCTTTTGATGCAAACCCCTTTTCCCCGTGTGCCCGTTTGTCTTCCCCGTTCCCAGGCCGACACCTAGCTCTGCCGATACCAATCTCTTGCCCCTCCCCATACAATAGGAAGCTTCCCTCCTCAAAGGACCCCCGAGATGATCAAAGCCCCCCCCATCCCACGAGATCCGATCGAAACCCGCACACTCCGTGAATCGGCGGAATACCCAGCTGCGCAATGATCATCACCTGTTGTGAACGGGGCGGGGACTTCCACTGTAGCCTTGCATGGGAACGGGCTGGGAAGGGGGGATTCTGAGGATGTCTTTCCGTACATCAAAGTATCAACGAGAATGTGTTACATGTAATAAAGAGATAAACTTGTGTATAAGAGGCCAGGCCTCCGGGATGCAGTTAGAGCACCTCAGAACGATACCTTCTGTCCGTTTTCGTTGTGTTCTCCTCCGGAGCGAATAAAAACCTTGTTTCCTGCCTTCCAGTCTCCAGCGCCTGCCTCTTCAATAGTTTAACTTCTTTGTGGGTTCAAGAGGCGACATCGCCGGGCAATAATTAAGGATCTTATATTCTGGTTGGTAGTGCCCCCCCAGTTTGTATTTTTTTTCTACAATTGGCGTCCCAAGCGTGGGGCCCATCAGCGACCCATGGATCCAGTGGGAGAGGTCCTGACGACAAAGTGAACGACTGCAACGATCGGGAACGCGTCTGTCCGATAGACCCTCGTCTGACAGCCGATCATCCGAACTTCACTGGTTCCGAACAGACCTCTCTCGAGTGATCTACGGTCCTGACTGGGAACCATCAGGAGTGCCGCGAGGATAACGAAGAAGAGAGGACGATCGGGCGCTGGATTCGGAAGTCAGGAAACTGTCCATGCGGTCCGGGTAAGGTCGTGTTACCACGACAAATTGCGAAAAAATTGCTTGATTGCTTGTTTGTTAAATACTAGTATTGCTCTTTTTGTTTATTTGGAGATTCACTGCCTGCAAACGGAGAAACAACAGGCTCTCTCTTTGCAAGCAGTGGAGGATAGGTAGGGCAGACAACCGTGCTTATTTTTCTCCCCCACTCAATAATCACCTGAAACTGAGCTGTTGTTCACAAACTATTGTTTCCTGGAGATTCCCTGTCTGCAAACAGGGAAGAGACCACCCTTTTTGCAGATAGTGAAAAGGGTAGGTAACGCAGATCTTTGCGGACCTACTCATTCTCCCCATTGTTATTTATCGGTCTTTTGTTATCTTGATCTATGAGGGATTCACTGTCTACAAACGGAGAAACAAAGGTCTCTCTCTTTGCAAGCAGTGGAGGATAGGTAGGGTAGCAGCCGTGCTTATTTTTTTCTCCCCCACCCTATAATTGCTTGAAACTGAACTGTTGTTCGCAAAATTATTGTTTCCTGGAGATTCCCTGTCTGCAAACAGGGAAGAGACCACCCTTTTTGCAGATAGTGAAAAAGGTAGGTAACGCAGATCCTTGCGGACCTACTCATTCTCCCCATTGTTATTTATTGGTCTTTGGTTATTGTGATCCATGAGGTATTCACTGCCTGCAAACAACGTAGAATAGAAATATTCTGTCTAGTCTTTGCACCTAGTGATAAGATAGGCAGTGCTGACTTTTTAGTCCCTCGTTACGAGCCGTCATGTCTGTCTTCTCCCCACTGATTAGTAGCCTGTTTAGCCCGGACCGCTTATTAGAGATGGACCATCCAGCCCCACTGGAAGGCACCCCTAATAAGGACATGTTCATGAAGCATGGATTGACCGCTATTGCCTATAGTAAACTATGGCATAAATATACAAAACAGGGTCAAGAAAGTCAATGGCCCCTGACAGGATCCTTCGATGATGATAAAATAAAAATGCTAGAAACTGCCCTAGGTAAAAACAAGACAACACCCACTATGCTTGATAGCTTCGGCATGTGGCGAAAAGAAACTGAACAGCGTAAAAAGAAAACTGAGAGTAGGTTGGAAAAAGAGCTGCAAAAAGCAGCCCACCTAGCTGCTCAGAAACTAAAAAAGGAGATAGAGGAAAGAGAGAAAGCTAAACAGAAACTAGAAAGGGAAACGCCAAGCCAGTGTCCGGTTAGAACCCCCTCCATGCTCTACCCTGATTTACCCTCGAAACGACAAGCCAATGAGGACCTGCTGTTAGGTCCTCCTATCATCTACATGCCCCCTCCATACGCCCCTTCTCGACCCTTGGCGCAGCACGCGCCACCCCCAGGTACAAACGAAGGTACCGCCGCAGCGTCGGCCCCAATGGCCTCTGTGCCAGCCGAACCCCTTGTATTAAAACCCGCATCAACGACAACGTTAGACGAGCATGAGACTCGAGGGGCTGGCCTTGCAAGAACAAACAGGCTAGACAAAGATGAGCGAGCGGGGATCGACAAAATAGCAAGGACACTGGTAGAAAGGAAGGATGATGAAGAGTACATCACAGATATGTTCAGCTCGTATACAGGGAGTCACAGACGACATTTTACCGTACGACTGTGCTATCATGTCTTGAATACATACGAGGACCGATATCAAGACAAAGGTCCCGAGAGCCTAAGGACTCTGTACCGGAAGGTCGATATCGGGGATGAGGGCGAGTGTGATGTGTCGGACCTCCTTACGCGTACGCTTGAGGTTTTCCGCCACCTCACTGAACGAAAGCCGGGAGCTAAATCCGCGGCCCCCGTAGTGACCGAACCACCAACCGAGCAATCTAACACCATGATGCCGATACGTGAGGCTGCCCCTTACTGGGTTCCTCCTCGGGGTACAGGGACTCACGATGATGCAAACAACCAAGATGCGAAGGGAAGGGTAGTATACAACTGGGTCTACCAGCCATGGGACCGGCAAGAGATACTGACATTCCGGAAATCTCTACCCGACCTACGTAAAAACCCCACTGCCTTCTATACTGAATTGGGTACAGCCCTGGGTTCAACTATCATGACCCTGGCTGACATCGACTTGTTCTTCGGGTTATGTCTACCAGCTGATGTGTGGAAGCAAATCCGGAAAGTCGACCACCTTGAGCTGTTCGGACATACCTGGTCACAACTCGATGACTTGGACAAACAACGGGGACCAGGACAAAAGCCGTTGAAATCCATTCTAGACCTCCCAGATAAAATTGTAGAGAAATTAAAAACCCTAATCCCAGAAAAGAAAGTGGACTGGTCGATAGTAACAGCCTGTCGCCAAAAACCCCAGGAGGATGTATCGGAATACTTCTCCCGGTTTGAAACGGTGTTCTCCGATTACAGCGGCCAGGACATGACCACTGCAACCGGACACCATCTGTTTGTCCAGAATTATGTTAAGGGCCTATCATTGGACATCTCCCAGAAACTACAGGCCAGCGAGAGTAGTTGGGCAGCCTCCAAACCTACAGCGATTCTCCAAATGGCCCAATATTATGAGCATCAGAAAAATGAAAACGATAGGGCGACAGAGAAAAAGAAGAAAGACTTAAAAGAGAGGGTGATGATTGCCAAACTGCAAGGGGTGACTATAGGACGAGACCAATACCGGGGAAACTACCAGACAAACGTCCCTAAGACTGCATTTCCCCAGGACCGCACTCTGACTCCCTACAGTGGACGCACAGACCTTAGAGATGACCAGTGCGCTTTCTGCAAAGGGACTGGCCATTGGAAATCCCAGTGCCCAGTTCTCCTGGAAATGATCAGGAACAGAGACCCCAGGGATGTAGCAAACGGACCGAGACCTAAGGGACCACAACGAGGGCCCCCAAATGACGCGACTAATGACAGATCCAGCAGACCGAATACGTTCGATCGACCCAGACAGAACCAATATCAACAATCTGACTATGACGACACTCACACCTTTGCATAGGACAGCCAAGGGCGAGGGAGGGATCCAGTCGAGCTCTATGTTGACCAGCAGGGCCCTTATGTCACTGCTAAGGTCCTGGGTACCAAGTCTCCATTTCTGGTAGACACTGGCGCAACACGTAGTGCGTTATCTAAACGACTGATTCCAAGGGCACCCTTGTCTGGCTCACTCATAACATCGACAGGTTTCGATGGAACGCCCTCCACCAACCCTTTGTCTGCCCCGATTCTCTTTGACGTAGAAAACAACACCACCGACACCACGTTCCTGCTTTCCTCCAATAGCCCTGACGCCATTATGGGACTTGACTTACTGAAACACTTCCGAGCGACGATTAGGTGTTCTCAAGATGGAGTTCGAGTGTTTCTTTACGACAACCCCGTTCTGCTTAAACATTGTTCCCCCCGACACATGTTTTCCATCACCGACGTCGACGCGTCCCTGCTTGACACCCTACCTCCGTATCTGTGGGCCAAAGCGGATTCGGACGTAGGGCGTATGTTAATTGACCCAGTGCACATTACTGTCCGACCAGACGCAACACTCCCAAAACTCCCACAATATCGGATATCGCCAGAGGGCGAGAAGGCATTGGTAATGATTATCCAGTCACTGATAGACGCAGGAGTGGTAGAGGAAGTGGTTAGCAACGTTTGCAACAGCCCTATCTTGCCCATTATCAAGAAGCAGGGAGAGGGAGATGAGAAAGCATACCGTTTCATCATCGACCTCCGAGAGATCAACAAAGTGGTGGTACCCCAGTACCCTGTGGTCTCAGACATCACCACCATCCTGACCTTGATTCCATCCACTGCCACCACCTTTTCCGTCATCGACCTCAAGAACGCTTTCTTCTCCATCCCCATCCACCCAGACAGCCGATATCTCTTCGGCTTTACCCTAAAATCCCGCTCATATAGGTTTTGCCGAGCCCCTCAAGGCTACACGGAGAGCCCTAGCATCTACAGCCAGGCCCTCAAAAGGCAACTAGACCAAGTCCGGTTACCCGACGGGGTGGTGTTGGTACAATATGTCGATGACATCCTTTTGGCAGCCGACACCACCCCTCTAGCTGTTACCGCCACCATTCAACTCTTGCACTTCCTTGCGGAAAATGGCCACAAGGTCTCCAAGAAGAAGTTGCAATTCTGCCTACCCCAGGTCACTTACCTAGGCCACCTTCTGTCCAAAGATGGAAGGAAACTCACCCCTGATCGAATCCAGACCATTCTAGACACCCCTGTCCCTAAAACCCAGAAGCAGGTTCGCTCCCTATTAGGCCTCACCTCCTTCTGCCGACAATGGTTGCCAAACTTCAGCCTCGTTGTAAAACCACTGCTCTCTCTCCTAAACAAAGACGTCCCTTTCCCACTCCCTTGGACTCCTGAGTGTCAAACCTCCTTCACAGAACTACGAGATGCCCTTTGCTCAGCCCCTGTCCTGGGTACCCCTGATTACAGAAAGCCCTTCTCCCTTTACACTCACGAAAGGGAGGGGTGCGCTTTATCTGTCCTGACCCAGGCCATCGGTCCTAAGCAACGACCGTGCGCTTACTTCTCTGCCACTCTTGACCCTGTCGCCAGAGCCTTGCCTGCCTGCCTTCGAGCTGTAGCTGCTGCTGCAGTCTCTATCCGACAGAGTGAGGGGATTGTACTCTCGAATTCCCTCACGGTACTGGTACCCCATGCAGTCGACACCCTCCTGAACCAAACCAAGACGCAACATCTGACGAGTGCACGACTGACTGGATACGAACTAACCTTGCTTGCCCCCCATATCACCCTGAAAAGATGCACCACACTGAACCCAGCAACTCTGTTACCCTTGCCAGAGAACGACCCCAATGTGCACCCCGTACACGACTGCGTGACTCTTACGGACGAACAGACCAGGAGTAGGGTCGATCTCAGAGACACAGCTTTCCCTGACCCCGACGGGGAGTTGTGGGTGGACGGTTCTTGCATCAAACTCTCCGATGGTACCACTTCCGCTGCCTATGCAGTCACCACGGCTCGAACTGTAGTAGAAACAGCCCGCATCACCCAGCGATCTGCCCAGGCAGCGGAACTGATTGCTTTGACGAGAGCCTGCATCCTGGCAACAGGAACCACGGCGAACATTTACACCGACAGCCAGTATGCCTTCGGGGTGGTTCACCATTTTGGGCTCCTCTGGAGGGAGAGAGGATACTTGACCTCACACGGCACACCCATCCTGCACGGGGATTTAGTCTCCGCCTTAATCGAAGCTGTCCTCCTCCCCAACAAACTTGCCGTTATCAAATGCCAGGCACACAAGAAGGTGACAGACATTATTGGACAGGGAAATGCACTAGCCGACATCACCGCCCGAACGACAGCTGAAAATAGAACGACAACACGTATGTACGTGACCAGGTCACAAGCAGAAAACTGGACTGACGCCAAGGACACAATTAGAGACATACAAACGGCTAGCACACAACACGAATTGACTGAATGGGCACGGGTGGGATTGAAAGACGATGAAGGCTGCTGGCGGACAAAAGACACGAACAGATGGTTGCTACCTGATTCATACTTGATTCCCATATTAACCATGGCACACTCCCCAGCCCACATAGGATCAGCCCCCATGATCGAACTTGTCTCCAGGGTTTGGCACAATGACAAGATCCCAGATTCCGCCAAACGCCTGGTCCAACAATGCTTAATATGCCTGCAACACAACCCCGGGAAGGGAACTGTAGTACCCCGGGGGGGATTTGGGGTCCCAAACCACCCATTTGAAGTCCTGCAGATGGACTACATCCAGCTAGACAGATGCCAAGGCCTGAAATATGTACTTGTCGTGGTGTGCGCATTTAGCAAATGGGTGGAAGCATATCCAACCCGTGACAACACCGCTATGGCCACTGCAAAGGTCCTGTTAAAAGAGTTTTTCCCCCGTTATGGCCTCTGTCGTGTTTTATGGAGTGATAATGGCCCCCACTTCGTAGCCAACGTTATCCAGCTCATCCTAAATGGGCTGGGTATCAAACAGAAATTCCACGCAGTCTTCCACCCTCAATCTGCTGGGCTTGTCGAACGACACAACGCCACACTAAAGCTTAAACTGGCCAAAATAGTGGCTACGACGGGCCTGAAATGGCCAGACGCCCTCCCATTGGCATTGCTATCGATGCGCTCTACCCCCACCCGACATCACTTAACCCCTTATGAAGTTGTCTTCGGTCGACCCATGAGCGTCTGGTCTGCCCCGAAACCAACGTCCATTCATGACGTTCCGGATGTCCTAATGTCTGATTATCTGTACAAATTGACTGAAACTTTGTCTGTCCTTCATCAGCAGGTGCGGCAGGCCATCCCCGATGCTTCCAGGGGTCCGGGTCACGCCATCCAGCCGGGGGACTTCGTGCTGATCCGAAACTTTCAGCGATCAAAGAGTTTGGAACCCCGGTGGACGGGCCCCTGGCAAGTGCTGATCACCACTCGGACCGCACTTCGAGTGGAGGGGAAGAAACACTGGCTGCACGCTCATCACTGCAAAAAGGTCTCTCCAGCCCTGGCCACGACAGACACCGTCAACACCCAAGAAGAGCTCCTGAACCGGGACCGACCATCGTTGAACTGCTACCCTGATACAGAGACACTTGAACTTTCAAAACATCCTGACCCCACTGTGCCATCTCGAGAAGGGTATTTCCTGCGTCGAAAGGAGGGAGCTTCGGCTAAGTAGGCCACGGACTAGGTTAAAGAATCTCAGAACGGTGACCCAAACTACCAAGGGTTACCTGGAGAGAAGCTAAAACTGAGTCTGTGGTCCTGCCCACTACCGAGCACCTTGAAGACGAAGATGATGGAAGCGCCAGATAAGAAGATGATGGAAGCGCCAAACAAGAAGCCGACTGAGACAACAGGAAATACCCACTACAGAAATCCGAGAACAGACAGACTCCATAGCTCAAAGACAATTGCACTCTTCATCGTAATCCTCCTCTGTTTTCTCCTCATGACTACGCTCTGGATTATGGAAGAACACGCACCTGCTCACGAAACATTCCTAACCACTGCTCAGCCTACCACCATGAAGGAACATTATCTAATTTCGCTCTCTCCTCAACTAAGAGAGAGGCGAAAGGAGTTTTGGAACAACTCTTTCGTGCAGCTACTTCACCAGCACAATCTTGCCACCAACGCCACCAACTGCTGGATCTGTGGGTTGCTACCCCATGCCACTGGACATTCAATACCATTCATCCCTTCACCCTTCTCCGTCCACGGCTCCTGCCTTGCCTGGCTGATCCTCCTGCAAGAGAGCTATACGGGAAATGCCACCTCCAGCAGAGCTGCAGCACATTCTTCTCATGGGGCCGGGCGAAACAAGACAAAGACACACTTCTGCCCGCTGACCCCCAGCGACTCAATCCAAATGGACATTCCGGCCAAAGAACGAATCGAAATGCAGGTGTTCAACAATCCAACCAGACCCACCTTCTCCTATCTGCGGAAACGAACGGCTGCCACTCTGACTGTGGCCCTGACGGTCATCAACGTCACAGGCCACATGTGTGTAGAAGGACTTGGGACACAGCTGGTGGGTCACAGCGCTTGCCGCTTTACCAGAACTTTGGACTCCACGGATCCACCTTCCTTTGTGTCATCCCCAAACATGTATTTCATCTGTGGCACGAAGGCCTACACCTGGCTCCCCAAAGGCTGGGGGGGCACTTGCTACATCTCCTTCGTCCTTCCTCCAACTTATGTGGCCCCAGCGAATCACCACAGACAAAAACGAGCCAAAGACGTTGAGCAAGCCGACTCAACAGGGGCACAGTTCCTCGATGCTATGAAAGGACTCGTCCCCCTCTGGGGCCCGATGGCAAACAGCCGTGCCATCCGACATTTGACTCAGGCAGTCGAGACAACCATGAACATCACAGCGGGCATCTTTGCCAACAACACTGCCGAGCTCCAAGCGGTCCGTTTGGTGGCTCTTCAGAACCGCCTCGTTCTAGATGTGGTTCTGGCGGACCGTGGAGGAGCATGCCGCATTATTGGGGCCAGCTGTTGTACATACATACCGGACAACTCACCCTCAGTGTACAAAGCCATCGAACATCTTCACAGACTCTCTTCGGAAGTTCACCAAGAGCAAGAAGAATGGTCGCTTGGTGGTTGGTTCTGGGACACCGTCAAAAGCTGGGGCTGGAGACTGCTCACCATTATCCTGATTCCCGTAGTTGTAATATGTGGCCTATGCTTAGGAATTCAATGTTTGCCACCTATGTGTTCTTTATGTGCGAGTTGTATTTTTCCCAAAACTGTGGACATTGGAAGCGAACATATGAGGGCATTATATGATACCGAAGTTAGGAATTTGATGAAAATTGACATTGAGTAAGCAAGTTGGCTAGATATGTTGAAAAGGGAGGACTGTTAAAAGTTAGGCTGAAAACCGTCAACATTATCGGCGCCCTCTTGCTCTCCTTAAACCTTTTGTGCGCGTAAAACAGCCGCCATTTTGGACACCATGGCTTCCCTGCTCTCGCCGAGAGCCAGCGCGTCTCTCTCTCTCCTAACTTCGCTGGCAACCCCCCCCCTGCTTGCACCTGCCTTGAGTCATAAACCCCTCTTCGGCGCTGCTCTGCCCCAGGCCCTCATCCTGTTCCCAGCGCGACATCTCCCTGCTTCCCCGTCATGACCTCCGGCCCTTTTGATGCAAACCCCTTTTCCCCGTGTGCCCGTTTGTCTTCCCCGTTCCCAGGCCGACACCTAGCTCTGCCGATACCAATCTCTTGCCCCTCCCCATACAATAGGAAGCTTCCCTCCTCAAAGGACCCCCGAGATGATCAAAGCCCCCCCCATCCCACGAGATCCGATCGAAACCCGCACACTCCGTGAATCGGCGGAATACCCAGCTGCGCAATGATCATCACCTGTTGTGAACGGGGCGGGGACTTCCACTGTAGCCTTGCATGGGAACGGGCTGGGAAGGGGGGATTCTGAGGATGTCTTTCCGTACATCAAAGTATCAACGAGAATGTGTTACATGTAATAAAGAGATAAACTTGTGTATAAGAGGCCAGGCCTCCGGGATGCAGTTAGAGCACCTCAGAACGATACCTTCTGTCCGTTTTCGTTGTGTTCTCCTCCGGAGCGAATAAAAACCTTGTTTCCTGCCTTCCAGTCTCCAGCGCCTGCCTCTTCAATAGTTTAACTTCTTTGTGGGTTCAAGAGGCGACATCGCCGGGCAATAATTAAGGATCTTATATTCTGGTTGGTAGTGCCCCCCCAGTTTGTATTTTTTTTCTACAAATGGACGGGGCCCTTCAAGGTGATCGAGCGCAGGAGTCCCGTCACCTATCTCATCGACCTGGAGTCCCCCCGGAACCCCCTCCGGGTCCTCCACGCCAACAGGCTCAAACCCCACTTCATGCGCTCAGAGCTCAGCCTGCTGATGGCGACCGACAGTGGCACAGAAGGAGACTCCGAGCCCCTCCCTGACCTACTGAGGACTCGGGAAAGAGATGGCTCGGTGGACGGGGTCCGACTCTCCGAGGCCCTGACCCCAGAGCAGCGTCAAGATTGCCGGGCCCTCCTGCTGCCGTTCGCAAACCTGTTCTTCCTCGCACCCGGAGTCACCTCCTGGTGCCTGCACGACGTGGACACGGGGGACAGCCCTCCTGTCCGACACCGGGCGTACCGAGTACCGGATCGGGTACGTACATGCATCCAAGAAGAAGTCTCCAAGATGCTCGCCCTCGGGGTCATCGAGCCTTCGGACAGTCCCTGGGCCAGCCCGGTCGTCCTGGTCCCCAAGGCCGCGGCACCGGGCACCACGCCGGAGCTCCGATTCTGCATCGACTATCGGGGGCTGAACGCGGTCACCCGAACCGACGCTCACCCTATCCCCCGAGCAGATGAACTAGTCGACCGCATGGGGGCAGCCCGCTACCTAAGCATCTTTGACCTGACAGCGGGCTACTGGCAGATCGGCCTCACCCCCAGGGCCCAAGAACGTTCCGCTTTCTCCACCCCGGACGGGCACTACCATTTCCGAGTGATGCCCTTCGGCATGAAGAACGCTCCAGCCACCTTTCAAAGACTGGTGAACCAGGTATTGGCGGGTCTCGAAGAATTCAGCGCCGCCTACCTGGACGACATCGCGGTATACAGCCGCCACTGGGCAGACCACCTCCACCACCTCAGAGCGGTCCTGCAGGCCCTCCAACAGGCCGGCCTCACCATAAAGGCCAGCAAGTGCCAAATCGGCCAGGGGTCCGTGACCTACCTCGGACACCAAGTGGGGAGCGGTCTGGTGGCCCCCCTCCAACTCAAGGTAGCTGCCATCCAGTCCTGGCAACCCCCCGAAACACAAACAGAGGTCCGAGCCTTCCTGGGGCTCACCGGATACTACCGGCGGTTTGTGAGGGACTATGGCAGCATTGTGGGGCCCCTCACGGAACTCACGTCTAAGAACAACCCAAAACGAGTCAACTGGACTCCCGACTGTCACGCGGCCTTCGAGACGCTGAAGGCCGCCATGTGCACCGCTCCGGTGCTCCAGGCCCCCGACTACAGCCGCGAGTTCATCGTGCAGACCGATGCCTCCGACCATGGTATTGGGGCCGTCCTCTCCCAACTGAACCCCGAAGGAGTGGACCAACCCGTGGCCTTCATCAGCAGACGCCTACTGCCCCGAGAACAGCGCTGGAGCACCATTGAGCGAGAGGCCTTCGCAGTGGTATGGGCCCTCAAGAAGCTCCGGCCGTACCTCTTCGGAACCCATTTCCGGGTACAGACAGATCATCGCCCCCAGCAATGGCTCATGCAGATGCGGGGGGAGAACCCCAAACTATTGCGATGGTCCATCTCCCTGCAGGGGATGGACTTCACTGTGGAGCATCGCCCTGGCCAAGACCACGCCAACGCGGATGGCCTGTCCCGCTTTTTCCGCCTCGACGAGGAAAGTCCCCAAGAAGATGGGTGACTCTCCCCGCCTTCAGCTGGGGGGGACGCATGTTGGACAGGCCACATGAAGGGCTCGCTCCCTCCCCGCAGGACAGGGCCCGGGCCACCGTCAGCACCATTGCCCGGCCCAGCCGCCATCTTGGACACGGCACCACGCGGCCGCGCGGCCTCAGCCCGACCCCAACCCTGGGCCTGGCCAGGCCCCGACATCCCGGCACCACCCTCCACCCAGGAGGTGAACGGACCACTTGGCAGGTCAATGGGAGTAAGAAGTGTCGATGGCTCCCCCCCGCCAGGTGCCGAGCACCCCCAGCCTCCTCGGGCGCTGGCTCCACCCCCCTGCTGGGTGTCTGGACTCCCTCATCCCAGACCTCCCGACCTCCAAGAGCGAGGGTCCGGACATCAAAGGGCGCCAGACCTATAACTGAGGCCGCCCCAGGACAGGAAGGCAGTTGTATCCTGGAGTCGAGAGACACCGCGACGAACTCATCCTTGACGGACTGCTGGCGCTGCCACAGCCCTGCCTTGTAAACTATTGTCCTGCCTGCTGGCGCTGCCGCGGCCCTCTGCAACCTTCATCCTCGTGGGACCTGCTGGCGCTGCCGCGGCCTGTTGCAACCTTCATCCTCGTGGGACCTGCTGGCGCTGCCGCGGCCCGTTGTAACCTTCATCCTCGTGGGACCTGCTGGCGCTGCCGCGGCCCGTTGCAACCTGCATTCTCGTGGGACCTGCTGGCGCTGCCGCGGCCCGTTGTAACCTTCATCCTCGTTGGGACCTGCTGGCGCTGCCGCGACCCGTTGCCACCTACGACCTCTTCGGGACCTGCCGGCGCTGCCGCGGTCTGACCCATCCGAACACCGAGCTCGAGGATTGTGAGCTATCACCGTTACACCTCCGTACCCGTGGGTACCAAGACTGTCCCGCTACCCCCTTCCCTTACTAGAGACTAGAATTGAGAGGATCATCGTGTCCTGATCGCCTTGTATCGTACCACTCTACTACCAGAAGTGCCTATAAAAGGTGTTACCCTGATCTCTGTGTGGTGTCCATCTGTGGGGGGGAAGTTACCTGTCTGTGCGATCACTGTGCTCGGCCGACCATCCAGGTCCCCGTCTAACATGAATATAAATGTGGGTGCCTTTGAAAGAGTGGCTGGGGTCTGAAAGGATGTGTCCTGGGCGGGCCCTTGCGCCTCCGCGGGGAGTGCGACACCCCCGCCCCCTCCTGAAGCTCCGCCCCTGTGCAAAGCACTCAACTTTGGGAAATGTCACTAAATAACATAACCTGTTGGTTCGCCTCACGAGGCAAAATCCTTAAATAATACGGCCCTAGGACCACTCGGCCAAAGTCAGTTTGGTTAATAAAGGCCCTATTTACTGGACAATAGGGGACATTTTGCAACCACCCTCTTGGGTTTTAACTAGAAAGTGCAAACTGTACAGGGCGAGCTTTCCTTTCCTTTCAAAGCCCACAGCAGCTCTCGGTCACAGGGAATCTTTTAAAAAGAGGACATGGAATGGTGCAAAGACAGACTACGCGCATGTGAAAGGAATGGAAAGCTAAAAGGAATGGAAAGCTGAAAGGAATGGAAAGCTGAAAGGAATGGAAAGCTGAAAGGAATGGAAAGCTGAAAGGAATGGAAAGCTGAAAGGAATGGAATGCTAAAAGGAATGGAAAGCTGAAAGGAATGGAAAGCTAAAAGGAATGGAAAGCTAAAAGGAATGGAATGCTAAAAGAATTGGAATGCTAAAAGGAATGGAAAGCTAAAAGGAATGGAATGCTAAAACGAATGGAAAGCTAAAACGAATGGAAAGCTAAAAGGAATGGAAAGCTAAAAGGAATGGAAAGCTAAAAGGAATGGAATGCTAAAAGGAATGGAATGCTAAAAGGAATGGAAAGCTAAAAGGAATGGAAAGCTAAAAGGAATGATAAGCTAAAAGGAATGATAAGCTAAAAGGAATGATAAGCTAAAAGGAATGGAATGCTAAAAATAATGGAATGCTCAAAAGAATGGAATGCTAAAAGGAATAAGCTAAAAGGAATGGAATGCTAAAAAGAATGGAATGCTGAATGGAATGCTAAAAGGATTGTAAAGCTAAAACGAATGGAATGCTAAAAGGAATGGAATGTTAAAAGGAATGGAATGCTAAAAGGAATGGAATTCTAAAAGGAATGGAATGCTAAAAAGAATGGAATGCTAAAAAGAATGGAATGCTAAAAAGAATGGAATGCTAAAAAGAATGGAATGCTAAAAGGAATGGAATGCTAAAAGGAATAGAATGCTAAAAGGATTGGAAAGTTAAAACGAATGGAAAGCTAAAAAAGAATCCTGATCACCAATAGGGCCGGGTGTAGCGTACCCACGCATGCACTGTTGGCATTAGAGTGAGACACTTGACCTCTGCCATCGCTCCCTCCACCTGCTTCTCTATGATGTCCACATTCCTGGGGCTGTGGCGGCCTTAAGGTCAGTCTGGGGTCACCAGGTGAAGAGTCACACTGGGGGTGCCGCGCGAGGACGGCGGCCAGGTAGGCGAGTGAAGGCAGCGAACCTTCGGACACTCTTTGCTGACTCCCAGAAGGCACCACGCGTCACCTGTTGGGTCTGGTTACAGGTGTGGCACTCCCACTCAGGAGAGGGTTCATGGGCACCAAAGGCAGATACGATCACACACAATGTGTTACAAACTGACGCTGACGGGTCTGAAGACTCGAGGTAGATGGGTATTATCTGGGTGTTCGGAGTCGAGTGGGACCACAAAAATCTGAGGTGACAACCACTGCAGTTTCACCTGTAGAGTGGGACCCCAGCATTCTGAGGAGACACCCACTCCATCCTCGCCTAGAGGCCTCACCTCAGCATCCTGAGGAGAGACTCCCTCCAGACTCACCTGCACAGTACAAGTACTCTCTCAGAAGGTATAGGCAGACAGGGGTGGCATAGAGAGGACCCACCTCTCAAGCCGGACCACACGCTGGCCTCATGTGGCCTTCACGTGTCACTCTGGAGGGCCAGAGGCCGGTGGGCTGGGGCGGAGAGAGGGGGCAGGAGTCACCCTGGAGGGCCAGAGGCCGGTGGGCTGGGGCGGAGAGAGGGGGCAGGAGTCACTCTAGAGGGCCAGAGGCCGGTGGGCTGGGGCAGAGAGAGGGGGCAGGAGTCACTCTGGAGGGCCAGAGGCCGGTGGGCTGGGGCAGAGAGAGGGGCAGGAGTCACTCAGGAGGGCCAGAGGCCGGTGGGCTGGGGCAGAGAGAGGGGGCAGGAGTCACTCTGGAGGGCCAGAGGCCGGTGGGCTGGGGCGGAGAGAGGGGGCAGGAGTCACTCTGGAGGGTCAGAGGCCGGTGGGCTGGGGCGGAGAGAGGGGGCAGGAGTCACCCTGGAGGGCCAGAGGCCGGTGGGCTGGGGCAGAGAGAGGGGGCAGGAGTCACTCTGGAGGGCCAGAGGCCGGTGGGCTGGGGCGGAGAGAGGGGGCAGGAGTCACTCTGGAGGGCAGAGGCCGGTGGGCTGGGGCAGAGAGAGGGGGCAGGAGTCACTCTGGAGGGCCAGAGGCCGGTGGGCTGGGGCGGAGAGAGGGGGCAGGAGTCACTCTGGAGGGCCAGAGGCCGGGGGGCTGGGGCAGAGAGAGGGGGCAGGAGTCACTCTGGAAGACCAGAGGCCGGTGGGCTGGGGCAGAGAGAGGGGGCAGGAGTCACCCTGGAGGGCCTGAGGCCGGTGGGCGGGGGCGGAGAGAGGGGGCAGGAGTCACTCTGGAGGGCCAGAGGCCGGGGGCGGAGAGAGGTGGCAGGAGTCACCCTGGAGGGCCAGAGGCCAGTGGGCTGGGGCAGAGAGAGGGCAGGAGTCACCCTGGAGGGTCAGAGGCCGGTGGGCTGGGGCGGAGAGAGGGGGCAGGAGTCACTCTGGAGGGACAGAGGCCGGTGGGCTGGGACGGAGAGAGGGGGCAGGAGTCACTCAGGAGGGCCAGAGGCCGGTGGGCTGGGGCAGAGAGAGGGGGCAGGAGTCACTCTGGAGGGCCAGAGGCCGGTGGGCTGGGGCAGAGAGAGGGGGCAGGAGTCACTCTGGAGGGTCAGAGGCCGGTGGGCTGGGGCGGAGAGAGGGGGCAGGAGTCACTCTGGAGGGTCAGAGGCCGGTGGGCTGGGGCGGAGAGAGGGGGCAGGAGTCACTCTGGAGGGCCAGAGGCCGGGGGGCTGGGGCAGAGAGAGGGGGCAGGAGTCACTCTGGAGGGCCAGAGGCCGGTGGGCTGGGGCGGAGAGAGGGGGCAGGAGTCACTCTGGAGGGCAGAGGCCGGTGGGCTGGGGCGGAGAGAGGGGGCAGGAGTCACTCTAGAGGGTCAGAGGCCGGTGGGCTGGGGCGGAGAGAGGGGGCAGGAGTCACTCTGGAGGGACAGAGGCCGGTGGGCGGGGGTGGAGAGAGGGGGCAGGAGTCACTCTGCAGGGTCAGAGGCCGGTGGGCTGGGGCGGAGAGAGGGGGCAGGAGTCACTCTAGAGGGTCAGAGGCCGGTGGGCTGGGGCGGAGAGAGGGGGCAGGAGTCACTCTGGAGGGACAGAGGCCGGTGGGCGGGGGTGGAGAGAGGGGGCAGGAGTCACTCTGGAGGGCAGAGGCCGGTGGGCTGGGGCAGAGAGAGGGGGCAGGAGTCACTCTGGAGGGTCAGAGGCCGGTGGGCTGGGGCGGAGAGAGGGGGCAGGAGTCACTCTGGAGGGACAGAGGCCGGTGGGCGGGGGTGGAGAGAGGGGGCAGGAGTCACTCTGGAGGGGCTGGGGCGGATAGAGGGGGCAGGAGTCACTCTGGAGGGCCAGAGGCCGGTGGGCGGGGGTGGAGAGAGGGGGCAGGAGTCACTCTGGAGGGCCAGAGGCCGGTGGGCTGGGGCGGAGAGAGGGGGGGCAGGAGTCACTCTGGAGGGCCAGAGGCCGGTGGGCTGGGGCGGAGAGAGGGGGCAGGAGTCACTCTGGAGGGCCAGATGCCGGTGGGCTGGGGCGGATAGAAGGGGCAGGAGTCACTCTGGAGGGCCAGAGGCCGGTGGGCTGGGGCGGAGAGAGGGGGCAGGAGTCACTCTGAAGGGCCAGAGGCCGGTGGGCTGGGGCGGAGAGAGGGGGCAGGAGTCACTCTGGAGGGCCAGAGGCCGGTGGGCTGGGGCAGAGAGAGGGGGCAGGAGTCACCCTGGAGGGCCGGGGGCCGGTGCGGGGAGAGGGGGCAGGAGTCACTCTGGAGGGCCAGAGGCCGGTGGGCTGGGGCAGAGAGAGGGGGCAGGAGTCACTCTGAAGGGCCAGAGGCCGGTGGGCTGGGGTGGAGAGAGGGGGCAGGAGTCACTCTGGAGGGCCAGAGGCCGGTGGGCTGGGGCAGAGAGAGGGGGCAGGAGTCACTCTGGAGGGCCAGAGGCCGGTGGGCTGGGGCAGAGAGAGGGGGCAGGAGTCACTCTGGAGGGCCAGAGGCCGGTGGGCTGGGGTGGAGAGAGGGGGCAGGAGTCACTCTGGAGGGCCAGAGGCCGGTGGGCTGGGGCAGAGAGAGGGGGCAGGAGTCACCCTGGAGGGTCAGAGGCCGGTGGGCTGGGGCGGAGAGAGGGGGCAGGAGTCACTCTGGAGGGTCAGAGGCCGGTGGGCTGGGGCGGAGAGAGGGGGCAGGAGTCACCCTGGAGGGTCAGAGGCCGGTGGGCTGGGGCGGAGAGAGGGGGCAGGAGTCACTCTGGAGGGCCAGAGGCCGGTGGGCTGGGGCGGAGAGAGGGGGCAGGAGTCACTCTGGAGGGCCAGAGGCCGGGGGCAGAGAGAGGGGCAGGAGTCTCCCTGGAGGGCCAGAGGCCGGTGGGCTGGGGCGGAGAGAGGGGGCAGGAGTCACCCTGGAGGGCCAGAGGCCGGTGGGCGGGGGCGGAGAGAGGGGGCAGGAGTCACTCTGGAGGGTCAGAGGCCGGTGGGCGGAGAGAGGGGGCAGGAGTCACTCTGGAGGGACAGAGGCCGGGGGGCTGGGGCGGAGAGAGGGGGCAGGAGTCACTCTGGAGGGCCAGAGGCCGGGGTAGGAGAGAGGGGGCAGGAGTCTCCCTGGGGGGCCAGAGGCCGGTGGGCTGGGGCGGAGAGAGGGGGCAGGAGTCACTCTGGAGGGTCAGAGGCCGGTGGGCTGGGGCAGAGAGAGGGGGCAGGAGTCACTCTGGAGGGCCAGAGGCCGGTGGGCGGAGAGAGGGGGCAGGAGTCACTCTGGAAGGCCAGAGGCCGGTGGGCAGAGAGAGGGGGCAGGAGTCACCCTGGAGGGTCAGAGGCCGGTGGCCTGGGGCGGAGAGAGGGGGCAGGAGTCACTCTGGAGGGCCAGAGGCCGGGGGGCTGGGGCAGAGAGAGGGGGCAGGAGTCACTCTGGAAGACCAGAGGCCGGTGGGCTGGGGCAGAGAGAGGGGGCAGGAGTCACTCTGGAGGGCCAGAGGCCGGTGGTCTGGGGCAGAGAGAGGGGGCAGGAGTCACTCTGGAGGGACAGAGGCCGGTGGGCTGGGGCGGAGAGAGGAGGCAGGAGTCACTCTGGAGGGCCAGAGGCCGGTGGGCTGGGGAGGAGAGAGGGGGCAGGAGTCACTCTGGAGGGCCAGAGGCCGGTGGGTTGGGGCGGAGAGAGGGGGCAGGAGTCACTCTGGAGGGCCAGAGGCCGGTGGGCTGGGGCAGAGAGATGGGCAGGAGTCACTCTGGAGGGCCAGAGGCCGGTGGGCTGGGGAGGAGAGAGGGGGCAGGAGTCACTCTGGAGGGCCAGAGGCCGGTGGGCCGGGGCAGAGAGAGGGGGCAGGAGTCACTCTGGAGGGCCAGAGGCCGGTGGGCTGGGGCGGAGAGAGGGGGCAGGAGTCACTCTGGAGGGCCAGAGGCCGGGGCGGAGAGAGGGGGCAGGAGTCACTCTGGAGGGTCAGAGACCGGTGGGCTGGGGCAGAGAGAGGGGGCAGGAGTCACTCTGGAAGACCAGAGGCCGGTGGGCTGGGGCAGAGAGAGGGGGCAGGAGTCACTCTGGAGGGCCAGAGGCCGGTGGGCTGGTGCAGAGAGAGGGGGCAGGAGTCACTCTGGAGGGACAGAGGCCGGTGGGTTGGGGCGGAGAGAGGGGGCAGGAGTCACTCTGGAGGGCCAGAGGCCGGTGGGCTGGGGCGGAGAGAGGGGGCAGGAGTCACTCTGGAGGGCCAGAGGCCGGTGGGCTGGGGCGGAGAGAAGGGGCAGGAGTCACTCTGGAGGGCCAGAGGCCGGTGGGCTGGGGCGGAGAGAGGGGGCAGGAGTCACTCTGGAGGGACAGAGGCCGGTGGGCTGGGGCGGAGAGAGGGGGCAGGAGTCACTCTGGAGGGCCAGAGGCCGGTGGGCTGGGGCGGAGAGAGGGGGCAGGAGTCACTCTGGAGGGTCAGAGGCCGGTGGGCGGAGGGAGGGGGCAGGAGTCACTCTGGAGGGTCAGAGGCCGGTGGGCTGGGGCAGAGAGAGGGGGCAGGAGTCACTCTGGAGGGTCAGAGGCCGGTGGGCTGGGGCAGAGAGAGGGGGCAGGAGTCACTCTGGAGGGACAGAGGCCGGTGGGCTGGGGCGGATAGATGGGGCAGGAGTCACTCTGGAGGGTCAGAGGCCGGTGGGCTGGGGCGGAGAGAGGGGCAGGAGTCACTCTGGAGGGCAGAAGCCGGTGGGCTGGGGCAGAGAGAGGGGGCAGGAGTCACCCTGGAGGGCCAGAGGCCGGTGGGCTGGGGCAGAGAGAGGGGGCAGGAGTCACTCTGGAGGGCAGAGGCCGGTGGGCTGGGGCGGATAGAGGGGGCAGGAGTAACCCTGGAGGGCCAGAGGCCGGTGGGCTGGGGCGGATAGAGGGGCAGGAGTCACTCTGGAGGGCAGAGGCCGGTGGGCTGGGGCAGAGAGAGGGGGCAGGAGTCACTCTGGAGGGCCAGAGGCCGGTGGGCTGGGGCAGAGAGAGGGGGCAGGAGTCACTCTGGAAGACCAGAGGCCGGTGGGCTGGGGTGGAGAGAGGGGGCAGGAGTCACTCTGGAGGGCCGGAGGCCGGTGGGCTGGGGCGGAGAGAGGGGCAGGAGTCACTCTGGAGGGCCGGAGGCCGGTGGGCTGGGGCGGAGAGAGGGGGCAGGAGTCACCCTGGAGGGCCAGAGGCTGGTGGGCTGGGGCGGAGAGAGGGGGCAGGAGTCACTCTGGAGGGCAGAGGCCGGTGGGCTGGGGCAGAGAGAGGGGGCAGGAGTCACCCTGGAGGGCCAGAGGCTGGTGGGCTGGGGCGAAGAGAGGGGGCAGGAGTCACTCTGGAGGGTCAGAGGCCGGTGGGCTGGGGCGGAGAGAGGGGGCAGGAGTCACTCTGGAGGGCAGAGGCCGGTGGGCTGGGGCGGAGAGAGGGGGCAGGAGTCACTCTGGAGGGCCAGAGGCCGGTGGGCTGGGGCAGAGAGAGGGGGCAGGAGTCACTCTGGAGGGTCAGAGGCCGGTGGGCTGGGGCAGAGAGAGGGGGCAGGAGTCACTCTGGAGGGTCAGAGGCCGGTGGGCTGGGGCAGAGAGAGGGGGCAGGAGTCACTCTGGAGGGCCAGAGGCCGGGGGCAGAGAGAGGGGGCAGGAGTCACTCTGGAGGGCCAGAGGCCGGTGGGCTGGGGCGGAGAGAGGGGGCAGGAGTCACTCTGGAGGGCCAGAGGCCGGTGGGCTGGGGTGGAGAGAGGGGGCAGGAGTCACTCTGGAGGGCCAGAGGCCGGTGGGCTGGGGCAGAGAGAGGGGGCAGGAGTCACTCTGGAGGGCCAGAGGCCGGTGGGCTGGGGCGGAGAGAGGGGGCAGGAGTCACTCTGGAGGGCCAGAGGCCGGTGGGCTGGGGCGGAGAGAGGGGGCAGGAGTCACTCTGGAGGGTCAGAGGCCGGTGGGCTGGGGCGGAGAGAGGGGGCAGGAGTCACTCTGGAGGGCCAGAGGCCGGTGGGCTGGGGCGGAGAGAGGGGGCAGGAGTCACTCTGGAGGGCAGAGTCCGGTGGGCTGGGGAGGAGAGAGGGGGCAGGAGTCACTCTGGAGGGCCAGAGTCCGGTGGGCTGGGGCAGAGAGAGGGGCAGGAGTCACTCTGGAGGGCCAGAGGCCGGGGCGGAGAGAGGGGCAGGAGTCACTCTGGAGGGCCAGAGGCCGGGGCGGAGAGAGGGGGCAGGAGTCACTCTGGAGGGTCAGAGGCCGGTGGGCTGGGGCGAAGAGAGGGGGCAGGAGTCACTCTGGAGGGCCAGAGGCCGGTGGGCTGGGGCGGAGAGAGGGGGCAGGAGTCACTCTGGAGGGTCAGAGGCCGGTGGGCTGGGGCAGAGAGAGGGGGCAGGAGTCACTCTGGAGGGCAGAGGCCGGTGGGCTGGGGCAGAGAGAGGGGGCAGGAGTCTCCCTGGAGGGTCAGAGGCCGGTGGGCTGGGGCAGAGAGAGGGGGCAGGAGTCACTCTGGAGGGTCAGAGGCCGGTGGGCTGGGGCGGAGAGAGGGGGCAGGAGTCACTCTGGAGGGTCAGAGGCCGGTGGGCTGGGGCGGAGAGAGGGGGCAGGAGTCACTCTGGAGGGCCAGAGGCCGGGGGGCTGGGGCAGAGAGAGGGGGCAGGAGTCACTCTGGAGGGCCAGAGGCCGGTGGGCTGGGGCGGAGAGAGGGGGCAGGAGTCACTCTGGAGGGCAGAGGCCGGTGGGCTGGGGCGGAGAGAGGGGGCAGGAGTCACTCTGGAGGGCCAGAGGCCGGTGGGCTGGGGCGGAGAGAGGGGGCAGGAGTCACTCTGGAGGGCAGAGGCCGGTGGGCTGGGGCGGAGAGAGGGGGCAGGAGTCACTCTGGAGGGCAGAGGCCGGTGGGCTGGGGAGGAGAGAGGGGGCAGGAGTCACTCTGGAGGGCAGAGGCCGGTGGGCTGGGGCAGAGAGAGGGGGCAGGAGTCACTCTGGAGGGCCAGAGGCCGGTGGGCTGGGGAGGAGAGAGGGGGCAAGAGTCACTCTGGAGGGCTAGAGGCCGGTGGGCTGGGGCGGAGAGAGGGGGCAGGAGTCACTCTGGAGGGCCAGAGGCCGGTGGGCTGGGGCGGAGAGAGGGGGCAGGAGTCACTCTGGAGGGTCAGAGGCCGGTGGGCTGGGGCAGAGAGAGGGGGCAGGAGTCACTCTGGAGGGCCAGAGGCCGGTGGGCGGAGAGAGGGGGCAGGAGTCACTCTGGAGGGCCAGAGGCCGGTGGGCGGAGGGAGGGGGCAGGAGTCTCCCTGGAGGGCAGAGGCCGGTGGGCTGGGGCAGAGAGAGGGGCAGGAGTCACTCTGGAGGGCCAGAGGCCGGTGGGTTGGGGCAGAGAGAGGGGCAGGAGTCACTCTGGAGGGCCAGAGGCCTGGGGGCTGGGGCAGAGAGAGGGGCAGGAGTCACTCTGGAGGGCAGAGGCCGGTGGGCTGGGGCAGAGAGAGGGGGCAGGAGTCACCCTGGAGGGTCAGAGGCCGGTGGCCTGGGGCGGAGAGAGGGGGCAGGAGTCACTCTGGAAGACCAGAGGCCGGTGGGCTGGGGCAGAGAGAGGGGGCAGGAGTCACTCTGGAAGACCAGAGGCCGGTGGGCTGGGGCAGAGAGAGGGGGCAGGAGTCACTCTGGAGGGCCAGAGGCCGGTGGGCTGGGGCAGAGAGAGGGGGCAGGAGTCACTCTGGAGGGACAGAGGCCGGTGGGCTGGGGCGGAGAGAGGGGGCAGGAGTCACTCTGGAGGGCCAGAGGCCGGTGGGCTGGGGAGGAGAGAGGGGGCAGGAGTCACTCTGGAGGGCCAGAGGCCGGTGGGTTGGGGCGGAGAGAGGGGGCAGGAGTCACTCTGGAGGGCCAGAGGCCGGTGGGCTGGGGCAGAGAGAGGGGCAGGAGTCACTCTGGAGGGCCAGAGGCCGGTGGGCTGGGGAGGAGAGAGGGGGCAGGAGTCACTCTGGAGGGCCAGAGGCCGGTGGGCCGGGGCAGAGAGAGGGGGCAGGAGTCACTCTGGAGGGCCAGAGGCCGGTGGGCTGGGGCGGAGAGAGGGGGCAGGAGTCACTCTGGAGGGCCAGAGGCCGGGGCGGAGAGAGGGGGCAGGAGTCACTCTGGAGGGTCAGAGACCGGTGGGCTGGGGCAGAGAGAGGGGGCAGGAGTCACTCTGGAAGACCAGAGGCCGGTGGGCTGGGGCAGAGAGAGGGGGCAGGAGTCACTCTGGAGGGCCAGAGGCCGGTGGGCTGGGGCAGAGAGAGGGGGCAGGAGTCACTCTGGAGGGACAGAGGCCGGTGGGTTGGGGCGGAGAGAGGGGGCAGGAGTCACTCTGGAGGGCCAGAGGCCGGTGGGCTGGGGCGGAGAGAGGGGGCAGGAGTCACTCTGGAGGGCCAGAGGCCGGTGGGCTGGGGCGGAGAGAAGGGGCAGGAGTCACTCTGGAGGGCCAGAGGCCGGTGGGCTGGGGCGGAGAGAGGGGGCAGGAGTCACTCTGGAGGGTCAGAGGCCGGTGGGCTGGGGCGGAGAGAGGGGGCAGGAGTCACTCTGGAGGGCCAGAGGCCGGTGGGCTGGGGGCGGAGAGAGGGGGCAGGAGTCACTCTGGAGGGTCAGAGGCCGGTGGGCGGAGGGAGGGGGCAGGAGTCACTCTGGAGGGTCAGAGGCCGGTGGGCTGGGGCAGAGAGAGGGGGCAGGAGTCACTCTGGAGGGTCAGAGGCCGGTGGGCTGGGGCAGAGAGAGGGGGCAGGAGTCACTCTGGAGGGACAGAGGCCGGTGGGCTGGGGCGGATAGATGGGGCAGGAGTCACTCTGGAGGGTCAGAGGCCGGTGGGCTGGGGCGGAGAGAGGGGCAGGAGTCACTCTGGAGGGCAGAGGCCGGTGGGCTGGGGCAGAGAGAGGGGGCAGGAGTCACCCTGGAGGGCCAGAGGCCGGTGGGCTGGGGCAGAGAGAGGGGGCAGGAGTCACTCTGGAGGGCAGAGGCCGGTGGGCTGGGGCGGATAGAGGGGGCAGAAGTCACCCTGGAGGGCCAGAGGCCGGTGGGCTGGGGCGGATAGAGGGGCAGGAGTCACTCTGGAGGGCAGAGGCCGGTGGGCTGGGGCAGAGAGAGGGGGCAGGAGTCACTCTGGAGGGCCAGAGGCCGGTGGGCTGGGGCAGAGAGAGGGGGCAGGAGTCACTCTGGAAGACCAGAGGCCGGTGGGCTGGGGCAGAGAGAGGGGGCAGGAGTCACTCTGGAGGGCCGGAGGCCGGTGGGCTGGGGCGGAGAGAGGGGCAGGAGTCACTCTGGAGGGCCGGAGGCCGGTGGGCTGGGGCGGAGAGAGGGGGCAGGAGTCACCCTGGAGGGCCAGAGGCTGGTGGGCTGGGGCGGAGAGAGGGGGCAGGAGTCACTCTGGAGGGCAGAGGCCGGTGGGCTGGGGCAGAGAGTGGGGGCAGGAGTCACTCTGGAGGGCAGAGGCCGGTGGGCTGGGGCAGAGAGTGGGGGCAGGAGTCACCCTGGAGGGCCAGAGGCTGGTGGGCTGGGGCGAAGAGAGGGGGCAGGAGTCACTCTGGAGGGTCAGAGGCCGGTGGGCTGGGGTGGAGAGAGGGGGCAGGAGTCACTCTGGAGGGCAGAGGCCGGTGGGCTGGGGCAGAGAGAGGGGGCAGGAGTCACTCTGGAGGGCCAGAGGCCGGTGGGCTGGGGCAGAGAGAGGGGGCAGGAGTCACTCTGGAGGGCCAGAGGCCGGGGGGCTGGGGCAGAGAGAGGGGGCAGGAGTCACTCTGGAGGGTCAGAGGCCGGTGGGCTGGGGCAGAGAGAGGGGGCAGGAGTCACTCTGGAGGGCCAGAGGCCGGTGGGCTGGGGAGGAGAGAGGGGGCAGGAGTCACTCTGGGGGGCCAGAGTCCGGTGCCCCGTGGGCTGGGGCAGAGAGAGGGGGCAGGAGTCACTCTGGGGGGCCAGAGGCCGGTGGGCTGGGGCAGAGAGAGGGGGCAGGAGTCACTCTGGAAGACCAGAGGCCGGTGGGCTGGGGCAGAGAGAGGGGGCAGGAGTCACTCTGGAGGGCCAGAGGCCGGTGGGCTGGGGCAGAGAGAGGGGGCAGGAGTCACTCTGGAGGGACAGAGGCCGGTGGGTTGGGGCGGAGAGAGGGGGCAGGAGTCACTCTGGAGGGCCAGAGGCCGGTGGGCTGGGGCGGAGAGAGGGGGCAGGAGTCACTCTGGAGGGCCAGAGGCCGGTGGGCTGGGGCGGAGAGAAGGGGCAGGAGTCACTCTGGAGGGCCAGAGGCCGGTGGGCTGGGGCGGAGAGAGGGGGCAGGAGTCACTCTGGAGGGACAGAGGCCGGTGGGCTGGGGCGGAGAGAAGGGGCAGGAGTCACTCTGGAGGGCCAGAGGCCGGTGGGCTGGGGCGAAGAGAGGGGGCAGGAGTCACTCTGGAGGGCCAGAGGCCGGGGCGGAGAGAGGGGGCAGGAGTCACTCTGGGGGGCCAGAGGCCGGTGGGCTGGGGCAGAGAGAGGGGGCAGGAGTCACTCTGGAGGGCCAGAGGCCGGTGGGCCGGGGCGGAGAGAGGGGGCAGGAGGGGCCCGGCTGCCTCGCAGGTACACAAACACAAGTGTTTGTTAAGCGGCTCATTTGTAAACACGCCAGCCTGAGAGAGCGCCTCGCCGCGGCAGCGCCGGGTCGTCGCGGCGCTCGTCAGCCGGGCCCATTCTGGAGACTTATGGAGGCGCCTCCTTCCCCCCCGGGGGGGCGTGCAGCGCCTCGCCTGCGCCTTAATGTCCCTCGCACCGCCTCGGCGCCGCATCCGAATTATTCATTGTGATAAGGTTAACATTTCAGAACACACCGACACCGGGGGAGGCGCAGAAAGATGACAATTACCTCGATTATGGAGCTGTATTAGAATTTTTATTTGCTAAAGGGTAAAATCCGACTTGTAAAATTCACAGTTAACTTCGAAGCACAGTTCTGCGCCTCCCCATCCCGGGCTCCGCCGCCTCCGGGAGGCGGGAAACATCTGCTGGTTTAGGGAACACAATATGTTCACATTTTCTATGACTTTTCTTTCTAATTGCGTTTTAAAGTTAATTTTTTTATTCATCAACACAAACTAAAGAAAAAAAACCGAGCCCCAGATTCATGAAACTTTTGCTGAGAGTCGGAGGAAGACGGTCCCACCGACCCCGCTAGCAAGGGTTCAAGCATCCCTGCTGCAAGGGCCAGACATGAGAGGCTCCCTCCTTCCAGAATGGGGAATAACTGCGCACACCGTCGGGTGCTTTTTCAGAGCAAATTTTCACAATTGTTGTGAACAAAAACTGCGGGAAACGTGAACTGACCCATGGACGTCAATTCACAAAAAGGCCAAGGGTAGTGGAAGTGACATCACACGTGTTAGACGGGGACCCTGAGGGTCGGCCGGATACCGAGGGAGAGATCCCCGAGGGGGACCGTCTCCGGCGATCGTACAGACAAGTTACCTCCCTCCCCACAAACAGGCACCACACCAGGTTGAGTTCAAGGTTTTATATAAGGTTCTTAAGGCAAGGATATCAGCGATACAGGATATCTTGGACCCGGGGGTCCTCTCACTTCTAGTCTCTGTAGGAAAAAGGGGGTAGCGGGACAGTCTTGGTACCGGATCGGTACAGGTAGTGGTCAACGGCGAGCTCACAATCCTCGAGCTGGAGTGTCTGTGGATCGGGCCGCGGCAGCGCCAGCAGGCCAAGGTGATAGTCTCATAAAGCAGAGGGCCGCGGCAGCGCCAGCAGGCCAAGTCGATGGTTTCACGAGGCAGAGGGCCGCGGCAGCGCCAGCAGGCCAAGACGATGGTTTCACGAGGCAGAGGGCCGCGGCAGCGCCAGCAGGCCAAGACGATGGTTTCACGAGGCAGAGGGCCGCGGCAGCGCCAGCAGGCCAAGATGATGGTTTCACGAGGCAGAGGGCCGCGGCAGCGCCAGCAGGCCAAGACGATGGTTTCACGAGGCAGAGGGCCGCGGCAGCGCCAGCAGGCCAAGACGATGGTTTCAAGAGGCAGAGGGCCGCGGCAGCGCCAGCAGGCCAAGACGATGGTTTCACGAGGCAGAGGGCCGCGGCAGCGCCAGCAGGCCAAGACGATGGTTTCACAAGGCAGAGGGCCGCGGCAGCGCCAGCAGGCCAAGTCACGGATGAGTTCTTCTCGGGTCTCTCGACTCCAGGATACAACTGCCTTCCTGGTCTGGCCCTGCCCCAGTTATAGGTCTGGTCCCCTTTGATGTCCGGACCCTCGCGCCTGGGGGCCGGGAGGTCCGGGATGAGGGAGTCCAGACACCCAGCAGGGGGGTGGAGCCAGCGCCCAGGCGGCCTGGGGTGATCGACACCTGGCGGAGGAGAGCCGTTGACGATTCCTTCTCCCATTGACTCGCCAAGTGGTCACTCTGCCTCCTGGGAGGATGGTGGGGCCTCGATGTCGGGGCCGGCCGGGCCCGGGGTTAGGGTCGAGTTGAGGCCACGCGGCCTCGTGCTGCAGTGCCCCAAGATGGCGGCCGGGTCGATGTCGTGGGGTAGATGGTGACCCGGGCCAGCTGGGTCCGGAGCTGGTGTCTTGTAGTGGAGGGATTGCAGGGTACTTCGGGTGGTCGTTTGTGGACTCTGGCTGGGGATGCAGGGAGAGCCAGGGTCCTGGTCCCATTGCGGGGAGGGGGGACAGCTCGAACATGCGGCCTGTCCAACATGCGTCCCCCCCAGCTGAAGGCGGGGAGAGTCAGCCATCTTCCTGGGGACTCTCCTCGCTGAGGCGGAAAAAGCGTGACAGGCCGTCGGCGTTGGCGTGGTCCTGGCCTGGACGATGTTCCACCGTGAAGTCCATCCCCTGCAGGGAGATGGACCAGCACAACAGCTTCGGGTTCTCCCCCCGCATTTGCATCAGCCATTGCAGGGGTCGGTGGTCTGTTTGCACCCGGAAGTGGGTGCCGAAGAGGTATGGCCGGAGCTTCTTGAGTGCCCAGACTACGGCGAAGGCCTCCCTCTCAATGGTGCTCCAGCGCTGTTCTCGGGGCAAGAGGCGTCTGCTGATGAAGACCACCGGATGGTCGACCCCTTCGGTGTTGAGTTGGGAGAGGACGGCCCCCACACCATGATCGGAGGCGTCCGTCTGCACAATGAATTCCCGGCTGTAGTCGGGAGCCTGGAGCACGGGGGCCGTGCACATGGCGGTCTTTAGCTTCTCGAAGGCTGATTGGCAGTCCGGGGTCCAGTTGACGGTTTTGGGGCTCTTTTTGGAGGTGAGCTCTGTGAGGGGCCCCACGATGCTGCCATAGTCCTTCACGAACCGCCGGTAGTATCCGGTGAGCCCCAGGAAGGCCCGGACCTCCGTTTGGCTCGTAGGGGGTTGCCAGGCCTGGATGGCAGCAATCTTGAGTTGGAGAGGGGCCACCAGCCCGCTTCCCACTTGGTGTCCCAGGTAGGTCACGGACCCTTGGCCAACTTGGCACTTGCTGGCCTTGATGGTGAGCCCGGCTTGCTGGAGGGCGTGTAGAACCTCCCGCAGGTGGCGGAGGTGGTCGGTCCACTGGTGGCTGTACACAGCAATGTCGTCCAGGTAGGCGGCGCTGAAGTCTTCCAGGCCCGCCAGTACCTGGTTTACCAGCCGTTGGAATGTTGCCGGGGCGTTTTTCATGCCGAAGGGCATGACTTTAAAGTGGTAGTGCCCGTCTGGGGTAGAGAAGGCGGATCGTTCTTGGGCCCTAGGGGTGAGGCCGATCTGCCAGTAGCCCGCTGTTAGGTCGAAGATGCTCAGGTAGCGGGCGGCCCCCATCCGGTCAATTAGCTCGTCTGCCCGGGGGATGGGATGAGCGTCGGTCCGGGTAACTGCATTCAGCCCTCGATAGTCCACGCAGAACCGGAGCTCAGGGGCAACGCCCGGGGCAGCTGCCTTGGGAACCAGGACGACTGGGCTCGCCCAGGGACTGTCTGAGGGTTCGATCATGCCTAGGGTCAGCATCTTGGACACCTCGGTCTGGATGCAGGCTCGTACCCGGTCTGGTACGCGGTATGCTCGGTGTCGAATAGGAGGGCTGTCCCCGGTGTCCACATCGTGGAGGCACCAGGGGGTGACTCCGGGGGTGAGGGAGAACAGGGAGGCGAACTGCCTCAGGAGCGTTTGGCAGTCTTGGCGTTGCTCCGGGGACAGGGCCTCGGAGAGCTGGACCCCTTCCACTGAGCCATCCTGCTCGAGGGCCCTCAGTAAGTCCGGAAGGGGTTCGGAGTCTTCTTCTGCCCCAGTATCGGTAGCCATCAGGAGGCTGAGTTCGGATCGCCCAAAATGGGGTTTGAGCCTGTTGGCATGGAGGACCCGTAGGGGGTTCCGGGCAGTCTCCATGTCGATTAAATAGGTGACGGGCCCCTTGCGTTCGATTACCTTGAAGGGCCCGGACCATCTGTCTTGGAGGGCACAGGGCTCAACCGGGGACATCACCCAGACCTGTTGTCCAGGTTCGAACTCAATGGAGGACGTGTGCTGATCGTACCACCTCTTCATGTCCTCCTGACTGGCCTCGAGGTTGGCTTTGGCGGTGTCTCGGAACCGCCGGGTCTGGTTGCGGAGAGCCAGGAGATACCGGTAGATGTCCGGGGGAGTTTTCTGGGGAGGCTGCTCCCAACCTTCCTTGACTAGGCTGAGGGGGCCCCGGACGGGGTGCCCGTACAGTAGTTCAAAGGGGCTGAAGCCGAGGGACTTCTGCGGGACCTCCCGATAGGCAAACAGGAGGCATGGAAGCAGTACGTCCCACTGGCGTCGAAGGGGTTCTTCTAAACCCATAATCATCCCCTTGAGGGTGCGGTTGAATCTCTCGACCAGTCCGTTTCCTTGCGGGTGATAAGGGGTCGTGAATTTGTAGGTGACCCCGCATTGCTGCCAGAGGGACTTCATATATCTGGAGATAAAGTTCGTGCCCCTGTCACTGACGACCTCCCGGGGGAACCCCACCCGGGAGAAGATCCCCATCAGGGCCCGGCCCACCACGGGGGCCGTCACAGTCCGAAGAGGGATGGCCTCGGGATAGCGGGTGGCGTGGTCTACAAGGACCAGGATGAACCGGTGTCCTTGGGCTGTTCGGGGGTCGAGGGGCCCCCACAATGTCTATTCCCACTCGTTCAAACGGGGTGGTGACGACAGGAAAGGGTTGTAATGGTGCTTTGATTTTTCGGCCACTTTTTCCGCTGGCCTGGCAGGTGGGGCAGGCCTTGCAGTGGTTGGTGACATCCTTCCGCATGTGGGGCCAGAAAAAATGGGTCACCAGGCGGTCGTAGGTTTTATCCTGCCCCAGGTGTCCGGCAAGGGGGACATCGTGGGCTAAGTTCAGGAGGAAGTCTCGGAAGCGAAGGGGCACCACCAGCACCCGACTGGCCCCTAGTTCTGCAATTTTCTGCTCGCTGTAGAGCAGGTCTTGGTCCCAGTAGATCCAGTGGGCCCCCGAGGTATCCCCGGTGCTCTGGGCCAGGGCTTGCTGCCGGAGTCCTTCGAGAGAAGGACAGGTTTTTTGCTCGGCCCGGAATTGTTCCTGCGTGGGGCCTCCCTCCTGCCGCCATTGTGCCAGGTCAGGGACGTCCCGAAGCTGGTCGGGTCCTTCTTCGGTTTGGGTCAAGGGAATGGCTTCTGGGGCGGCCTCCTCTGGGATGAGCGCGGGAGGAGGTTCTGGCCACTCGGGCTCTTCCGGGCGGGGGACCGCGCGGGCGGTCATGGATCGGGTCGTGACGCAGACCCATTCGGGGAGGCCAAGCATCCCCAGGTGCTCCCTCCGTTCGACAGCTGCCCAGGGAGAGCTTTCAAGGTCGTTTCCTAGGAGGCAGTCCACGGGGGCATCATCGCGGACAGTTACTTTTAACATCCCTGTTACTCCTCCCCACTCGAAGGGGACGCAGGCCATGTGGCATAGGCTTTCGGAGTTGTCGGCTGATCGAACAGGGCAAAGAATGTTCGGCAAGATTTGGTCTGGAGTGACGAGGTGGCGTCGGACCGCCGTTACACTGGCCCCGGTGTCGCGGAGGGCTTCCGCCCGGCGGCCATTGATGTTGACCCATTGACCGTACTTCTGTGTGTTGGCGGGAAGGGGGGCCCGCGGAATCATGTCTCTCTCCCCTAAGCAGACCAGTGCCATGGCGGCGGGTGCCCATTCAGAAGGATCGGTCTCGTACTCCTCTTGGTCTTCCGGGATTATTTCTTCCCCTAGGGCCGCCGCTGCAACTTGGCGGGGAGTAGTGTTCGGATTCTTTGGGCAGTTGGGATCACTGGCGTAGTGGCCGGGTCGCTGGCACCTGTGGCACGTAATGTTGGCCCGGAAACCGGCCCGGACGGCAGGGCTTCCCCGGCCAACCGGGGTCGAGGGGTTTCTGGGGGGTGACGAGGGGCCGGGGTCTCTCCCCCGACCCTGACTTCCTCCTCCCCCTCGGGGGCGATACGATCTGGATACTTCGCTGGGTGCGCTCCGGCCAACTCGGGTGCTTTCCCACCGATCGGCTTCGGCGGCGAGTTGTCGAGGGTCGGTTAGCTTGCTGTCCAGGAGGTGTTGCCGGAGCTCCACGAAGCAGTTGTTCGACAGGTGTTCCCATACGATAAGGTCAAAGAGTTGTTCGTAGGTGGTTACTTTGTTGCCCTTGATCCACCCCTCGAAGGCTCGGCTAAAAAAGTTCACGTACTCCACCCAAGTTGTACCCGGAATCCGTTTGCAGTCGCGGAACCGTTGGCGGTACATCTCAGGTGTGAGCCCGTATCGAGTGAGGAGGGCGGCCTTCATGTGGTCGTAGGAGGTCATCAGCTGGTCCGGGAGTTGCAGCAGGGCGTCCCGCCCTTCGTTGACAAACCTCCCCCATAATCCGGCTCCCCAATCGCTTCGGGGAATCCGGTGGGAGGTCATTGCCACCTCATAGGCTTTAAACCACTGCTGGATATCATCGTTCTTGTGGTATTCCCGGATGACATCTTTGGGGATGTGAACCTTGGGTTCGGTCGAGGCAGACGGGGTCGGTCGTTCGGGGAGCCCGAGGTCTTTATTCTGTTTCTGGATCTCCAGTGCTTTGAGATTGCGCTCATGTTCGTACTCTAGTCTCTTTTCCTCTAGCTCCCTCTGTCTTTGCTTGTCTTCCCGCTCTTCCCTGAGCCGTAAGTGTTCCAGGGTTATTTTTTGTTCCGCCAGCTTGAGTTCCCCATCCAAGCGAAGTCGGGCAAGTTCTAACTCGTGGAGTCTGGTTTTTTTTCTTTCTCGGATCTCTTCCAGGGAGAGATCCGCTCTTTCTTTAGTTGGTGCGGGGCTCGTTTCGGTTGTTTGTGTTCGGGGTACGGCCGTACCCGTTTCTGCCCAAGCTTCTAGGGCTCGTTTGAAGTCTTCCTTTGTGCTAAGACCTGTGGTTGGAAGTCCAAGTTCTATGCAATATTGCTTCAGTTCCCGGTGGTTGTAGTCTTCCAATTTTTCCATCTGAAATGTTTCCGTTGTTCCGCTCTCTATTGACATGGTTGTTGTGTGTGGTGGGGCGAGTGACCTTCTGTACGATTATGCGTAGGTTCGGATCCCGCCGCTGCCACCAATGTTAGACGGGGACCCTGAGGGTCGGCCGGATACCGAGGGAGAGATCCCCGAGGGGGACCGTCTCCGGCGATCGTACAGACAAGTTACCTCCCTCCCCACAAACAGGCACCACACCAGGTTGAGTTCAAGGTTTTATATAAGGTTCTTAAGGCAAGGATATCAGCGATACAGGATATCTTGGACCCGGGGGTCCTCTCACTTCTAGTCTCTGTAGGAAAAAGGGGGTAGCGGGACAGTCTTGGTAACGGATCGGTACAGGTAGTGGTCAACGGCGAGCTCACAATCCTCGAGCTGGAGTGTCTGTGGATCGGGCCGCGGCAGCGCCAGCAGGCCAAGGTGATAGTCTCATAAAGCAGAGGGCCGCGGCAGCGCCAGCAGGCCAAGTCGATGGTTTCACGAGGCAGAGGGCCGCGGCAGCGCCAGCAGGCCAAGACGATGGTTTCACGAGGCAGAGGGCCGCGGCAGCGCCAGCAGGCCAAGACGATGGTTTCACGAGGCAGAGGGCCGCGGCAGCGCCAGCAGGCCAAGATGATGGTTTCACGAGGCAGAGGGCCGCGGCAGCGCCAGCAGGCCAAGACGATGGTTTCACGAGGCAGAGGGCCGCGGCAGCGCCAGCAGGCCAAGACGATGGTTTCAAGAGGCAGAGGGCCGCGGCAGCGCCAGCAGGCCAAGACGATGGTTTCACGAGGCAGAGGGCCGCGGCAGCGCCAGCAGGCCAAGACGATGGTTTCACGAGGCAGAGGGCCGCGGCAGCGCCAGCAGGCCAAGTCACGGATGAGTTCTTCTCGGGTCTCTCGACTCCAGGATACAACTGCCTTCCTGGTCTGGCCCTGCCCCAGTTATAGGTCTGGTCCCCTTTGATGTCCGGACCCTCGCGCCTGGGGGCCGGGAGGTCCGGGATGAGGGAGTCCAGACACCCAGCAGGGGGGTGGAGCCAGCGCCCAGGCGGCCTGGGGTGATCGACACCTGGCGGAGGAGAGCCGTTGACGATTCCTTCTCCCATTGACTCGCCAAGTGGTCACTCTGCCTCCTGGGAGGATGGTGGGGCCTCGATGTCGGGGCCGGCCGGGCCCGGGGTTAGGGTCGAGTTGAGGCCACGCGGCCTCGTGCTGCAGTGCCCCAAGATGGCGGCCGGGTCGATGTCGTGGGGTAGATGGTGACCCGGGCCAGCTGGGTCCGGAGCTGGTGTCTTGTAGTGGAGGGATTGCAGGGTACTTCGGGTGGTCGTTTGTGGACTCTGGCTGGGGATGCAGGGAGAGCCAGGGTCCTGGTCCCATTGCGGGGAGGGGGGACAGCTCGAACATGCGGCCTGTCCAACAACACGCCATGTAACGTTTACTTTCACTCACACATTCTTAACATACATATACATTTACACACTCGCTCTCCCTTAAACACTCACCCACGAGCACGCACACAACATACATTTAAAATAACCTTGCACTTACCTCAGCTATCGAGGAGGGTCATATTCCAGCAAATTGCATTTTTTTCTTTATTACACCAATAGTGAATAATAACATTCTATTCACCATTAGAGTAATAAAAGATTGAAAAAAAATGAATGTGGAACTGCCCTTGGGCTCTTGGCAGTGATTTTGCCTTCTCGAAGCCCAGGGGTCGCACAGGAAGGGCCAGGGGTCGCAGAGGAAGTGCCAGGGGTCGCAAGGGGCAAGCCGGGGGTCACAGCTGCATCCCTGGCGACCCCTAAATAATCCATGCACTGATCGCTCTGGACAGCAGCAGGCAGAGAGAGGGGCTGTGCAAGTGTTAGCCACAGTGCCACCATGCTACCTCCCAGCAGACTCTCTGAGATGCCAATGCCTCGAAGCCCAGAATTATCCAGCCTGGAGATATCAGACACCATAAATCAAGGCCCTGAAACACTCAGACCTGTGAATTGTTATATTTCATTAGGAGTTACAACATGTAATGAGTGCCAAAAGGTGTTATTTTATAATTTCTCACACCTTCAGGAATGTGGGCACCTTCATCAACAGATAGATCAAAGAGACACAGTTCAGCAGGTTATTGTGAATGCTGCAGTAATATCAGTTCACATTCTAGAAGACCCAAGTCCAGACTGGCTCATTTCAAGGTGGATAAAACGTGTATCAATGAGTAAGGTTTGGAAAGGTGCCATCTTTTACAACCCTTGCAAAAAAAACACAGTTGATGGACAGAATGTAGAACAATGTCATACATTCACCCCAGTACAAGGATCTGGGCCTAAATCCATCGTTTTTTTTGCACTCCACACCACCCTGGGTTAGACACTGGCTATATGCAAATCAGCTCTGACCCTGTGCCTCATGGGAACAGTCCAGTCCGAACTACCAAGCCATGTCTTTCCCAGACCGGAATCAAGCATCCAAGGACCGGTTTTCTGGCTATCAGACTTCATCAGCCTGGATAGCTTGACTCCAGTGGTGTGGAGAGCCTGGGACTCACGTCTGAGCATCCCCAGCCCACTCGGGGTGAAATTGCAAAAAACACAGTTGATGGACAGAATGTAGAACAATGTCATACATTCACCCCAGTACAAGGATCTGGGGCTAAATCCATCGTTTTTTTGCACTCCACACCACCCTGGGTTAGACACTGGCTATATGCAAATCAGCTCTGACCCTGTGCCTCATGGGAACAGTCCAGTCCGAACTACCAAGCCATGTCTTTCCCAGACCGGAATCAAGCATCCATATAGCCAGTGTCTAACCCAGGGTGGTGTGGAGTGCAAAAAAACGATGGATTTAGGCCCAGATCCTTGTACTAGGGTGAATGTATGACATTGTTCTACATTCTGTCCATCAACTGTGTTTTTTGCAAATTTCACCCCGAGTGGACTGGGTATGCTCAGACGTGAGTCCCAGGCTCTCCACACCACTGGAGTCAAGCTATCCAAGCTGATGAAGGCTGATAGCCAGAAACCGGTCCTTGGATGCTTGATTCCGGTCTGGGAAAGACATGGCTTGGTAGTTCGGACTGGACTGTTCCCATGAGGCACAGGGTCAGAACTGATTTGCATATAGCCAGTGTCTAACCCAGGGTGGTGTGGAGTGAAAAAAAACCGATGGATTTAGGACCAGATCCTTGTACTAGGGTGAATGTATGACATTGTTCTACATTCTGTCCATCAACTGTGTTTTTTGCAAATTTCACCCGAGTGGACTGGGTATGCTCAGACGTGAGTCCCAGGCTCTCCACACCACTGGAGTCAAGCTATCCAAGCTGATGAAGGCTGATAGCCAGAAACCGGTCCTTGGATGCTTGATTCCGGTCTGGGAAAGACATGGCTTGGTAGTTCGGACTGGACTGTTCCCATGAGGCACAGGGTCAGAGCTGATTTGCATATAGCCAGTGTCTAACCCAGGGTGGTGTGGAGTGCAAAAAAACTATGGATTTAGGCCCAGATCCTTGTACTAGGGTGAATGTATGACATTGTTCTACATTCTGTCCATCAACTGTGTTTTTTGCATCTTTTACAACCCAGCAAGAAAACTCGATTTCTAGGTCTTGTCTTCCTAGCCAAAGTTGTCTACTTATGGAATACAGCAAACACAAGGAGATGATGGGCAGAACGCTGAAACCTTTAAGACACTTACCACCAGTCACTTGTTGGATCTGGGTTGAATCAATCATTGTTCTTTAGCTCACTTCATCACCCAAATTCAGACCCAACCATATGCAAATCAGTCTTGACCCTGTGCCTCATGGGAACAGTCCATCCGAACTGCAAGGCCAGGTTTTCCTTGGACTGGAAACAAGCATCCTGGGAGCGGTTTTGGGGTAACACGTCTCTTCAGCTAGGCTAGCTTGAATCCAGTGGCAAAGTGAGCAAGGGACCAACGTCTGGGCATAACCTGCCAACTTAGGGCGAACAAAGCAAACAAAAGGAGATGATGGACGGAGCGCTGAAGCTTTTCAGACACCCCCAGTCACAGATCTGGGTTGAATCCATCATTGTTCTTTAGCTCATTTGGCCACTCCAGTTCAGACCCAGCCATCCGCAAATCAGTCTTTACTCTTTTCCTCTTATGGACTATCCCAAAAATCTACAACGGGAATCACAGCCCGCACACTTCTTCCATTGGATGGCTTTATTTTCACTCTGATTTCCTTGCTTCTTCTTCAGGGGGGTTCCTTCTTCTTCTGTTTGTCCTCCCCTGCATGACTGCCTCTTTACTCTGCTTTTCATTGGCCTGTATCCTTCCACTGCTCACTTTTTAGGTCGAGCCTAGTGCAGCGCGCATGCGCTGTTCTAGGAGAGGGCCTCTTGGAATCACTCCAGACTTTCCTAAAACTTGTGCGTGTGGCTTGAGATTTTCCACACATTCCATTGGCCTTTGCGTGTGGCATTCAATAATGAAAGCACACAAATGGCAAAACACGGGTGCATGTCCCGTCTTTTCTCTAAACGGCCACTCCCATGGCCTAGGGGTCTCAGGAGCGAACAGTGGCGCGGAGGGAGGCTTCTGCATTCCTGTGCCCTCCCCCACCACTCCTCTTGAGCAGCTGGTTCTTATCGCTGAAACCTATCTCCCTTCACTGGCTCCTCAACCGCCCCCTCAACTCTTCCCCTCTCACTCTCTCCTCCTTTTGAAACTGAGTAAACCTGAAGAGATTGTATGCAGCATCACCTTACAAGACACAGTGTCAGACCAATAAAGCAGCGTTTTGGCCCAATACGTTAACGTGGTGACTATAGAGATTCACATGTTTATTCGTTGATGTATGCAGTTTATGTAAAATGCCTACATGTGGTGTCACTGCACGTCTGGGACGCTTTGGAACACTAAATAAATCTAGATAACATGGCACTCGCTGGGGGCAGGGTGCGATACGTTTTATGTGGAAATGTACAAAAGCTGGCAAACCACTTCTTTCATACCAACAGAAGAAACTCAACAGCTTAGTGGGTTAATGCATCTGCTAGAGCGCGCTCAGGGGAAGCGCAGCTATATTTAGACAAGAATACGCACATGGCGACCATTGATGGGTTTGAGTGGAAAGGAGGGAGGGGACGCTTATTGCGTGTTTGACAAGCACAAAGGGGGTCTCTGACAATTTCAGGACCTATTTGTATTTCAACAACACAAAACGCAGATATTTTAAGACTAGCAGTGTTGCAAGGTCCCTTAAAGTGTGGAAAAAACTCAAAATTGGAACAGTGCATTTCGAGACCAACTTGCGCCCGACCAGCTAAAAGAGAGCGATAACTCAGTGGATTAACGCGCTGCCACATCAAACCGAATGGTCTTGGAATTAATGGATTCATAAACCACTAACCTGAGGGCCGCCTAAAGACCCTTTCGGCAGACAAGGGGGCATTCATGGGTAGTGAAAGAGGCACGTCATGGCTGCCCGCAATGGTGCCTTCTACTCTAGCTGTATTCGGCGTTGTCCTCCAAGCACACTAGAATCAGACCATCACAGGAAATGGCCATATTCCAATGCGTGATCTCTCAGGCGCCCTTTGCTATTGGAAACGAGAGGATGTGGCATAACGGTCAGAGCTGTGACTTTGGACCTGGGGAACCGGGTTCCAGTCTTGGCATCAGCTTAACATCCTGTGATCCTGGGCAAATCACTTAATCGCCCCATTCCTATATATGTGTGTCTTTGTGTAATGTAAAGGGTGCTCATGTAAAGCGCTCCAATACCTTCGGTTCAAGTTTGCGCAACATGAAAACTTCAAAAATAAATTCTAGTCAACCAGTTACATATGGATTCCATTGGACCCAGTTGCTTCCTGCCTTTAGGGTGCTTGGGGCAAGTGCTCGACTACCAGGGAGGAGTCCTATTTGTGCCTTGGAATGTATTTGTGGAACATGGTGGTGTCTGTCGAGATTTTGAAAAGGTGGCAGTGGGATCCAGCTGAAACCTTTTGTAGTTGTACGGTCGATTTTCCTCTAAGGATGCCCCTTATGAGAGTACACAAACTGAATAAAAGCGACGCTGCAGTGGCCTGTGGGCTTTTCAGAATTCCGTATTACCCGACTAGAGAAATGAGGCAGTGGGGTGGGTTGACGCGCCTGCTGCCCAGTATCGGGTCACAGACGTAGCCATGGCGAGCTTGGCTCAACCTCTCCTCCTCATTAGGGCTCGGCTGAGTGATTTGGGCAGCAGTAATAAACGTTGCTCATAGTGCCACGGAGCCATAAGCATTTATTTATTTATTTATTATTACAATTTATAGAGCGCAACGAATGCCCGTGGCCTTCTTGGCGCTATGAGTTCAGTTTGTATCTCAGAGGAAGGAGATGGAAAAAACCTGTCCGTGGTAGTAAGGGGCAGACGAATTACTGGTCAAACAACCATGTCTTCAGCAATTTCCTGAATTGGAGAAGAGATTGACTTGATCTAATCATGTTCGAAGCATGAAGCATGTTCTAGCACGTGAAATAAAGAAGCACGCTATATATATATTTAAAAGTTAACCACCAACAGATGTCTGGTGAAAAGTGGAAATGTTTGGAAACAATATCCTTCACCTCTGAAAAAACGAAGAGCCCTTGCCCACCTAATATAAAAGGGGACACTGCCACCCAGTAGTTGAGCCAGTGTGTCATGCCCGCCCAGAGGCTCTAGGCACCGGTGCCAATGCACCTGCTGCACCAATAGAAGCTACGCCCTGCTCCGACATCTTTTATTCGTTCTAAACATGCACATTTTCGAGGCATTCCCCGTTCAATAACAGATGTTTTGAATCTTCTTTTTCGACTCCGATCTTATTTTGTGCTCCATTCTTTGCACGGCTCCGCCTCGCCCTATCGTCCAGTGAGCCTCACGTCCACAAGACTCAGCCCTCCGATAGAGTGTGTACCGTGTCCGAGCGGGGGGGCAGAAGGCTTCACGGGTCTCAGGGGTGAATTCAGTACAACGTGAATTAAAAGGCGCTCGTTGCTGTCCTAGCTTTACCCATATGCTGGTTCTGTTTTATAACACACAAAAGTGCAAGTTATCTGTGTTATACTTCGTTTTTGTGTTCCGTGATATTTCTTTTGTTCACGTTTTTGGCCAGGATGTTGGGGCCAATATCTCTGGCTAAACACTTACAAGGTCCCAAAGGCGTGACCTATTGGCGATGGGAAACATCATTTACTACGAAGGCATCCCCACGCATAACGTTTACCACGGTACACTTACCACGCAAACGTTTTTTCAACGTGGGTGCCTTCCACGACCGTCTATACCACGAAAGTACGTTCAGCGTGGGTTGGGGGGAGACGTGGTATTCCGTCCAGTCGTGCTGGGGGGGCTGGGGGAGGGTTGGGAGGGGGGCTAGGGGGGCTGCGGGGGTCTCCCCCCCAAAAAATAACAACAATTAAGGAGCGATTTAGATTTTTAAAAAAACGCTCTGTGTTATTAATGAAGTAAAAGGAAAGAGCCTCCCCCAAAGACGTGCAGTGTACGTCAAAAAAGAAGTCCTTTATTTATTTTGGAAGACGTGTTTTGACGCTTGTTTCCATGGTAGATGGAAGTAAGGGCTGCTGGAGAAAGACGTGCAGGTAAGACGTGGTACAATCCTTCGTTGTAAATTCCAGCGTGGTAAAGCCACTTGCGATGTAAATTTCGCGTGGTTATGCCATGCGTGGAACTTGAAATCGTTGAAAAATCATATATTCATTGGCGATGTCAATACTTGTTTCTCTTTTATTAAGCACTCCATGAGAGTGGCTGCGGAAAGCACACGAGGGACCTGAAAAAGTCAGGCAAATGTCTGCACCTTCACTATATTACTATCTCTCTCTCCCCTTCCACTGCCAACCCCCCCCCACCCCTTCAGGCTCTCTGTTGCTCTCCCCCTCGCATGATGTTTTTCCCCTTTGTTATCCTTCTGTTATGTTAAAATTATTTTTAAAGCGCACTTACACCAGACGGTTTCATGGCGCTGTGAACGGGAGGCAGCAGAACCAGCAGCATGGAGGGAGAGGAGGGGATTGCATTACTCGTAGGCCTGACAGAACAGCAGGGTTTTCAGGCAGGATCTGAAGTGGGTATAGGATGTAGTTAATCTCAGTTCCAGAGGGAGTGAATTCCAACAGAAGGGGGCAAGAAGAGAAAATCTAAGACCACCTTGTTTCTGACATTTGAAAGTGGGAGTTGTGAGCAAGGCCAAGTGGGAGGAGCGAAGATTACGAGAGGGGAGATAGCGGTGGATCAAAGGGGAAGTGAAGGCTGGGCCGAGGCCAGCCAATGCTTTGAAGGTAATGCAGCCTAGTTTGAATTTGCAGCGTATGGCCACCGGGAGCCAGTGAAGGCTTTTGAGCAGAAGGCGAACATGATGGTGTCTAGGTTGGTGGAAAATGAGTCTGGCAGCCTGGTTCTGTACCAGTTGCAGACGGCGGAGCTGGTAGGCAGGGATGCCAACATAAAGTGAGTTGGCATAATCAATGCGGGAGATGACCAGGGCCAGAAGAGCCAGAGTTAAGGCCTCGGTGGTTAAGAATCTAGAGATCTTTCGAATTCTGCGGAGGTGGAAAAAGCAGGATGATACCACTGCGCTAATCTGGGACTTCATGGATAAGTCTTTACAGATTATAACCCCCAGACTTTTTGCAGATTCAACAGGGCAGGGTGGAGTGCCTAGGAGGGGGGGCCAAAAGTTAGAGTTCCACGGGTTGGAAGGGCCTCCAGTCAAGATCAGCTCAGTCTTGTCGGGGTTGAGTTTTAAATGATTGGCCACCATCCAGTTGCTATTGAGGCACATGGTGGACTGGAAGTTATTGACTGAGTGAACTCATGAGTCAATGTCGAACACCAGCTGGATGTCGTCTGCGTAGTTAAAAGCGGTGACCTTGCTTCCGCGCAGGGTCCGAATAAGGAGGGGTCAGGTACAGGTTAAAAACAAGGGGGGAGAGAGAGGATACCTGGGGGACACCCCAGGTCAGCTTAACTTTTTCTGCTGAAAAGTTGGAAAGGCGGACGGCCTGGTGTCGGTTACTAAGGAAGGGGCAAATCCACCTAAGAGTCGACCCCTGGATGCCAGTGTCGCTGACACGGTCGATCAAGATGTTGTCGTCGACCGTGTCAAAGGCGGACGACAAATCCAGGAGCACTAAGGCCTGACTGATGTTATGGTCAGCTCCCCTCCTAAGTTTATCCATAAATGAGAGAATGACTAACTCAGTAGAATGTGCTGGCCTAAAGCCTGCTTGTTGGGGATCAAGGAACCGAGAGTGTTCAATGAAAGAGCTAAGGAAGTTGGTAACATGAGCCTGAAGCAGCTTGCTGCTGAGGTAAGGGAGCAGCGAGGCACGTGCCTTTGTTGTTGATCCTTTCTAGAGTATCCTCCATCACGTCCACCATTGAGGTTTCCGCGCCGTGCCCTGCATAGAAACCCGATGGAAATTGCCAATAAGGTTGTTTTCTTCCAGACAGTTCTTCAGCTGGGATGCAACACAGTTTTTGTGATCTTTCGTCAGAAATGGGGAGCCTGCGATGGGGTTTAAGATCTGAAGCAGGTTTTGGGTCCAAAGTAGCTTTTTTTAGCAGTGGTTTCACATGTCCCACTTTGTGTACTGTGTCCCACTTTGTGTACGGTAGGCATACAGCCGCCTTCTTCTAAAGAATAATTGATAATTTCACACCAGTTAGGAATTAGCGCAAAGTTAGGAGGATGGGGTGAGCTACCAGGAGCGTTTAGTTTGCTTAATGGTGTCTTTAAGTGACTCGCTGTAACTAGTTTAAAGTCGGTCCATGGGGTGTTTGAGTTCTTGATGGTAATTAGGTCAGGGATATTTAAGGGGAACAAGGTGGACAATTCTTGCCTGATTAATTAATTAATTAATTGTGGGTTTCTAAAGCGCTAGAATCGACTCCCGAAGGAGTATCTCTGCGCTATAGACCGCTGGGGAACCCGTCCTGGCTTTCCCTGTGAGATGGTCCCTACTGGGTATCTCCAAGGTGAAACCAGGCATCCCCGGCGTTTTTGGGGGGCCGTTGTGGAGATGAGGCAAGCTAATGCCCAGAGTTGCCGAGTGTGATCCCTGGTTAGAGTAGGCACGAGGTGAGAATTATCGAGTCCGCTGACCCTGGTCCACGACCCTACCGCATCGGGAATTGAACCCTGGCCCCGGGCCATCCTTTGCTTCCGGGTCTGCCGCCTCTAACCAGTGAGCCACACCACTCCACTGATGATGTTGACATTATTATGGGATAATTTGGGTTTCTCATCATGCTTTTCTCACCCAGTTTCCAACTAGGACACTGGAGCGCAAGAATCTTTCAGCATCTTAAAGAGATTCTTTTCACTTATCTTAAACCATCAGGCTATGCCGGTAACTTCCTTGTTTGTTACCCCTGGATGCAACTTTGTGTAATGGTTTTAATATGTATTTTAATTGAATGTTATGTGGTTATGTCTCTGCACTATGGCACGAACATCGGTGTATTTTCTGTCCTTAAAGGTCGTGTATTGTCATGTTTTTCACCTTTATGTATATTTGTATTTAAGTGTCATTTTTGTATTTATTATGTTACAGCCCTGAAGAAGATCACATATGAACAAAACGCGTTGGCTGTTTACTGCAACGTTTGGAGTTTCTTTTGTATACAAGCAAAATAAGGAAGATATGGAATATATCAAGTCTTGATCTAGACTTCTTTGCAAGAACATTGGCTGTTCGGTGCACCACTATTCAAGTTTTTTGTTACAATGGGGCCATCAGGCTGCACCCCTGGGTGCTATAGTGAGCGCACAACTTAAGGATCGTGTTTCAAGAATCATTTAACTTGGGACAAGGGAGAGGTGCAGTATTTGTGGGCTCGATACTCTGTTACCTTTGTTGTAACTTATCTTGAACCCAGGGCACAAGTCCTATAAAAAGAAGTGGGGGGATGCTGTCACCTTTCGTGACGTCACGACTGGAAGTGACGTCACGAGAGATGGCTTGCACCAGCGGGCTCATTGCCTCCCTTCGCTCACCCCTTAGATGCGATTGTTCCACGCTCGGTGGCTCATGCTGCCTCTCAGCCCCAGGGGGTCACAGGGTCAGATTCCACTGCCTGTTCTCTGTTGAGTTAGCTTACTTTGAAATCACTTTTAAAGCGCTTTGCCTCTCTGGGACGAGATCTGATCTCGTCCCAGAGAGGCCAAAGAGTGAAGTCCAGCTGTTTGGCAGGGGGTCCGGCGTCCACCCGGTAAAATAAGTGGGGGGACCACCCACCCGCGTGTTACCCCGACTCGAGCCCTGCCTCGCTATACGCACACGGCCCGACATCCGCAAAGCCGGCAGCTCCTTACCTTTGGGTCTCGGAGGAACAGCGCTCGGAGGATGAGGGAGTGCACGTCCCCGATCGGGGGGTAGTGCATGAGGAGTCCCAGGCAAGTCTGGTAGTTACTGGAGATCACTGGAAGAAAGAAGAAATAAATAAAAAAAACTTAAACCACAGAAAAAGATGCGACAGAAGAGGCGCAGAAAATATGAGAACACAAAAGGCAATCTTAAAGAAGAAAAGTCACAAGGCAGTGCAAAAAAAAATAAGCCAATGTAAAAGCAACATGGAGAAATTATATGATCTTTTAGCCACATATTTGCATACAGTGAAAAGTAGATTGTGCACACCTAACCATAGGTTATATGACTCTTTAGGCACTTGGGGAGAAGAGAGAACGATCAGTGTGCTGCGCCTTCTAGGTGCTGTCTAACACGTGAGGTCTAAATGAAAAGACGACCAAGTCTTTGAAAAACAACTTGGACAAGGCGTGCACTGCCAGCAGAAAAACATATACCCCATATAACACTATAACATGTTTCAAGGTTAAACTTATGAACCACCTTCACTGCAACCAAGGATTCACATGTTATTATATTAATACTTTTTGACAAAGAACAATGTTCAAATTCAATTCTATGAACACTTTATACATAAAAATAAAAATAAAGCTTTTTATGTACATCCGGGCCCAACACTAGATGGCGATCTATGCATAAGCATGTGATCTACAGCTCACATGCCTCGAACAAGAAGAAACTGCACAAAAAGCCTATTTAGAGACGACCCTCTGGAGGTAGGGGAAGAAAGGAACACTTGGGAAAGCAAAAAAGGTGTACCGCATGAGGACAGCTGGTGCTGCACAGTTATTTGTAGTAAAACAGAAGTGCAAGGCTCTCCCGACAAGTGCTGGACAGTCCAGGGGAGCAGGGGGGGTTCAGCTGGGCCATTGATCTGGCAAGCAGGGTATAAGACCCCTATTCAGAGTCCCCCCTCAACTCAAGGGGAGATATACCTAATGAATGACAGCAGAAAGCACCTCTCAGCAGTTAACAAGGATTACAAGTTGAACTACCCAGAATGGGGAATAACCAGCTGGGTGCGGAAGCAGAACTTTCCAGACTCTCAGGAGTTTCACATTTATTTTTATCACCTGCCCCAGCCAGGCAGGTGGTAAATATCTGTGTGGGGCAACGGTGCAGGTAAGTTGGTAGATGTAGAAGTGGGGTGTGTGTCTGGGGGAGGGTTTACCTCTCCGATGGCAGCACTGTCTGCTCTCCCCTTGGCATTTCTTGTCCCCCTCCACAATGGCTCCATCAGCTGCAGGCCTAAATCTGGTAAAAAGAGCTTCAGGGCTTCAAGACTGTATAATTTTTGGGGCAGGAACACCAGACCAATAGTGATACCTGGTTGTTTCCCCAACGGACTCAATTTTGGGTTAAGGTCTCCAACCCCTAAGCCACAGAGAACAGCCTCACCCCCTACCAGGAACTCTTCGACACCCTGGCAAACTTCTTCCAAGACAAGATAACAACCATCTACAAAAACTTCGAACCGCAACCCACCACCGCCGACATCCTCAACCAACTCACAATCACACGTCCTGATGCACAAGTTACTACTAGTGTAACGATATATCTGTAAGAGACATTAGTTAGTGATAGAATCCTTACCTTAGAATATCCCCAGGCGTCAGACTGGATCCGGAAACTTTTGCGTAGCAGTACCCTTGCGCGTCGGTAGGCGTCGTCTGCGGCTCCGCGTCCGTCGTGGGCGCCGTGATGACGTCGTCGGTGTACTTAGACGCCGCCTCCGCATGCTGATGTCAGTTCTTAGACACAGCTTTTCCGCGCCAGAAACGCAGAGCTATGCTAAAAACCAACACTGGTGCCTTGAAACTAGGGCCCTGAAAGGGGGTGACCTTAACCCTAGATATCGGTTCGCAGAACGGGGAGGATGGGTAGGTCGGTAAGGAATCTATCACTAACTAATGTCTCTTACAGATATATCGTTGCACAAGTAGTAACTTGTGCATCTGAAAGAGACACGTTAGTGATAGATTCCTTACCTTAGAATAGATACCCCAGCAATACCAACCCCGGTGGTGGGCCTGCGAACCAATAATCACACCAGAAAGTCCTGGAGGACGGAACGGCCACAGAAGCCATCCCTCCGGACTTGGCTGTCCAGGCAATAATGTCTTGCAAACGTGTGCAGCGAGGCCCACGTAGCCGCCTGGCAAATGTCCTGCAAGGGCACTCCTCGGCCCAAGGCAGTTGTAGTCGCTGTGGCCCGAGTGGAATGATCACTCAACCCAGCAGGGAGTTCCTTCTTAGCCAAGGAGTAACACGCCTGGATACACAAGATGATCCACCGGGGGAGATGGTCCTCTTGTGCACCGCTTTCCCCTTCTTAGCGCCCACGTAACCAACAAAGAGTTGGTCATCCACCCGGAACTGGCGTGTGCGATCCAAGTAGAATGAGAGCGCACGTTTTCGGTCCAGACGTTGGAGCCGCTCTTCCTCTTTAGAGGGATGCGGTGGCGGAAAGAAGGTTGGCAAGGTGATAGACTGCACAATGTGGAAGGCGGTGACAACCTTGGGCAGGAAAGATGGCTTAGTACGCAACACAACCTTGTCCAGATGGACAGAAAGGAAAGGAGGAGTACAAGAAAGGGCCTGGAGCTCACTCACTATCCTGGCAGAGGTGATGGCAACCAGGAAAGCAGTCTTCAAAGTAAGAAGGCGGAGAGGACAGTTGTGAAGTGGCTCCAAGGGAGCGCACATCAGAAATGTAAGAACAAGGTTCAAGTCCCACTGAGGCATCACAAACGGAACAGGAGAAAACGTGTGTGTGATGCCCTTAAGAAATCTATTTACAATGGGGGACTTGAACAAAGAAGGTTGATCAGGCAGCCTCAGAAAGGCCAGAAAGGTATCCCTTGATAGTGCCCAGAGCAGAGCACTACTGGGCAAGAGAAAGAAGGAAGAGGAGAACCTCAGAAAGCGGGGCATAGAGAGGATCCATAGCCTTTGCTATGCACCATGCCACAAATCTGTTCCACCTGCAGGCGTATACCGACATAGTGGAGGGACGCCTGGCTGCCAGAATGACATTACAGACTTCAGGAGGCAAGTCAAATGGCCTCAACTGTCGCCGCTCAATCTCCAAGCATGGAGGTGGAGACTGGACTGGTTCGGGTGGAGGACCGTCCCCTGCTGCTGCGACAGAAGGTCCTCCTGAAGAGGCAGACGAACCGGGGGATTGACTGACATACTGAGTACCTCTGGATACCAGTACCTTCGTGCCCAGTCCGGAGCCACAAGGATGACTTGGGTCCGGTCGCGCTTGATCTTCTTCAGCACTCTGGGCAGAAGTGGTATAGGCGGAAAGGCGTACAATAGACCGCAACTCAACTCGCGATGAAAAGCGTCTCCGAGCGAGTGCCGCCTTGGAAAGTCCAACACGCAGAACAGATGACATTACGCGTTCTCTTCGGTGGCGAATAGATCTAACCAAGGCTCTCCCCATTGCTGAAAGAGGCCTTGTGCCACGTCCGAGTTCAGATGCCATTCGTGATCCATCATGCACCGACGGCTGAGCTCGTCCGCCCTGGCGTTCAGAGAGCCTGCCAGGTGTTGAGCCACCAGGGTCACGCCCAGGCGTTCCAGCCATTGCCAGAGGCGCAGAGCCTCCTGGCAAAGGGTCCACGACTCCACCCCGCCCTGTTTGTTGCAGTACCACATGGCGGTGGTGTTGTCCGTGAACACCTGCACTACACTCCCCCGGACAGAGGGGAGGAATGCCTTCAGTGCTAGACGAATCGCCCGTAACTCAAACAGGTTGATGTGGAGCCGGGTCTCCGCCGGAGACCAGAGGCCTCTGATCTCCGCCTCTCCCATGTGGCCTCCCCAGCCCTGGAGGGACGCGTCCGTCACAACCACGTGCTCCGGTTGGAGAAGGGAGAGGGATCTGCTGCAGACCCAATCCCAGTCCGTGAGCCACCACTGCAGCTGTCTCGCAGTGCCCTCCGAGATCAGGACATGGTCTGACAGGTTGCCCTGATGCTGGGCCCACTGAAACTTCCGGTCCCACTGCAGAGCCCGCATCCGCCAACGGGCGTGATGCACCAGAAGGATGCAGGAAGCCATCAGCCTCAGAAGCCGCAGCGTCAACCTGACCGAAATTCGGGATAAAGGCTGAAAGATCGGAATCAGAGCCTGTATATCCCCAACCAGCTGTTCGGGTGGGTAAACCCGGAACCGCGCCGAGTCGAGAACTGCTCCGATGAAAAGGAGCTTCTGAGAGGGGCACAGGTGTGACTTCGGCACATTGATGGAGAACCCCAGCTTGTGCAGGAGGTCTGCCGTTGTCTGGAGGTGGCTGACGACTGTCTGGGGCGAGCCCGCCTTCAACAACCAGTAGGCGAGGTAGGGGAGACTGAAACCCCTAACCTGCGCAGATGAGCTGCGACCACCGCCATCACCTTCGTGAACACCAGTGGGGCGATGGTAAGGCCGAAGGGGAGCACGGTAAACTGAAAGTGCTCGTGGCTTACCGTGAACCGCAGGTAGCACCGGTGGGCCAGCAGGACGGAGATGTGAAAATAAGCGTCCTGCAAGTCCAACGCTACCATCCAGTCTCCGGGGTCCAGGGCGGCCAAGACCTGAGCCAGAGTCAGCATTTTGAACTTCTCCTTCCGGAGGAAGCCGTTGACGCTCCATAGGTCCAAGATAGGGCGTAGGCCCCCTTTGCCCTTCTTGGGTACCAGAAAGTAGTGGGAGTAACAACCACACCCTACTTCTGGCCGAGGAACGCGCTAGATGGCCCTCTTAGCAAAGAGGGCCGAAACTTCCTCCTGCAGAAGCCGCAAATGATCCCCCGATACGCGATGGTGTTGCGGTGGCATGGCTTGAGGGGTCGTCTCGACGGGGAGGGAGTAGCCCCTTCGGACGATCTGCAGCACCCACCTGTCCGAAGTGACAGTGCGCCAGTGAGAGTGGTGATGGCAAACCCTGCCCCCCACTGGCGTCACATGGGCCGAGAAGCACGGACTAGGAGGGTTTAGAGGTGGATTATTATTAATTATTAAGGGATATTTGTAAAGCGCTAGGTTACGCAGAAGCATGTCCCCGCGCTGGAACTGAAGCTCAGAGATAGACGTAAGGGAAGGCCAAATTATCCTTGAAAAAGATGTGTTTTAACTTTCTTTCGGAAACTCAGTTCTGAGGGATCCAAGCGAAGGTTGAGAGGTAAGGCATTCCAACTCTTCGCCACCAAGTAGCGGAAGGACCTCCCTCCCATGCGGTTCCTGCTTACCCTAGGGACTTTTAGTAGGCCTCCGTAAGAGGAGCGCAGAACGCGCGATGGTACATGCCTGGTGACAAGGTTGTGTAGTGGGACTGGCGCCTTCCCAGCAAGAATGCGATGGCAGGTGCAGAGGGCTTTGAATGCTATTCTGCTTCTTACTGGCAGCCAGTGGAGGGTCTGAAGGGCAGCTTTGGAGTTCGATGTTTTTGGGAGATTGAGGATAAGGCGGGCTGCCGCATTCTGTAAAACCTGAAGGCGGTTTGTTGCCTTACAGGTTGCTCCCAGATACAGATGGATGCTGCGGGGGAGGGTGTGGACTGGCCTCGCCGTTGACCCCGACCGCCTCCGCGGCGATTTCCACGGCCGCCACCGCGCTGGAAGTTAGTTTGCGGCGTGTGGCTGGCAGCACGTGTGGGGACGCCCCTTCCGTGGCCACGAAAGGAGCGAAAGGCAGCCGATTGCTGGCGCGGGGCCGACAGGCCCAAGGACTTGGCCGTAGCCCTGGAGTCCTTAAAGCGCTCAAGCGCATGGTCTGCCTTGTCGCCAAAGAGGCGACGGCCATCAAACGGCATGTCCATTAGTGTATTCTGGACATCTGCCGAGAAGTTGGCGGACCTCAATCAGGCGTGGCGTCTAACCTCTACCTAGTGAGTCGGTGGTATCCAGCCCACACCGGATAGAATATTTGGCTGCATCCTGGCCCTCCACAAGGGCTTGGCCGAGTTTGGCCCGTACCTCCAACGGACACTCTGGCAGCACTGCCGCAACCGTCTCCCACAGAGAGTGGGTGTAGCGGCCCAAGAGGCATGCGGTGTTGGAAGACCGCAGTCCCAGACTAAGGGAGGAGAAGATCATTTTTCCGTACTGCTCGTACCTCTTGGATTCCCTGTCCGGCGGAGCCGACGGGAACGCGGTCAGGGAATTAGAGGCCTGGATGACCAGACTCTCGGGGGTGGGGTGGGTGGACAGGAAACATGGGTCGCCCGGGGCCGGGCGGTGGCGTCTGGCCACGTTCCCTATCTACAGGCGAACCCGTAGCGGGCATGGACCAAGTGCACAAAAGAACGTCAGTCAAGGCCTCATTAAAGGGCAGCAGAGGCTCGGCGGAGCTTGACTGCGGTTTAAGGACCTCAGTGAGGAGGTTAGTCCTCACGGCCGCGACGGGGAGCTCAAGGCCCAAGGCCTTGGCAGCCCTCATCAACACCACACTATAGGTAGCCCCCGCCTCCGAAGCCACGGTAGGAGGGGAGACAAAACTAGTGTCTGGAGAGGTGTCCAGGCCACTGGCCTCCCCAAGTTCCCCTGTCCAGTCCTCTTGAGACTGACACTCTCTGGTCAGAGGGTCCTCAGACCCCTCCCAATCCTCCTCATCACCCATCTCCTGATACTCAGGGTTCTCAATTAATGGGGCCTGTTCATAGAAGTGAAACTCCCCAAGCGACGTCTGAAGGGGCGCCCAGTGGCGCCGTTCTGACGTCGGAACCGGAATGAAGGAGGTATCGGGGACGTGACGGACCGACGCCGGGGGGGGTCGTAAGGTCCACCGGCGACGATCCAGATCCTGAAGAAGGTCCAGTGGGGTCCCGCGGCACCGGGCCCGAAGGCGCCGGCGGGACCGCTGGACCCTGCTGCGCCGGCGGTGTCGGGACTGTGGGGCCCTGCGGCGCCGGGCCCAAAGGCGTCGGCGGCGTCGAAGCCCCTGACCCGCTAGGGGCCCCAGACGGGTCCGCTAGGCCCGAAGGTGCCGCGGAGCCCGTCGGAGGAGAGAGGGACCTCATGGCCATGAGGAAGCGCTCGATCTCCTCCAGCGTCGCGTCTCGCCCAGGGACCGGAGGGTGTGGAGCTGGACGCGGCGCCCGCGACTCCGACGGAGCCGTGTGGGCGGTGTCACCCGAACCCCGGGCCGCATCGCGCGAGCGTCGGGGGGAGTCAGAAGAGCGGTGACGCCTCTTCGACTTCTTGTGCTTCTTACCTAACGACGACTTCGACCCAGAGGAGTGGTGCCGACTCTCGGAACTGTGGTGGCTCCGAGCCCCCGACCTGTCCCTCGACCTCCCGTGGGACCGGGACCTCTCGCGGCGCGGGACCGACTGCCGGAGTTCGAGTCGCCTGCGGGACCGCTCCCACCTGGCTTTTAAAGAGAGGGCCCGGCAGTCGGAGCAGGCCTTGTCGTCGTGGTCGACGCCTAGACAAGTTAGACACAGGTGGTGAGGATCCGTGACTGACATCGTGCGGTCGCAATCCTCGCAGTGCTTGAAGCCAGGCATCCCTATCGGCACCGATCGGAGTCGTAGGACTTCGAGAAAATGATCAAAATGATTCCAAAAAGTTAGTCAAAAAGTGACTAAGGGTTACTGCTTTTTCCAGATCTGCGCTTGCTGGCGCGGAAAAAAGAAGAACTGACGTCAGCACGCGGAGGCGGCGTCTAAGTACTCCGACGACGTCATTGCGGCGCCCACGACGCCGACGACGGACGCGGAGCCGCAGACAACGCCTACCGACGCGCAAGGGTACTGCTACGCAAAAGTTTCCGGATCCAGTCTGACGCCTGGGGATATTCGAAGGTAAGGAATCTATCAATAACGTGTCTCTTTCAGATCCCAAGTACCAGCTCACCACCTGGAACCAGCTCACCACTCAAGACACCAGCGCCATCATGAACTCCATTCACTCGGGAGCACCCTGAGACCCCTGTCCCCACCACACCTTAAACCGTAGGAGGAAGGTAATCAGCAATGTGCTCACCACCATCTTCAACGCATCCATCTTCCGCAAAGAACCGAAACAAGCAGAAGTCAAGCCCCTTCTCTAAAAAACATCCACCTAACCCAGCAACCTAAAAAAACCACAGTCCCATCTCTCTGCTCCCCTTTTCAACCAAGGTCCTCGAAAAGGCCATCAACCGTCAACTCCCAGAACACATGGAGAACAACAGCCTTCTGGACACTTCCCAATCCAGATTCCGCACCAACCACAGCACCGAAAATGCCAGATTCCTGCAACTGACCATATCAGAACCCTCCTGGACCGGGGAAAAACAGCAGCTTGATCCTTCTTAACCTCTCGGCCACATTTGACACTGAATCCCACCACACTATTATCAAGAGAAGGAACCATGTTGGAATCCAAGGAAACGCCCTAAACTGGATCACCTCCTTTCTCACTGGAAGAACACAGAGTCCGCCTACCTCCGTTCACCTCGGAACCCAAGAACAACATCTGTGGTGTACCTCAGCCCTACACTGTTTAACGTCTACATGACTCCACTGGTCAACATCGTCAAAACCCACAGCCTAAACATTATATCCTACACAGATGACACAGCTCATCCTCATGCTATCAGAAGACCCTTCCACCACCATGGACAACTTCTGCAGATGTACGGCAAGCATCGCCAGCTGGGTGAAAGACAACTGCCTAAAGTTCAGCACAGACAGAACAGAAATGCTGATCTCCAGGAACACCACCTCAGCGTGAAACGATTCCTGGTGGCCTTCCATATTTAGTTCCTCGCCTATTCCGACAGAACATGCCCGCAACCCAGGCATCCTCCATGACAGCAAGCTCACCATGAAAAACCAGATCAGCGCAGCCTCATCCACCTACTTCCTCGCCCTTCCATTGCTCCATAAGATTTTCAAATGACTCCCAGTCAAAACGAGATGAACCATCACTCAAGCCCTAGCCACCAGCTGGCTGGACTCTACGCAGAAATAACCACATACCTCCTGGAAAGACTGCAGACTATACAGAATTCAGCTGCTAGACTCATCCTCACCTTCCCAGCCGAAGCATCTGTGGAGGCCGCTCCTTCTCCTACCTCGCTGCCAAGTCCTGGAGCGACCCCCACCTTCACCTCCATACCTCACCCTTGCTGGCTGCTGGATTTCAGGAAAGGACCCAAGGCCAGGCTGTTCAACTGAAAACCTTTCCCGCAAGATTCACAGTGCCTGGAGACCCTCACAAGTGAATAGCCGCACTTTACAAATCCTGCCTGATTGATTATTTTTGGTGCAGAAACACCAGACCACTGTTGATATCTGGTCATTTCCATAACGGACCACATTTTGGGTTACATTGTATGTGTGATTTAGACTGAACTTTCAGCAGAAATCGAACTACAAGACGTGTGGGTACACAGTACCCTGAGGCACAGCTGGCCTTTACTCGGAGAGCATCCAACAGGAAACCATATTTGGTGCCCCCACACTTATCTATGGACATAAGTCGGAGGGAGACTGCTGCATGGAGCTCCAGCGCCCACTGGAGGTTGTCGCCCTGGGCGGGGGCCCAGCTCGCATATGCAAAGGACCGGCCCTGCCAGAAGTCTCTTCCTCGTGCACGCCTGGCCAGGAAAGGCCTGACCAAATGTGTGTGGCAATAACAAGACACAATGGAGCGAACCCCTGCTGGAATCAGACCAGAAACTGAATTCACATGGTTATTCCTCATTCCTTATAGGATAACATATGTTTCAGATGGGACTCTGCATATGAAAATAACAGAACCCTTCTGCAGCACAAATTTTAAGTGCAAAACTCATAATCAGGGTCGAATTGTAGCCAGAAATCTCAACCTAGAGAGTAGACCCGCTCTCCCTTAGGGGTGTTGTCCTGGTTTGCAAATGTTAGCTAGGAGCACGCAGCGGTGCCTTCAACGAATGGGGATCCGCTCGCTCACAGACCGAGTGCACTCTGAGGGTTGGGTCTATGTAGTGATCTAATTAGGGGGTGACGGGCCCCTGTTCCCGAACAGTAAATTTCCTGGGGTTGCTCTACACGGGGCGCGGCAAATGTCTTAAAGGGGAGTGGCCTATCTGAGTAGGGGCGTGGTCTAAATCAAGATAACCAGCATTGTGTGCTTAAGAAAATCATGAAGTCGCATCCAGCAAAGGATAATAAAATAGGCAAAAAAGTATATTTATTAAGTATAAGCCATAAAATACGAAACACATTTGCTATTTCCAAACTTAGAATTTAAAAACCATCTTCACTAAAGGATGTGTTATTAAATTCTGAGTTCAGGCAGAGGCGCAACTAGAGCCAAATTTCGGGGGGGGGGGAGGGGCCTAAGAAAAAATTTCGGGGGGGGGGGGCTGAATCTTTAAGCAATAGTCAGAGTGGAGCTGCAGGGGCTCTTAGAAGGGGTGAGACAACAACAATTCTTCATTAATGTGCAAATGGTCTTTTAAAGGCCCGTGAAGTGCTCGGGTGCGGCTGTGTGTGTGCCCGGGAAGCGTCTCATCCCGGGCTGCCAAACACGACAGGGGGGGGGGGGGCTGAAGCCCTTTGAGTCCAATGGGTGTTGTGCGCCTCAGTTCAGGGATACCAGATTCCATGTGTCTATCTTGCTGTTATGGGAAGATATGCAGGTAAACATGTCACACAGCATTCCCCATGTTATCCTATGGGCAAGATAGCCTTTCAATAGTGAAAAACGAAATTGGCAGTATTTCACTATCAAGACATGTTACCCACACTAGTAACACCAAACAAAAACCGGGACGTCTGGTCAACCTACCTTTGAGGCCCGAAAATAGAGCCCCCTTTCGAGGCCCTCCCCAAAAAAACTGGGGGGGCCTCAGTCCCCCACAGACCCCCCCCCCCCCACTTAAAGCCCTGTTGTGCTCTATTCTGCAGGTGTTGATAGTGCTCGCTTTGTTTGCCAACACTGCTTACCTTCACCACGGTTCTGTGCTCTGCTGTTTTGTTTCAGGGTTGTACTGACTCGCTTTGTAACTGTGAACAGTGTGTAGTGTGTCTAGTCGGGAGCCCTTTGCTGCAATGTGTTGTAATGTGTTCTGTGTGCCACTCACCGAGATAAGGACTTGGGAAGTTGCTGCATATTTGTGCCAGGAGCGGGATTTCAAGACTTGCTTACTGCCTGTATCCCGTTTTCGCTGTGCCTGGGTTGGCGTCTCCTGTCAGCGCTGCTTTCCTGACTGGCTCCCCTTGACTCGCTGGTGTGAGCGCGAGCTGCAATCTGCACGCTCAGTCAATCGCTCCCAGCTGGAGTCAGAAGGGTAGAGCCCAGCGTTACTAATCCCAGCGCGCCTAGCCCGGGGGACTGCGAGGACCAGAAACCCCAGCTGGGGTCAGCTGGTTCCTCTTCCCCCAGGCGACACGCCCACGGCCACGCCCACCAACGAAACGTACAAAAACAGAATCACAACCCGCGACGCGGGACGCGCGCGGGACCAAGCCCGGACAAAGGGCGGGCCGTCTGTGGCCGTCCGGGGACGACCGAGGACGGGACGGTCAATCCCTCTAACATCTGTATTAGGGATTCTTGAGCATTAATACTGAGATCAGGGTGCGCTACACCTTAATCTAGCTGAGACGATCACAACTAACTACGACCACTCGGCCTTAATATGAGGGCATTAAAACAATTACGCTCACGTACCATTTACATGAGACGTATGGGTACCGACGCAGCTGTTAGGAAATCAACTGATAAATCAATGAAACCAGGACTATTATCTTATACTCCAGCTATAAACAAATATTTCTCTACTCTCTCTACAAAAAATCATTCATCTGTATTTACATCAGAAGAACAGGACAAGTCAGAACACATCATGGATAGGGTAAAGCATGAAATGTCTATCTCTCCTGTTCAGAAACATCATGAACAAGATTTCCTAATTACAGAGAACAGCTTGGTAAAAACTCCTTCTCCTGTAGAATGCCAAACATCGCCCATAGATATTTCTCAAATAAAGTCTATAACACCGACAAAAGTACAAGACAATGTGCAAATCTTAGAACTATCTGTAGATAACAGCACGAAAGGAGAATATGAAAAATCAGAAATATTATTCAGTCAAAATCAGCCATTTACCAGTTCACCGGAAAAATCACCTAAACTCTTCTTCAATTGCGCTAATACCATTGACTCTAACTTTACAAATCTTAATTTAAAATCTGAAAACAGTGCTCCTCCCTTGTCAAAAGCATTATTTTCACTCCAGGAAATTCTAGAATCAGTACTTACCCATCTTGGACAAATTTTGGCCAACTCTGATGATACACTAGATGTTCAAATAGGAATCTTAAAATTTCTGGTTGAACAAAAAAGGAAAAAAGATTTATCCAAAATAATTCCCAATGATCGCGAATCAGGTAAAACCTCTTTAATAGAAGACTGTCAATCTAATGGGATAAAAAATCAAAATCAACTGGAAGTAAGTACTCAAACAACTGATGTGGTAATAATCGAGACCAAAACTAAAGAAATAAAAAATAAGAAACAACATCCTATTACCTACTCACTCAAAAAACTGTTTAAAGAAGAACCGGAAGCTACCAGCGGTAAAAATAATAAGATCTATCCCATCTTCTCTAGTAAAGAAACTAGTAACAACCCAGATCATATAACTTGGGATACACAACTAGTGTCATCGGGAGTTATTACTGATCAGGAACCAAGTCAGATAGAAAAGACTGGAAAAAGTAATGAGCGGGAAAAAGCAAAGGGTAAGAAAAGGAGAAGAAAGTCTTTGCGAAGAATACAGAAGAAAAAAGGGAATAAACTTAAATTCCAAAAATCCATACCATCAAGTTGTGAGAGTTTTCAATTAATTAATAATACAACTCAAGCAATAACTCCACTGGTGAACACACTGAATCCAAAAGCAGAAGAATACCGGCCGATGACAGAATATCGATCACCTGTGCACAAGTCTATGGTCATCAATTATTTGGACGAAGTGCAATCTCAACATTGGGAAAAAGTCGCATCAAAACTTATCATAATAGAGGAACTGTTTCCAACAGACAAAATGCCTCTCAATCGCGGCAGAATAATTAACCTTTTGCAAGAAATTTCATCCTTGAACTCTATTACAAGTAAAGAAATCGACCTGGTACTTTTTCCAAAGAAAGACAACAATAAATTAGCACAGGTATCCTTTTTTTCTCCAGTTCTTCCCAGAATAATCATCAGAGAGAAGGAAATTCTCCACAGAAATGGTTACGATGTATATTCAGTACCCGATCTCAAAACCAATGCACAAATTAATTGCATAAATGGACAAGTTCAGAGAAGAAATGATGACTATGGTATCAAAAAGGGAGAAGGTGTATCAAATAACAACAGAAAGGACATACTCCAAATACAAGTAAAGCATGGTGAGAGGTCAGTCTGGTCTCGGGAACCAAAAACAAGTGATACCGAGATCCCTAAAACATCCTGGGCATGGCTATCAGAGACTCTAAATAGCAAAAAATTGGATAAACCGCAACAACATCAGGTTTAGCAAAGGATTGTTGTTATTAACTTGGAATTTGGCAGGGAAATCTGTTAAAAAAATGAAAATTGCAACTAAGGATTCCCCAGACATTATAGCCTTGCAGGAAACATGGTCGATTGATCCCTTCAAACAAAAAGGGTATTACGTCCACGAAACACCGGCAAAAAAATCAAAAAGAGGACATGCCAAGGGAGGTCTGGCCTTTCTACTTAAAGAAGAATATTCCTGGTCACAAGTAATAATAAATACGAACACGGAGAATCTGCAATGTATCAGGATATCACTTAAACCTCAATCATCAGCCACGAAAGAAAAAATATTACTCTTTAATGTTTATGTGCCTCCTAATAGTAATTATGACTCACTGTTTGACCACCTGATGGAGACTATCTTGCGTATTATAGCAGACCATCTCCATATACCATTTATCATCATGGGAGATCTAAATGCTAAAATCTCTAATAATGAACTCAAGAAATGGGCACATTTACTCAAAGAGGAAGCGTTGGAAACATCTCTCCCAGAGTTACCGAAAGGAGTCAAATCGGATAAGAGAGGACGCTCACTCTTATCAATTCTCCCGATACTGAATGGGACAATCTTAAATGGTAATACCAACGGAGATAGACCGGCATCTTACACGAGACGGGGAAATGGACGTCCCTCTATCCTCGACTACTTTATATGTGGGACTGGAGAGAAAGAACAATTTACCCAACTCTCGATTCAATTTAATGAGGAAAGCGACCATGCACTACTATATTTAACAACTAACTGGAATGTCTTGACCTCTTTTCAGAACCAGTCAATATTTTATAAACCAAATATGGAAGTAAGCGAAAAAAAGGGCTGTTTATACTGGAGTATTGAAAATTTAGACCATTTGAGTACTTTATTTTTACACACTCAATTATTGACTACTACTTATTCAGATGATCCTATAGAGAATTTTGAACTTGTCATCGACAAACTTAAGCTTGCCTTACAAAATAAATTACAAACAGATACACAGGTAAAAAGTAAACGTAACAGTAAAAACAAAAATTGGAATCAACCGAATATAAAACAACTAAATAGGCTGATCAGAGCCCAGTATTTGAACTTCTCGCCAGAAATAAAAACGGAAATTAATAGACTAAAGAACCAAATACGGAGAGAAAAAACCAAGCAGAAAAAAATGAAACAGGACTTTAACTGGATTGATATTCAACTGGCAGCTAAGCAAAAAAATCAACGCAAATACTGGTCCCTGATCGCGAAATTTACTGGAACCAAAAAAAAGCTAGAAGCAACTCCAGTTTCAGAGGAAGATTGGGATATATACCTCAGTGAGTTGTACAAACCAAATCAGCTTAATAAGGTAGGAGAGGCAGAAGAACGATCAATGGAAACAAATGAGTTTAAGATCATTAAAACTTCGTCAGTATCTATCGCTTTGAATATAAAAACAGCAAGAAGCACGGGCGCTTCAGGCCCCGATCAAATTCCTATTAAGATCTACCAACTTGATCGGAAAAATTGGGGTCTGGTGCTCTCACCGCTTTTTAACTATATATTCGACACCTGCAAAATGCCAAACTCCTGGAAGGGAAGCATAATCATCCCGATTTACAAAAAAGGGGAAAAATCTATACCAGGAAATTACAGGCAAGTAGCACTAATGGACGCGGCTGGGAAGATATTTGCAGCAGAAATCCTGGACAGATTGAAAGACTGGGCATTCACAAATGGACACATCCCGATGTTTCAGTCTGGATTTCGCCCGAATCACTCTGTCACAGATAACATAGCGATCTTCCAGACAATTTTAGATAAATACACACTGGGGAAAAAACAACCTATCTATACAGCGTTCATTGACTATTCGACGGCCTTTGACCGAGTCGACAGACCGACACTGTGGTCTAAACTAAGAAGGATGGGCATTTCTGAATCACTACTACAACTCATAGTGAACTTACACAGCAATACCTGGTGTCGGGTTCAAATGGGGCGCGATAAGGGCCTGACGAAGAAAATATTGACTTTTAATGGCCTGAAGCAAGGGTGTCTTTTGGCTCCTATTTTATTCTCTCTGTATATAAGTGATCTTCCTGCCGAACTCCAACTAGGACGATGCACTCCTCCAAAGATTGCCAATGAGTGCATACACACATTGATGTATGCGGATGATATTGTCCTCTTTGACCTCACTCCGTTTGGACTCCAGAATCTCATAGATATCTTACACAATTACTCAAGGAAAAATTACCTTATCCCAAATATAAATAAAACCAAAGTGGTTGTATTTTCAAAAAAGAAGAAATGTGTAAGGTACGAATGGAAGCTAGGAGGAAAAAAATTAGAACAGGTAAACGAGTATACATACCTTGGGAGAATTTTTTCAAATAATATGAACAACACCAAACAAATAGAACATCTTAAAAGGAAGGCGGATCTGCATGCTGGGGCCCTGTCACGTTTATACTCAGCCGCTGGGAACAGACATTTCTTTGCACTATTGCAAGTCTACAAAGCGAAGATTCCACCACTTATGTCTTATGCCTCAGAATATATCCTTACAAAACAATGGGTATATATGGACCAACAAGAAGGCAAAATATTAAAAAAACTAATGAAAGTTCCCACATCTACACCGGTACAGGCATTGAGAATTGAATGCTCCATCACGAGTGCATATGCCACTTCAATAACAAGCATCATCAGGTGGGCTTATAATTTACTACATTCAAAAGAAGGAACTTTGAGATACTTGTTAAAAGCTGAAACATTTAAAAAAGATTCTGCTCACTTTACCTTTTTTAAAAATATGGAAGTTGCATTCCAGCTTGCGAAAACTAGTCTGGAAATTCTGTCAACCTGGACGCCGGCACAACTAAAACTCTTCTTAAAAAACTTCTCGCCCAAATTGAGCTATGAGCTAGACCATAACCATTGTAAAAAACTATCTGTGTATAGGACCTATGCTGACTCTCAGGAATACAAACAAAAACAGTTGTATTTAGGATACACTCTGGCACATGGTGCAAGGCGAGCGATCTTGATGCTGCGCCTAGGTATACTCCCAGTATTAACTTTTTGTTCTTCGTGGAGTCCGGATAGAGCTGTGATATGCACCCTCTGTCAAGGGGGCATACAGGATTTGGCACACCTTCTTTTTATCTGTCCTAACGAGAAAATTGTAAATGCAAGGTTATCATGTATAGAACCCATCTTCAGATCTTGTAGGATTGTTAACACTAAGGACTTCTTAACACTATGTAAAAATCCACCTAATGAATACGTTTGTTATAGAATTTTTAAGTTTTTGAAAATTTCGTTGAAAATGTATTAATTGTATGAATTTTTATTGTATTTTTATATTTTAACAAATTTGTGGTCCTCAATAGAGTACCGTAACAAATAAAACTTTTTGACTTTGACTTTGTGTTCTGTGTGCTTCTCTTACTTGCATTCTACATCCATACATTCTCTTGTGTGGTTAAAGAGTTTTGAAGGCACGGCTCGTGCTGAGTGGTGTCTTCTTTATAGCAACTATAATGCTTCCTCGAGATGGGCCGTCACTGCCCGTCACATCTACCAAGAGGCCCAGGAGCCTTCCGTGGTGCCCTGCACTGCGGGGGCCACTGGCATTCTCACTGTTAGGCTGTCTGGGGGCCCTGCGCTTACCCTGGAGCAAAGGCCTGACAGTAGCTGTGCACATCGCATGCAGTGTACAGCTCATGGCTGCAATCGCACAAAGGCACCACCTTCTGAGCCGAGTGCCCTCTCATTGGTTAACAATAACACCTCTCATTGGTTAACAATAACACCTGTTCTTTATAGCGCATAGAAACATCATGCGCTGTGTGAAGCGCCTGAGACACAAGTCATGCCGGCCTATTCACCGCAGGCTGGCTCTGAGTTCCTTCTAAAGGGGTCGAGTAGACCCTCAGCCCCCCAGCTGTGTGCCCACTTCTAAGCCCCGCTTCCGGCGGGGCTCTTCCGGTGCACACACCACTGGTGTCCACGTGCAGCTTGCGGGGGCCACAAGTCACTTAGACGGAGATACAACGTGTGCACATACATTATACATGTGCGGAGTGTCAGCAGGGGGTGTTGCATTATTTGGTTCGAGCTCATCACGCTCTCACGTACCTCCGAAGAGAACACAAAACTTAATAAATAATACAATTTGCTGCCTGGTTGTGCATGCATGATCCACTTTCCATTACCCAATAATTCGCTTTACAAGCTCGCTAAGAGCATTGTGTTGTCGAGGGCTAATTGTTTCATGGTCGACAAAGCTACACAACAGGCCTCTTTCTCAAAACGAATCCACAGCCACTCTGCAGATATTCAGTAAGGTCATTAATTCCACGCGCTTCGTATAGCGCCTGGGACTTAGCAGCCATTTGAGGCGCTACGCGTGGTGCATTCGAAAGCTACATGTGTACTTTTCAGATCTGTGCAGACCCACACACCTCGGCGTCCCACTTAGCACCCAGGGTCACCCTTTGCAATCCCCCTCTGCTGGGAGTTCCTTTCAGTATTGATTTGTACTGTACATTTAGGCTTTTCGCCTTCTGCTTTTGCAAGGAGATGGCAGCGAGGAGAATTAATGTACGAGCTACTTACCTTCGGTAACGGTGTTTCTGGTAGAGACGATTCTAGCCGCAGATTCCTTAACAAACAATTATCCCCAGGCGTAAGACTGGATCCGGAAAACTTTTCTGCCACAGCATCCCCGCGCGCCGGGGGGACGTCACTACGTGACTCCACCCTGACGTTGTCCGCGTCCATGACGTCAGCGAGGATACATAAGTCTCACCCGGGCGCGCCTACGTCAGTTTTCTTCGGAGAACTTTTCCGCGCCACAACGCAAAGCTATCACAAACAAAACTGTGAGAATACTGGAACAGTGTGCGAAGACCCAGCTATACAGAAGGGACAGAAATGAAAAGTGAGGAACACAACACCATCCAGAATAGTGCCAGGCACTAAGGCACCAAGTAATGAAAGAAAAGAATAGAGCGCAACTACTGTAAGCAAGCCTGCAACCAACATAATGCCCCCCTGGAGGCAGAAAGCATGTAAAAGAAAAGGGCACAGCAGACGAAGAAACCTGCAACCACCGCCCGGAGCCAAGAAGGGTTCCAAGGTCAGAATGGAAGAGTAATGACAAGTCATCCCCCAACAACACAAGCAGGGGGGATCTCCTAAAAAGAACTGAGGGTCGATACCCAGCGGGACCTCAACCCCAAGGTTTGTAAGAGTCAGAAGTGTAAGCAACACAAGGAAGCAGAGCACAACAAATCCTACATTGGAGACCAAATGCAGGGGCACAGGAGTACCCAGGCGGTCGCCCACCAATCACCAGAAAGGACGGAAAGGAGCAGCAACAACAACAAGGCGAGCATCTCCCTAGGGACAGAGTAAGAAAAAGGCACTCTCAAAGTACTGCCGCCCTGAAGCAGGCGAGTGCAGAAGACCGAGAAGGGTCCTCGCAGAAACGGGGAGGAAGGGCGGGTCGTGAAGGAATCTGCTGCTAGAATCGTCTCTACCAGATACACCGTTACCGAAGGTAAGTAACTCGTACATCTGATAGAGACTACTAGCCGCAGATTCCTTAATGTAGAATATATACCCTAGCCATACCCAAAGGGGAGGAGGGTCTGCAAGAGGACCTCCAGCTCAGACGAGCACAAGACCCCCAATAGGGGACCAGTCACAGGGTCAGGGAAAAAGCCCCATCCACCGCAACAGGGGATGAGTCACAGACCCTGAGCCAAAGAGAACCTCAGCATCATAGAGGAACACCTGCCCCCACAGGGGATTTATTTATTTATTTTCAGAGTTTTATAGAGCGCGGACAAGACCCTTGCGGGTATCAGAGAGCTTTACAGTACATGTGAAAGATAATGATAACATAAGTCCAAAAGAGTACATATAGCCAACGGGCAATCATAGAGAGGGGCATTGGAAGTGACCTGGAAAGTGAAGAAATACAGTACAGGACAGAAGTAACAATAAAAAAAATAACATCACTGAGGACGACAAAAAACGCAGCAGAAAGATGATGATAAAAATGCATTGATGAGCAATGGTAACGATAGATAGATTGCTTAGGTGGGCTAGATTGAAAACATATACAAAAGTACTTTCAGCAAACAAAAGGTCTATGGTCACGATGATTTTGCCATAAGAATGGCTTTTACTTCCCTTTTGAAAGCTGCAGTGGAGGGGTTCAGTCTAGTTTCCGGGGGGAGGGCGTTCCAAATCCTGGGCGCCATTCCAGAGAATGAGCGTTTGTATGTTTTTTTCTTGTTGAATCTTTGAGGCTTCAATAGGAGGTTTTCAGAGCTTCTCGTGGATCTTGTTCCACCAGAAGTGGTAAGTTTCTGTGTGAGGTAGTTGGGTGCATTGTGGTGAATGGCCTTATGCGTCATGCACGCTATCTTCAGGTGAATTCTGGCTTCAAATGGCAGCCAGTTAAGAGATTTAAGGTCAGGGGAGATGTGTGCCCTTCTTTTTGAGCCAGTGATGAGTCTCGCTGCCGCATTAGTAGAAGCTCTTAGGGGGGCAGTAGTAGCTGTAGGGAGGCCGCAAAGCGAGACACTACCGTAGTCCAACCGAGGAAGAACTAGAGCTTGCACCGCCATCTTGAAGTCATTGGCTGGTAAGAAGGGTTTCAGTTTCCTCAGGGTGTTGATCTGAAAGTTTGCTCCTTTAGTTGCGTTACTAATGTGTTTCTGCATGTTGAGGTTGCAATCCAGTGTTAAGCCCAAAGATTTCGCTGAGTCCACAATAGTTAGTTGTACGTTAAATGCAGTAAGGTGTTTAATCCACTCCTGCATTATGGGGACTTTGGCAGGAGGGGCTATTAGAAGGAAGTCTGTTTTTGAGGCATTCAATTTGAGGTGGTTCTCTGCCAGCCATGTTTGGGTGGTCTTAAGGGTAGAGTTAAGCAGGTTGATGTCTTCAAGAGTGTTGATCTTAAGGTAGAGTTGAGTATCATCAGCGTACATGTGGAATTGGACGTTGGTCGATTGTAGCAGATCTGCGAGTGGTTCCATGAATAAATTAAACAGTGTTGGTAAAAGCGAGGATCCTTGTGGGACTCCTAGCGTAACTGGGACAGGTTTGGAGAGGGTGTTGTTGACCTTGAATTTTTGGGTCTGGTTTTGCAGAAAGGAGGTAAACCAATTAAGCACTGATCCCGATAGGCCCATTCTAGAATTCAAAAGATCTATCAGGTTCTTGTGTTTGACTGTATCGAAGGCTGATGAGAGGTCTAGGAGGATAAGAAGGCATGATCCATTTTGATCCAGTATTTGGAGAGCATCATCTATGATGTGAGTCATGGCTGATTCGGTACTATGATCTGCTCGAAAGCCAGATTGGTGTTTGTTGAGTAGATTGAAGCAATCAATGTGTTTAGTTAATTGGTGTTGAACACATTTTTCCAGAAGTTTGGCCAACGTGGGAATGTTGGTGATAGGTCGGTAGTTGTTAAGGTCCGTAGGGTCAGCTGTGGGTTTCTTAAGGATGGGAGAGACCTGCCCCACCTTAAGTGAGTCAGGGATGCAACCTTGGAGAAGTGAGATGTTGATGTGTGATATGTGATAACGACAAATGAGGCAACCCAGCCTTCACCAACAGGAGAAGCAAGGGCAAAATGAAGGAGGCCAGAACACCTCAAGCCCAGTCAACGTACCAGGGACCTCCACCGGAAGCCCCAAGGTATAGACAACGCAGAGGGAGAAGAGCTACCTACTGACTCCAAGGAGAAAGGGCAGAAGTACAGCAAAAGCCCTCCACCGGAAACATACCCAGTGAAGAGGGCAGCCGAGCCCAACACAACGTGAAGTGAAGATAGAACAGAGTCTCAGCCATAAGGCAGGCAGAAGAACAAGAACATAATCTCCCTGATGGCCCCGCAGGACAAAAGCAGGAGCGCCAGGGCCCACGCCAAGGTGTCCGACCACAGAACAGAAGAGCAGGCAGGGGGTGGCCAGCTGCTGACAATGCTACGAAACTAAATGCCCGGACCATGTCGGGCTCAGAACAAGTACAAGGCTAGTAAACCGTCTGGAAGAACCCCACAGGGGATTTCCCCGGACAGAACCGATCCACAAGCAGTCTGATCGGCTAAAAAATAAGAGGAGTAATAGGTAGGATGGGCCAGACTGTCGACACAGGAAACTGCGCCCTCAGAAAAAACAGACAAAGGACCAGACAAAACGGCAGGCAAAGGTGAAACACTGCGTACAACGCCGTAGATGGCCAAGCCATGCCCCAGTAAGGACCAAAGACTGCACCACCGTAAACATCAACGCCAGGAAGGGCGAGGAACCCGCAAGGAGGAGTCCACACTCTCTCCGGGTAAGACAGAGCTATATAATAGCTACATGTACCCCACATAGGGTAGGACACAGCCCAAGAAGCATAGGAACCACTCTGAAGGAAAAAAACAATCCTGCGTCAGAGTACAAAATCATAGACCTGCGGCAGAAACTACAGAAGGCTTAGTAATCGGCCAGAAGACCCATTCGTACCAAAAAAGGGGCTGAACTAGCAGCCAACTGAAGAGCGGGGCCAACCAAGGACCCCGAGGGCACAGTATCCCTCACAGAAAGAGTAACAGCCCTCCAAAAAACAAATATCAGGAGCAAGTGGGAAACGTCTCCCACCAAGCCTGAAAGATCAGCAAACCAACCTACTGAGGAGGAGGAGGATGAGGACTGAGCCCCGCAAGAAGATGCTGAACGGCGGAGTCTGCATGAGTATTAAACAGGACCCCATCAAAAGGGAGGTCGACCAGACGCTCTCTAATATTTTCAGGGAAAACAGCATCGCGTAGCCAAGCATAGTGACGGAGAGCCACAGAAGTGGCCATAGCACGGCCGACAGCATCGGCAACATCCAAAGCCGCACAAAGAATAAATACGGCCAACTCTCTACCATCCAACACATGGCCCCACAGATCAGCACGGGCACCCTCATGGAGACATGAGAAAGAAGTGACTCCACAGAATCCCACAGGCTAGAAGTAGCCCTGGTAGCACACACACAGTGTTAATGTCTTCGTTGCTTCCAGTGCTGCCTTGAGGACACTTATGTCCCCATGATCCAGCCACCGGGCCTCCCAAGACGGAGGGAACACCACCACAGGCAAACACGGAAAGGCATTGCGCAGTAGAGTGCCTTGAGTAGAAGGGTGGAAAGAAAGGCAGACGGGGTCATGCGGAGCAGGACGAGGACGGTGCAGTAGTGCCTGAGGCACCGGAGCGCCTGAGGGAGGGCACCCAATCCCCCATAAGAGAATTATGGAGTAACGCTTCAAAAGGAAGGAACAACTCATGTCCACCAGAGCCCTGGTGTAGAATCTCCAAGAGGTTGTCTGTAGGAAATGGAGTGACAGGTTCACCCATCCTCAGAATACCAGTGGCCGTGGAAATAGGCCGAACAAAGGCAACACTGGCCTCAGTAGGGTGCAGCGGAGGTGAAAGTAATTCCTCCGTGTGTGACGGTTGCAGACTAAGCCGCCCATCCCCAAGTGCAGGGGGAAGCGGCCAGCCCCGGCATATAGGAGGATCCACAGAGGAATGGGGGACCTGAGGGGCCCCAGGGGAGGGCGGAGATGCCGGTGGAGAAGCCAGCCGCGAGCCACGGAAGGAAGGGTTCCAGGATTTAGGCCGTGGGGACAGCGTAGAGCCTTCCCCGGAAGATGCTGGTGAAAAGGCGACTACACGGCGCCCTGTCTCCAGGAAGTAACACACCAGCAGGTGACGGACCTCAGGAGAAGAAGGGACCTCAGGAGACTAATCCAGAGCCCGGCGCCAGCACGGCTTTGTGGAGTCAACCATCGGCGCCTGATCAACGGCGACCGGCGCCGGAGTAGGCCCATGTGGCGCTGGGCAGACTCCTGCCACCACGTGCGCTCTAGGAGAATGTGGCAAAGGCGCGGTGCTGAAATGGCGCCGGCTCAACCTCAGACGGGGCAGCCGCCCGTCTCGGTCCTCGGGAAGGCGCCCGAGGCTCCGGCCTCCACCTGCGACTCCACCGGAGCCGGAGAAAAAAGGCTCCTGGTGCCGACTCGACCTCTGGTGAGGCAGCAGCCTGCTCAGAGAATCGAGAGACACTCTGGGCCAAGCCCGGAGTCCCGGCGATCACCTGCGACACCACCGGGATCCCCGTAGGGATTTGCGGTGAGGCAGGGACGCTAGGTGCTGATGAGAGAAGCCCTGAAGGACTACACCTTGAGGGCGCCACCCTTCCACGACCTGAAGCCGAAATGTTGGACAGGCCGCATGTTCGAGCTGTCCCCCCTCCCCGCAATGGGACCAGGACCCTGGCTCTCCCTGCATCCCCAGCCAGAGTCCACAAACGACCACCCGAAGTACCCTGCAATCCCTCCACTACAAGACACCAGCTCCGGACCCAGCTGGCCCGGGTCACCATCTACCCCACCACATCGACCCGGCCGCCATCTTGGGGCACTGCAGCACGAGGCCGCGTGGCCTCAACTCGACCCTAACCCCGGGCCCGGCCGGCCCCGACATCGAGGCCCCACCATCCTCCCAGGAGGCAGAGTGACCACTTGGCGAGTCAATGGGAGAAGGAATCGTCAACGGCTCTCCTCCGCCAGGTGTCGATCACCCCAGGCCGCCTGGGCGCTGGCTCCACCCCCCTGCTGGGTGTCTGGACTCCCTCATCCCGGACCTCCCGGCCCCCAGGCGCGAGGGTCCGGACATCAAAGGGGACCAGACCTATAACTGGGGCAGGGCCAGACCAGGAAGGCAGTTGTATCCTGGAGTCGAGAGACCCGAGAAGAACTCATCCGTGACTTGGCCTGCTGGCGCTGCCGCGGCCCTCTGCCTCGTGAAACCATCGTCTTGGCCTGCTGGCGCTGCCGCGGCCCTCTGCCTCGTGAAACCATCGTCTTGGCCTGCTGGCGCTGCCGCGGCCCTCTGCCTCGTGAAACCATCGTCTTGGCCTGCTGGCGCTGCCGCGGCCCTCTGCCTCGTGAAACCATCGTCTTGGCCTGCTGGCGCTGCCGCGGCCCTCTGCCTCGTGAAACCATCGACTTGGCCTGCTGGCGCTGCCGCGGCCCTCTGCCTCGTGAAACCATCGACTTGGCCTGCCGGCGCTGCCGCGGCCCTCTGCTTTATGAGACTATCACCTTGGCCTGCTGGCGCTGCCGCGGCCCGATCCACAGACCCTCCAGCTCGAGGATTGTGAGCTCGCCTTTTACCACTACCTGTACCGATCCGGTACCAAGACTGTCCCGCTACCCCCTTTCCCTACAGAGACTAGAAGTGAGAGGACCCCCGGGTCCAAGTTATCCTGTATCGCTGATATCCTTGCCTTAAGAACCTTATATAAAGCCTTGAACTCGACTTGGTGTGGTGCCTGTTTGTGGGGAGGGAGGGTACTTGTCTGTACGATCGCCGGAGACGGTCCCCCTCGGGGATCTCTCCCTCGGTATCCGGCCGACCCTCAGGGTCCCCGTCTAACATTGGTGGCCAGCGACGGGATCCGAACCTACGCATAATCGTACAGAAAGTCACTCGCCCCACCACACACAACAACCATGTCAATAGAGAGCGGAACAACGGAAAAATTTCAGATGGAAAAATTGGAAGACTACAACCACCGGGAACTGAAGCAATATTGCATAGAACTTGGACTTCCAACCACAGGTCTTAGCACAAAGGAAGACTTCAAACGAGCCCTAGAAGCTTGGGCAGAAACGGGTACGGCCGTACCCCGAACACAAACAACCGAAACGAGCCCCGCACCAACTAAAGAAAGAGCGGATCTCTCCCTGGAAGAGATCCGAGAAAGAGAAAAAACCAGACTCCACGAATTAGAACTTGCCCGACTTCGCTTGGATGGGGAACTCAAGCTGGCAGAACAAAAAATAACCCTGGAACACTTACGGCTCAGGGAAGAGCGGGAAGACAAGCAAAGACAGAGGGAGCTAGAGGAAAAGAGACTAGAGTACGAACATGAGCGCAATCTCAAAGCACTGGAGATTCAGAAACAGAATAAAGACCTCGGGCTCCCCGAACGACCGACCCCGTCTGCCTCGACCGAGCCCAAGGTTCACATCCCCAAAGATGTCATCCGGGAATACCACAAGAACGATGATATCCAGCAGTGGTTTAAAGCCTATGAGGTGGCAATGACCTCCCACCGGATTCCCCGAAGCGATTGGGGAGCCGGATTATGGGGGAGGTTTGTCAACGAAGGGCGGGACGCCCTGCTGCAACTCCCGGACCAGCTAATGACCTCCTACGACCACATGAAGGCCGCCCTCCTCACTCGATACGGGCTCACACCTGAGATGTACCGCCAACGGTTCCGCGACTGCAAACGGATTCCGGGTACAACTTGGGTGGAGTACGTGAACTTTTTTAGCCGAGCCTTCGAGGGGTGGATCAAGGGCAACAAAGTAACCACCTACGAACAACTCTTTGACCTTATCGTATGGGAACACCTGTCGAACAACTGCTTCGTGGAGCTCCGGCAACACCTCCTGGACAGCAAGCTAACCGACCCTCGACAACTCGCCGCCGAAGCCGACCGGTGGGAAAGCACCCGAGTTGGCCGGAGCGCACCCAGCGAAGTATCCAGATCGTATCGCCCCCGAGGGGGAGGAGGAAGTCAGGGTCGGGGGAGAGACCCCGGCCCCTCGTCACCCCCCAGAAACCCCTCGACCCCGGTTGGCCGGGGAAGCCCTGCCGTCCGGGCCGGTTTCCGGGCCAACATTACGTGCCACAGGTGCCAGCGACCCGGCCACTACGCCAGTGATCCCAACTGCCCAAAGAATCCGAACACGACTCCCCGCCAAGTTGCAGCGGCGGCCCTAGGGGAAGAAATAATCCCGGAAGACCAAGAGGAGTACGAGACCGATCCCTCGGAATGGGCACCCGCCGCCATGGCACTGGTCTGCTTAGGGGAGAGAGACATGATTCCGCGGGCCCCCCTTCCCGCCAACACACAGAAGTACGGTCAATGGGTTAACATCAATGGTCGCCGGGCGGAAGCCCTCCGCGACACCGGGGCCAGTGTAACGGCGGTCCGACGCCACCTCGTCACTCCAGACCAAATCTTGCCGAACATTCTTTGCCCTGTTCGATCAGCCGACAACTCCGAAAGCCTATGCCACATGGCCTGCGTCCCCTTCGAGTGGGGAGGAGTAACAGGGATGTTAAAAGTAACTGTCCGCGATGATGCCCCCGTGGACTGCCTCCTAGGAAACGACCTTGAAAGCTCTCCCTGGGCAGCTGTCGAACGGAGGGAGCACCTGGGGATGCTTGGCCTCCCCGAATGGGTCTGCGTCACGACCCGGTCCATGACCGCCCGCGCGGTCCCCAGCCCAGAAGAGCCCGAGTGGCCAGAACCTCCTCCCACGCTCATCCCAGAGGAGGCCGCCCCAGAAGCCAGTCCCTTGACCCAAACCGAAGAAGGACCCGACCAGCTTCGGGACGTCCCTGACCTGGCACAATGGCGGCAGGAGGGAGGCCCCACGCAGGAACAATTCCGGGCCGAACAGAAAACATGTCCCGCTCTCGAAGGACTCCGGCAGCAAGCCCTGGCCCAGAGCACCGGGGATACCTCGGGGGCCCACTGGATCTACTGGGACCAAGACCTGCTCTACAGCGAGCAGAAAATTGCAGAACTAGGGGCCAGTCGGGTGCTGGTGGTGCCCCTTCGCTTCCGAGACTTCCTCCTGAACTTAGCCCACGATGTCCCCCTTGCCGGACACCTGGGGCAGGATAAAACCTACGACCGCCTGGTGACCCATTTTTTCTGGCCCCACATGCGGAAGGATGTCACCAACCACTGCAAGGCCTGCCCCACCTGCCAGGCCAGCGGAAAAAGTGGCCGAAAAATCAAAGCACCATTACAACCCTTTCCTGTCGTCACCACCCCGTTTGAACGAGTGGGAATAGACATTGTGGGGCCCCTCGACCCTCGAACAGCCCAAGGACACCGGTTCATCCTGGTCCTTGTAGACCACGCCACCCGCTATCCCGAGGCCATCCCTCTTCGGACTGTGACGGCCCCCGTGGTGGGCCGGGCCCTGATGGGGATCTTCTCCCGGGTGGGGTTCCCCCGGGAGGTCGTCAGTGACAGGGGCACGAACTTTATCTCCAGATATATGAAGTCCCTCTGGCAGCAATGCGGGGTCACCTACAAATTCACGACCCCCTATCACCCGCAAGGAAACGGACTGGTCGAGAGATTCAACCGCACCCTCAAGGGGATGATTATGGGTCTAGAAGAACCCCTTCGACGCCAGTGGGACGTACTGCTTCCATGCCTCCTGTTTGCCTATCGGGAGGTCCCGCAGAAGTCCCTCGGCTTCAGCCCCTTTGAACTACTGTACGGGCACCCCGTCCGGGGCCCCCTCAGCCTAGTCAAGGAAGGTTGGGAGCAGCCTCCCCAGAAAACTCCCCCGGACATCTACCGGTATCTCCTGGCTCTCCGCAACCAGACCCGGCGGTTCCGAGACACCGCCAAAGCCAACCTCGAGGCCAGTCAGGAGGACATGAAGAGGTGGTACGATCAGCACACGTCCTCCATTGAGTTCGAACCTGGACAACAGGTCTGGGTGATGTCCCCGGTTGAGCCCTGTGCCCTCCAAGACAGATGGTCCGGGCCCTTCAAGGTAATCGAACGCAAGGGGCCCGTCACCTATTTAATCGACATGGAGACTGCCCGGAACCCCCTACGGGTCCTCCATGCCAACAGGCTCAAACCCCATTTTGTGCGATCCGAACTCAGCCTCTTGATGGCTACCGATACTGGGACAGAAGAAGACTCCGAACCCCTTCCGGACTTACTGAGGGCCCTCGAGCAGGATGGCTCAGTGGAAGGGGTCCAGCTCTCCGAGGCCCTGTCCCCGGAGCAACGCCAAGACTGCCAAACGCTCCTGAGGCAGTTCGCCTCCCTGTTCTCCCTCACCCCCAGAGTCACCCCCTGGTGCCTCCACGATGTGGACACCGGGGACAGCCCTCCTATTCGACACCGAGCATACCGCGTACCGGACCGGGTACGAGCCTGCATCCAGACCGAGGTGTCCAAGATGCTGACCCTAGGAGTGATCGAACCCTCAGACAGTCCCTGGGCGAGCCCGGTCGTCCTGGTTCCCAAGGCAGCTGCCCCGGGCGTTGCCCCTGAGCTCCGGTTCTGCGTGGACTATCGAGGGCTGAATGCAGTTACCCGGACTGACGCTCATCCCATCCCCCGGGCAGACGAGCTAATTGACCGGATGGGGGCCGCCCGCTACCTGAGCATCTTCGACCTAACAGCGGGTTACTGGCAGATCGGCCTCACCCCTAGGGCCCAAGAACGATCCGCCTTCTCTACCCCAGACGGGCACTACCACTTTAAAGTCATGCCCTTCGGCATGAAAAACGCCCCGGCAACGTTCCAACGGCTGGTAAACCAGGTACTGGCGGGCCTGGAAGACTTCAGCGCCGCCTACCTGGACGACATTGCTGTGTACAGCCACCAGTGGACCGACCACCTCCGCCACCTGCGGGAGGTTCTACACGCCCTCCAGCAAGCCGGGCTCACCATCAAGGCCAGCAAGTGCCAAGTTGGCCAAGGGTCCGTGACCTACCTGGGACACCAAGTGGGAAGCGGGCTGGTGGCCCCTCTCCAACTCAAGATTGCTGCCATCCAGGCCTGGCAACCCCCTACGAGCCAAACGGAGGTCCGGGCCTTCCTGGGGCTCACCGGATACTACCGGCGGTTCGTGAAGGACTATGGCAGCATCGTGGGGCCCCTCACAGAGCTCACCTCCAAAAAGAGCCCCAAAACCGTCAACTGGACCCCGGACTGCCAATCAGCCTTCGAGAAGCTAAAGACCGCCATGTGCACGGCCCCCGTGCTCCAGGCTCCCGACTACAGCCGGGAATTCATTGTGCAGACGGACGCCTCCGATCATGGTGTGGGGGCCGTCCTCTCCCAACTCAACACCGAAGGGGTCGACCATCCGGTGGTCTTCATCAGCAGACGCCTCTTGCCCCGAGAACAGCGCTGGAGCACCATTGAGAGGGAGGCCTTCGCCGTAGTCTGGGCCCTCAAGAAGCTCCGGCCATACCTCTTCGGCACCCACTTCCGGGTGCAAACAGACCACCGACCCCTGCAATGGCTGATGCAAATGCGGGGGGAGAACCCGAAGCTGTTGCGCTGGTCCATCTCCCTGCAGGGGATGGACTTCACGGTGGAACATCGTCCAGGCCAGGACCACGCCAACGCCGACGGCCTGTCACGCTTTTTCCGCCTCAGCGAGGAGAGTCCCCAGGAAGATGGCTGACTCTCCCCGCCTTCAGCTGGGGGGGACGCATGTTGGACAGGCCGCATGTTCGAGCTGTCCCCCCTCCCCGCAATGGGACCAGGACCCTGGCTCTCCCTGCATCCCCAGCCAGAGTCCACAAACGACCACCCGAAGTACCCTGCAATCCCTCCACTACAAGACACCAGCTCCGGACCCAGCTGGCCCGGGTCACCATCTACCCCACCACATCGACCCGGCCGCCATCTTGGGGCACTGCAGCACGAGGCCGCGTGGCCTCAACTCGACCCTAACCCCGGGCCCGGCCGGCCCCGACATCGAGGCCCCACCATCCTCCCAGGAGGCAGAGTGACCACTTGGCGAGTCAATGGGAGAAGGAATCGTCAACGGCTCTCCTCCGCCAGGTGTCGATCACCCCAGGCCGCCTGGGCGCTGGCTCCACCCCCCTGCTGGGTGTCTGGACTCCCTCATCCCGGACCTCCCGGCCCCCAGGCGCGAGGGTCCGGACATCAAAGGGGACCAGACCTATAACTGGGGCAGGGCCAGACCAGGAAGGCAGTTGTATCCTGGAGTCGAGAGACCCGAGAAGAACTCATCCGTGACTTGGCCTGCTGGCGCTGCCGCGGCCCTCTGCCTCGTGAAACCATTGTCTTGGCCTGCTGGCGCTGCCGCGGCCCTCTGCCTCGTGAAACCATCGTCTTGGCCTGCTGGCGCTGCCGCGGCCCTCTGCCTCGTGAAACCATCGTCTTGGCCTGCTGGCGCTGCCGCGGCCCTCTGCCTCGTGAAACCATCGTCTTGGCCTGCTGGCGCTGCCGCGGCCCTCTGCCTCGTGAAACCATCGACTTGGCCTGCTGGCGCTGCCGCGGCCCTCTGCCTCGTGAAACCATCGACTTGGCCTGCCGGCGCTGCCGCGGCCCTCTGCTTTATGAGACTATCACCTTGGCCTGCTGGCGCTGCCGCGGCCCGATCCACAGACCCTCCAGCTCGAGGATTGTGAGCTCGCCTTTTACCACTACCTGTACCGATCCGGTACCAAGACTGTCCCGCTACCCCCTTTCCCTACAGAGACTAGAAGTGAGAGGACCCCCGGGTCCAAGTTATCCTGTATCGCTGATATCCTTGCCTTAAGAACCTTATAGAAAGCCTTGAACTCGACTTGGTGTGGTGCCTGTTTGTGGGGAGGGAGGGTACTTGTCTGTACGATCGCCGGAGACGGTCCCCCTCGGGGATCTCTCCCTCGGTATCCGGCCGACCCTCAGGGTCCCCGTCTAACACGAAACCTTCGGGCCGGAGACGCCGGCGACACAGCTGAAGTCCCAGCGCAAGGCAAGGGATCCGCAGACGTCACAGGAGGTGGAGGAAGGGCCAAAGAAGCCTGCAGCGACACCACGTAGTCTGTCATTTGGGCCCTAATCTCCTCCGCGCTGGGGGACGTCAGGTAGGTGGGCGACACGTGGGGCCGCATGTCCCGAGGGGAGTCGGCGCCCACCGCGGCCTCGGAGACATACTGAAAGACCTACCAGCCGGTGAGCCACGCCCAAAGGGCCGCGGTGAAAGGCGATTCTGCAGACGAAACCGACGGTTCCTTGCCTCCGAAGTAGGGGACGGACGCTGGGACGACATCGACCTGGACAGGCGTGCCGACAGCAGCTTCATCTGGCGCTCCCACCGTGATTTAGGTGTTGGCAGGCGTCGGAGCTCTCCGAGTCGTGGTGTGCACCCAGGCACCACATGCCAATCGGATGAGGGTCCGTCGCTGACATGAGACGTGCATAGGAGGTACATGTCTTGAAGCCCGAAGGCATTCGCACACTGTTCCACTAAACGCCAAAGCGTAAAAAGAGAATGGAAGGCATGAAACCGGCCTGGATAGAATCCGGATCCGCGTTGCACGCGGAAAGAGAAAAAACTGACGTAGGCGCGCCGGGGTGGGACTTATGTATCTTCAATGACGTCATGGATGCGGACGTCAGGGCGGAGTCACGGGGTGCCGTCCCTTCGGCGCACGGGGATGCTGTGGCAAAAGAGTTATTCGGATCCAGTCTCACGCCTGGGGGTAATTCTGGGTTAAGGAATCAGCGGCTAGTCGTCTCTATCAGATAATGTGTCTTAGTTACGACTAAATTCCAATCAGAACCAGTCAGCACTCCACAGGCGTCAGCTAGGAGTAGCAAGGGTAGCTGTTCATGCCATCGGCTTGCCCTATGGCACCCCTGGCACTGCGGCTGCCACCGCTGGACTCTGCGGTCACTGAAGAAGTGTCAGGCACAAAATTAAGCTGACTCTAAAAACTCTGCTTACTTCCTGCAGTCTCCACTCGATACCAGTGACGTAGCAACCGGTACGAAATAGGAGGCTGTTGAGTGCCTAAGAGTGGGACAAGGGGTCACTTCTCATGTCACTGGGCATCTGACGACACTTCCTCAGCGCGGCCCCTGGGGCCCAGGCGCCATCTTGTGCACTCAAAGATGGAGGCTATCTATCCCTGGAGGACGAGAGGCGGAAGCCTGGGGTGTTAAAAAGAAACAATGAAGCCACCCTCCCGTTTAAAAAATCAGTGTTAGTCAGTTGGCTTAAGAGTTAGAATGGTGGCGGAGAGAGTCTGTGGAAGCCTGTGTCTGGAAGATTCCAAACCTGTGTCTAGTCGCTAAGTACCTCGCTGTCTGCAGCAGACTCTTGACCCACTGAGTTTTCTAGTTTTTGACTCTCACAGTCAAACATCTAAGGAGAATTTACTGCAAATAACGAGGTCCTGCTATTTTGGACACAACATGCCTCACATATGGCCTTTGGGATTTCCAGAGTGCTGCATTTTGTCAAAAAATATAGCCTTGCTACCAAGTAGCTACTTTACTCTACAATGGCGCCAGAGTCTTACATTACAGAAATCTATACTTTCAAAGCGAAAGAAAAGTAATGAGTACATTAGCCGTGGGCATGCAAGTGTCACCATTGGCGAGCCCAGGCTGGGTGACCAGGCTCACACGTCGCTGCTTCAGGGGATGGGGTGGAACAAGGGTCCGTTGAGAGGAGTCCTGCAACACCTGGGTGACCAGGGTCAGACGCCAAGACATGTGTTGGCCAAGACGGTCGGTTGAGGGGAGCTATACAACACCTGGGTGAAGAGGCTCAGATGCCACAGCTTCAAGACGGTCAGTTGAGTAGAGTCATACACCATCTGGGTGACAAGGCTCGGACGCCGCTGCTTAAAGACATGTGGTGGCCAAGACGGTCATTGAGTGGAGTCATACAACACATTGATGACCAGGCTCAGATGCCAAAGCTTCAAGACGTGTGGTGGCCGAGATGGTCAGTTGAGGGGAGTTCTACAACACCTGGGGGACCAGGCTCAGACGCCGCTGCTTCAAGACATGTGGTGGCCAAGACGGTCAGTTGAGTGGAGTCATACAACACCTGGGAAAGCAATCCCAGCCATTGCTGATTCAGGAAACTAAGTGCCCATGAGAGGAGTCATACAACACGTGGGTGACCATGCGTAGCTGCTTTTGATTCAGGACACAAGGGTCCATTGAGAGGAGTAATACAACATATGTGGGTGACCAGGGCTAACTGCTGCGGATTCATGACACAGCATGGCCACAAAGGTCCAATGACAGGAGGTGTAGGAGAGTAGGGTCTGCAATCCTATGGTCACCCCAGATTTTTGCTTTTTGCTTCACAGGTTTACGACTGTCCCTGGCTGTGGGCCTGCTAATCAGACCCACAGCCTAGCTGTTCTCTCTCTAAATTGACATCCATGTACTTTAGGTGCATTTACCAATTGGTATTGGGACACCTTATCAGCCCCTGTACAGTGTACCTTAGGTACCCAGGGCATAGGTGAACCCAAGGCCTACCAGGGGCTGAAGCATGTATTATGCCACCCCTGGCTGGCCATCTAAAACAGACACAACTGGCTGGTAAGACAGCTGGGGCAAGGTGGTGGAATCACCCTTTGCTGTAGATATAGTATACCTATATCTAACCCCAAAATGGACACATATATTCCTATCAGTCACTCCTATGGCAGGCCTTCTCAATCCTGAAGGCAGAGTGCTTGGAATTATGCGAGATGGTGCTCTAGCATGAGCGGAGCCTGTCTGCAGCTTGCGGAACCAAGTCCTTATAGCTGTTCCATGATAACGCTATACCATATACTCTTAAGTGCCTTATAATCCTCGCGGTTATTGCTAACTTTGGTATAGCATTATCAAAACATGTCGAGTAAGGTGTCATACGAATTGGAATACTACCCCCTCGCCAGTTCTGGCGACGGGGGTAGCATTCCACCCTTTTAGAGGGACACGATATGTATGTAACTGTGAACCCCGGTTAAAGTTAAACGAAGCCTCAGCATCACAAAATGGATGCTGCCACCACAGACACAAGTCTGACCTCCTGCTGCTGGGAGTCCTTCCAGCGAGGGAGTACTGGACAAAGGGTTTCCTGCCTTGGGAGGTGCTAGCACCACCCCAGACAGGATTTTGTGTATTGAGGTAGGGAGGGCTGAAAGGAATGAGACATGCCTGGGGCACACAAGGTGTCCCTGTGCATACCCCGGTTCAAACCAGTTGCTGGGGCACTCCAGTCCCAGCTCAGGCGCGAAACCGGACAAAGGATAGGGGGTGTAACCACCCCCCTTCCTGGTCCCACCCAGGGGAGGGACCTAGTCACCAGTACAGCCCCCATTAGCAGGATAAAGGTAGGAGCTGGTCCAATTCCAAATTAGATTATCCTGAACTACTCTACAAAGAAGAAACTCTGGACTTCGACGTTCTGCTCCACAGAAGACTGAAGAATCTCCCTTGTGGGCAAGGAGTGTCCACCCTGCAACTACAGGCACCATCAAGCGTCCTAGCGGTTCACTTTGTCGTCCTTCCTGCCGGAACCAGACCTCAGAGCCCGACGAGACCCGGATTCCCAGACCTCTCCGACCTCTACTCACATCTGCAGCACAGCTGAGACCCGTGGGTGCGACGAGACACGTGGGACCGGCAATCTTGAAGAAACTGCACTTCGCTTCCAGCACGACTTCAGAGGCATCCTCGAGTAAGTGCTTTGGGGATTGAGAAGCCCCAGCCCCGAGCAGCTCCTGCACCGAAGACCAGCCCCCCAGCATCCACGAGATCTGCGTGGGGCCCTTTTGCCTGGTTGCTGCTCGACGCGTTGTCTGGTCACTTGCCGGCTGGCTAGTGGCCTTCTAGACGACGATCCTTGAAATCTGCACCGCTGGTCTGGTTGCTCCAGACTGGCCCTTGCTCCCTCCCAAAAGAGGAGCACCCCGGACCCTCCTGATCCGCACCAGACGCTGTTTCCACTCACCGCGTGGGTTGCCTTTGCCAAGGCCTGTTGACTCCAAATCCGGATCCGACACCGCCAACAGCGAGAGCCTGCGTGGGACAGCTCGTGCCTCCCTCCTGGTCATCGAAGACACCGCCTGGTCCACGTGGCTACAGAGACAAGCGTCCACCCTTCACCTGATCGCGACGACAGCATCTGGTTCCTTCCTGGTTCCACACCGGTCACTGGCTAGTGACTTTGAACACTTTCCCCTCTGCTTTCAGGTCCTCTTCTTCCTCGATCCACCCTTGGATCGCACAGGACATCTTCCTCCTGGTCGCCTGCAGCATCTTTCTTCAAGGCTCCATTGACTTCAACGCGGAAACCCGACACACTTTCACACCTATGCACCCGCAGTCCGTGGGTGAGGTAACGAAAGCATTTCGGTGCTCATAGGTAGATTGACTCTCCTAGTGTCCAGATATCCAGTCGTTTTAGTCCTAACTAGTCGGAACTGTCTGTTACTTACCTTTTCGTAATTTGTTCTGCCCATTGACTTTGTTCCGCATCTCGCGTGTGAGTTCACACTCTGCACACGTGTCCCGTGGGCCTCCTGCTCAGACGCAGCTCCTTCAAGATGTGGTCCCCATGACAGTCCGTTGATAAAGAGTCATACAACATGTGGGTGATCAAATGTAGCTAATGCGGATTCATGACACATGGGTCAGTTGGGAGGAGTTATACTACACCTGGCTGACCAGGTGTAGCTGCTGCTGATTCATGACACAGGGTGTCCACAAGGGTTCGATGAGGAGTCCTCCAACACCTGGAAAACCAGGCTCAGCAGCAGCTGCTTCAAGACACGTGGTGGCCAAGACAGTCTGTTGGGAGGAGTCGCACAAGTTACTACTTGTGTAACGATATATCTGCAAGAGACATTAGTTAGACTGGATCCAGAAATTTTTTGCGTAGCAGTACCCTTGCGCGTCGGTAGGCGTCATCTGCGGCTCCGCGTCCGTCGTCGGCGTCGTGATGACGTCGTCGGAGTACTTAGACGCCGCCTCCGCGTGCTGACGTCAGTTCTTAGACACAGCTTTTCCACGCCAGAAGCGCTGAGCCATGTTAAAAACCAACACTGGTGCCATTGAAACTAGGGCTCTGAAAGGGGATAACCCTAACCCTAGATATCGGTTCGCAGAATGGGGAGGATGGGTGGGTCGGTAAGGAATCTAATACTAACTAATGTCTCTTACAGATATATCGTTACACAAGTAGTAACTTGTGCATCTGAAAGAGACACGTTAGTATTAGATTCCTTACCTTAGAATGGATACCCCAGCAATACCAACCCCGGTGGTGGGTCTGCGAACCAATAATCACACCAGAAAGTCCTGGAGGACAGAACGGCCAAAGAAGCCATCCCTCCGGACTTGGCTGTCCAGACAGTAGTGTCTTGCAAACGTGTGCAGCGATGCCCACGTAGCTGCCTGACAGATGTCCTGTAAGGGCACTCCCCGGCCCAGGGCAGTTGTAGTCGACGTGGCTCGGGTGGAATGAGCCCGCAATCCAACAGGGGCCTCCTTCTTAGCCAAGGAGTAACATGCCTGGATACAGAAGATGATCCACCGGGAGATGGTCCTCTTGTGCACCGCTTTCCCCTTCTTAGCGCCCACGTAACCAACAAAGAGTTGGTCATCCACCCGGAACTGGCGTGTGCGATCCAAATAGAACGAGAGTGCACGTTTTGGGACCAGACTGTGGAGCCGCTCTTCCTCTTTAGAGGGATGCGGAAAGAAGGATGGCAAGGTGATGGACTGCCCGATGTGGAAGGCTGTGACAGCCTTGGGCAGGAAAGATGGCTTAGTACGCAACACAACCTTGTCCTGATGGACAGAAAGGAAAGGAGGAGTACAAGAAAGGGCCTGGAGCTCACTCACTCTCCTGGCAGAGGTGATGGCAACCAGGAAAGCAGTCTTCAGAGTAATAAGGCGAAGAGGACAGTTGTTAAGTGGCTCAAAGGGAGCGCACATCAGGAATGTAGGAACAAGGTTCAAGTCCCACTGAGGCATCACAAACGGAACAGGAGGAAACGTGTGTGTGATGCCCTTCAGAAATCTATTTACAATAGGGGACTTGAACAAAGAAGGTTGATCAGGCAGCCTTAGAAAGGCTGAAAGGGCATAAAGGTAGCCCTTGATAGTGCCCAAAGCAGAGCCCTGCTGGGCAAGAGAAAGAAGGAAGAGAAGAACCTCTGAAAGAGGGGCAGGAAGAGGATCCACAGCCTTTGCTGTACACCATGCCACAAATCTGTTCCACCTGCAGGCGTATACCGTTTTCGTGGAGGGACACATGGCTGCCAGAATGACATTACAGACTTCAGGAGGCAAGTCAAATAGCCTCAACTGTCGCCGCTCAATCTCCAAGCATGGAGGTGGAGACTGGACAGGTTCGGGTGGAGGACCGTTCCCTGCTGCTGCGACAGAAGGTCCTCCTGAAGAGGCAGACGAACCGGGGGATCGACTGACATACTGAGTAGCTCTGAATACCAGTACCTTTGTGCCCAGTCCGGAGCCACAAGGATGACTTGGGCCCGGTCGCGCTTGATCTTCTTCAGCACTCTGGGCAGAAGTGGTATAGGCGGAAAGGCATACAACAGACCGCAACTCCACTCGCGACGAAAAGCGTCGCCGAGCGAGTGCCGCCTTGGAAATTCCAACGCGCAGAATTGATGACATTGCGCGTTCTCTTCGGTGGCGAATAGATCTAACCAAGGCTCTCCCCATTGCTGAGAGAGGCCTTGCGCCACGTCCGAGTTCAGACGCCATTCGTGATCCATCATGCACCGACGGCTGAGCTCGTCCGCCCTGGCGTTCAGAGAACCTGCCAGGTGTTGAGCCACCAGGGTCATGCCCTGGCGTTCCAGCCATTGCCAGAGGCGCAGGGCCTCCTGGCAAAGGGTCCACGACCCCACCCCGCCCTGTTTGTTGCAGTACCACATGGCGGTGGTGTTGTCCGTGAACACCTGCACTACACTCCCCCGGACAGAGGGGAGGAATGCCTTCAGTGCTAGACGAATCGCCCGTAACTCCAACAGGTTGATGTGGAGCCGGGCCTCCGCCGGAGACCAGAGGCCTCTGATCTCCGCCTCTCCCATGTGGCCTCCCCAGTCCTGGAGGGACACGTCTGTCACAACTACGTGCTCCGTTTGGGGAAGGGAGAGGGATCTGCCGCTGACCCAATCGCGGTTCGTGAGCCACCACTGCAGCTGTCTCGCAGTGCCCTCTGAGATAAGGACGTGGTCGGAAAGGTTGCCCTGATGCTGGGCCCACTGAAACTTCAGGTCCCACTGCAGTGCCCGCATCCGCCACGTGGCGTGATGCACCAGTAGGATGCAGGAGGCCATCAGCCCCAGAAGCCGCAGCGTCAACCTGACCGAGACCCGGGATAACGGCTGAAAGATGGGAATCAGAGCCTGAATATCCCGGACCCGCTGCTCGGGTGGATAAACCCGAAACCGTGCCGAGTCTAGAACCGCTCCGATGAAGAGGAGCTTCTGAGAGGGGCACAGGTGTGACTTTGGCACATTGATGGAGAACCCCAGCTGGTGCAGGAGATCTGCCGTAGTCTGGAGGTTGTATCACAAAAAAGATGCCAATGCTGCTAATTTAAGTTCTAGAATTGTTATTTCATTCTACACATACAAATAAAGCACTATGTGAGAGGAGTTTGATTATTAGAATCAATCTTTTTGATTTTGCATTTTATTACAACTTTACGTTTTCATTTAGTTTTTTGACATTTAAATATTTCGACAAAACATTTCAAAACACATCACAAAGACAGACATTTACTGAATGATATTAATTCTCTCTTCTAACCTCATTCATCCTCATTCTCACTAAAGAACTATACCATACACACTCTATATACATTCATCCAACTAGCGATCTAAATAACAATCAGCTATGTTTTATATACAGTTTATGTACAATTTCTGAAAGGAAACCATAGAATCGCATTTAAAGACATAAATCACTGTAATCAAGAGGTTGTTCAGTTTTCTTATGGTTTCAATGAGGCGACGTTACATGAGAAGGTCAACGCGTTTCGAACTCATTTCAATATAGAGTTCTCGTCAGGACCAATGACTGTAAATGGAAAACAGGGGGACCTCTGTTAGAAACGTTATTTATAAAACAGAAGCTGATTTAGGCTCGACACCCAGCTCTCTACTTCTTACCTCTCTAAATGTCAGATGGGAAGGGGTTCGTTAGGCGCGGGGACCGAAGGGTATGAAGCCGGACGCGGCGCCTGCGACTCCGACGGAGCCGCGTGGGCGGTGCCACCCGAACCCCTAGCCGCGTCGCGCGAGCGTCGGGGGGAGTCGGAAGAGCGATGACGTCTCTTCGACTTCTTGTGCTTACCTGACGACTTCGACCATGAGGAGTGATGTCGACTCCCGGAGCTATGATGGCTCCGCTCCCGCGACCTCCGTCCGGACCGGGACCTCTCTTGGCGCGGGGCCGACTGCTGGAGTTCGAGTCGCTTACGGGACCGCTCCCGTCTAGCCTTCAAAGTCAGGGCCCGGCAGTCGGAACAGGCCTTGTCGTCGTGGTCGATGCCGAGACAGTGGAGACACAGACGGTGAGGGTCCGTGACTGACATCAGCCGGTCGCAATCCTCACAGGGCTTAAAACCAGGCATCCTTACCGGCACCGTTTCGGAGTCGAAGACTCGAAAAAGGATGATCAAAAGATCAAAAAGATTTAGTCAAAAAGTGACTAAGGTACCACTTTTTCCGGATCTGCGCCGCCGGCGCGGAAAAAAGAAGAACTGACGTCAGCACGCGGAGGCGGCGTCTAAGTACTCCGACGACGTCATCACGGCGCCCACGACGCTGACGACGGACGCGGAGCCGCAGACGACGCCTACCGACGCGCAAGGGTACTGCTACGTGTTGGACCCGGCCTCGTGGCGTGGTCCCGCTCCTCCCCGCATGGCGGGCCCGGGACATCCGTGACCTCTGTCCTCCACGACGATGCTACCTCTCCAACCCTCAACGAGAGCCGCCACTCCTGGCAACCCCCGGCTCTCCCCCTCAAGAACTCGGCGACCCCTGCTCGCCCCACTCTGCTGGTCCAGACCCTGCCCGGGCCACCCTCACAGGCCCCGACTCCATCTTGGACCCTCCACGTCCTGACCACGTGGCCTCGGCCCGTCCCCGGCCACGACCCCAGCGAAGCCCCGACATCGAGGCACCAAGATCCGACCAGGTGGTAAAGCGGCCACTTGACGGAACAAGGACGAGGGGAGTTTCGATGGCCCTCCAACCGTCCCCGGACGCCTGGTTTCGATCGTCCTCCGGCCTCCCTGGGCGCTGGCTCTACCCCCCCCTGCTGGGTGTCTGGACTCTCTCATCCCGGCCCCTCTGACCCCCAGGCGCGAGGGTCCGGACATCAAAGGACTCCAGACCTATATCTGGGGCAGCTCTGGAATGGGTCGGGAGTTGTATCCTGGAGTCGAGAGCCCTGCTGACGCTGTCGCGGCTGACCCTGAGAAGAACTCGCTGCTTGAACCCTGAAACCATCCTTGGAGTCCTGCTGGCGCTGCCGCGGCCTAACCTCGCTGAAAACATCTTTGGAGTCCTGCTGGCGCTGCCGCGGCCCAACCTCGCTGAAACCATCTTGGAGTCCTGCTGGCGCTGCCGCGGCCCAACCTCGCTGAAACCATCTTGGAGTCCTACTGGCGCTGCCGCGGCCCAATCTCGCTGAAACCACCTTGGAGTCCTCCTGGCGCTGCCGCGGCCCAACCTCGCTGAAACCATCGTGAAGCCTGCTGCCGCGGCCCGACCTTGCTGGTCCTAAGACTGTCCCGCTACCCCTTTTCCTTCCATTACCGAGAGTTTGAGGATCCCTCGATCCGTTTGTACATATTACCGAGAGAACCAATCGCTATTACCGATAAAGAATCTAAGAAGTTATCCTCTTGTGTGGTGTCCCTTTGTAGTGGCGTGATTGCTCTGCTGTTACGATTCTAGGAGAGGAACCTCACCCAGGAGGCCTCTCAACGGCGCTCGGCCAACTCTATACGGAGAGGTGGGACTCGGGGTGGTCAGTCAGACATCTTCTGCCCCCCCAGGAACCGCCTTTCTAACACTACGCAAACAATTTCCGGATCCAGGCTGACGCCTGGGGATATTCTAAGGTAAGGAATCTAATACTAACGTGTCTCTTTCAGATATACAACACCTGGGTGACAGACCCAGCCGGGGCTGCTTCATGGCAAGATAGTCCGTTGAGTGGAGGCATACAATCTGTGGGTGACCAGGATCAGACGCCGCTGCTTCAAGACACGTAGTGGCCAAGATAGTCAGTTAAGTGGAGTCAGAAACATGGGACAGCAGTCCCAGCCGTTGCATGATTCATGGCACGGGGTTCCCATGAAGGTCAGTTGAGAGGAGTCATACAACACATGGGCGACCAGGTGTAGCTGCTGCTGATTCATGACATGGGGTGACCACAAGGGTCCAATGAGAGAAAGCATGCAACACCTGGGGGACCAGGCTCAGACGCTGCTGCTTCAAGCCACGTGGTGGCCAAGAAGGTCAGCTGAGTGAAGTCATACAACACTTTGGAAAGCAGGCCATGTTGTCGCTGATTTATGACACAGGGTGCCCATGAGGGTCCGTTGAGAGGAGTCATACAACACCTGGGTGACCAGGCCCAGCAGGCGCTGCTGATTCATGACAGAAGGGTCTGTTGAGAGGAGTCATACAACAAGTGTGACCAGCCTGTTTGCTGATTCATAACACAAGTGTCCAAGAGGGTCAGCTGAGAGAAGTCATCAACATCTGGGCAACTACCCCAAGCCGCCGCTGCTGCTTTATGCCAATAGGGTCGGCTGAGAGAAGTCATCAACATCTGGAGGACCAGTCCTAGCTGCTGCTGATTCATGACTCATAGCAGCCATGATGGACGGATTGGGCCTGTAAAGCCTGGGTGGCTAGACAAAGACAACATGGCATCGAGACTAGTGGCAGCCAAGCGGCAGAGTTTGTATCAGGAGAGTCTGGGTGGCCAGGTCCGATCACCCCTGCATCACAATGCATGGTGACAAGGAGGGCGAGTTGAAGCAAACAAAGTCAGTGAGTTGGCCCAGATTATTACTCAAGACGCTTTATGGCTAGGGTTTACAAAAAGTTAGTAGTGAGACCCAAAGGCATTCAACATCAGTTGACTGGGTGAAGAGACAGTTGGAGTATGCAAGGCGTGGGTGAAAGACACGGAAAGAGCAAGATGGCGGCTGCTTGACCGCCAGAAGCGGTGCTCCGGTGCCACAGCCTGAACAAGTAGACAGATGGTGAAATAAAATAGAGAAAGATGCTTACCTTATAAATGCCGCAAGGCTCTGGAGGCGGAGCGGGTCTCAGCTTTGAGGACTATGAGGATTGGTCATAGCGGCTCTGCAGGAGGATAGGACCGGCTCTTGGAGAAGGATGCTAGTATGGTTTTTCCGATCCAAAATGGCTCCCAAAATCAACAAGACTGCGAGGGACGCTGCCGTAACCGGAGCAGGGTGAGTACTGAGACAACCACGGCGTGGGGTTTCCACTAAAACAGGAGGAGGCCGCCACTCGGGCAGCAAGGGGGGCCGATCAGGACATCCAAAAGGAACATCGTAAGGCCGCAGCGGACCCGGGTGGTACCAGGCAGCGATCGATAGTTGACACTTTTTCATTGGCTACTGCTACTGTTGGAGCGAAAATCCCTCCAATAGTGATCATGGTAAGAAATGCCGCCTCTGAGTCTAAGCAGCTGGGTGAGACAGGTGGTGCTCAGTAGAACTCCCCACCCCCAGATACAATGTTGCCAGAGGAAGGAGCTCTGCCACAAGGAGACAAGACTATAATACCAGGACTGGATGACGCAGCAGACAACTCACTCAAGGGAGGACGGCAAGCCTCAGGACTCCCCGAAAGAAGGGAAATCTCCAAGGGGGCATTGGTAAGCACAGCATATATTCCCTTACCTGCAATAATAATACTGATCCGCTTGGGTCTGCTTTACCAGAACCATGTTTAAAGAATATGCTGGGGTCTCTGGAGCTAGGGGAGAAATTGTTTTCATTAACAGATGCCGCAGAGCTTTCAACCTCTAGTATGGTGCTTACGGAGTCTGGGATTGAGGGTTCATCATTCAGCCTTGGGCAATTATGACAAATTGGCTACTCAAAAACGAAGAAGGAAGACCAAAACAAGCCGATCAGGCCAAAATACAGATATCAGTCTTGCCCACATGCTAGGATGGGACTATTCTGCCAGCAGTCAGATCTACAATGAGGATGGGGTGGGAAAAATATAGCTCAACATGACTCCAGTAATTCCTCAGGCCCTATAGCTCACTGCTCTATTGATCATGTTTATTTGACTTTAAAACAAATGCAAGGGGAAGCCCTGGTGGAAAACCGCAGAGCCCACCGAGCCACAAAAATGCTGCAAGGTTTATGTTGGACAGGCCTCGTGGCCAGGCTGTCCCCTCCCCGCATGGCGGGTCGCGGACCCCTGCTCCTCCTGCTCCCCGGACAAGAACCACCCCCGCAGCCCGCCGGGACAACCTCCGGCCCTTCCCAGACGGAACCCTGGCTCCTGAACACCACCGTATCAGCTGGCCCGGGTCCTTTCCAGAACCCCTGTCCCCGGCCCAGCCGCCATTTTGGACACTACTCGACCAGGCCTCGTGGCCTCGGGTCGACCTCGGCCTCGGGCCCAGCCAGGCCCCGACATCGAGGCACCACCATCCACCCAGGGGGTAAAGAGACCACTTGGCAGGTCAATGGGAGAAGGAGTGTCAACGGCTCCCCTCCGCCAGGTGTCGATCGCCCCAGCCTCCCTGGGCGCTGGCTCCACCCCCCTGCTGGGTGTCTGGACTCCCTCATCCCGGACCCCCCGACCTCCAAGTGCGAGGGTCCGGACATCAAAGGGCGCCAGGCCTATAACTGGGGCAGCTCCAGAGCAGGAAGGCAGTTGGATCCTGGAGTCGAGAGACACCGAGATGAACTCATCTTGAAGGCCTGCTGGCGCTGCCGCGGCTCATCCTTTCGTGAACCATCTTGAAGGCCTGCTGGCGCTGCCGCGGCCCATCCTTTCGTGAACCATCTTGAAGGCCTGCTGGCGCTGCCGCGGCCCATCCTTTCGTGAACCATCTTGAAGGCCTGCTGGCGCCTGCCACGGCCCATCCTTTCGTGAACCATCTTGAAGGCCTGCTGGCGCTGCCGCGGCTCATCCTTTCGTGAACCATCCCGAAGGCCTGCTGGCACTGCCGCGGCCCCTACTTGCGAACCATCAGCTCGAGGATTGTGAGCTCCACACCTGCTACCCCCGTACCGGTCCGGTACTGAGACTGTCCCGCTACCCTTCCCCCCAAAGAGACTAGAATTGACAGGGTCCTCGTATCCTGGTCCTGCTGTACCGTCAAGTACCTTGCTCTTAAGAAATATAAAAGTGTGAAGAACGCGTCCCTGTGTGGTGTCTATCTGTGGGGGGGAAGTTACCTGTCTGTACGAATTACCGGGGAGGACCCTCACCGGAGGCCTCTCCCCCCTGTACTCGGCCGACCCTCCGGGTCCCCGTCTAACAGTTTTAATTCGAAAGATCAGCAAAATCTGCTAAGAAATGAAGGAGAGAGTGACCCTTGTCGAGGAAAGGGCCGGAGCACTTGAGGGGGAAGTGGGTAAACTGCTGAAGCATAAGGAGTCGCAAGATACGCAAATGACAGACGTAATGTGGAAACTCGAGGAATCTGAGAACCGACAACATTGGAATAATCTCAGGTTTTTGGGTTAAGCTGCGAACATCGAAGGGAGTGACATGAGATCCTGTATGGTTGTACTCCTAAAGGAAGCTTCCCCGATCTACCCCAGTGGAACTGGGATGCGGAGGTAAAGCGAGCACACAGTTTCCCCGATGATGTTAAAGGAAAATAAAATAATAAGGCACGACAAACTGAATGACCTCGGCATTCTTCGTTTTTTTGGTAACTTTCACCTCTGGCAGGCCATATTTGACATAGCAAGCCCAGAAGCGAAACGTACTTTTGAGGGTCATACGTTCTTTGTCCAGACAAGATTTTGGCCTCGTTACAGTGGAAAGGAGGTGGAGATTACATCAGCGGAACACAACCTTCCAAGCAGCAGGCAGCAAGGCATACTTACTAAACGTGGCCCGTCTAAATTCATCAACAAAGGAAAGATGCAGGTTTTTATGTCTAAAATTAAGGCTCAAGAGTACCTGAAGGAGATGAAGGGACCATCGGGACTAGAATGAAAAGTTTTCCCTTAAGAGGGTGTTGATAACTGTAGTACAAGAAATGGGTTTCTTTCTCCTCCGGCTTAAATGGAGGGATATTCATCACCAAATCTTTCTTTTTTTCCCCATTTTGTTTGGTCATGACAAGAGCTGGAGCCCTGGGGCACTTTGGGGTGGATGGAGTGGGTGGCATCACCAGGGTCAGACCTGGCCTATTTGCTTGTTTATTGAGGGTCTGGGGGTTCAGCTGGGGGGGTCTCGGAGTTTGGGGAAGGGTTTGGGTGGGGTGGGCTAGGGGGAGCTTTCTCAAGTGAACAGGGACAACTATGTGGTGGTGAGAAGGCGCAACTAAGAATATTAAATAAGCTCTTGGCCCGTCTTTTTGTTATGAATGAGTAACCTGCGAATCGCAACAATTAATATCTGCAGGCTAAATGATCCCTTGAAAACACATGCAGGAGTGGATTCCAGTTTTCCTGTCAGAAACATGGGTAGTGGTGCCGTAGGGATAATCTGGGCTGTTTTTAAGGCTGGGGTCGAGAGGAGAAGGCTTGGTTTAGTTCGATCTGCCAAAAAAAAGAAAAATCTGGGTTAGCAATATAAAATCCTGTCGCGTGCAGACGCCAAGGCGATGGAAGTAGTTGCTTCAGGAATGGGAACTGAGATTCAGACAGCTCAGGTGAAAGTAGCAGTGGCTAAAGCTGAGATAATGAGTCTCTCAACCAAGAAGGCTTCAGATAAGTTCTTAGTACAGAAACACAAACATTATGAATATAGTGAGAGGGTGGGTCAACTCCTGGCCGTGCCGAATAGGCAGCACACAGCTCAAGCCCTAATCTGTAAAATCCAGGATCCCGTGTCAAGAATAGTCTTAGCCCGAGAAGGAATAAGGGCATTTCAGAGATTTTACCAGCAGTTATACAGAGAGGATTTGGGGGGAGGGCGGGGGGGGGGGGGAGTGAGGTGGGGTGAAGACGAGAATATGGTTAGATATCGGAGTTCAGTAGCGATAGATAATATTGGGAGCCCACAAGGCCTGGGTGGCCAGCACCAGCCGCTGCCACATCACAACACGCTGTGGCCTACAAGGCCTGGGTGGCCTGCCCCTGCCGCATCACAACACGCGGCGGCCTACACAACCTGGGTGACCAGCACCAGCCATCGCCACAACACGTGGCAGCCTACAAAGCCTGGGTGGCCAGAAGCACCATGTCATAAACACATGGCAGCCTCCAAAGCCTGGGTGGCCAATACCACAATGTCATATCACACAGGAGCCTACAAAGCCTGGGTGGCTAGCCACACTGCATCACAGCACATGGCTACCTACAAAGCCTGGGCAGCCAACACCAGTCACTGCTGCATTACAACATATAACGGTGTCTAGCCATCACCACATCATAAAATGTGGCTGCCTACAAATCCTGGGTGGCAGGCACCAGTCAATGCCATGTCACAACACATTCAGAAAAGGGGGTGGTGATGGACAGAGCATCTGAGTTAAACAGAACACTCATACCCAGTCAAAAGATCAGGGCTTGATCCATCACCTTTTTTTAGCTCACTGCACCATCCCAGTTCAGAACCTGGCTACATGCAAATTAGTCTGTCCCTGGCCCAGTGCATCATGGGAACAGGGCAGACCAAACTACCAAGCCAATTCTTTACTGGAAAGGAAACAAGCTTCCGGGGACCGGTTTCTGGCATTGCAGCCGTCTTCGGCCCGGCTTGCTTGAATCCTAATGGTGCAGTGAGCAAGGGACTCACATCTGAGCATACCCTGCCACTCCTATAGTGGCCAAAACGATTCAGAAAAGGGGGTGGTGATGGACAGAGCATCTGAGTTAAACAGAACACTCATACCCAGTCAAAAGATCAGGGCTTGATCCATCACCGTTTTTTAGCTCACTGCACCATCCTAGTTCAGAACCTGGCTACATGCAAATTAGTCTGTCCCTGGCCCAGTGCATCATGGGAACAGGGCAGACCAAACTACCAAGCCAATTCTATACTGGAAAGGAAACAAGCTTCCGGGGACCGGTTTCTGGCATTGCAGCCGTCTTCGGCCCGGCTTGCTTGAATCCTAATGGTGCAGTGCGCAAGGGACTCACATCTGAGCATACCCTGCCACTCCTATAGTGGCCAAAACGCTTGTTTCCTTTCCAGTAAAGAATTGGCTTGGTAGTTTGGTCTGCCCTGTTCCCATGATGCACTGGGCCAGGGACAGACTAATTTGCATGTAGCCAGGTTCTGAACTGGGATGGTGCAGTGAGCTAAAAAATGGTGATGGATCAAGCCCTGATCTTTTGACTGGGTATGAGTGTTCTGTTTAATTCAGATGCTCTGTCCATCACCACCCCCTTTTCTGAATCGTTTTGGCCACTATAGGAGTGGCAGGGTATGCTCAGACATGAGTCCCTTGCTCACTGCACCATCAGGATTCAAGCAAGCCGGGCCGAAGACGGCTGCAATGCCAGAAACCGGTCCCCGGAAGCTTGTTTCCTTTCCAGTAAAGAATTGGCTTGGTAGTTTGGTCTGCCCTGTTCCCATGATGCACTGGGCCAGGGACAGACTAATTTGCATGTAGCCAGGTTCTGAACTGGGATGGTGCAGTGAGCTAAAAAACGGTGATGGATCAAGCCCTGATCTTTTGACTGGGTATGAGTGTTCTGTTTAATTCAGATGCTCTGTCCATCACCACCCCCTTTTCTGAATCGTTTTGGCCACTATAGGAGTGGCAGGGTATGCTCAGACATGAGTCCCTTGCTCACTGCACCATCAGGATTCAAGCAAGCCGGGCCGAAGACGGCTGCAATGCCAGAAACCGGTCCCCGGAAGCTTGTTTCCTTTCCAGTAAAGAATTGGCTTGGTAGTTTGGTCTGCCCTGTTCCCATGATGCACTGGGCCAGGGACAGACTAATTGGCATGTAGCCAGGTTCTGAACTGGGATGGTGCAGTGAGCTAAAAAATGGTGATGGATCAAGCCCTGACCTTTTGACTGGGTATGAGTGTTCTGTTTAATTCAGATGCTCTGTCCATCACCACCCCCTTTTCTGAATAATTATGTCACAACACATGGCAGCCTACAAAGCCTGGGTGGCAAGCAGCACCATGTCATAACACGTGGTAGTCTAAAAAGCCTAAGAGGCCAGCACCAGACACTGCTGCATCACAACACACACTGGCCTACAAGGCCTGGGTGGCCAGCCACTGGCACTCCTGCATCACAACACGCGGCGGCCTACAAGGCCTAGGTGGCCAGCCACTGGCACCCCTGCATCATAACATGCGGCGGCCTACAAGGCCTAGGTGGCCAGCCACTGGCACCACTGCATGTCTACAAGGCCTGGGTGGCCAGCCACTCCCATACCTGCCTCACAACTCTTGGCGGCCTACAAGGGCTGGGTGGCCAGCCCCTGCCACATCACAACACGCGGCGGTCTACAAGGCCTGGGTTGCCAGCCACTGGCACCCATGCATGCTTACAAGGCCTGGGTGGCCAGCCAGTGGCACCCATGCATGCCTACAAGGCCTGGGTGGCCAGCCACTGGCACCCATGCATGTCTACAAGGCCTGGGTGGCCGGCCACTGGCACCCATGCATGTCAACATGGCCTAGGTGGTCAGCCACTGGCACCCATGCATGCCTACAAGGCCTGGGTGGCTAGCCACTGGCACCCATGCATGTCTACAAGGCCTGGGTGGTCAGCCACTGGCACCCATGCATGCCTCCAAGGCCTGGATGGCCAGCCACTGGCACCCATGCATGCCTACAAGGCCTGGGTTACCAGCCACTGGCACCCATGCATGCCTATAAGGCCTGGGTGGCTAGCCACTGGCACCCATGCATGCCTACAAGGCTTGGGTGGCCAGGCTCTGGCACCCATGCATGCCTACAAGGCCTGGGTGACCAGCCACTGGCACCCCTGCAGGCGTACAAGGCCTGGGTGGCCAGCCACTGGCACCCATGCATGCCTACAAGGCCTGGGTGGCCAGCCATTGGCACCCCTGCATGCTTACAAGGCCTGGGTGGCCAGCCACTGGCACCCATGTATGTCTACAAGGCCTGGGTGGCCTACCACTGGCACCCCTGCAGGCCTACAAGGCCTGGGCGGCCAGCCACTGGCACCCATGCATGCCTACAAGGCCTGGGTGGCCAGCCACTGGCACCCATGCATGCCTACAAGGCCTGGGTGGCAGCCACTGGTACCCCTGCATGCTTACAAGGCCTGGGTGGCCAGCCACTGGCACCCATGTATGTCTACAAGGCCTGGGTGGCCTGTACCAGCCACCGCCCCATCACACACGACAGTCTACAAAGCATAGTCCAGCATAAGCCACCCAGGCAGCCACCGTGCAGTGCCAGCCATGCATGCCTACAAGGCCTGGGTGGCCAGCCACTGTCACCCATGCATGTCTACAAGGCCTGGGTGGCCAGCCGCATCCCTGCGGTCCTACAAGGCCAGGGTTGCCAGCCACTGGCACACATGCATGCCTACAAGGCCTGGGTGGCCAGCCACTGGCACCCCTGCAGGCCTACAAGGCCTGGGCGGCCAGCCACTGGCACCCATGCAGGCCTACAAGGCCTGGATGGCCAGCCACTCCCATACCTGCATCACAACGCTTGGCGGCCTACAAGGGCTGGGAGGCCAGCCCTTGCCACATCACAACATGTGGCGGTCTACATGGCCTGGGTGGCCCGCCACTGGCACCCATGCATGCTTACAAGGCCTGGGTGACCCGCCACTGGCACCCTGCAGGCCTACAAGGCCTGGTAGCCAGCCACTGGCACCCTGCAGTCCTACAAGGCCTGGTAGCCAGCCACTGGCACCCCTGCATGCTTACAAGGCCTGGGTGGCCAGCCACTGGCACCCATGTAGGTCTACAAGGCCTGGGCGGCCAGCCACTGGCACCCTGCAGGCCTACAAGGCCTGGTAGCTAGCCACTGGCACCCCTGCATGCTTACAATGCCTGGGTAGCCAGCCACTGGCACCCATGTATTTCTACAAGGCCTGGGTGGCCATCCACTGGCACCCATGCATGCCTACAAGGCCTGAGTGGCCTGCACCAGCCACCGCCCTATCACACACGACAGTCTACAAGGCCTGGGCCAGCATAAGCCACCCAGGCAGCCACATGCTGTGCCAGCCAGCAAGGCCTGGGTGGCCAGCACCTGCAACGTCTGCATGACAGGATGTGGCGGACTAGTGCGGCAAACAAGCCTGGGAGAGCAGGCCCTGCATCAGGATGCGTGGAGTCCAGCGGGGGGGGGGGGGGGAGTGCTACGCAAGCCTGGGTAGCTAGCCACTGGCACCCCTGCATGCCTAAAAGGCCTGGGTGACCAGCAATGCGTACCCCTGCAGGCCTACAAGGCCTGGGCGGCCAGCCCATGCCACATCACAACACGCGGCGGTCTACAAGGCCTGGGTTGCCAGCCACTGGCACCCCTGCATGCCTACAAGGCCTGGGTTGCCAGCCACTGGCACCCCTGCGGTCCTACAAGGCCTGGGTGGCCAGCCACTGGCAACCCTCCATCACAATACGCAGTGGTCTACAAGGCCTGGGTGGCCAGCCACTCCCATACCTACATCACAACTCCTGGCGGCCTACAAGGGCTGGGCGGCCAGCCCCTGCCACATCACAACACGCGGCGGTCTACAAGGCCTGGGTTGCCAGCCACTGGCACCCCTGCATGCCTACAAGGACTGAGTGGCCAGCCACTGGCACCCATGCATGCCTACAAGGCCTGGGTGGCCAGCCACTGGCACCCATGCATGTCTACAAGGCCTGGGTGGTCAGTCACTGGCACCCCTGCATGCCTACAAGGCCAGGGTGGCCAGCCACTGGCACCCCTGCATGCCTACAAGGCCTGGGTGACCAACTACGCGTACCCCTGCAGGCCTACAAGGCCTGGGTGGCCAGCACCTGCAACATCTGCATGACAGGATGTGGCGGACTAGTGCGGGATACAAGCCTGGGAGAGCAGGCCCTGCATCAGGATGCGTGGGGGCCAGCGGGGGGGGGGCGGGGAAAGTGGAGTGCTACGCAAGCCTGGGTGGCTAGCCACTGGCACCCCTGCATGCCTACAAGGCCCGGGTGACCAGCTACGCGTACCCCTGCAGGCCTACAAGGCCTGGGCGGCCAGCCCATGCCACATCACAACACGCGGCGGTCTACAAGGCCTGGGTTGCCAGCCACTGGCATACCTACAAGGCCTGGGTGGCCAGCCACTGGCACCCATGCATGCCTACAAGGCCTGGGTGGCCAGCCACTGGCACCCATGCATGCCTACAAGGCCTGGGTGGCCAGCCACTGGTACCCCTGCATGCTTACAAGGCCTGGTTGGCCAGCCACTGGCACCCATGTATGTCTACAAGGCCTGGGTGGCCTGCACCAGCCACCGCCCCATCACACACGACAGTCTACAAAGCATAGGCCAGCATAAGCCACCCAGGCAGCCACCGTGCAGTGCCAGCAATGCATGCCTACAAGGCCTGGGTAGCCAGCCACTGGCACCCATGCATGTCTACAAGGCCTGGGTGTTGAGCCACAACCCTGCAGTCCTACAAGGCCAGGGTTGCCAGCCACTGGCACACATGCATGCCTACAAGGCCTAGGTGGCCAGCCACTGGCACCCCTGCAGGCCTACAAGGCCTCGGCGGCCAGCCACTGGCACCCATGCATGTCTACAAGGCCTGGGTGGCCAGCCACTCCCATACCTGCATCACAACGCTTGGCGGCCTACAAGGGCTGGGCGGCCCGCCCTTGCCACATCACAACATGTGGCGGTCTACATGGCCTGGGTGGCCCGCCACTGGCACCCATGCATGCTTACAAGGGCTGGACGGCCAGCCCCTGCCACATCACAACACACAGAGCGGTAATTGCAAACACAACAGTGATGGACAGAATGTGGATCAATGTCACACATTCACCCCAGTCCAAAGATCTGGGCCCAAATCCATCGTTTTTACACTCCACACCACCCTGGGTTAGACAATGGCGATATGCAAATCAGCGCTGACCCTGTGCCCCATGGGAACAGTCCAGTCCGAACTACAAAAGCCATGTCCTTCCCAGAACGGAAACAAGCATCCGAGGACCGGCCCGGTTTCGAGGTAACACCTCTCATCAGCCCGGCTAGCTTGATTCCAGTGGTGTGGAGTGCCTGGGACTCACGTCTGAGCATCCCCAGTACACTTAGAGCGGTAAATGCAAACACAACAGTGATGGACAGAATGTGGATCAATGTCACACATTCACCCCAGTCCAAAGATCTGGGCCCAAATCCATCGTTTTTCCACTCCACACCACCCTGGGTTAGACAATGGCGATATGCAAATCAGCGCTGACCCTGTGCCCCATGGGAACAGTCCAGTCCGAACTACAAAAGCCATGTCCTTCCCAGAACGGAAACAAGCATCCAAGGACCGGCCCGGTTTCGAGGTAACACCTCTCATCAGCCCGGCTAGCTTGATTCCAGTGGTGTGGAGTGCCTGGGACTCACGTCTGAGCATCCCCAGTACACTTAGAGCGGTAATTGCTAACACAACAGTGATGGACAGAATGTGGATCAATGTCACACATTCACCCCAGTCCAAAGATCTGGGCCCAAATCCATCGTTTTTCCACTCCACACCACCCTGGGTTAGACAATGGCGATATGCAAATCAGCGCTGACCCTGTGCCCCATGGGAACAGTCCAGTCCGAACTACAAAAGCCATGTCCTTCCCAGAACGGAAACAAGCATCCGAGGACCGGCCCGGTTTCGAGGTAACACCTCTCATCAGCCCGGCTAGCTTGATTCCAGTGGTGTGGAGTGCCTGGGACTCACGTCTGAGCATCCCCAGTACACTTAGAGCGGTAATTGTAAACACAACAGTGATGTACAGAATGTGGATCAATGTCACACATTCACCCCAGTCCAAAGATCTGGGCCCAAATCCATCGTTTTTCCACTCCACACCACCCTGGGTTAGACAATGGCGATATGCAAATCAGCGCTGACCCTGTGCCCCATGGGAACAGTCCAGTCCGAACTACAAAAGCCATGTCCTTCCCAGAACGGAAACAAGCATCCGAGGACCGGCCCGGTTTCGAGGTAACACCTCTCATCAGCCCGGCTAGCTTGATTCCAGTGGTGTGGAGTGCCTGGGACTCACGTCTGAGCATCCCCAGTACACTTAGAGCGGTAATTGCAAACACAACAGTGATGGACAGAATGTGGATCAATGTCACACATTCACCCCAGTCCAAAGATCTGGGCCCAAATCCATCGTTTTTCCACTCCACACCACCCTGGGTTAGACAATGGCGATATGCAAATCAGCGCTGACCCTGTGCCCCATGGGAACAGTCCAGTCCGAACTACAAAAGCCATGTCCTTCCCAGAACGGAAACAAGCATCCGAGGACCGGACCGGTTTCGAGGTAACACCTCTCATCAGCCCGGCTAGCTTGATTCCAGTGGTGTGGAGTGCCTGGGACTCACGTCTGAGCATCCCCAGTACACTTAGAGCGGTAATTGCAAACACAACAGTGATGGACAGAATGTGGATCAATGTCACACATTCATGAGAGGTGTTACCTCGAAACCGGGCCGGTCCTCGGATGCTTGTTTCCGTTCTGGGAAAAACATGGCTTTTGTAGTTCGGACTGGACTGTTCCCATGGGGCACAGGGTCAGCGCTGATTTGCATATCGCCATTGTCTAACCCAGGGTGGTGTGGAGTGGAAAAACGATGGATTTGGGCCCAGATCTTTGGACTGGGGTGAATGTGTGACATTGATCCACATTCTGTCCATCACTGTTGTGTTTGCAATTACATCACAACACACGGCGGTCTACAAGGCCTGGGTTGCCAGCCACTGGCATACCTACAAGGCCTGGGTGGCCAGCCACTGGCACCCATGCATGCCTACAAGGCCTGGGTGGCCAGCCACTGGCACCCATGTATGTCTACAAGGCCTGGCTGGCCTGCCACTGGCACCCCTGCAGGCTTACAAGGCCTGAGTGGCCAGCCACTGGCACCCATGTATGTCTACAAGGCCTGGGTGGCCTGCACCAGCCACTGCCCTATCACACACGACAGTCTACAAGGCCTGGGCCAGCATAAGCCACCCAGGCAGCCACATGCTGTGCCAGCCAGCAAGGCCTGGGTGGCCAGCACCTACAACATCTGCATGACAGGATGTGGCGGACTAGTGCGGCATACAAGCCTGGGAGAGCAGGCCCTGCATCAGGATGCGTGGGGTCCAGCGCGGGGGGGGGGGGGTGGGGGAGGGGAGTGCTACGCACGCCTGGGTGGCTAGCCACTGGCACCCCTTCATGCCTACAAGGCCTGGGTGACCAGCTACGCGTACCCCTGCAGGCCTACAAGGCCTGGGCGGCCAGCCCATGCCACATCACAACACGCGGCGGTCTACAAGGCCTGGGTTGCCAGCCACTGGCACCCCTGCATGCCTACAAGGCCTGGGTTGAGAGCCACTGGCACCCTTGCGGTCCTACAAGGCCTGGGTGGCCAGCCACTGGCACCCCTCCATCACAACACGCAGCGGTCTACAAGGCCTGGGTGGCCAGCCACCCCCATACCTGCATCACAACTCTTGGTGGCCTACAAGGGCTGGACGGCCAGCCCCTGCCACATCACAACACGCGGCGGTCTACAAGGCCTGGGTTTCCAGCCACTGGCAGACCTACAAGGCCTGGGTGGCCAGCCACTGGCACCCATGCATGCCTACAAGGCCTGGGTGGCCAACCACTGGCACCCATGCATGTCTACAAGGCCTGGGTGGCCAGCCACTGGCACCCATGCATGTCTACAAGGCCTGGGTTGCCAGCCACTGGCACCCTGCAGGCCTACAAGGCATGGGTGGCCAGCCACTGGCACCCATGCATGCCTACAAGGCCTGGGTGGCCAGCCACTGGCACCCATGCATGCCTACAAGGCTTGGGTGGCCAGGCTCTGGCACCCATGCATGCCTACAAGGCCTGGGTGGCCAGCCACTGGCACCCCTGCAGGCGTACAAGGCCTCGGTGGCCAGCCACTGGCACCCATGCATACCTACAAGGCCAGAGTGGCGACACTGGCACCCCTGCATGCTTACAAGGCCTGGGTGGCCAGCCACTGGCACCCATGTATGTCTACAAGGCCTGGGTGGCCTGCCACTGGCACCCCTGCAGGCCTACAAGGCCTGGGTGGCCAGCCACTGGCACCCATGCATGCCTACAACGCCTGGGTGGCCAGCCACTGGTACCCCTGCATGCTTACAAGGCCTGGGTGGCCAGCAACTGGCACCCATGTATGTCTACAAGGCCTGGGTGGCCTGCACCAGCCACCGCCCCACACACGACAGTCTACAAAGCATAGGCCAGCATAAGCCACCCAGGCAGCCACCGTGCAGTGCCAGCCATGCATGCCTACAAGGCCTAGGTGGCCAGCCACTGGCACCCATGCATGTCTACAAGGCCTGGGTGGCCAGCCGCACCCCTGCGGTCCTACAAGGCCAGGGTTGCCAGCCACTGGCACACATGCATGCCTACAAGGCCTGGGTGGCCAGCCACTGGCACCCCTGAAGGCCTACAAGGCCTGGGCGGCCAGCCACTGGCACCCATGCATGTCTACAAGGCCTGGGTGGCCAGCCACTCCCATACCTGCATAACAACGCTTGGCGGCATACAAGGGCTGGGCGGCCAGCCCTTGCCACATCACAACATGTGGCGGTCTACATGGCCTGGGTGGCCCGCCACTGGCACCCATGCATGCTTACAAGGCCTGGGTGACCCGCCACTGGCACCCTGCAGGCCTACAACGCCTGGTAGCCAGCCACTGGCACCCTGCAGGCCTACAAGGCCTGGTAGCCAGCCACTGGCACCCATGTATGTCTACAAGGGCTGGGTGGCCAGCCACTGGCTCCCTGCAGGCCTACAAGGCCTGGTAGCCAGCCACTGGCACCCCTGCATGCTTACAAGGCCTGAGTGGCCAGCCACTGGCACCCATGTATGTCTACAAGGCCTGGCTGGCCTGCACCAGCCACCGCCCCATCACACACGACAGTCTACAAGGCCTGAGCCAGCATAAGCCACCCAGGCAGCCACATGCTGTGCCAGCCAGCAAGGCCTGGATGGCCAGCACCTGCAACATCTGCATGACAGGATGTGGCGGACTAGTGAGGCATACAAGCCTGGGAGAGTAGGCCCTGCATCCGGATGCGTGGGGTCCAGAGGAGGGGGGGGGGGGGGGGGGGAGGGAAGTGCTGGGCGGCCAGCCCATGCCACATCACAACAGCCGGCCACTGGCACCAATGCATGCCTACAAGGCCTGGGTGGCCAGCCACTGGCACCCATGCATGCCTACAAGGCTTGGGTGGCCAGGCTCTGGCACCCATGCATGCCTACAAGGCCTGGGTGGCCAGCCACTGGCACCCCTGCAGGCGTACAAGGCCTGGGTGGCCAGCCACTGGCACCCATGCATGCCTACAAGGCCTGGGTGGCCAGCCACTGGCACCCCTGCGGTCCTACAAGGCCTGGGTGGGCAGCCACTGGCATCCCTGCATGCCTACAAGGCCTGGGTGGCCTGCCACTGGCACCCCTGCAGGCCTACAACGCCTGGGTGGCCAGCCACTGGCACCCATGTATGTCTACAAGGCCTGGGTGGCCAGCAACTGGCACCCCTTGTTGGACCCGGCCTCATGGCGTGGACCTACCCCTCCCGCATGGAGGGCCCAGGCCGACATCGGCCCTCCATCCAGCATCGGGCAGCTCTTTTGCCCAACACTGCACGCCCCAACATTGCTGGTCCGGGCACCATCCCGGACCCCCCCTACTGGCCTGGCTCCATCGTGGGCCCCTCACGACCTAAGCACGAGGCCGTGCCCGACTCCATCTTGGGCCCACCACGTCACGACCACGTGGCTCCGGCCCCGGCCCAGGCCCAGCGAAGCCCAGACATCGAGGCGCCAAGATCTACCCAGGTGGTCGAGTGGCCACTCTACAGATCCCGGAGGAGGGGAGTTTCGATGGCCCTCCAACCGTCCCCGGACGCCTGGTATCGATCGCCCCCGGCATCCCTGGGTGCTGGCTCCACCCCCCTGCTGGGTGTCTGGACACCATCTTCCCGGCCCCTCTGACCCCCAGGCGCGAGGGTCCGGACATCAAAGGACTCCAGTCCTATATCTGGGCCAGCCCCGGAGTAGGACGGCAGTTGTATCCTGGACTGGAAAGCCCCACCGACGCTGTCACGGCCGACACCAGAAGAACTCATTGCCTGTAACCTGAAGAGACCCTGAGAGCCTGCTGGCGCTGCCGCGGCCCACCTTTGCCGAACCATCTTGAGAGCCTGCTGGCGCTGCCGCGGCCCACCTTTGCCGAACCATCTTGAGAGCCTGCTGGCGCTGCCGCGGCCCACCTTTGCCGAACCATCTTGAGAGCCTGCTGGCGCTGCCGCGGCCCACCTTTGCCGAACCATCTTGGGAGCCTGCTGGCGCTGCCGCGGCCCACCTTTGCCGAACCATCTTGAGAGCCTGCTGGCGCTGCCGCGGCCCACCTTTGCCGAACCATCTTGGGAGCCTGCTGGCGCTGCCGCGGGCCACCTTTGCCGAACCATCTTGAGAGCCTGCTGGCGCTGCCGCGGCTCGACCTCTCGGAACCCCCGGCTCGAGGATTGAGAGCTGTGCGCAGGGTATCCCTTCCTCCATCCATACAGAGACTGTCCCGCTACCTTGTCCCTTTTACGAGACTCTACAGATCCCTCGATCTGCCTGTATATACCGCTGAGACCCAGCAACCTTTATTATTGATAAAGCCTAAGAACTTAACCCCTTGTGCGGTGTCCGTTTGTAGTGTTGTGGTTATCCTGCTGTACGATCCTAGGAGAGGACCCTCACCCAGGAGGCCTCTCAGTAACGCTCGGCTACTTCTGGACCGAGAGGTGGACCTAGGGGTGGTCAGTCAGACATCTTCTGCCTCCCCCGGGGTCGCCTTTCTAACATTGGTGGCAGGCGACGGGATCCGAGCCGACGCAGATCGTACAGAGAGTAATTCACTCACTACCGAGAAAAACACACCGCGACCATGACTACTCAGGAAACCAGACCGACTGCGGAATTCCAGAAAGAAAAGATGGAAGATTACAGCCACAAGGAATTAAAACAATTCTGCAAGGACCTAGGCATCGCTACCACGGGCCTCAACACCAAAGAGGACTTTAAATCAGCCCTGCAAGCCTGGGCGGACGCCGATAACGCGCCACCCCAGAATGAAGATAACCCGGGCCCGAACGGGCGCCCGGAGACCGATGCGAACCCAGCGAGGGAAGGACTCGCCAACCTGGACACGGGCCTCCCCCACGGAGACGCCCGAGAACAAGAGAGGAACCGGCTCCACGAGTTGGAGCTCGCCCGACTCCGACAAGAAGGAGAGATACAGCTGGCAGAAAGGAAATTAGCCCTCGAGCAACTACGGCTAGAAGGAGACCTAGAGGAAAGGCGAAGACAACGAGACCTCGAAGAAAAGAAACTCATGCTCGAGCATGAGCGCGGCCTCAAAGAACTGGAAATCAAGGCCAAGACAACCGAAACCGGCACCGCCGGGGGTAAGACCTCACCCCCGCCGGTGGACACGAAGGTGCACATACCCAAGGAGGTCGTCAAAGAATACTATAAGAACGACGACATCCAACAGTGGTTCAAAGCCTACGAGGTCGCCATGACCGCCCATCGAGTACCCCTCAAAGACTGGGGCGCCGGCCTATGGGGAAAGTTCATCAACGAGGGGAGAGACGCCCTGCTAGAGCTCCCCGACGCCGAGATGACCTCGTACGAACACATGAAGACCACCCTCCTCACTCGCTACGGACTCACCCCCGAAATGTACCGGCACCGATTCCGAGACTGTAAAAAAATCCCCGGTACCACTTGGGTGGAGTACGTGAACTTTTACAGCAGAGCCTTCGAAGGGTGGATCAGAGGCTGCCAGGTCACCACCTACCAGCAGTTGGTCGACCTCATCCTATGGGAACATCTTTCCAATAACTGCTTCATCGAACTCCGGCAGCACCTCCTCGACAGCAAATTGACAGAGCCACGAAAACTCGCTGTCGAGGCGGATAGATGGGTGAGCAACTGAGTTCCCCGGAGTCCGATGGGAGACTACGGCCGGGGATCCCCGGGGAACCACCGACCACGAGGCGGCGGAGGAGGCCAGAGCAGGGGCCGAGACACCCCCGCGGGGTCATCCCCTACCTCCCCGTCGCCCTCCCTGGTTTGGAGGGGAGGCCCCCCAGCAAGACCCGGGCCCCGCCTGAATGTTACGTGCCACAGATGCCAGCGACAGGGCCATTATGCGAACGACCCTCTCTGCCCGATGAACCACCGACCCGGCACCACCGGTCCCCCGAGCCGCCAGATCTCGGCCGCCGTCCTGAGTGCAGAGGGAGGCGAAGAAGAGGGCGACGACACCGAGCAGGCCGAGTGGGAGCCCGCCGCCATGATCTTAGCATGCCTGGGTGATCAAGACATGATCCCCCGAGACCCGATCCCAGGTAACACCCGGAAATACCGCCAATGGGTCACCATCAATGGACGCCGGGCCGAAGCCCTCCGGGATACTGGAGCCAGCGTGACGGCGGTCCGCTGCCACTTGGTGACCTCCGAACAAATTCTTCCCAACGTCTTGTGCCCAGTGCGGTCGGCGGACAACTCTGAGAGTTTGTGCCAGATGGCCCGCATCCCCTTCGAGTGGGGAGGGGTGTCGGGCATGCTGAAAGTGACTGTCTGAGACGATGCCCCCGTGGACTGCCTCCTCGGGAACGACCTGGAAAGTTCCCTCTGGGCCGGCGTAGAGCGGAGAGAGCATCTGGGGATGCTAGGCCTTCCCGAGTGGGTTTGTGCGACCACCCGCTCCATGTCCGCCCGGGCCTCCACCCCAACGGAGGAAGCCCCGATCGAGGAGCCGGAGTGGCCCGCACCTCCACCGCCCGCCGTCCCCGAGGACGCTGACCCTGAAACCGGCCCCCAGGGGCCCAGCCATGAAGAAATCACCGAGCTCGGCCACCTTCCAGAACTAGCTCAGTGGCGCCAAGAAGGTGGCCCCACCCGCGAACAATTCCGACAAGAACAGAGCACCTGTCCCTCCCTCGAGGGAATTTGACAACAAGCCGCCACTCAAGCCGCTGGAGACCCTGCGGGGTCCCACTGGGTCTATTGGGACAACGACCTTCTCTACAGTGAGCAGAAGATTGCCGAACTAGGGGCCAGCCGGGTGCTGGTCGTTCCCCTCCGATTTAGAGACTTCCTTTTGAACTTAGCACATGATGTGCCCCTCGCCGGGCACCTGGGGCAGGACAAAACTTACAGCTGCCTGGTGACCCATTTCTACTGGCCGAAAATGCGCAACGATGTGCACAATCACTGCCGATCCTGCCCGACCTGTCAAGCCAGCGGGAAGAGCGGGGGGAAAGTCAAAGCCCCGCTCCAGCCGTTTCCCGTGGTCACCACCCCCTTCGAGCGAGTGGGGATAGACATCGTGGGGCCCCTGGACCCCCGCACCGCTCAAGGGCACCGCTTCATCCTCGTTCTGGTGGACCATGCCACCCGCTATCCGGAAGCCATCCCCCTCCGAACCATCACGGCCCCAGTAGTAGGCCGAGCCCTAATGGGGATCTTCTCCAGAGTCGGCTTCCCCCGAGAAGTCGTGAGTGATCGGGGCACAAACTTTATCTCTAAGCATATTCGATCCCTGTGGCAACAGTGCGGGGTCACATATAAGTTCACCACCCCGTATCACCCCCAAGGGAATGGACTTGTGGAGCGGTTTAATCGAACACTGAAGGGAATGATCAAGGGCCTAGAGGAGCCACTACGACGCAAATGGGATGTTCTGCTGCCTTGCCTCCTGTTTGCATATCGCGAAGTACCCCAGAAGTCCCTGGGGTTCAGCCCCTTCGAACTATTGTATGGGCACCCGGTCCGAGGCCCCCTCAGCCTGGTCAAAGAAGGCTGGGAGACGGCTGTCCGAGGTGCCCCACCAGATGTCTACCAGTACCTCCTGACCCTCCGCAACCAGACTCGGAAGTTCCGGGAACTGGCCGAAGCCAACCTTGAAGCCAGTCAGGAGGAGATGAAACGCTGGTATGACCAGAACGCCTCGTCCATCGAATTCGAACCGGGCCAGCAGGTCTGGGTCATGTCCCCGGTTGAACCTTGTGCCCTCCAGGACAAGTGGACGGGGCCCTTCAAAGTGGTGGAGCGCAAGAGCCCCGTCACCTATCTGGTGGACATGGAGTCCCCCCGGAACCCCCTCCGGGTTCTACACGCTAACCGGCTCAAGCCGCACTTTGCCCGCAGCGAACTAAGTCTGCTGTTAGCGACCGATGACGGAGCTGAAGACGACTCCGAACCTTTGCCAGATCTCATGAGCACCACTGAGAAGGACGGCTCCATCGAAGGGGTCATGCTCTCCTCCACCCTGACCCCGGAACAGCACCGTGACTGCCGGCAGCTGCTGGGGCAGTTTGCAGATCTGTTTTCCCTCACCCCTGGAGTCACCCGGTGGTGTGTCCACGATGTAGACACCGGAGACAGCCCGCCTGTAAGACAACGAGCTTTCCGAGTGCCCGACCGAGTGCGGGCCTGCATCCAGTCCGAGGTAGCCAAGATGCTAGCGCTGGGGGTAGTCGAACCCTCCGACAGTCCGTGGGCCAGCCCAGTTGTCCTGGTCCCTAAAGCCGCCGCCCCGGCACGCCCCCGGAGCTCCGGTTCTGTGTTGACTACCGGGGGCTGAATGCCGTCACCAGGACCGACGCCCATCCCATCCCCCGGGCGGATGAACTGATCGATCGCTGGGGGCTGCGAAGTATCTCAGCACCTTCGATCTCACGGCCGGGTATTGGCAGATCGGCCTCACCCCTGGAGCGCAAGAGCGATCAGCCTTCTCGACCCCTGATGGCCACTACCATTTCAAGGTGATGCCCTTCGGCATGAAAAACGCCCCGGCCACCTTCCAGAGGCTCGTGAATAGAGTGCTGGCCCGGCTAGAAGAGTTCAGCGCCGCCTACCTAGACGACATTGCGGTGTACAGCCTCCGCTGGGATGCACACCTGACCCACCTCCGGGAGGTCCTGTCGGCCCTCCGACGGGCCGGACTAACAATAAAGGCCGGCAAGTGCCAGATCGGCCAAGGGTCCGTGACGTATCTGGGACACCAGGTGGGGAGCGGCCTGGTGCCTCCCCTCCAGCCAAAGATTGACGCCATCCGGGCCTGGGAGCCCCCAAATACCCAAACAGCCGTCCAAGCCTTCCTGGGGCTCACAGGATACTATTGGCGCTTCATAAAAGACTATGGAAGCATTATGGGGCCCCTCACAGAACTGACCTCCAAGAGGCTACCCCAAAAGGTGCGCTGGACCCCAGAGTGCCAAACAGCCTTCGAGACTCTAAAGACTGCCATGTGCACCGCCCCTGTGCTCCAGGCCCCCCGACTACAGCCGAGAGTTTGTGGTCCAAACCGACGCCTCGGAGCACGGCATTGGGGCGGTCCTCTCACAAGTGAACCCTGAGGGAATCGACCTTCCCGTTGCCTTCATCAGCCGGCGGCTGCTAGCCAGAGAACAGCGCTGGAGCACCATCGAGAGGGAAGCCTTCGCCGTCGTGTGGGCCCTAAAGAAGCTCCGGCCCTACCTCTTCGGCACCCACTTCCGGGTCCAGACCGACCACCGGCCCCTGCGGTGGTTGATGCAGATGCGGGGAGAAAACCCGAAACTGTTGCGATGGTCCATCTCCCTGCAAGGGATGGACTTCACTGTGGAGCATCGCCCCGGCAACGACCACGCCAATGCTGACGGCCTCTCCCGGTTCTTCCGCCTCGGCGAGGAGAATCCCCAAGAAGATGGGTGACTCTCCCCTGCCTTCAGCTGGGGGGGACGCGTGTTGGACCCGGCCTCATGGCGTGGTCCTACCCCTCCCGCATGGAGGGCCCAGGCCGACATCGGCCCTCCACCCAGCATCGGGCAGCTCTTTTGCCCAACACTGCACGCCCCAAAATTGCTGGTCCGGGCACCATCCCGGACCCCCCCTACTGGCCTGGCTCCATCGTGGGTCCCTCACGACCTAAGCACGAGGCCGCGCCCGACTCCATCTTGGGCCCACCACGTCACGACCACGTGGCTCCGGCCCCGGCCCAGGCCCAGCGAAGCCCAGACATCGAGGCGCCAAGATCTACCCAGGTGGTCGAGTGGCCACTCGACAGATCCCGGAGCAGGGGAGTTTCGATGGCCCTCCAACCGTCCCCGGACGCCTGGTATCGATCGCCCCCGGCATCCCTGGGTGCTGGCTCCACCCCCCTGCTGGGTGTCTGGACACCATCTTCCCGGCCCCTCTGACCCCCAGGCGCGAGGGTCCGGACATCAAAGGACTCCAGTCCTATATCTGGGCCAGCCCCGGAGTAGGACGGCAGTTGTATCCTGGACTGGAAAGCCCCACCGACGCTGTCACGGCCGACACCAGAAGAACTCATTGCCTGTAACCTGAAGAGACCCTGAGAGCCTGCTGGCGCTGCCGCGTCCCACCTTTGCCGAACCATCTTGAGAGCCTGCTGGCGCTGCCGCGGCCCACCTTTGCTGAACCATCTTGAGAGCCTGCTGGCGCTGCCGCGGCCCACCTTTGCCGAACCATCCTGAGAGCCTGCTGGCGCTGCCGCGGCCCACCTTTGCCGAACCATCTTGAGAGCCAGCTGGCGCTGCCGCGGCCCACCTTTGCCGAACCATCTTGGGAGCCTGCTGGCGCTGCCGCGGCCCACCTTTGCCGAACCATCTTGGGAGCCTGCTGGCGCTGCCGCGGCCCACCTTTGTCGAACCGCAAAAAACAACAAGTGATGGACTGAATGTGGATCAATGTCACACACTCCCCCAGTCAAAAGATCTGGGCCCAAATCCATCGTTTTTTTGCACTCCACACCACCCTGGGTCAGATAATGGCTTTATGCAAATCAGCTCTGACCCTGTTGCCCCATGGGAACAGTCCAGTCCGAACTACAACAGCCATATCTTTCCCAGACCGGAATCAAGCATCCGAGGACCGGACCGGTTTCGAGGTAACACCTCTCTTCAGCCCGGCTAGCTTGACTCCAAGTGGTGTGGAGTGCCTGGGACCCACGTCTGGGCATCCCCAGCGCACTTAGGGCGGCAATTGCAAAAAACAACAAGTGATGGACTGAATGTGGATCAATGTCACACACTCCCACAGTCAAAAGATCTGGGCCCAAATCCATTGTTTTTTTGCACTCCACACCACCCTGGGTCAGATAATGGCGGCCCACCTTTGCCGAACCATCTTGAGAGCCTGCTGGCGCTGCCGCGGCCCACCTTTGCCGAACCATCTTGGGAGCCTGCTGGCGCAGCCCACCTTTGCCGAACCATCTTGGGAGCCTGCTGGCGCTGCCGCGGCCCACCTTTGCCGAACCATCTTGAGAGCCTGCTGGCGCTGCCGCGGCTCGACCTCTCGGAACCCCCGGCTCGAGGATTGAGAGCTGTGCGCAGGGTATCCCTTCCTGCATCCATACCGAGACTGTCCCGCTACCTTGTCCCTTTTACGAGACTCTACAGATCCCTCGATCTGCCTGTATATACCGCTGAGACCCAGCAACCTTTATTATTGATAAAGCCTAAGAACTTAACCCCTTGTGTGGTGTCCGTTTGTAGTGTTGTGGTTATCCTGCTGTACGATCCTAGGAGAGGACCCTCACCCAGGAGGCCTCTCAGTAACGCTCGGCTACTTCTGGACCGAGAGGTGGACCTAGGGGTGGTCAGTCAGACATCTTCTGCCTCCCCCGGGGTCGCCTTTCTAACACCCCTGCAGGCCTACAAGGCCTGGGTGGGAAGCCACTTGCACCCATGCATGCCTACAAGGCCTGGGTGGCCAGCCACAGGCACCCATGCATGCCTACAAGGCCAGGGTGGCCAGCCACTGGCACCCATGCATGCCTACGAGGCCTGGTTGGCCAGCCACTGGCACCCATGCATGCCTACGAGGCCTGGGTGGCCAGCCACTGGCACCCCTGCATGCCTACAAGGCCAGGGTGGCCAGCCACTGGCACCATGCATGCCTACGAGGCCTGGGTGGCCAGCCACAGGCACCCATGCATGCTTACAAGGCCAGGGTGGCCAGCCACTGGCACCATGCATGCCTACGAGGCCTGGGTGGCCAGCCACTGGCACCCATGCATGCCTACAAGGCCAGGGTGGCCAGCCACTGGCACCCCTGCATGCCTACAAGGCCAGGGTGGCCAGCCACTGGCACCATGCATGCCTACGAGGCCTGGGTGGCCAGCCACAGGCACCCATGCATGTCTACAAGGCCAGGGTGGCCAGCCACTGGCACCCATGCATGTCTACAAGGCCTGGGTGGCCAGCCACTGGCACCCATGCATGTCTACAAGGCCTGGGTGGCCAGCCACTGGCACCCATGCATGTCTACAAGGCCTGGGTGGCCAGCCACTGGCACCCATGCATGTCTACAAGGCCAGGGTGGCCAGCCACTGGCACCCATGCATGTCTACAAGGCCTGGGTGGCCAGCCACTGGCACCCATGCATGTCTACAAGGCCTGGGTGGCCAGCCACTGGCACCCATGCATGTCTACAAGGCCTGGGTGGCCAGCCACTGGCACCCATGCATGTCTACAAGGCCAGGGTGGCCAGCCACCGGCACCCCTGCATGCCCACAAGGCCTGGGTGGCCAGCCACTGGCGGCCATGCATGTCTACAAGGCCAGAGTGGCAGCCACTGGCACCCCTGCATGCTTACAAGGCCAGGGTGGCCAGCCACTGGCACCCCTGCATGCCCACAAGGCCTGGGTGGCCAGCCACTGGCACCCATGCATGTCTACAAGGCCAGGGTGGCCAGCCACTGGCACCCCTGCATGCCTACAAGGCCAGGGTGGCCAGCCACTGGCACCCATGCATGTCTACAAGGCCAGGGTGGCCAGCCACTGGCACCCATGCATGTCTACAAGGCCAGGGTGGCCAGCCACTGGCACCCATGCATGTCTACAAGGCCTGGGTGGCCAGCCACTGGCACCCTTGCATGTCTACAAGGCCTGGGTGGTCTGCACCAGCCACCGCTCCATCACACACGACAGCCTACAAAGCCCACACGACAGCCTACAAAGCCTGCGCCAGCATAAGCCACCCAGGCAGCCACATGCTGTGCCAGCCTGCAAGGCCTGGGTGGCCAGCTCCTGCAACGTCTGCATGACAGGATGTGGCGGACTAGTGCGGCATACACGCCTGGGAGAGCAGGCCCTGCGTCAGGGCGCGTGGGGTGCGGCGGGGGAGGCTACCCACGGCGTGACGCGGCCTCTGCAAGAGGCGCAAGTAAAGCCCTGTGTCGACGGGCGCGTGGCAGGCTCAGCAGCAGCTTGCGCGCCGGCACCATGCCCTGCTATCAGATGGGCACGGGTGGCACTGGGCAGGCGATCAGGTGGGCACCATAAATATTTTTGTTCAGGGCCCTCTTCCCGGCCAGAAGCCCCGCATCTGGCGTTGGCCGGCGGCATCGGAGACCGATAATCCGGCTCTGCGCGGGCAAATCCCACCCAGAAACCAGAGAAAGGGACACGGTTCCAGCCGAGGAATGCGCGCGAAGAGGGGGCGTGCGTGGCGAGGAGGGGTACAGAGAAGAGGGGGTGGGTGAACGGAGACGAGGGGGCAGAGGCCTCGCAGAGAGCGCAGCGCCCGGGTCAGGCGGTGCCATCGAGGCCGTGCACCAGGACAGCCTGGCACAGCCACGGCACGCCGCTGCCAGGAGCTGCACAACAGAAGCACCTGGCAGCAGTCTGACAACATTCAACATTGAATTCTTTGCCAGTGCCCCCGCTGAGGGCCCGGCCTGCTGGTCACTGCCCGCCTCATCAATATGTCCCGAAGAAGCCCTTAATGCCAGGGGGCATTTGGGGGATAAGAAGGCTCGTGGCAGCCGCTGCCCTGCGCAGGTGGGCCCGATGGGCAGAGAAGGCCAAGCCCCCTACTCCGAGTCCACTCTACGGCGACGGCGTCTCTTCTATGGACATAAACGCTTTATCTCCCCCACTCGCACCCTGGTCCTCACGGCGGAGACTGAAAGGGAGCGAACGCCTCCTGCGCGTGCAGTACCCACGGCGAGCCACTAGATGGCGCTCTGTACAAGGCTGCAGTATGCAAGGCTCGAGCGGTCCAGTATTTTGTCCTTTTCCTGACTCGGCAGCAGAACAGAGGGATGAAGATTTGAACGCAGTGCCTCGGAGCAGGTACATTGTGGATCACAGCAAGTAGAGCAGGGGGTTAACACACCTGCTGCAGAAAACTGACGCCGCGGGTTCAAATGTCAGCACAGCGAAGGCAGCCATTCATCTTTCCAAGGTCAACAAAACGAGCGTCACTCAGTCACTGAGCTGGAAATAACACACCAACGCCACAAGAGGGCGGCGGTAGGCGCTACATTTATAAAACCAGCGACTACTCTCATTAGTAAGACAGGGGTACGTTTCATCCCATAAACTGATGTAAGCCTTGAAGGCACTTCCTCTAGGACAGGGGGAGGGGGGGTCCGACAAAACAGCCGCAGTATTATAATGATCTCGTGAACCACCCCCCTAATACAGATCCCTCCTGAAAATGTTCGTATAATCCTACAAACAAATGACAAAGAACACGGTATTCAGTTTTATTGTATTTGCATCTATACAGCGCTCTCTCCCCGAGACAAGGCGTCGAGGCGCGTTCGTGGAGGCCGCACGCTGCTCCACAGGAGTGCTCTGATTGTCACGTGGTGTACGAGGGGGGTGTTTGCTTCTGTGTGTGAGGAGCAGAGGGGGCCCTCAAGCGTCCGTAGGTGCACAGATGCCTGAACATGAACCCAAGAGAAGGGCAGGAGGGGAAGGCTGAGCAGGGAGTGCACAGGGGAAAGCTACCCCCCCCACCGCCCCCCCCCCCCCCAGAGCTTGGGAGGGAGTCAGCATGCAACTATCCACCTCCCATGAGCACGAGGAGAAATGTGAAGGGGACACTGAGGAGGCCCAAGTGCCAGAGGAGGGGGTGCCCCAAGGAGGGTGCCCTTCAGAGCTGGAGGACAGACGGACAGGGCTTTGAAACTGCAGATGGATAGTGTTGGTTTGGGGGAAAAGAAAGGGGCTATGGGGCTGTAGAGGAGAAAAAGCTGACTTTGGAGGGATAGAGGGCAGCAACACTGGCACTGGAGCAGAAGTTAACCCTGGCCTTGGGGGAGAAGGCGGCCCTGCTGGCTCATGAGAGGGGACACGGCAAGGTGGACTCGAGGTCAAGCAGGCCCTGTGGGTCCAAGGAAGATGGTGGGAGAAACGACGAAGTCCCTATGTAGTCACAGAGTTCCAGAGAGGGAAGGGGGTGTTAAAGATTGCAGGGATCGCTGTTAGCTGTTAGCATCAGCTAAAAGCAATTTTGTTTTTGGCAGCCATCTTAGTTAGCCATGTGCTCGCCATGTGCTTTCTCCCTCTTCCAGAGCCTTGCACGTGCTCAGAAAGGCCTAGCTGGTAGCATGCACCTGCTCTTAGTGTGTAACTGTCAGGCTATTCTTACTGACGTAACGAGAAATGTCTCCCCTCTGAGGTTCTTTAATTTTGACTCCATTTTACATTCAAACTCCACTTTGTGTTGCCTTTACACAGGCTGCATGTTTCGCGAACTGTCTCTGCCCTTTTGGACTGCAACGTGTTGAAAACCCCCTCTGTCCTTGTTTTGAAACCCATCTCAGACACCAGCTGGCCTAACTAATTCTTGTCTGGACCACCTAATCCCTGTATCAAATATCTGTTAGCCTTTAGCATTCTTCTCGTGCTGTATCTTATCTTTTGGCCTTCGTAATTCTCTCCCTGTGTTTTCCTATTCCACAACCTTTTCCTTTGAAGCACGCAAACATGTTCTGCCATTACTGATTGACCTGTAGGTGGTGTAACTGATTGACTTATCGGGTTGGGCAAAAGCACGACTCAAGGGGGATGTTCTGGTTACATGATGCCTTGTTTTGAATGTTTTCCTATTGGCTAATATTTTGCAGATCTTGTATGTCCATATTAGGTATTTTGCATGCTTGCAAAAGCTAGGACTGCCCCTTACTTTTGTGCTGAGTTTGTAACCCTAAGCATATAAAAGGCCTCTGTGTTCTGTACTCTTTAGACTGCCTCATTCAGTTGCTATGGCTTCTGTGTGACGTAGTCTCACTCATTTGAGTTTAATAAAAATTTTCTCTTTATATTCCAGCTTCTGTGTCAGATTCTTCTTTTGTATTAGAGAGACCCCTGAGAATGAAGACTTGAGTTTCTTCACCTCCCACTTTGTTAAGCAAGCATATTTTGTATACCCATATTAGTCAATAACCATGCTTGTATGTGCCAGGACCTCCCCTTGGTTTTTTTGCTGACTATGCAACAAATGCATATATAAGGCCCCTGTTCTCTGTACTCCTTAGATTATCTCCTACAGTGGCCTGAGGGTACTGTGTGACGCTGTCTCCCACATGTGAGGTTATTAAATATGTTCCTTTGATATTACAGCTTCCGTGCCAATCTCGTCTTTGTTGGTTTAAGCACCAGGTGTATCCGTGAACCCCTAAGAAGGTTATTTCTTCTACTGGGGTGCCATTTGTCTGAGTGAATGCCAACTGCAGGGAGGGATGCCTGACTGGCTGTTGAAGTAGCTGACCAGATGAAGGAAGCCTTAATCAAAAAGTTTGGTCTGACCCCGAGAACTACCACCTCAAGTTCAGGGACAGCCAGAGGCAGTCACACCAGCCAAGGGCAGGTTTTGTGGATTCTTCTAGTAAGGCACCGGGCAGCAGAGTAAACAATGATGACCGGCTGTACAGTGGCGATGATGGAAGGGCACATTTGAAGTAATTGCTTTGCAGAATTGTGCCAGCACCAGAGAGACGCCAGGTTCAGAGAGTTTGGGAAGGAAGCGGCCTCTGGATCAGCACCAGTGTGCTCACACAGGTACCGGAAGGGACCCCAGGGAGGCTGGTTCAGGTGCCCCAACGCAGAGGGAAGGTAAAGACCAGGATGACACAGAGAAGTCTCCAGCAGTGCCCAAAAGACCTTCGAGTCACAGAGGACTTCAGAGCACAGGGGGGCATGTTTGATGGGCGGAAGCCCAGGGCGCCCTTTCACCTGCCCGTGTTGTGACTGTCTCCAGTCGAGGCATAAGGAGGGGGCCCTGAATGTCCCTAGAAGTCACCTACAGGTGGGACCCCCAAGGGTGGCAAATGTAGCCCGGGAGGTTACTCACAGGCGGAGAGTTGGGAGGTTGACCCAGAAGGTTAGCTAGCTCACTGAGTCCAGAGATCTCAGGCTGTCGCATGTTAGGAGTGAGTATCTCACTGAGTGCACAGATATCACGCGGTCACATGTCAGGTGCGAGTAGCTCGTAGTCACGTATGTACTGGAGTCATGGCAACGGTCCTACATGTAGATGGGTGAACTACAAACCACAAGAAGGTGGGATCACGTCAGTCATCTAACACGTCAGTCCTCTACGTCATCTAATACGTCAGTGATCTTTTCCTACAGCCCAGTAAGGGTTCAAGGCTCGCAGCGGGTGCAGCCGTTTCTCAATATAAGGCAGGCACCTTCTAATATTTTTCCCTCATCCAGGCAGGTACTCACGTGCGTCTCTGATGTACAGCAGCATGGCTACGAAAATGTAGTCGACTAAGTTGAGGCTGATGCTGTCGGCGAACAGGGCGTCCCAGACCACCAGCAGGTCCTGCAGGGGGAACTCTCGGCCAAACAGCAGCCGCACCCACCGCCTGGAAAAAGAAAGGAAACGGAAAGAAAGTTACCGGCAGCGGGAGGAAGAGAAGCAACACCAGCCGCATCCATGCAGAGAGCTGCGCTTCATAGCGCCTGGAGGCGAATCTCTGTGGCGCGCTCAACATTCGAAATATAAATACATGAAACTGACACAAAATCACATACGATTGACAGCAGAGGCAGCAGCAAGCAGACAGGACAGTTCACTTGGATACTGAACCCCCACCTCCTATGAACATTCCTGTGCAGCCTGGGGGGTGGGGGTGGGGGGGGGGGGGCACGGGGGGAAACCTCGCAGATCAAACACGTCATACCTCTGCCCCCATTGAGTTCTCTGCCTTACTTCGGCGACACATTTACTCCAACGTACTTACATAATTATACCAACACTTTAGCACGTGCATCAAGAAAGCGACTTTAGTAGTAAAGTTAAAAACATTACATGACGCTGGTTTCTATTCAATCTCCGTTTGTTTTATTTGGGAGTTTGGTTTGTATTAATTTAAAATAATGTAATTCAAATTAAGAGTTGGGGTTAGAACAAAGTTGCTTATCACTTTAAATATATTTAATGTAATTCCGTAACAATTACAGTTAAACCAATTATTAAAATAAAGAATACAATAAAGATAAAAATGTATGCACTTAATCACACGAGGTTTGGGTTTGCATTTAGACTACAGTAAGATTTATAATTATTTCACTTAACTTAGAGAGGGTAAGAATTAATTTAATAGACGATACATTTATTTTGATTTCAGATATTGAAATTGAATAACCTAAAAAGTTAGGAATAGCACTAATGTTAGATTCATGTTTTAAATTTACTTAAATAGATTTAAAAAGGATGAGAGTTAGGATTAATTTATAAAAAAATAATTAAAATTATTATAATTTGAGGTTGAGACTTAATTAACGTTAAATTAAGAGATTATTACGGAGATTCATAAAAAAATAATATAAATAAAATTAGGTCAAGGGTTAATCATAATGACATTTAAAGTAATTAAATGACATTTTAATTAGGATTAGGGAAACGTTTCGAATTATGGTCAAGTTTACGATTAGGTACAAGGGATAAAGGGAACCTTTTGGCAATATGTTTTAACAACTCGAAATTACTGCCATTCAGAGCAGAAATACAATAATGTATATTTATAATAGAAACAAGGACTGGATGTAGTGAATAAATGCATTCAACGCATCGACTACGAAGGGAAGTAGGAAAGATAAAACTACTATGCGGTGGATTTAAATACACAAAATAAATGAAGCTTTGCATTATGAAAATGCCCCAAGAGTATTACAGAACCAGCTTTAACTAATGTTTTTCTATAAGATAAATCATCATCCTGATAAGGGCCGGTAACTCTCCAAAGGATCTTAACTAAATAGTTTTATTAGTTAAGTCTTCAATTTTTAACCTGTGGACACTTTTCCAAATGGTTAATATAATCATTTTGATAAACAGGCTCTTCATTTGACAGTTTTTGCAATATTCTCAAACTCAGGTTGCCACCACAGAGTGCTGGTCTTATCAATATCATGTATAGGTAGGCTGAGTATAGGAATTTAAATAAAGGTTTCAAAGAAAGGTGATGAAAGTAAGAGGACACACATAAGGTAGGCTAAGTATAGGAGATAAAATAAAGTTTAAAAAAAAAGAAAGGTGGTGAAAGTAAGAGGATAGAACAAGCAAACCTAGCATTTCATGAACCGAAAGATAATAACATGGCTCCCTTTGAGATGGTAGGACGACCGCCCTCAACAGCAGGCGCGGTCATTCACGAATCAATCTTACATCCGTGATATAGCCCAAGGGAGCCATTCCTAGGAGTGCTGACATTTGCTTACATAAATACGTTAGCCCAGCACACTCAACAAACAATAATCAATAGGTGAACAGTCAGTAATGTAGAAATTTTTCGAAGGCGAGTCGATGTTGTATATTCAATTTCTTTCTTTATTTTTCATTCTTTAAAACACTTTTGAAACCGCCAACGCGTTTCGTCCCTTCCAGGGACTTCTTCAGGGCTTGAAATATAAAGTGCGCGTATTTCAATAATTAATTTTTCATAGAGTCAGGACAGAGGGTTTGTCAGTTTAAATACACTTCCTTAACTATCATGTTCCATGTGGATTCGGACAGGAAGTTTTTCTTTGTTTTTATCTGCACAATGTCCAGGGCAATGTGGTCCCAGTCCCGCACACGTCCTCGAAGCCGTCCGTCCTATTGCCGATCGGGAATAGGACGGACGGCTTCGAGGACGTGTGCGGGACTACATCGACTCGCCTTCGAAAAATTTCTACATTACTGACTGTACACCTATTGATTATTGTTTGTTGAGTGTGCTGGGCTAACGTATTTATGTACAGTTGAGGAATGCTAGGTTCTTTGAATCAGGTTCTGAATTGAGGAGGTATAGGGAATTGTGCCTCCAGCCCTCTTTGCACCTCTGGGTTTGTGTTAATACAGATAAGGGACGCCCTAAACTTGTGCAGGCATTTTGCTTTGATTCCCAGTGTTGTATGTCATGACATTTGCTTACAACCTGCATCCAAGACCTCCCACCGTCAGCAAGGAGCTACTCTCCACACCTTGCAGAGACTTCAACTGGCCAATAGTCAACTCTATGCACCACTACCACCTCCTGAGCTTCCTTCTGTTTCTTCAGCTGTCCACCACCTTAGAGTCCATCACACGTTAAAATAATCACCTAGCTACGTCCCGCTGCTAGCCAAACAATGGCCGACCCATGCACAGATCGCTTACTAGCTCATGACACCATTTTTGGTCTTCAGTCCTGCTTTCGATGGACCTACAGCAAACTGATGACAGCAATGGTTGGTTTGGATTCTACGCTGGTCGTTTTCCTTTGGCAAAGCCATTCCAAAAAAGCTATTGTGTTTTAAATCAACTCACAGGTTTGGCACCATCTTCCACAAAAAAATAGCTATCGTGCACATGTATCAAGCTAAATTGAGATCACAAACGAATTTCAGCATTTGTTATCTAAATTAAGCTGTGTGCAATGTATGAAAAAAGAAAACCATTTGCAAAATAAGGAATCACAAAATTTACGATACCCTATTTTGCCAATGCATTTAAGGAATCGCAAATTGCGATTTCTTAAATGCAATGTAGGAAGCACAGAAAATTTGCGATTTCGCCTTAAGGAATCGCAAATTATCACCAACTTCAAGTTGGTGGTAATTTGCGATTTCTTTGAAAAAAGCACTTTTGCAAATTTTTCAAAGTGCCATGTGGCACACATACATGCCCTTAGGGCATGTATGTGCGCCACATGAGCACACATACATATTTCAGGGGTGCAACAGGGTGTATTTTTGGCAACCTTGAGATTCTACAATTGGTAATCACAAATTGAGAATGTCTTCCCATTCATTCCTATGGGCCTCCTATCCCATAGGAATGAATGGGATGGTATTCCTTATTTGCGAATCTCAATTCGCGAGTCGCAAACAAGGAATATGTAGGATTCACACATTTTTTAGCAAATCCTACTACATTGCATTTTGTGATTCTCTAATTGAGATTCTCTAAAAATCGCAATTTGAGAATCGCAAAACGGTTTCTTCATACATATGCCCCTAAGTCTCTGAGTAACCACTGAGGCCAACTAAGTGGCCCCTTGGGGGCCTAATCTGGATGGGCAATTTATCAGATGCAGCTCTTTGGGAATTCTGACATTCATAGCAGGCTTGTCTACTGTAATTCCATCTAGGTCAACTCGCTCCATAAAACCATCATCTGTCTGTCAGTCAAAACCTGGGGAGCTGTAGCACTAAGATGGAGGGGTTGAGACTGGTGAATCACTTTTGGTGTTGGTGTGAAACTAATGTGTTAAAAGGGAGGACTCCTTCTTAAAGTGTAGACTCCAACTCCACCAACCAGGAAAAAGTAAACACTTTTCTTCCCCACTTCAGTTAAGAATACCACTTCCTGCCTGGCCTCGGACAACTGAAGGAGGAGGAATCCGTTGAACACTGAATGAAAACATAATAACGGACTTGCACACAGAAAATTTGTATGTGTTGTATGTGTATGGTGTACAGATTTTTATTGGATTTTGTTAACTAAGGTTAAGAAGAAAAAAAGACTAGTGGTCCTCACCAGGTATAAATTAAGAAATAAATTGTGTTTTTGACCTGGAATGGATGTGACTTATTGAAATACATGTGAATTTGATGGGACTTTGAACCAGTGTATAGGAGTAATTAATCGTACCCTATTTTGAACTTTTAGGATATTTGTTCCTCCATCTCATTTAGTGTTTTGAGTATATTTATAGCCCAGGAAGTGGAGGAGGATTTGGGCAGACCCCTTATATATTTGGTGTGGCCTCCAAATATGGCAAAGGATTCTCAGTAGCTGGCCACCCCTTCTGGAACTCCTTCCAAAGCAAGTAACATCTAGTCCTAAGAATCTGCAATTCAGAAGACCTTTTTGTTCAAATGGAGAAGAATTGGTCTCCACCCAATGAATCTAATGTCACCTGATGCATTACAACATAAAAGCCGGGAGTACCCGTGGATCATAAGAGGTTTATAGGTCACTTGTTTTGATGTGGAAATATTTTATTGGTACTAACATGCAATAACTACCAGAGCCTTACTACGAAAACAGCTATGCTTGGAGCGCTTTGAGGAATGTGAGGTGAACTCGAAGTCCTGGAAAGAACAAAGAGAGAGAAGTCACTATCTTTGTGCCCCACGTAGAGAACAGCCACTTGCATGCGTGCACATTGTAGATCACAGGGAAAAGCATCAATGATCACCCCTAGGCGTGCACCTTGGAGGTGACAGGGATGAGTACCAATGATCACCCGCGGGCACGTACCTTGTAGATGACAGGGATAAGCATCAATGATCACCCGCGGGCGCGAACCTTATAGATGACAGGGATAAGCATCAATGATCACCCGCGGGCGCGAACCTTGTAGATGACAGGGATAAGCATCAATGATCACCCGCGGGCGCGAACTTTGTAGATGACAGGGATAAGCATAAATGATCACCCGCGGGCGTGCACCTTGTAGATGACAGGGATAAGCACCAATGATCACCCGCGGGCGTGCACTTTGTAGGTGACAGGGTTAAGCACCAATGATCGCGTGAGAGCCCGCACCTAGTAAATGACCGGGATAAGCATCAATGATCATCCACAGGTGCGCACCTTGTAGATGACAAAGATAAGCACTAATGTTTATCCACGGGGGTGCACCTTGTAGATGACCGATAAGCACCAATGATCACCCGCAGACAGGCACCTTGTAGACGATAGGGATAAGCACCTATGATCACCCGCAGACGCGCACCTTGTAGATGACAGGGATAAGCAAAAATGATCACCCAAAGATGCGCACCTTGTAGATGACCGGGATAAGCACCAAGATTCACCTGGGGGTGCGCACCTTATAGATCACAGGGATAAACACCAATGATCCCCCTCACCCACTGGCGCGAACCTTGTATATGACAGGGTTAAGCACCAATGATCGTGTGAGAGCCTGCAGCTAGTAAATGACAGGGATAAGCATCAATGATCACCTGCAGGCGCGCACCTTGTAGATGACTTGTAAGCATCAATGATAACCCGCAGGCGCGAACCTTGTAGATGACTGATAAGCATCAAAGATCACCCATGGGCGCGCACCTTGTAGGTGACAAGGATAAGCACCAATGATCGTGTGAGAGCCTGCACCTAGTAAATGACAGGGAAAAGCATTAATGATCACCCGCAGGCACGCACCTTGTAGGTGACAGGGATAAGCACCAAATATCCACACAGGCGTGCACCTTGTGGATGACAGAGATAAGCATCAATGATCACCCGCAGGCGCGCACCTTGTAGATGGCAGGGATAGGTACAAATGTTCACCCGCGGGCGCGCACCTTGTAGATGACTGATCAGCATCAAAGATCACCCACAGACACACACCTTGTAGATGACTGATAAGCACCAATGTTCACCCGCGGTCGCGCACCTTGTAGATGGCAGGTGTAAGCACCAAAGATCACCCACAGATGCGCGTAGACAGGGATAAGCTGTTGTTGTATGACTTTATTCGATACAATGAATCATAAAAGTGTACACAATTCATACATCGATTTAAAAGACAAAAATACATCCTTTTTTTTTCATTAAAAGGGAGTAAAGTATCACATTCTCATACATACAGTACGAAATGGAATTTAAAAGCAATGTTTAAAAATCAGTTAAAAAAAACCGTTAAAAGCATGAATTTTAAAACATTATCACCTCTATGGAGACCATAACAAAACAGAGGGCATTACCAGAACTCCGTAATCTACAACTGATACGCCCGTAGGAGCTTGGATCTGATTAACCAAGCGCATCCCAGATATTTTGCTATCCCACAGACTACACTGGGGACAGAGGTGTCTGTTGTAAGAATGCTCAGTGCCTCCCTATGGTGCTTAGTACCCAGATTAGAGCACACCGGTTTCAACCATCTCCGTCTCGCCTGGCCATATGCTGGGCAGGCGAAGAGGAAATGGGAGATAGATTCTGTGGGGGAAGCACAACCAGGGCACCCTCCTTCCCTCTCTCCCAAGGGTTTCCACCCCGCAGTGAAGGCATTCAGAGGTAGTGTACCAAACCTCAGCTTCAGATACAATGCCCTGTCTCTAGGGGATTCAATGAAGTCTAGAAAAGGTTCTAATTTGGGGGAGGGCTTGGAGTCTAGAAACTTCTCCGTCAGGGAATCATGTTTCAGATTTCGTATTGCTTCGTTGGACACCCACTCCCAGTAGGCCAACTACTTGCTTGGGTAGCGGAGTCTGGCTTTCGCAAGCATCTGCTAGCCCAATGTCCCCCACCAAGCGCCTCAATTTTGAAACCCAATGTATCTTACGGCCAGAGTCTATGCGAAGCAATTCAGTCAAGCCAGAAGCATAGTTACACAGTTTGGGGTTCCTTCTGAGGCGTACCCAGAATAGGAGAGGGCGCAGCCTTCCTATGCCTCTGATTGAATGTTTCCTAAAACCATGATGGAGAGGAACCAGAGGAGTCGATAGGGGAAGCGAGACCAGGTCCCTGTAAAACTTGTTTTCTGATCTCGCTAACTCTGTGATGTTCTCGAACCCCCACAGTTCCGCCCCGTACAGAGATGAAGGCAGGGCTTTCCCCTCATATACCTGGATGGCAGGGGCAACAGGTCGGCTATGGGAGAGGCGCTGATGTCTTGCTATTGCCCCCGACACACGTTTATGATTCAGTAGCATCTTTGACAAGTGAGAGTTCCATTTCATCAAGTTGTTGACCCGTACGCCCAAACAGTCAAAAGCTTCGACTAGTTCTAAAGGGGAGTCATCCAGCTTGATGGTATTTCTAAAGCGCTTAGATGGGGCCAAAGCCATTAGCTTAGTTTTAGTTGTATTTCTACATAAGCCTCTGGACTTACAAAACTGACTGAACCGATCCAGCAGTTTTTGAAGGCCCATCGGGCTTTTAGAGATCAGGAGGGTATCGTCTGCAAAAAGCAGCGTAGGTGATTTTTCCCCTGCCAGGATTGGCACGTCGGCAGGATCCTCCCTCAGGTGGTCCACCACCCCGTTAACAAAAAGGGAGAACAAGGTTGGAGCCAAGATGCGTCCCTGGCGTACCCCTCTCTCTACCATAACTCTCTCAGTTAAGTGTCCCTGTCGGCCCCACCTCACTCTGGCGTAACTTTCCTCATGCAGAAGCACAATCAGATCCAAGATCAAGGGTGGGATGCCCAGATCGGACAGGACCCGCCAAAGCCCGGCCCGAGGGACCAGGTCAAAGGCTGTTCTAAGATCAATGAACGCCAAATAAAGGCTGCCTTTTTCGATCGTTACCGATTTCCAATAGATCATGGAAAATCTAAAGACCTGGTTCATCATGCCCACCCCCTGTCTGAATCCTGCCTGGAACTGGGACAAAACCTCATCTTCGTCTATCCAGGACCTCAATCGCACGAGGAGGACCCTGCCAATCACCTTCTGCACTACGTCGATTAAACTAATCAGCCTATAGTTGGCAGGGTCCTCCCTATCCCCCTTCTTGTGGATTGTCACCACCTCGGCACCCCTCAGGGATAAGCATCAATGATCACCCGCATGCGCGCACCTTGTAGATGGCAGGGATAAGCATCAATGATCACTGCATGCACGTGCACCTTGTAGATGACAGTAATAAGCACCAAAGATCACCCACAGACGCACACCTTGTAGACGACTGATAAGCATCAATGATCACCCGCAGGCGCGCTCGTTGTAGATGACTGATAAGCATCAAAGATCACCCGCAGGAGCGCACCTTGTAGATGGTAGGGATGAGCACCAAAGATCACCCACAGACGCGCACCTTGTAGATGACAGGGATAAGCATCAATGATCACCCGCAGGCGCGCACCTTGTAGATGGCAGGGATAAGCATCAATGATCACCCATGGGTGTGCACCTTGTGGATGACAGGAATAAGCATCAATGATAACCCACAGGCGTGCACCTTGTAGATGACTGATAAGCATCAATGATAACCTGCAGCTGCGCACCTTGTAGATGACTGATAAGCATCAATGATCACCCGCAGACGTGCATCTTGTAGATGACTGATAAGCATCAATGATCACCTATGCTGAGGTACTGAAATTCTGAACCCGTTTCATAAAAGTCGTCGTATCATGACGATTTTGGTAATATCAGACCGAAAATGGCGAGTGTAAGGTGTACGAGTATTTTCGTCATATTTGAGTGACGAGATCACCATGAAATCAGGGATTCCGTTCTGAACCCTCGGGTTTCATTTTGTGTACGGCAGCCATTTTGTGGTTGCCCTCACATAGGGCGATGACAGTGGTCGAACGAGTCTCCAAGCACACGTACACTTTTGCTGACTTCTGTGTGACCTGGGCAAGCTGACTCCGTTGCCCGAAGCCAAACCTGCTCGGCCAGTTTCTTTCCCAGTGGCCGATCGGGATTAGGGATCAAGGCACAGCATACCATAAACCCTTTATTGCACACAACTATGTCTAATCTTACTCACACCTGTCTCTACTCCTTTCTTTATGACCTGTTTTACGATGAGGAGGTACCCGTTTTTATTAGGGGCCCGTCCGATTTACCTGATGAAGAATGGTGGGTTTGACTAATAATTGATTGTGGGCTGGACAAACTGAAAAATAGGCTTGTCATCATGATTCTGCTTTTTCTTTGTCATGGAAATATGTGAATGGTCAACTGTAAATAAGGAATGTTTGCCTGAAGCATAATATTTGGTATAAAAAGGGATGACTAGCTTTGTAAAGTTGAGCAGTCTCCTGAGAACATACACCGTGTTGTACATCTAGGATACCTGTTACTGGCTGCAGCCAATAAATTTGATCTTTGACGTCACCAAGAAGTTTCTGTGTTTCTGTAGTCTGAGACAGGAGAATCCGAAGTCTTTGGGTGTGTCCCCTGGCACCGCTGGGTTCTAAATAACCCGGTACTTCAGCGGTACCGGTCCAAGCCAGAGGTTCGTGAGGAGCTTCGTGTGAAAATTCTGGAGGAAGGCCAACCACTTCATCGACCCCTGTATGTCGTCGTGATCCGAAAGTCTTTGCTGCGAGGTTCCCCGCTTTCCAACGGCTACGAAGGACTTCTGCCCTGACTATCGCCCTGTCTTGGAGCCTTTGATGATTTGTAGAGCGAGACGATAGACGAGTCTTCTGGTGACGTCATCGATACCTCAGTTAAGTATGAGTGGAGCGTCTCCCAGTCCTTAGTTTTTGGGTATCCCCTTGGGATCTTTAATTTGGAACTTGCAAGTACCAAAGCCGAGGGACTTGTGTATTCACTATTTATTATTTATTTTATTTAAAATTTTATATAGCGCACAGTTACCCTAGGGCATCCCGGCGCTTGAACAGAGCAACAACAGCTAAAACAGTCAGTTAGTCAGGACAAGTCATGCAGGAAACAAATATGTTTTCAAACCTTTGCGAAAGCGCAAAGTACCGGTCTCGGCGCGAAGTTTTAAAGGTGAAGAGTTCCAGAGCGTAGCTGTATTCACCGAGAATCTTCTCCCGCCCGTACGCGATCTCTTTACTCTGGGGACAAGGAGGAGATGTTTCTGGTCGGATCTCAGCATTCTATTCGCTTTGTAAGGCACTGCTAGATTTCTTAGAATGGGTGGTCCTGTACCCTGAAGAATTTTATGGGCAGTGCAAAGTGCCTTGAATTTTACTCTTTCACGCACTGGTAACCAGTGCAACGCCTTGAGGGCCGGTCTAGCTGATTCAGTTCTGGGAATGCCCATGAGCAGTCTGGCCGCCGCGTTTTGGACCTGCTGTAATTTGTTAAAGGTGGATTCAGGGGCACCCAGAAAAAGACCATTACTATAGTCAAGGCGAGATGTTATAAGCCCCTGAATCAGCAGCTTCCTCGATGGAAAGGGGAGAAGCGGAAAGATTTTACGAGCTGCTCGTAGCAGGGCGAAACACACTCCTGCCGTTTTTTTGGCTTGGGTCCTGAAGGAAAGGTCTTGTTCCAGCCAGACCCCCAAGCTCTTGATCTTCTCTTTCATAATGGGGAGATCACCCATACAGCTCGGCCAGCATGTCAATGGCAATGAGGGAGCTTTGTTCCCTAACAGCATAATCTCTGTCTTAGATCCGTTCAGCTTAAGAGCTGATTCGTCCATCCAGGTATGAACTTCCCCCAGGCATGAGTGCAGCAACTCGGGGTTATCAACCAGTTGAGGAAGGGCGACCACTAACTGAGTATCATCAGCATAGCTGATGATTTTGATGTTATAGGGGGCCACCACATCCTCCAGGGGGGCCATATAAACATTAAACAATGTCGGGCTCAGTGAAGAGCCCTGTGGCACACCCCACTGGAGGGGGATAGATGTAGTCCGGTTGCTGCCTTCCCAAACCTGGTATGACCGACCGTCAAGAAATGAACTAAGCCACTTCAAGGCGGCCCCTGCCACACCCACCTCTGACAGTCGCTGAATCAGCACCTGATGATTCACGGTGTCAAACGCAGCACTCAGGTCCAGGAGGATCACTGCCACTGATCCTCCCGAATCCATGATGCGTCTGGATTCTTCTACGACTGCCAGGAGGGCCGTGTCAGTACTCTGGCCTGGACGAAAACCGGTCTGCGAGTCTCGGAGCAGACCATTCGACTCTAAGAAGTTTGACAGTTGGTAATTTACTAGCTTCTCAGCAATTTTGCTGAGGCCTGGCAACAGAGATATAGGCCTATAGTTTGCCAACTCCGCCATGTCCAAATTAGGCTTTTTTAACAGTGCCTTTACCACTGCTGTTTTCCAGCTTGGTGGCACCAAGCCCTGGGAGAAAGAAGCATTCATCAAGTCCGTAATGGGCGCCACAACGGAAGTTGCTACTTGCTTTAAAAATTTAATAGGGACCGGATCCATGGGGGAGCCACTTTTCATAGAGACAAGAGATTTCAATGTTTCAGCCTCTGAAACTGGGCCAAAAGTGTCCAGAGAGACAGATCGCTCTCTCAGCTGAGTAGAGGGATACTCTTCCTGGGTTACTTGAGGTCGTGTATTCTGGGGTAAGAAATTAAGACTATCGTTTTTGATATTCCCTTGAAGTTTGAAGCTAGACTAGTGAGCGAAGATGCCTGGTCTTAGCAGACTTGGAAATTTGTTTTGTTGTGGTCGAAATAGGGATTCCCGATTGGAGGACTCGTGTCCGGTTCCTCCAATTGGAACTCCAACCTATGAACTCTATGTGAAGCATGGCGTGGGCCCCATCACATATAACGAAGTATGGATTTGTTACACAAAAAAGGACGGTGTCCTTCAATGGCCCGATATGGTAGTTTTGACACGGAAATTTTAGATAATCTAGAGGTTAGACTATTTAAGAAGAGAGCCCGGCCGGCAATGTTGGACTCTTTCCGCCTATGGCGAAATGAAGCCAAACAGAAAGAAATTAAATTAGCGAAGAAAAATAAAAGGGAAAAGGGTATCTCGATAATGCAAGCTGCTATGCAGTATAAAGATAACGAAGAAGAACAAGCAAGTGAGCAGTTGCACATGCAACGTAAAATGGCAATTGATAAATGCTGTCCAGTTCTGCTGCTTCTTCAGCAAGATGCAGCAAAGGAACTTGAGAAATACTTTTATGTCACATTTGTTGAGTTCGCCACCCCCTATGCTACAGCACCTCTGCAACCTTTAGTGGCGCAACCTCTGGTTGCTTTGCCTCCTGCTATTGCACAGCCGCCAGTTCCTCTTCAGCTGGCTCCTACTCCTCTGGTGCAGCCTTCTCAAGGGCTGCCGACTTTGCTACCTGTTCCGTCTTTAATTCCTACGACTTTTTCACCTGTTCTTGCGGCCTCCTCCGCTACTGCTCCTACATTAGCTTCCTCTCAGTCCGCTTTATCTCCTGTCCTGTCAACCTCTCCTTCTGTCCGACATAGAATGACTGATACTGTTAGTAGTCTTTTGTCTCCTTTCTTTGAAATGAAATGAAATGAAAAATTATATTTATATAGCGCCGGAACTACCCGGAGGCCTCGCAGCGCTTATATTGATTGTTAAAAAGGGCAACCCGGGAGGTTAACGAGTTTTAGTGTACAAATGTGTTTTCAGCGCTTTCCTGAAAGCCATCCTGTTTGGGTTCCCTCTAAGGGCGAGGGGGAGGGAATTCCAGGGCTTAGCAGCCGTGTGGGAAAAAGAGCGGCCACCCCATCTAGCTTTGGTGATTTTTGTTGTAGTCGCTAGATGCAGTGATCCGGAGCGGAGGGCTCTGGGGGGGACGTAGGGCAGAACTAAGGGAAACAGGATGGCAGGGCCCGTTCGGTGGAAGGATTTGTGCACAATGCACATAGCCTTGAACTGAGCTCTAGCGGCGACTGGAAGCCAGTGAAGATTATCTAAGGCATGCTTGGCTGACTGCCAGCGGGGAATGTTGTACAGTAGGCGGGCGGCACAATTTTGGGTAACCTGGAGCCTGTGGGTCACAGCTACCGGAGCTCCCAGATATAACGCGTTTCCATAGTCCAGGCGAGAGAGGATCAGGGCCTGGACCATGATTCTCCTCGCCTGGAAGGGAAGCAGGGGGAGCACTTTATGAAGCATCTTCATAAGCCCCGCGCATGTAGCCGCTGTTTTAGTGGCTTGAGCCGAGAAGTCAAGCGACTTGTCGAGCCATATGCCCAGGCTCTTTATCTGGGGTTTGGGGGGGGGGGGAGGGGCGCCGAGGCAGGTGGGCCAGATGCAGGCCAGAGAGGTCAATGGAGGGTTGCCCAGTAGCATAACCTCCGTTTTCTCTCCATTGAGTTTGAGGCAGGAGAGTTGCATCCACCTAGCTACAGCCTCCAGACAGGGACCTAAGGTGTTAGACGACTCATCCGTGTGGTCTAGAGAGACCACCAGTTGGGTATCGTCTGCGTAGGTGACAATACGCACACCAAAAGGTTGGACTATCCCCGCTAGAGGTTGCATATAAACGTTAAAAAGCGTGGGGCTCAGGGAGGAGCCCTGAGGCACCCCGCAGCTAAGTGGATGTTTGATGGAAACTGCCTCACCCTCAAACACCTGGAAGAAACGCTCATCTAGGAAGGAAGACAGCCATTCCAGAGCCGCGTCCGACACACCCAAACCCATTAAACGATGTACTAAAATGGTATGGTTGACAGTGTCGAACGCGGCGCTGAGGTCGAGCAAGATGATGGCTGCCTTTCCTCCCCGGTCTAGCACGGCTCGGGTTTCCTCCGTCACCGCAATAAGAGCAGTTTCGGTCCCATGCTGGGGGCGGAACCCTGTCTGAGAGACACAAAGCAGATCCGCTGATTCCAGGTAGTCTACTAAGATGGTGTTGATGTGCCTCTCAAGCAGTTTACTCATCCAGGGGAGTAAGGAGATTGGGCGGAAGTTAGCCAAGTTGTTCTGGTCCAGGGAGGGCTTTTTTAATAAAGCCTTGACCATCGCACACTTCCAAGAGGCGGGGACAGAATTAGTGGTGATGGAAGCATTGAGAGCGTTCAGAACGGCCGGGCGGATAGCGTCCCAGACCTTAGTGAGAATCCGCGGAGGTGCTGGGTCATTGGGGGATCCCGAGGTGACTTTAGGGATGATTTTGTCAATTATGATGGAGTCTAACAGAGGGAATTTATCCAGCGTGCGAGGGGCAGTGGGAGCTATCTCCGGGAAGATGGTGGGTCCCTCCGCCTCATTACCCCCAGAGAATGAAGAATAGATGGTTTGGATCTTCTGAAAGAAGTAAGAGGCTAGATCATCACAACGGGATTGGGCGCCCATTGGGGACAGAAGCTCGGGGGCAGGGGAAATTAAGGATTTGGCAATTTAAAAAATTTCCTTGGGGGAGTTGGCAGCAGAGTTAACTTTTGAGTCGTAGAAGAGAGCTTGCGCAGTTTTCATTTCAAGTTTGTAGAGCTTTATAGCAGCTCTGTAATCGGCTTTTTTTGAGAGTGAATGATCACTTCTCCATGCTCTCTCTAATTTACGGCAAGATTGCTTCATGAGCCTGAGGGCAGGGGAATACCAGGGAGCGACTTTAGATCTTTTTATCAGGTCGAGGGATTTCTTAGGGAGGACTTGGTCGAGGGTGCAGGTTATCCAGTTGTCAAAGTTGGCAGTGGCCGTAGTGGGGTTGGACACCATCACAGGAGGATGTTCGTTAAGGGCCTGTGTCCACTCAGAGGACGGAAGCGATGCCCACTTCCTTCCCCATCGTTTATTATTGGTCAGTTGGACAGGGCGGGTGTTTAGGGACCACACAAAGGGTATTAAAAAATGATCGGTCCAGGGTAAGGGAATAGGTACCTCGACCGTAAGGTTGTCTAAGTTGCTAAAAATATGGTCAAGGAGATGTCCCTTGGTATGCGTCGGGTGGAACCCTTTCTGACGTAGGTCAATAGCCAGAAAGTTCGAACGAAGGCTATTGGCTACTGAGTCAGATGGGTCGTCTAAATGTAAATTCAGATCGCCCAGCACGGTGAAATTAGCCGTAGTAATCATTGAATTGGCGGCAATGTCTGTGATGTCAGAGACAAAATTACCGAGAGTCCCAGGTGGTCGGTAAGCTAGAACTCCCGTGAAGGTGGTGGTAGGGGAGAATTCCAGAGTGAAATGTAGACTCTCGCAACCTGATGTCGTAGAGGGGGAGATACGACACCCATAATTATCTCTGTAGATGATAGCCAACCCTCCACCCCTTCCGGACTGGCGGTCCAATTGTTTGATGGTATAACCTGGGGGGGAGGCCCAGACTAACGCGGGGTCGAGCTCGAGCTGCAGCCATGTTTCCGTTAAGAAGAGGGCTTCAGATTTGTACTCCTCTATGAGCATAGCCAACTCAGTGTAGTGCTTCGGCAAGGACCGACAGTTAAGAAGGAAAATCCTCCATTTTGGCCCAGGGGAGGATTTCCCTGGCACCGGGGGGCACATACCCCAGTTGCAAGTTTCACACCGAGCCCCTTTATTTGTAGGTGTCATCGAATGCGAACATCGCACATTGGAGGTAGGGCGCAGGTAGTGCAAGAGAGCGGCACTATAGGTCAGGCGATTTCCCGCCATAGTGTCGGCACAGGCTGCGAGCTGGGAGCGTCTGGACGCGGACTTTCTTTGGGTCATTAACTACGACCCCTGTTTCAGAGCGTAAACAGTTGCGTAGCCAACTGCCTGATACTAGAGAGAAGGGAGTGTTGGATCATTTGGCGCATAAATGGGTTACTGATCCTACGAGATATGAGTTAGAGTCTGTTATGGATGTCTTCCGCCAATGGGAAGCACCGAAGCAGAGATATGTTTTTGACAAAATGTGTGATTTTCTTTGTGAAGAATTGGAGGATAATGATTTGGAACCCAATCCACCTGAGTTGTGTCGTGTACGGTTTGAGTTTGCGAAAGGCACAATTGTGGGTTCCGATGTTGAGAGGGCAGTTGCGACATTGTTGTCGTTTAGGAGTGAGGCTATTTCTCGGTCATTGTTTGAGCCGGACCCTTCTGTTAGGAGGAAAGTGAGACAGTACCCAATGAGGGAGGTTCCTCCGGTGTGGAAGGAAGCAGTTCAGGCAGATGCTGGTCTTAATATTGTAGCTGTACCGGCTCATTTTCAGCGTGTTTGGGTACATGTTCCATGGAAGCGAGCTGAAGTTTTGGCTCTTAAACAGACCTTACCTGACCCGCGTAAAAATCCTGCAGGTTATTATAAGGAATTATCACAGACTGCAGACTCATGTGTTATGAATTTAGCTGATATCGACATGTTGTTTGGAAATGTGGTCCCACAGCCTTTACGGGGTTTGATTCGTCACACGGATCATGCGCAGGAGTTAGGGGACACATGGGCTAATATTAGTGCGGCAAATGACAGACAAGTAGGCAGTGCTAAACCTGAGCCTTTAGTAGCAGAACTCCCTGGTAAGATCGTTACTTACATGAAGACTTTAATGCCTGCTATGCGAGTAAACTGGGACAAATTGTCTGCGTGTAAGCAGAAGAAAGAAGAAACTGTGTCCGATTTCTTCACCAGGTTTGAAGAAACGTTTATCGACCACAGTGGTCAAGACATGAGTACCGAAGGTGGTCAACGGTTGTTTGTTGATAAATTCGTACATAATTTGCTTCCCGAGTTATGTACCAAGTTGAAGGATTCCGAGAGTTCGTGGGCTGTTTCCTCATCAGCACAGATATTGGCTACTGCACAGTACTATGAAAATAGGGATAAGGATGAGAAGGACAGAGCAGACAAGAAAACTAAAGAGTTAAAGACGAAGGTTCTTTTACAGCAAGCGTATCCGCCCCGTAGTAATCAGCGTGATTACCAGCAACCTCAGCAGTTTCAGAGAAACTCGCAAAGGTTCGAGTCTTCTCAACAGCGTTTTCCTGTAGGCCCTAATCAATGTGCATATTTCAAAGAAGAGGGTCATTTTAAAAGTAGCTGCCCTGTTTTGTTGGGCCGTATGAATGGTGTTTCTAGCGCAAGAGGTCGGGGTGTTCCACAAGCTCCTAGAGGTAGAGGACGTGGAGGTTCCCCCCAGAACGCGCGTCCCTTTCCTCCACAAAATTCAATGAATAGTTTTGTTCAGCAGAATAACACGTCGTTTAGGGCGACTCAGTACTATGCTGATGACTACTATGTCGAAGGTGAGAATATGGAGGGTAATGATTGCTAGGACAGCCGTAGACAAAGAGAGGGAGTTGTTTCAGTTCCAGAAGATCAGAGTGGACCTTATATTGAGGGGATTACATCAGGTGTGTCCGAACCTTTTCTGTTGGATACCGGTGCTACAAAGAGTTCTATTATGCACTCTAAACTCCCTGGCGCACCTTTGTCTGGCGAGACGAATGTTTCAGTAGGTTTTTCTGGCGCCCCGGTTAGGAACCCGATTTCTAGTCCTATGTCTCTTTCTGTTGGACCTTGTGAATTCGAAGCACCCCTTATTCTGACGACAGGTTGTGGTGAGAACTTGTTAGGATTGGATCTGTTGAAAAGATTGTATGCAACATTGTATTGTTCTCCTTCGGGAGTACAACTTACATTGGGTAAAAAGGTGGTCTCCCAGATGTATTTGTCAAAGGATAAACTTCAGACAGAATTGTCATCTCTTCCTGATATTCTGTGGGCTACTGGTCCTAATGATGTGGGTCTTTTGGAGATTCCGCCATATGTCGTGACGTTAAAAGCAAACGTTAAAATGCCACGCATTCCCCAATACAAGATCTCTAGTGAAGGTGAAAGGGCGTTGCTAGCGATCATCTATGATTTGATTGAAAAAGATGTAATTGAAGAGACAAGAGGTAAAGTTTGCAATAGTCCTGTTCTGCCTGTTCTGAAGCGTACTGACTCCTCTTAGCCACCTGTTTACAGGTTTGTAATTGATCTTAGAGAGGTGAATAAAATAGTTGTGCCACAGTTTCCAGTTGTTCCTGATATCACTGCCTTATTGACTATGATTCCAGCTTCCGCCACTTGGTTCTCGGTGATTGACTTGAAAAATGCCTTTTTCAGCATCCCGATTGCCGAGGAGATTAGGGAAATTTTCGGCTTCTCTTTAGGAGGTCGAAGCTTCCGGTTCAAGCGCGCTCCTCAAGGCTATTGTGAGAGTCCATCCATATATAGTCAGGCTTTGAAAACACAACTTGATATGATTGTTTTACCTGATGGTGCTGCTCTTATTCAGTACGTCGACGATTTGTTAATCGCTGCAGATACTGAGGAGATTTGTAAAGAAGCCACCTTGTCGTAGTTACGTCATTTGTCTAATTTGCATCATAAAGTGTCTCTTTCGAAATTACAGTATTGTCGACAAGAAGTGACCTACTTAGGTAATTTCTTATCGAAGGAGGGAAGAAGATTGACCCCAGAACGAATTCAAGCAATTGCAAAAATGAGTGTGCCAGTTACACAGAGAGAAGTGTGTGCTTTCTTGGGTATCACGTCATATTGTAGACAATGGATACCGAATTTTTCCCTACTGGCCAAACCTTTGGTGGCATTAACTTGTAAAGATACACCAAATCCTCTCCCATGGTCTGATGCATTGTGTTCGGCTCCTCTGTTGGGTACCCCCAAGCCCTTTACACTGTATCTCCATGAGAGAGAAGGATGTGCATTGTCCGTGTTGACACAATCTTTTGGGGACAAGCAGCGTCCATGTGCGTATTTCTCGTCGACTTTGGATCCGGTAGCTAGAGCGTTGCCGAGTTGTTTGAGAGCTACAGCGGCAGCAGCTGTTTCTATTCGACAGTCTGCTGGTTTGGTAATGAATAATACGTTGATCGTAATGGTTCCACATGCAGTGGATACTTTGCTAAACAGGACCAAGACACAGCACTTAACTAGTGCTCGATTGTCAGGTTATGAACTGACACTTTTAGCAAGTCATGTGCACATAAAGAGATGCAATACGTTGAATCCAGCCACGTTATTGCCGATTTCAATAGAGACCGATGTTGTTGAAGAGCAGGATTGCTTTCTCAGGACAGAAGAGGAAACGAAAGGGAGAGTAGATCTTAGGGACACTCCTCTTGTGAAGTGTGATGGTACCTTATGGGTGGATGGTTCGTGCTTCAAGCTTCCAAATGGTGATACGACTCCGGCATATGCTGTTACGACTTTGTATACGATTGTTGAAGCTGCAAGTATCCCACATAATTCAGCTCAAGCAGCAGAGTTGATTGCACTTACGAGAGCATGTGTATTATCAAAAGGAAAGAAAGTGACCATATATACTGACAGCCAGTATGCGTTTGGTGTGGCTCATAGTTTTGGACGATTGTGGAAGGAACGTGGGTTCCTCATGTCTCATGGACCCAAGATAGAGCATGGTCAGTTGGTGAATGAGCTTCTTGAGTCACTTACTTTGCCGCTGCAAGTCGCGATTGTGAAATGCAGTGCACATAAGAAGGTTACCGATGATGTTGGTCGTGGCAATGCGTTTGCTGATGAAGTTGCAAAAGAAACAGCAAGAGATGTGATGAGTCGAATGTATGTTGCGAGCCCTGCAAGATGGATTGGTGACGTTGGAATGTGTGAAGATACGATAGAGAGTGTGAAGTCTATTCAAGCTGAAGCTACAGAGAAAGAATTGAGTGTGTGGAGAGAGAGTACGGGTAAATTGGATGCGAATGGTTGTTGGGTTGAGTTGTCAGAACATCAGATATGGTTGTTACCCGATGCGTACGTGCTTGCAGTGGTTACGATGGCGCATGGAATGGCTCACATCAGTGTGAAAGGGATCTGTAAGTTGTTGGCTCCAGTATGGCAAAATGCTGGAATTCCTAAGTGTGCAGAGAATGTGGTTAAAAATTGTATGGTTTGTCTGAAATACAATCCTGGTAAGGGAACTCCAACTCCAGCTGGTCATTTCGCGCCTCCAACGTATCCGTTCAAGGTTTTGCAGCTAGATTTCATCCACATGGAGAGGTGCAACAACTTGAAATACGTACTCGTTGTTGTTTGTGCCTTTTCGAGATGGGTAGAAGCATATCCCCTGAAAGATAATACTGCCTTATCCACAGCTAAAGCCCTTGTCAAAGAATTTTTCCCTAGATTTGGTTTGCCGAGAATGGTCTGGAGTGATAATGGGAGTGAATTTGTGGGTCGAGTGATGAAGAGAGTATGTGAAGGGCTAGGAATACGCCAAAAGTTCCATGCTGCAAATCACCCCCAATCAGCTGGACTAGTAGAGTGCTATAATGGCACTCTTAAACTAAAACTGGCCAAGATACAAGCAAGCTCTGGCCTTAAATGGCCTGATGCTTTGCCATTAGCACTTTTGTCAACTAGGATGACTGTACATTCCAGAGTAGGACTTAGTCCTCATGAGATTGTGTTTGGTCGGCCGGCCAACATATGGGGAGTGCCGAGGCCGACAAAATTCAGTGAGATTGAACACCCTATATTGCTTGATTACTTGTATGACTTGACGGCTAAATTGCGTGTTTTACACCAACAGGTTCACGATACTTTGCCTCAGGCTTCTGAAGATCCAAGACATGTCATCGATCCTGGCTCATGGGTGTTGATCAAGAACTTCCAGCGGACAAAGAACGATCAGCCCCGCTGGATCGGCCCATACTTGGTACTTTTGTTCACAAGATCTGCAGTGCGAGTGCAAGGAAAAAAGAACTGGATCCACGGCGTACACTGTAAGAGGGTCCCTTTGCCTCTGCCGTACGGCCGGTGGGTCCAGGATGGTATTGCAGATTCTGAAACCGAGACTGTGCCTCGTTTTCTGCCTTTCAGCGATGCACGTTTAATAGGGACAAATTCTGAGCGTGAAAGCGACGATCTTCTGCAAGAAGCCGTGCCATCTTCAGTTCGATTAGACACTACTGAGCCTGACCTGTTGTTTCGTGATGAGACATTACCAGGGAAAAGCCGTTACAATTTGAGGCCGAGAACTATGGACAAATAAATAAAAATTCATTTTCTTTGCTATTTTTGAAAGTGCAGCTCTCTCATCTGAGAAACTATTTTGATTTTTGTTTTTCGAACTACCATCCGGGTTCAGCTGTAGGGTCGCGGCGTCAAGTCTTTGGACTGCAAGCCGAAGACACAAGGTCGACGGTTCTGGTTGGTCCTTGGGAGTTCCCTGGACTGACAGGCGCATTCCTTAGCACGGAACACCCTACCTCCGCGAGCAGCAAGGTTAGAGGATGGAGTTTTTCGAGATGGAGAGACCTGCCAAAGAGATGAATTTTAGAGCCAAACTGTGTACAATGATGACTAGAAAACGTTTTCTGATATTATGCATTTTCATGTTGCTTAGCGTAATGATGTTTTTAATAGGATATGTTTTATTCTCTTTTCGAGTGACGTTTGCACCCACTACACAGCTCATACCTCCTTCTACTGTTTCCTCGCATTCTTTTCACCCTCTACCTTAACATGAGTCCGTTAGAAGATTAGAGTTTATCAATAACTCCTTCGTTCAGCTTCTGCACCAACACCAATTAGTAGTGAACACAACTAACTGTTGGGTGTGTGGTCTTATGCCTCATACTACTGATAAAGGTATTCCTTACCTAGTCCTGCCATTCAGCTATAATGGTTCTGTGTGGGCATACCGAACGATGTTCATCTATGCTCGTGAAGTCCACCCCCTACGTTCTGTGAAAGACAACCCAAAGAATAGTGCTCTAGTCAAGGGAATAGTCGACATGATAAAGGGAGCTGCTTCCTATGAGGCTATCCCGAAATATGAGACACTAGCGTATATTGGATGGAACGTGACTGGATATGGAGCGAGTCTGAGCGAGAACCAGCAAGCAAAAAGATCCTCTCCGATTTGGATTGTACCCCACCAGGGTCATCTATGTCTGCAAGGTAATGGCAAGAATCCAAGAGCTCAGTTAGGGAAGAGTATCTGCACTGAGACGTATGTTTTTGCGTCTCAGACTTCCCCATCGTTCCTAGCAGCTAAGGGTACCTATTTCATCTGTTATGATAGAGCATACACATGGTTGCCCCCTGATTTCTCGGGTACATGTTTTGTTTCGTTCCTGTTGCCTCCCACCTACACAGCTGCAGCAGATTACCACAAGACAAGGGTAGTTAGAGGTGTCTTCAGTAAGGAAGATACTGCAGGACAAGAATTGGGAGATTTCTTGAAGGGTTTTCTGCAGTTTTGGGGACCTATGGTGAACAGCAGGAACATACGGCAATTGACGAGAGTGGTTGAGTCCACCGTAGTTGAAACTGCTGGTGCCCTTAGTAACTTGACTGCTGAGCTCTAGTCGGATCGTCTTATGACTCTCCAGAACAGAGTTGCGTTAGATGTCATACTTGCAGATCGAGGTGGGGTATGTAAAGTGATCCAATCGAGTTGCTGTGTTTTCATTCCAGATAATGCTCCGACAGTGTACCAGGCCATTTCCCAACTGCATAAGATCTCTGAATCTATACACGTGGATAAAGAAGATTGGTCGTTGATGGGGTGGTTCTGGGAACTGTTATCCACGTGGGGATGGAAGATTCTGATGGTCATTGGGATGATCTTAGCCATTCTTTTCCTGTTCTGTCTGTGCGTACAGTGTGCTCCTGCTATATGTGGCCTCTGTGCTACATCGTGTGTAAGGAAACCTGTATCAAGAGACGTGCTAAGTAATAGGATGATGCTACAGCAACATCTTGATGATCTGATGAGTATAGACCTGGACTCAGACTGACATGGGTTTAGGTTATTGCCTATTTAAGGGCAAAAGGAGGGTCTGAGGTACTGAAATTCTGAACCCGTTTCATAAAAGTCGTCGTATCATGACAATTTTGGTAACATCAGACCGAAAATGGCGAGTGTAAGGTGTACGAGTATTTTCGTCATATTCGAGTGACGAGATCACCATGAAATCAGGGATTCCGTTCTGAACCCTTGGGTTCCATTTTGTGTACGTCAGCCATTTTGTGGTTGGCCGCACATAGGCCGATGACAGTGGCCGAACGAGTCTCCAAGCACACGTACACTTTTGCTGACTTCTGTGTGACCTGGGCAAGCTGACTCCGTTGCCCGAAGCCAAACCTGCTCGGCCAGTTTCTTTCCCAGTGGCCGATCGAGATTAGGGATCAAGGCACAGCATACCATAAACCCTTTATTGCACACAACTGTCTAATCTTACTCACACCTGTCTCTACTCATTTCTTTATGACCTGTTTTACGATGAGGAGGTACCCGTTTTTATTAGGGGCCCATCCGATTTACCTGATGAAGAATGGTGGGTTTGACTAATAATTGATTGTGGGCTGGACAAACTGAAAAATAGGCTTGTCATCATGATTCTGCTTTTTCTTTGTCGTGAAAATATGTGAATGGTCAACTGTAAATAAGGAATGTTTGCCTGAAGCATAATATTTGGTATAAAAAGGGATGACTAGCTTTGTAAAGTTGAGCAGTCTCCTGAGAACATACACTGTGTTGTACTTCTAGGATACCGGTTACTGGCTGCAGCCAATAAATTTGATCTTTGACGTCACCAAGAAGTTTCTGTGTTTCTGTAGTCTGAGACAGGAGAATCCGAAGTCTTTGGGTGTGTCCCCTGGCACCGCTGGGTTCTAAATAACCCGGTACTTCAATGGGCGCGCACCTTGTGGATGACAGGGATAAGCATCAATTAGCACCCGCAGACGCGCACCTTGTAGATGACTGATAAGCATCAATGAGCACCCGCAGACATGCAGCTTGTAGATGACTGATAAGCATCAATGATAACACGCAGGTGCGCACCTTGTAGATGACTGATAATCAATGATAACATGCAGGTGCGCACCTTGTAGATGACTGATAAGCATCAATGATCACCCGCAGACATGCAGCTTGTAGATGACTGATAAGCATCAATGGTAACACGCAGGTGCGCACCTTGTAGATGACTGATAAGCATCAATGATAACATGCAGGTGCGCACCTTGTAGATGACTGATAAGCATCAATGATCACCCGCAGACATGCAGCTTGTAGATGACTGATAAGCATCAATGATAACACGCAGGTGCGCACCTTGTAGATGACTGATAAGCATCAATGATCACCCGCAGACATGCAGCTTGTAGATGACTGATAAGCATCAATGATAACACGCAGGTGCGCACCTTGTAGATGACTGATCAGCATCAATGATCACCCGCAGGCGCGTACCTTGTAGATGGCAGGGATAAGCATCAATGTTCACCCGCGGGCGCGCGCCTTGTGGATGACATGGATAAGCATCAAGGATCACCCGCAGACCTGCATCTTGTAGATGACTGATAAGCACCAATGTTCACCCGCGGGCGCGCACCTTTTAGAAGACTGATAAGCACCAATGTTCACCCGCAGGCGCGCACCTTGTAGATGGCAGGAATAAGCACCAACGTTCACCCGCAGGCGCGCACCTTGCAGATGACCGATAAGCACCAATGTTCACCCGCGGGCGCGCACCTTGTAGGTGACAAAGATAAGCATCAATGATCACCCGCAGATGTGCATCTTGTAGATGGCAGGGATAAGGACTAATGTTCAACCGCGGGCACGCACCTTGTGGATGACATGGATAAGCATCAATGATCACCCGCAGGCGCGCACCTAGTAGATAACTGATACGCATCAATGATCACCCGCAGACTTTCACCTTGTAGATGACTGATAAGCATCAATGATCACCCATGGGCGCGCACCTTGTGGATGACAGGAATAAGCATCAATGATAACCCGCAGGTGTGCACCTTGTAGATGACAGGGATAAGCATCAATGTTCAACCGCAGGCACGCACCTTGTAGATGACAGGGATAAGGATCAATGATCACCCAAAAGGCGCGCACCTTGTGGATGACAGGAATAAGCATCAATGATAACCCGCAGGCGTGCACCTTGTAGATGGCAGGAATAAGCACCAATGTTCACCCGCAGGCGCGCACCTTATAGATGACTGATAAGCACCAATGTTCACCCGCAAGCGCGCACCTTGTAGATGGCAGGGATAAGTGCGAATGTTCACCCGCGAGCGCGCACCTTGACAGGGATAAGCATCAATTAGCACCCGCAGACGCGCAGCTTGTAGATGACTGATAAGCATCAATGATAACACGCAGGTGCGCACCTTGTAGATGACTGATAATCAATGATAACATGCAGGTGCGCACCTTGTAGATGACTGATAAGCATCAAAGATCACCTGCAAGCGCGCAGCTTGTAGATGACAGGGATAAGCACCAAAGATCACCAAAGAGACACACCTTGTAGATGACTGATAAGCATCAATGATCACCCGCAGGCGAGCAACTTGTGGATGACAGGGTAAGCACCAAGGATCACCTGTGGGCATGCAACTTACAGACTGATGTGAGAGCCTCACAGCCTCTCTTATAGACTGACGTGAGAGCCTATCTCTTACAGACTGACGTAAGAGCCTCAGAGCCTCTCTTACAGACTCACGTGAGAGCCTCAGAGCCTCTCTCTTACAGACTGACGTGAGAGTATCAGAGACTCTCTCTTACAGACTTGCATGAGAGCCTCTCTTACAGACTGACGTGAGAGCCTCACAGCCTCTCTCTTACAGACTGACGTGAGCCTCAGAGCCTCTCTTACAGACTGACTTGAGTCTCAGAGCCTCTCTCTGACAGACTGACGTGAGCCTCAGAGCCTCTCTTACAGACTGACGTGAGAGCCTAAGAGCCTCTCTCATACAGACTGATGTGAGAGCCTCAGAACCTCTCTATTACAGACTGACATGAGAGCCTTGCTATTACAGGTTGACATGAGAGCCTCTCTATTACTTACTGACATGAGAGCCTCTATTACAGACTGATGTGAGAGCCTCTATTACAGACTGACGTGAGCGCCTCAGAGCCTCTCTTACAGACTGATGAGAGCCTCAGAGCCTCTCTTACAGACTGATGTGAGAGCGTCTCTCTTACAGACTGATGTGAGAGCGTCTCTCTTACAGACTGATGTGAGAGCGTCTCTCTTACAGACTGATGTGAGAGCGTCTCTCTTACAGACTGATGTGAGAGCGTCTCTCTTACAGACTGACGTGAGCCTCAGAGCCTCTCTCTTACAGACTGACGTGATAGCCTCAGAGACTCTCTAACAGACTGACGTGAGAGCCTCTCTTACAGACTGACGTGAGAGCATCAGAGACTCTCTTACGGACTGATATGAGAGCGTCTCTCCTACAGACTGACGTGAGAGCATCAGAGACTCCCTTACAGACTGACGTGAGAGCATCAGAGTATCTCTTACAGACTGACGTGAGAGCATCAGAGCCTCTTATAGACTGACGTGAGAGCCTCTCTTACAGACTGACGTGATAACCTGAGAGCCTTTCTTACAGACTGACATGAGAGCCTTTCTTACAGACTGACATGAGAGCCTTTCTTACAGACTGACGTGAGAGCCTCAGAGCCGCTCTTACAAACTGATGTGAGAGCTTCTCTCTTACATACTGACGTGAGAGTATCAGAGACTCTCTTACAGACTTGCGTGAGAGCATCAGAGCGTCTCTTACAGACTGACGTGAGAGCCTCACAGCCTCTCTCTTACAGACTGACGTGAGAGCCTCAGAGCCTCTCTTACAGACTGGCTTGAGAGCCTCAGATCCTCTGTCTTACAGACTGACGTGAGCCTCAGAGACTCTCTTATAGACTGACGTGAGAGCCTCAGACCCTCTTACAGACTGACGTGAGCCTCTCTTATAGACTGATGAGAGCCTCAGAGCCTCTCTCTTACAGACTGACGTGAGAGCCTCTCTCTTACAGACTGACGTGAGAGCCTTGCTATTACAGGTTGACATAAGAGCCTCTCTATTACTTACTGACATGAGAGCCTCTCTATTACAGACTGATGTGAGAGCCTCTATTACAGACTGACGTGAGCGCCTCAGAGCCTCTCTTACAGACTGATGTGAGAGCGTCTCTTACAGACTGATGTGAGAGCGTCTCTCTTACAGACTGATGTGAGAGCGTCTCTCTTACAGACTGACGTAAGAGCCTCAGAGCCTCTCTTACAGACTCACGTGAGAGCCTCAGAGCCTCTCTCTTACAGACTGACGTGAGAGACTCTCTTACAGACTTGCGTGAGAGCATGAGAGCCTCTCTTACAGACTGACGTGAGAGCCTCACAGCCTCTCTCTTACAGACTGACGTGAGCCTCAGAGCCTCTACAGACTGACTTGAGTCTCAGAGCCTCTCTCTGACAGACTGACGTGAGCCTCAGAGCCTCTTACAGACTGACGTGAGAGCCTCTCTCCTACAGACTGACGTGAGAGCCTCAGAGCCTCTCTCATACAGACTGATGTGAGAGCCTCAGAACCTCTCTATTACAGACTGACATGAGAGCCTCAGAGCCTCTCTCATACAGACTGATGTGAGAGCCTCAGAACCTCTCTATTACAGACTGACATGAGAGCCTTGCTATTACAGGTTGACATGAGAGCCTCTCTATTACTTACTGACATGAGAGCCTCTCTATTACAGACTGATGTGAGAGCCTCTATTACAGACTGACGTGAGCGCCTCAGAGCCTCTCTTACAGACTGAGAGCCTCAGAGCCTCTCTTACAAACTGATGTGAGAGCGTCTCTCTTACAGACTGATATGAGAGCGTCTCTCTTACAGACTGATGTGAGAGCGTCTCTCTTACAGACTGACGTGAGCCTCAGAGCCTCTCTCTTACAGACTGACGTGATAGCCTCAGAGACTCTCTAACAGACTGACGTGAGAGCCTCTCTTACAGACTGACGTGAGAGCATCAGAGACTCTCTTACGGACTGATATGAGAGCGTCTCTCCTACAGACTGACGTGAGAGCCTCAGAGCCTCTCTCTTACAGACTGACGTGAGCCTCAGAGACTCTCTTATAGACTGACGTGAGAGCCTCACAGCCTCTCTCTTACAGTCTGACGTGAGAGCCTCAGAGCCTCTCTTACAGACTGGCTTGAGAGCCTCAGATCCTCTGTCTTACAGACTGACGTGAGCCTCAGAGACTCTCTTATTGACTGACGTGAGCCTCTCTTATAGACTGATGAGAGCCTCAGAGCCTCTCTCTTACAGACTGACGTGAGAGCCTCTCTCTTACAGACTGACGTGAGAGCCTTGCTATTACAGGTTGACATGAGAGCCTCTCTATTACTTACTGACATGAGAGCCTCTCTATTACAGACTGATGTGAGAGCCTCTATTACAGACTGACGTGAGCGCCTCAGAGCCTCTCTTACAGACTGATGTGAGAGCGTCTCTTACAGACTGATGTGAGAGCGTCTCTCTTACAGACTGATGTGAGAGCGTCTCTCTTACAGACTGACGTAAGAGCCTCAGAGCCTCTCTTACAGACTCACGTGAGAGCCTCAGAGCCTCTCTCTTACAGACTGACGTGAGAGTATCAGAGACTCTCTCTTACAGACTTGCGTGAGAGCATGAGAGCCTCTCTTACAGACTGACGTGAGAGCCTCACAGCCTCTCTCTTACAGACTGACGTGAGCCTCAGAGCCTCTACAGACTGACTTGAGTCTCAGAGCCTCTCTCTGACAGACTGACGTGAGCCTCAGAGCCTCTTACAGACTGACGTGAGAGCCTCTCTCCTACAGACTGACGTGAGAGCCTCAGAGCCTCTCTATTACAGACTGACATGAGAGCCTCAGAGCCTCTCTCATACAGACTGATGTGAGAGCCTCAGAACCTCTCTATTACAGACTGACATGAGAGCCTTGCTATTACAGGTTGACATGAGAGCCTCTCTATTACTTACTGACATGAGAGCCTCTCTATTACAGACTGATGTGAGAGCCTCTATTACAGACTGACGTGAGCGCCTCAGAGCCTCTCTTACAGACTGAGAGCCTCAGAGCCTCTCTTACAGACTGATGTGAGAGCGTCTCTCTTACAGACTGATATGAGAGCGTCTCTCTTACAGACTGATGTGAGAGCGTCTCTCTTACAGACTGACGTGAGCCTCAGAGCCCTCTCTCTTACAGACTGACGTGATAGCCTCAGAGACTCTCTAACAGACTGACGTGAGAGCCTCTCTTACAGACTGACGTGAGAGCATCAGAGACTCTCTTACGGACTGATATGAGAGCGTCTCTCCTACAGACTGACGTGAGAGCATCAGAGACTCTCTTACAGACTGCATGAGAGCATCAGAGCCTCTTATAGACTGACGTGAGAGCCTCTCTTACAGACTGACGTGATAACCTGAGAGCCTTTCTTACAGACTGACATGAGAGCCTTTCTTACAGACTGACATGAGAGCCTTTCTTACAGACTGACGTGAGAACCTCAGAGCCGCTCTTACAAACTGATGTGAGAGCTTCTCTCTTACATACTGACGTGAGAGTATCAGAGACTCTCTCTTACAGACTTGCGTGAGAGCATCAGAGCGTCTCTTACAGACTGACGTGAGAGCCTCACAGCCTCTCTCTTACAGACTGACGTGAGAGCCTCAGAGCCTCTCTTACAGACTGGCTTGAGAGCCTCAGATCCTCTGTCTTACAGACTGACGTGAGAGCCTCAAAGCCTCTCTCTTACAGACTGACGTGAGCCTCAGAGACTCTCTTATAGACTGACGTGAGAGCCTCAGACCCTCTTACAGACTGACGTGAGCCTCTCTTATAGACTGATGAGAGCCTCAGAGCCTCTCTCTTACAGACTGACGTGAGAGCCTCTCTCTTACAGACTGACGTGAGAGCCTCTCTCTTACAGACTGACGTGAGAGCCTCTCTCTTACAGACTGACGTGAGAGCCTCTCTCTTACAGACTGACGTGAGAGCCTCAGAGCCTCTCTCTTACAGACTGATGTGAGCCTCAGAGACTCTCTTATAGACTGACGTGAGAGCCTCAGACCCTCTTACAGACTGATGTGAGAGGCTCAGAGCCTCTCTTACAGACTGACGTGAGAGCCTCTCTCTTACAGACTGACGTGAGAGCCTCTATCTTACAGACTGACGGGAGAGCCTCTCTCTTACAGACTGATGTGAGAGCCTCAGAGCCTCTCTCTTACAGACTGACGTGAGAGCCTCTCTTTTACAGACTGATGCGAGAGCCTCAGAGCCTCTCTCATACAGACTGACGTGAGCCTCAGAGACTCTCTTATAGACTGACGTGAGAGCCTCAGACCCTCTTACAGACTGACGTGAGCCTCTTTTATAGACTGATGTGAGAGCCTCAGAGCCTCTCTTACAGACTGACATGAGAGCCTCTCTCTTACAGACTGACGTGAGAGCCTCTCGCTTACAGACTGGCTTGAGAGCCTCAGAGCCTCTCTCTTACAGACTCACGTGAGAGCCTCAGAGCCTCTTACAGACTGACGTGAGAGCCTCAGAGCCTCTTACAGACTGACGTGAGAGCCTCAGAGCCTCTTACAGACTGACGTGAGAGCCTCACAGCTTCTCTCTTACAGACTAACGCAAGAGCCTCACAGATTCTCTCTTACAGACTGACGTGAGAGCCTCTGAGCCTCTCTCTTACAGACGGACGTGAGAGCCTCAGAGGCTCTCTTACAGACTGACGTGAGAGATTCAAAGCCTCTCTTACAGACTGACGTGGAATGGCTGTAGGTTTCACTGCCATGCTTATTACGCATCTCACTACCTTGAGGTAGAGAAGCCTTGTGCAATTAAAGAATTAAAGCCAAGGAGCTCATGATGCCTCTAGCACTTATTTCAAAACCCACATCAGGGGGTATCTGCCTCCATTAATTTAGACTCGATGTTGTTCCTGGCAGAATACAATATCTCTTCTGTTGAAAGAGTAGAAGGAACACTTATGAAACCAACAACGGCATCGAAGACGCTGACCCGAGTGTGTAGACAGGAGCCTCTTCCCTTCAGCAAGAGCCAACTGCATTCGACCATGGACGACCACGGTCGACCCTGGATTACTGGTTATGCCACAGGATTCTAGAGACAAATGTTACTGATTTATTTTGCATAGCTTTTTAAGTGAGTGCACTGTGCATTCAAGCAGCCATCTTTATTTATTGATACCTGTCAATCACCATGGAGGATCTTCTTGTATTGTGCGTCCACCTGAACCCAAACCAGTGAGTCCAAGCTACAGTCCCTTTCAGAGACATAAAGATGTCCCATGTGCTCATTCCAGCAGTAAGTTTCACCAGGCCTGTGCCTCTTTAACCTGCTTCAACTGACCATCCAACCAGGCATCTGAGAATGCGTCACCATCCTGCGGAAGCAGACTTAGCTTTACTCTATCACCTGGTCATTGAACCGGCAGCTGGGACAGTGTGCCGACCTACAGTGGTCCTTAGCGGCAGGGGCCCATATGGGTGCCATCGGGTCCAGCCTGGGCTCCTAGACACAGTGAGGGGGGCTTCTTTCTGTAAGGAATGGCTCAGGTCCCAATATAGGCCGATGAGGTCTCCCTTTCACCTTTGAACGATGAGGATAAAAGGGACAAAGACATTGTTGCCATAGACAATATCAAAATAATACTTGTCACACTAAACGGCACACGCACAATCACCAAGAGGAGCTATGCTGACTGGCTATTGTGTTTTTTTAATTACAATTTTTTTTTTATATAGTATTCAATGGACAGGTGTCTCGCTGGTGCCAGACTTTGGGGTTTCTTGCCAGCTTGGTTTTTATCTACTATGGGAACTCCATTCCACGTATGGCCTAAAGCTAAATACATATTGCTTTGACTTCACTCCTTTTTTGCGAAGGAATAACAAGACGCGAACTAGCACCTTTTTATTTTTTTAATAGATTACCCATGACTCTTTATGTTCACCACTGCAAACCATTAGACTGCTCTGTTCTGTCTTTTCTGCTTCCATTTTCTAGTTGACACTCTTGTTTTTTTTATTTTCTATTTTTTTCTAATTTTGCATCATTTCATTTATAAACTGCAAAACAATTTGGAAAACGTGCTACTAAGTTACGTAAATAAAAAATGATTTGAACAAAGGTGCTCCGTAAGTTAAGTTCAGACGACGCAAGTCTGACCGGTTGGCCAACATTCAACCTCAATGTGATCTGTAGACCAGATTTCATAAGCCGCTGCCTCACGCGCCCACCTGGACTACGCAGCACCGTTATCCACCCTAATGTCGCCCCTTTCAGTGACCTATGAATGCCCAGAGGCTGAGCCTGGACCCCTGGCCACACTCATAGCTCATCGGCCAATCGAGAAGAGACGTCGATGGTCAAACGAGAATTTTGCTTCCAACTAAATGAAGAATCAAGACAAAGGCGAGGACCAGGAACAAGATGTGCCTCACTCCCTGGATTCTGCACCCCCTCCCCCCGCTTCCCATGGGCACGATGCTGCTGACGATGCTGAAAAAGATTCAAATCACAAATCACAGCTGTTGAGAGCTGTACTTGTGACATCAGCCCGCCAGGCAAGGGAGCTGGAGGCCTCCAGCTGGAAGAGGAGAGCAGGAACCATGCTAGAAAGATAAGTGTCCACGTGCCTTTGTCAGAGGCAGGAACGGATCTCCCAGCAGCCAGTCTGTCTTGACTTAAAAAGCCAAACGCGATCCTCCTCAAAAGGTCCGCTTTTGTTCTTGAAAACAATCAAAATAACGAGTATTGCTCCATAGAAAGAAAACTTTAAAACACAGCGAGAAGCAAAACACTATTTGTCTTCCTGAATCTTATTCCGCCTCCATGTAGAAAGAAGGAGCCCCTTTGCAATCAATCTGATCTGTGCAAAAATAACAGTTGGTGGGCAGAATGCAGAACAATGTCATACATTCACCCCAGTACAGAGATCTGGGCCTAAATCCATAGTTTGTTTGCACTCCACACCACCCCAGTTCAGACATGGCCATATGCAAATCAGCCTTGACCCTGTGCCTCATGGGAACAGTCCAGCCCGAACTGCCAAGCCATGTCTTTCCTGGACCGGTTTCTGGCTATCAGCCGTCTTCAGCCTGGATAGCTTGACTCCAGTGGTGTGGAGAGCATGGGACTCACGTCTGAGCATACCCGTCCCACTCGGGGTGACAAATGCAAAAACATGGTATGGGCACACTGGCAGGTCGTCTTCAATCAAACTGAAGCAGGCTTCAACAAAAGCACTAGTTTGTCTTGTTGCATCGCCTCAGAAAGGCTGCATCTAAATATCACCTTTTACCCTCTTATTCATACTCGACATCCAATCATTTTAAGCCAACCTCAGCAAACCCGACCTGCTCTCGACAATGCACCGAACTGACATAAGAGAAAGGAAAGAAAATATATATATCACAGAGGAAGGTCAAGAACCTTAAAACATGAAGCAACACCACCTGAAGCAGTATGTGCCATCCACCCACCCAGCACGAAGCCCCTACAAAAGCACACACTTCACTGTGCAGTCATCAGACACCATCTCGGAGATGACGTATACACGAGGGGACCCTCTAAGCCATAAGTGCTCGTGCAGAGGTGCCTCCGGGCACCGAATAGAAACCTCCAGAGCACCCCTCTTTCACCACTGAACACTGCCACACAGGCAGATACCCAGGCTCTGCTCAGCCAGACTCAGTCTGCTGCAATCTCCTGCAAGCACATCTGGACAGGAGACCTACACATACCGTAGGGACGATACCCTACATCGGGGAGTCCAAACGATCAACTAAAGGAAGCCGTTGGACCTGGTACACAAGCACAAAAAGACAGGTGAGTCGCGTGGGGCTGAACACAGGGCCAGTCTAATGCTGCAACGGAATGTGGTAAATGGTGGTAGATCTAGGACATGCATCATTCAAGGTCTATGATACTAGAAAAAAAAGTTATTTACCTGTGGTAATGATCTTTCTGATGGATACTCTATGGGCCCGATTCACAGAACTAACAAGACAAAATCCTAAACTTACTACCATTTTGGTATTCACAGAAGGCCCTTACTCATTTTGGTATTCACAGAAGTTAGGAGTCCTAAATGCCTTCTGTGAATACCGAAAGTCTTAAAGTTAGGATTTTTATCAGTTTAGGAGTCCTAAAGTTGGAGTCCTAACTTTACTACTCCTAAACTGAGAAAAATCCTAACTTTAAGACTTTCGGTATTCACAGAAGGCATTTTGGAGTCCTAAAGTTAGGACTCCTAACTTCTGTGAATACCAAAATGGTAGTAAGTTTAGGATTTTGTCTTAAGTTAGTTCTGTGAATTGGGCCCTTTCTACCTACAGTTTGCTCCAGCCCCTATAGAGTTTAAATCCCTGCTTTTTACGTGGAGGGACATGTTGCTGCACTTTTTAAACATTTTGTATGAGGAAAAAAATCTCAGCGAGAGCATAGCTCCAGATCCGCATCAAAGGCGCAGAAAAAAGGGAAGTGATGATACACCGGGGCGGGCACTATATGGCATCAATGACCTCATCAAACGATACTTCTGGCTTCAATACAAAGCCTGCACCTCCTGTTGGCGACTTGAGAGCTTCGAAGTTTCCGGATCCAGTCTGACGCCTGGGATTGATTGTTCTACAGGTGAGGAATCCAGAAGCATGATGTATCCATCAGAAACAAATATACAAACTCAGTCGATACAGGCCGGAGGTGGCTGGGCGTGAGGTACTGTATAGAAAGATTTGTGAAGGAAGCCCCACGAGTACCGTAACATCCCCTCTGTAGGGAAGGCCCGTCCAGGCTGCTAACTCTTGCCTGACGCGGGCTGCGAACAGCGCTTGCAGTTAGGCAAGAGTTAGTGATGCAACAGGGCACAAGACAGGCCTTGCGCCTCAGACAGCTGGCCATGCTTTAATTATTGCGAAGTCCTATTAATCTCTCGGTGCATCTGTTACACCTGCAAGCTGAATGTTCCTGATCCAGAGCTTTTTATCGCCAGCAATAACACGATAATTCATATTTTACCGGCCTGGTGATAACATTCCCTCCTTCTCAGCGAAAAGAGATGCTCACAAATAGACTCTCTGAGTTTTAAAGCAATAATAAACCTCTGTCAGATGAAGTAAACAAAAAAGTGATGGGTGGAATGCCTGAATTAATCTCAGCCACTAGTAATTACTCGGGTCGCATCCCAGTCCTTCTCCCCCCCCAAACCTCCCCAGGCCTCCTCACAATAGACCCGGCCATATGCAAATCAGTCTTGGTCCTGCTCCAATAGGAACATGTAGGAGTGGGTGCCTGGTCGCACGGTCGGCCACCCATTGCGTGGTAGAATCAAGTCAGGATTTCACACTATCCACACTGGGTGTACGTGTCGCAAATCTGCATACAATGACCAAGACCATGGAGATTATTTGCATATTTGTTGTTTATTCCTACAACACAAGTGGATTTTACTAGCCATCCCTGTAGAATGGTTGCCATGACCCGGAGGCAGACACCAATGAGCACTGGAGTCATCCAGCCTCCTCTCCACGTCTAAGAGATTCCGAGATGCCAACATTCTCCCCTCTAGAGTCAGTCATCCCCAAGAGTCCCTGTATGTTGGATGGTGAGCTTTTCTCCCCGTTGCCTCGAAGCCTGTAACTAGGCACTCGGCTCAACACTCCAAGACTGTAGTATTCATAGGGCCGCAGTACAGATGTGGTGCACTGCCCCCGTTCGCACCATGTTATGTTATAGGTAGTTTTATAGCGTGCTCAAATACTCAATACACCATTGAAAAGGGGGCTTACAGGGGGATATTTGGGAGGGTCTAGAGGGCTGCTTTCAGGGGGCGCATTAACAGTACGGCTCCTAAGAGCACAGACCACGGCGGATAGATCTCACTAAGTTAAGCAAATCCTCCTTGACTTCTCTGTTGCCTTCAAATTGAAGAACTTCCAGCAGCAGCAGGAGTCTTCAGCCCTACGTGGGCCTGCTCCGGCTCATTCCTCAATGACCAACAAACAACAAAAACTGGAAGCCTTTCTCTCAGAATCCAGGGCGGTCCTCTGGGGCATGCCGCGAGCATCAGGTCTGTCCCGATATGTTCAATGTGTGCAGCTTCTCCTGGATGAGGGCCTGGTCGTGCACCACTGACCATCCGTGAGGATCATCCCATTGGACCTCAATGAATGTCTCCTGCCTCATCGGGGGGGATGAAAGGGATGCAAGGAAGGGACTGAAGGTTGAGAGGTCTAAGACGAAGTCATCATCGACCCTTCCACGCTCCACTAAAAATACCTCCCCAACCTTCTTCAATGCACCCGTCTACTACCCTACCCGCAGTCATCAACCACAGGGTCTACCTAAGTCATCAACCACAGGGTCTACCTAAGTCATCAACCACAGGGTCTACCTAAGTCATCAACCACAGGGTCTACCTAGACACTTATCTCAGCACCCATCGGCCACCAAGGAGGATTCTACTTACCCTGATGATAGGTTGGGAGTCAGTATTGTGGACACTATATTGTTAGAGGTTTGACATACAACACCCTATATTACCAGTCCAACAGGAACTGCCCTGGGCCCCGGGCCCAGCTAGGATTGAATTCAAGATCTACGTCTGCTTGTACGACACGCTCGATCAACCCTATGATCCGATTCCTCCCTAAACCCAGGTATCTGCCCCCGACTCATCAAATGACAATGCCACACTGACATGGCAGCACATTTAAAGCTATTCCTTACAGTGTTTGGTATCAAGACATTCATTCAAACATTGAGTCACTTAGATTTGCTTGAAATTGCCCTTTAGCGCTACCCCAGAGACAGGATATAAGATCCATTATTTTACTCTCTGTTTATACCCCTCCTCTGGGTTGTTATCTCGTGGACACATGACTGTGGTTTAAATCTCACACCATTAGCACCAGACCTTGGTTTTAGTCACACTTCATGTTCCGGTTTAATGTCAGGTGTTCTGTAATCTCAAAAGACTTCTTCAAATTTGTTTTCATAGCGTCAACCTTTAGAAAACTTTAGGTTGTGAAATAAGGCCTATGTCTGCAGTCATTCAATTCAGAAAAGATCTAATAAAATGGCTTATAAAAAAGAATCTCAAAATAAGCCTCCCGGAGATATTACTGCCAACACAGTCCCATACGTAAAGTTCGACGCGGCATCCGTGCAATAGTGCGAAACCCACAAGTATGTAAATGCACTTTAAGAACGCTTTGAACTCGAGCCAACAAGATCATTTTTAAGTCTGTTAAGCCACACCGGTCCCTTACTGACCCCTCGGCCTCTCGTCGTCCTCCTGTGGCCTGCCCCTGACTCTCTCTAGTGATGCTCTGTTTACCATCACCTTCTGCAGTCACAGAAAAGTCTTCCTTACAATATGGACCACAGTAATTACGTCTACCTAATATGGTCCTTTTTAGAACCCTCTCAAGAGGGGTAAATTAATCCACTATCTTAAAAAATTGATGAAACAGTCGTCCACTAAACCACAGCTCAGGGTGGAGGATGGAGCACTTTCTAAGTCACTGGAAGGACTGAGGATCTACTTGGAGAACAAGCAGAATCTTTCTCAGGTCAACACAGGACAATTTAGAAGGAGACCGTGAAATTCGCACTGGAGTTGACACCAAGAGCCGCGTCAGCCAAGGAAACGATGAGATCCATCGCATTCGTGATACGCCACCTCATGGGAGTCGCAATTCCCAAAAAACAGAGACACTCCTAACTCTAAGGCGCTGAAAAAAGGGAAGTGATGTCAGCACGCAGACGTGGGCTTCTGATGGCTCCAAGGAAGCATCACTGCACCTATTTTAAGCCACCTCTAATCACCACACTACACAACACAACCCACACACCTACACTACACCTGACGGTATTTAAAAGGTCTCCGGCAAAGAGACCCCGGCTTGACGAGGAGCAGCCCCGATGATGAAGCAGGACATCCTTCGGAGTGTGTGAGGGGACTTGCTCCTATTGCAGCCCTTTCCTTAACTGTACCATTTTTTGGGTGACCATCCTTTTTCTGCCGCAGCGCCCTCACCTCACCACAGGACATATTTTCACTTTTTCAGAACTAAGTCCGTTGTATCCCAGTAAGTTCTAATGGTGTGGAGTTCCTCTGCATAATTGGTGATGGTTGGATGGACATCACCCCCAGGCGCGCAACACCCATTGGGCTCACGGGGCTTCACACCCCCCTCCTGCCTGTCAGCCCAGGCTGACACGTCTTCGTGGGCTGGCGTGCATCTAATTGCAGCTGCACCCGAGTACTTCACAGGTCTTTAAAAGACCATTAATTGTAAATGGAGCTTTTCTTGTGTGTTCGCCCCTTCTTACAGCCACTCTGTCTGTGGTTAGAAGAATTAGCCCCCCGAAATATTTTTCGCCCCCCCCCCCCCCGAAATTTGGCTCTAGTTGCCCGCCTGATCACCCCTATCCCTATGAGCATCCTGATATTGTGGAAGTTACTATTAGCAACTCAGCGCAAATTAATACCCAATCATCCTTTTCTGTTATTTTGATATTTTCACTCTTGCCTGGAAGAGAAGAGCAGATAAAACCTCACAGTTGCTCAAGAGCCTTAAAGTATTCAATAGATTGACTCAGAGCAGCCGAGCAGGGGCGGCCTTAGGTATGTGCAAGCTGTGCACCTGCACAGGGCCACCAAACCCCAGGGGCCACCATGCCAATATATATCCTTAATATAATAATGCTCTGAGGATAGATACATATTAGCGTGGGGGGCCCTGGCAGGGATTTTGCGGCCTCCGGCTCTGTTCCACTTCCAAACACCCTTACACCCCCCCCCCCCTCTTCACAGGCCTCCACGCTCCGCCCCGCCCGGACCCCCTCTTCCGGGGCCCCCTACCTACGCTCCCTGCCCAGGGCCGCCATGAGCCTAGAGCCGCCCCTGAGCCGAGGGTCTGCGGTGCAGGATGGGTAATGCAAGCAATCCCGGCGCCTCCACTTTCAAGCCTGACTCCGCAGCGCCTGCGCAGCGCAGAACATGTTAGTTTTAGATAAAGGGTTCTGTCACAGTGCAAGAAATTAATTATCTTCTGCTGGTGCCCCATATTTCATAAGTTCTCTTTTCTGCAAGAGTGGCGCGAGAGAGGGGGCGCCACGTGCGCACCGGAAGCCTGGCACACGGCTCATTAGACGCCCAGGGAGCCGGACGGAATGGCACAGATCTCTCGGTCGTTTAATCTGCCACCGACGGCTCGCCTACTGGGTAACAGGTCAACAATGCACAGCGGCACCGAGGCAGCCCCCCCCCCCCCGCCGGGCGCGAACACCCTGCAGGAAGGGGGGGCCGGGGCTAACCACAGACGGGCACAGCGGGCACAGCAAACAGGCCTGGCAGGCAAGGCCGGCGGGGACACACCAGAAGGAACAGAGGCAGGTCAGCTCAATCAATGTTCACTATAGGGTGGCCAATTGGCATGGGTGCAAATTCAGGATGGGGAGTGTAAAAAAATCAGGACAAGGGGTCAAAATTCAGGACAAAAATTCAGGACAGGAGGACAAAATTCAGGACAAACATTCGGGGCAACAGGTATGCTTTGCAGACACATCAGTGGATGTCATGCAATAGTATATAAATAAATAGGCAAGGAACATAAATACAAGTCACCTCTCCTGCCCCGTCACCGCTCCTGCCCCGTCACCGCTCCTGCCCAGTCACCACTCCTGCCCAGTCACCGCTCCTGCCCCGTCACCGCTCCTGCCCAGTCACCACTCCTGCCCAGTCACCGCTCCTGCCCCGTCACCGCTCCTGCCCAGTCACCACTCCTGCCCAGTCACCACTCCTGCCCAGTCACCACTCCTGCCTTGTTCACTCTGTGTACAACATTGACAAATGACACAAGGGGGCAAGTTCCCCACAGTACTCTGCTTGGGGAAAGCTCCTTTGTAATCACTAACTCTGATCTCACTGGCACATGCTAAAGGCAGAGGGCGGGCACATTGTCATTCGAAAGGGGGTAATCAGCCTCAGTCAGAATGACAATGGGCCGGCACACAGTCTGTGAGAGCTGGGGGAAGGGGGTGGGGGGTGTGCAAGGTCTGCCCACAGTCTGTGTGAGCTCAGGGAGGGGCGGCTGCAGCCTCTGGAGTTCAACAGAGAAGCGCGAGCTGCCCCTGAGAACTTTTAATCTCTTGGGGCTTTTCACAGGGAACACTGTAATTACAGACAAAAGGCGTCCGTAAAAGGAATGATTACGGACAACGGACATCACATCAAAATGACGGACGGTCCTTGGTACCCCTAGTTCAGTATAGCGCATGATTGCACTGGAAAGACTTCATAGCGCTGTCTTGTTCGGATGATTGCAGACACATGACCAGGCCTGAGAGGCCAGACTGAATATAGGCACTTCAGAATCATCATCCTCGTATAATAGTGTAGCGCATGCCTGTACTGGGGCAGTTTCGAGGCACTGTAACATTGTTCGAATGATTGAGAGCAGGCACAGGCGAGCACTGCAGGCGGACACACAGACACATCACCTGACAAGGCCCAAGAGGCAGAAGAAAGAGAGGCAGTTCAGCATCATCTTATTATTAACAGCATATACAGGGCTTTAAGTGGGCCGGGTCTCACCTGTGCTCAGCACCAGCAGTTTTCTTAAGGGGGCCTCAAAACGGGTCTCTATCAGGCTCTGTGTTGTGCCCTGGCACAGGCGGACCACAGTGACAGTAGGCACATAGATGTGTGCGCTGCTCACACTGCTCACTTCTCACTAGTGGAGAAGTCATGTCATGACGTCATGCCCGTGTGCCTTGTAGGGGAAGGGAAATCCTTTAACCCCTTGCATGCTCGTGACAGAACCATTCCGTCATGAGCCACGGTGGTGCTGTGCTGGTGACGGAATGGTTCCGTCACAGCCCGGCTGCCGCGCCTGCTCGGCGTTGATTTTGCGCCTGCGCTGCGCGTTTATTGAGCGGGCAGGGCCGTGACAAAACCATTCCGTCACAAGCACAGCGCCACCATGGCTCGTGACGGAGTGGTTCCATCACGAGCATGGCGGCGCCGCGCGCGCCCCCCCTCCCCCACCCCCCCTAGCGTCGCAACGGAATTACCGCCACAGCCAAGGGGTTAAAGAGTCATTTTCTCTCTGGATTTCTCTTCTCTTTTTGAAACTCAGGAGCAGCAACATTGTCATGGTGTCACCAGAGCATCAAGTGGAAGCTTTTTCAATATTATGTACACGCCATTGTTGCTGCTTATTTATCTTATGCAACTAATAACCACTGACAAAGCCAATAGTCCTGACTTCTTGTAGGCATGATGTTACTTGTTGTATCATATAACTAGATGCTATGACAGAAACAGCAAATTACAAGTCGGGCGGCACACTATGCTAAGCACAGATATTTAGCTTCTACGTTTTTAAGCCTCGCCCTTAATTACATTGGTAACGCCCCTTTGAGAGACCCCCAGTTTTTTCATCCCACTTAAAGCCCTGGGTATAGCCAGTGCTTTAAATGGAAAATGATAAGTGCCGGTACTCACTATTTAGAAAGTTAGGGGCGTGTCTAGGGGAGTGGCTATGAGCCAGGAATGTAACAATAGAAATATAAGTAAGCTTGAATGCAAATGTAACGATAGTCATGTAAAGCACTTGAACACTCATGGGTAAAATTTGCGCAATATTAAACTGCCTCTTTATATAGGAGACATGGCAAGCATCAGCTTCTGTCATAGGTGCAGGGCCTAACTTTTGGCAGTTTGATATTGTGCGAATTTGGGCCATGGGCATATAAGCACTCTTCATGACAGTAGGAACATTTGCATTAAAGCCTACTTTTTTTTAAGCACCACTGGTTAAGTGAGTTGCCCAGAATCACAGGGTGCGAAGCAGACGTCGGGATTCGAAGCTGGTTCCCCAGATCCGACGTCTCTGGCCACATCCTCAATTCAATTCTTCATCTTTATTTGGCCAAAAATATATTAGACCATGAAAGCACATTTGGCAATGACAAACACATATAGTAATAAAACAGTACATTTTTAATCCAATTTCATTAATATTTCGTTATCACTAAAATGTACACATATAATATTTAAAGGAATGCAAAAAAATAAAAAATCATGTATCATACATAGAACCGGTTCATTCTGGCCACATCCTCATTCTTGTTGCGATGCCAATTAGAACCTATCACTGCAGGAGCAGCCTAGCACAGGAATACACTTCCCATTGCCTGCCAGAGCACAAATAAACACGCTCCATCTGAAAGGGTCATTGTCGGTAGTTTTTGCGTTTCATGTACCCATACTTCAGAGCCTGAGCCCTGCTGCTTCTGGGAGTACCGGTACTCTCCTTGCCCAAAAACAAGTTCCGGTACTCAAGGGGAGAAAACTGAGAAGTGCCGGTGTGGACGTCACACAAGGGTTGCTGGACCCCGAAGGAGCGGGGTTTTAGTGTATGGCTGGAAGGGGTGTTCTGGGGTGTGCCCACCGTGACAAGAGTGTGGGGTGACCAGAATTTTAAAGCCAAAAACCGGGACATTTCCCAAAAATAGAAGGACTACAATTTTACTTTAATCGAGCGCACAGAATGACAGTGCTCCTGTCCAGAGAATTACAGAAGAGGCACCAAGAACATACACAAAATGCCATTTTTAAATCCAGTAGCATGCCTGTTAATTAAACTACTTCCTTATAACAGCTGCTTACTATCCCTGCTTTGCAAAACATAAAAAGACACCTCCCTCCGTTTTCAGTAGACCCTCTCTAAAAACCGGGACATGAGCTGAATGTGGAGAAGTGTGGCTCAAATGGTTAGAGCGGCAGACCCTGATGCAGAGGTCTGGTCCGGGACCAGAGTTCAATACCCGCCTCGGCGGGTCTTGGGCTCAATTTCCTCGGACCTGATAATTCTCGCCTCGGTGCCTATTCTAATCATGGGTCCCACTCTGCAACTCTGGGCAATAGCTTGCTTAATCTCCACAACGGCCCCAACAGCGCTGGGATGCCTGGTTTCACCTTGGGGGTGCCCAGGAGTGGACATTTCACAGGGAAAAGCCAGGAAGGGTTCCTAAGCGGTATACGGACAGCGCCGGGACACCTGGTGGGAAACCAGGGAAGCTCTTATGGAATTAAAAAATACACCATACACGCTGGCCTTCCCGGACTCGCTAGCAGAAACCTCAGGTTAAATAAGATACTAGTGGACACAACAGACCCACAGAGGAGTGGTGTGCTGGGTGATCGGGCCATTGACTTGAGGTCAGAGGTACCCGTTGGCCTAAAGACTGTTCTTCTGAACACCTGGTCTCTCCAAAAACACAATTTAGAGATCTTTACACTACTCCAGGAATAGGAGTCAGACCTCCTCGCACTAACTGAGACCTGGTTAGAGGAAACCTCCGGCCCCGATATAGTGGCCTCCCTCCCCCCAGGCTACAACATCTTAATATACAATCAGCAGGGGAATAAAAGAGGGGGCGGAGTTGCAGTTTGCAGCCGTGGGTCACTTATCACCGAGAAAATGGTCGAGGAGAGCCTGGATGGGGCAGAGGTGCTGGGGATCAAGATTGGGCTCAAACCCTCTTTTTAATGATCTGTTTCATGAAGTGATTAGTGATCTGGGCTCAAGATGCCAACAGATCCAAGTACTAGGGGACTTTAATTATCATTGGGATCTACTACCCAGGGATTGTGTATCCAGTAGGTTCGGAGAGGCCATGACTATGTTGGGGATGCAGCAACTTGTGGAATACCCCACCCGTGTGAAGGGTCACACTCTAGACCTTATCTGGACCACGTCCTCAACTAAGATACATATAGATTGCAGACCATGCAGCTGGTCAGATCACTATCTGATCAGCCCCCCAACACCCTGTGCTTAGCCAACCCACACACCTACGGCCAATTTGGGGGGCAGCATGAAACTGGTACAAGATTGAGGACTCCAAGCTGAGGGAAGCATTAAACAAGACAATACACGCTGGATCTCAACCCGGGAATCCGAACCTGGCATATGATAACCTCACCTCCGGGTTAAGGGCAGCCGTCGACATGGTGGCTCCCTTGCAAAGGGAAAAGGTAACTAACAGTATGAAGGGTGCCCCCTGGTACGCACAAGAATTAAGAGGGGAAAAACAGGTTCTCCGTCAATACTAGAGGCAATGGCGGAAACTATACAACCTAGAATGTCAGGAGAAGTATAAAGCAACATTAGCCCTCTACATAAAATCTATCATGAGATCCAAATCTGTATACTATGAAGGTAGGATTAGGGAGGCTACAAACATACAGAGAGAGACCTTCAACGTACTCAAAGAGCTGAGTCGTAGAAAAGAACAAAGGACAGTCGCTAATCAGGCCGGCTGTGAAAAGGTACAGGACTTCTTCCTATCCAAGGTTAAAAACATCATTACTGAAATAGGCAACACCTGTATCACCCCCTGCCCCCTATCAGTGGTGGACTCACCAGAGTTCCTAGATGCTTCTCTCTCAACCTTCCCGGCGCTTGACTCAAATGGTCTAAGCCATATCATGGCCAAGGTAAAATCCAGGTCACCAGAAGATCCCTGCCCACCTCAGGTGTTCAAGAGGGGTGTTCCGGCAGTGGAATCAGAAGTACTGTCCCATATAAATCTCTCCCTGACTACAGGGATGGTACCCCAAAAATTCAAATAAGCCATGGTGATCCCACTGCCGAAAAAAGCTGGAGCACACATGAACAACCTGAAGAACTTCCAACCAATCTCCCAGCTGCCTTTCCTGGTCAATATTCTTGAGCAATATGTGCTCAGGGCCCTGTCGACCTTCCTGAAAGAACATCAGCTGCTACACACACGACAAGCAGGATTTAGGGCCCACCACAGCACCGAATTAGTGATGCTCTCGGTGCTGGATGAATTGAGGCTAGCAGCTGACAAGAGGATTCCCTCAGCACTGATCCTATTGGATCGGTGAGCCATGCGCAGCTGCTGGCCCGTGTCAGACGGCTGGGAGTTTCCGGGACGGTACTTCAGTGGATTACCTCCTTTCTGGAAAACCGGACTCAAAAGTCCAATTAGGAGAATGTAGGTCCCAGCAGGGTGTTATGCGCTAGGGGGTCCCACAGGGCTCCGCGCTTTCCCCCTTGCTATTCAATATTTACCTCCAGCCGCTGGTTGAAGCACTGGCAAAACTAGACTGCCTGGTGTTCAACTATGCTGATGACACCCAATTAATTGTACGAGTCGATAACTGTCCCCAAACACAGGTCAATGTCCAGAATATCCTCCGGCTCACCATGAACTGGATGACCTCCAATTCACTGAAGGTGAACCCGGATAAGACAGAGGTACTGGCTCTAATCACGGAGGCCTCACCCTGGTGAAGTCTTTTTTTGCCCCAATAGTTAAGCACGACCCCAACACCAGTGCCAGCGGTAAAGAGCCTGGGTATCATACTGGACACCAAACTAACCTTAAGCAACCAGGTGTCAGCTGTAGTGGGGAGCAGCACAGGCCTGATGCGGCAACTCCGCAAGCTCGGGCCCTGCTGTCCTTCTCCACCATACCACCGTTGTGACGGCCCTAATACTGTCATGACTGGACTACGGCAATGCAGTGTACATAGGGTTCCCCGACAAACTTCTGGGAAAACTTCAGGTGGTTTTAAATGATGCGGCTAGTCTGATTTAAACTACCAAGAAGTGCTCATGCTACCCCCTGCTAAAAAAAACTACAATGGCTACCCATCACGCAGCGGGTCAGGTTCAAGGGACTGTGCATCGTGCATAAAGCAAAGCATGGAGCCCTATGTGCCTGGACGCTACCTCCGGTCATCTGAGGCTAGCATGTTGGCCTGCCAGCGCTTTAACAGATCTAAATGGGGGGGAGGGGGGCGGGAATTCTCAGTTGTGATTCCCCAACTCTGGAACAAACTTCCGGACAATTTACTCAGGGAAACCACACTACTCACGTTTAGGAAGAAACTCAAAACCATCCTGTTTACTAAGGCATTCGGCTAAATCCACCTATCATGTGCTGGCTACCAAGGGACCCTAGATCAGGGTCCTCGCTTCTAGCACCTAGAGACCTTTGATGATTGGCGCTCTATAAATATAATCTAACATTAACTGTTCAGGCAAACCCACGAGGCCTGGTCACCCAACAAGAGTGGTCGTGCTGGAGCACCACTGTTGTGCTTCGATAGTGCCATAGCGCACTTGGAGCTGTGGCCGAGTATACATCAGAGTACACACATGAGCTGTGGCCGAGTGCACATCAGAGTACACACATGAGCTGTGGCCGAGTGCACATCAGAGTACACACATGCCCTCATGAGCTGTGGCCGAGTGCACATCAGAGTACACACGTGCCCTCTTGAGCTGTGGCCAAGTGCACATCAGAGTACACACGTGCCCTCTTGAGCTGTGGCCAAGTGCACATCAGAAAACACATGTGCCCTCTTGAGCTCTCTGAAGTATGAAGGTCTCAGTGCAGATGGACAGCTGGGCAGGAAAGAAGGGACAGCTCTGGGCATAGGAGTCTTGTTCGTCCACTAGGATGAGACCTCGGCACTGGCAGGGTCCACTCGCGCCCTTTAACTCACCCCAGGGCTGTCTCAAAGAGAAAAGACGAGGAGGAAAGTGGTGTCGTTGAGACAAAGCTGGGGTCCAGGGCGAGTCCCTCTCCCAAGAAAGAAATGAAAAATAGATTGGCGAATGGTTCATTTTAAAGCAAATGAAAGTAGCGATAAAGCAAGGCTTATAAAGCAGTGGGAACGTACAGTCACAGATATATTAAATACATTAAAAACTGCCCAATATCTTCCTGAATTAAGATGTTCAACAGTTACTGTAAAGTGTCAATTGTACAGCAGGATAACCTTAGCTCTTTAAAATATATGCTTGCCCAGTGTCTGGCATTGCATGCAGTATTAACTTTTGAAAAATATGCTCTAACCAGACTTCGAGAAGCATCCACAGCTGCTGACTGCACCCAGAAATGTGTGCAGACAGGTCTTTAAGTGGGATGAAAAAAGTGGCGACTCTCTATCAAGAAACATGCCCAATACTTTTTTGAGATTCCCATAGGGTGCCACCCGACCGATATTTAGGTTTCTCTCTGAGAAGTAATTGTATCCAGATAAAAGACACAACAACTGACAAACACCTACAGTATGATTGGCTTTGCCCATAGATGTTAGCTGTTTAAGATAAACGAGTAACAACTATTTTTTAAAAATAATTAAAAATGTTTCAATTCTGAAACTGTGAGTCTCTGAATTAAATAGCATTGAGGCCTGTGGAAGGAGTTTTGGCTTCAGTTATGTGTGCTGTATGTTAGATAGATCTTGTCCATCTGCACATCTTCAACCACCTCTTTTCTCTTCAGCATCCTCTTTTCACTCTTCCGCGAAAGCACTTCCTCGCATCCGTCACTTCACTGCCCCCAAACATGCACTGCACTCCCTCAAATGTAAGCACTTTAATATCTCTTCTTTTGCCTTGCAAATATTTTGACATCAGTGCACCCGCTTAAAACACATATCCACAGAATTTCAGTTGCAAATGGAACACAAACATAGTTCTGTGTGCTCTGCAGAGAGGCCAACCCACTGGCACATACTTTTTTTAGCTTCAGTCTTAGCGCCTGCGCGCTCAATCAAAACCCCTTATAAACACCTGGCATGGCGCAAGCCTCAAAATATGCACAGAAAAAATACAGATAAGCAACAACATTATAAAATAGCTAACTCTTAGGGAATGCAAGATTAACGCCTTAACTGCAGCGGTTTTTCCGCCACTGTGGAGGCATTCTAAAGGGTGGGCGGGGCTGCGTGGGCCATTGGGGAGGGAGTGTTCTGCACGGAAGGGGTTAAGTGAAGCATGTGAAATAATGGCATCACATTTGTCCCAGAGTGTGAGATAGGGGTTGTGGTAGGGTGTTGCTGCAGTGCTCGGTTGTCTTGAGTGTTCTGCTTCTGCTGGTGGCACCATTGATGGTGCTGGTCTACTGCACTCCACAAACATCACAGTTACGGGTTAATGCTGATCTAAAGAGAAGTCATGTGGATAAATTACCCATCACCCGTCTATCGGACATGTAAATGTAAATGTTTTTGAGCTTGTAAAGTGCACTGCTACCCGTCCATAGGTCTCCTGGCGCTGTATAACTCTGGGGAACCCGTCCTGGCTTTCCCTGTGGGATGGTCCCTTGCTAGGAGTCCCCAAGGTGGAGCCAGGCATCCCCGGAATTGGTGGGGCCGTTGTGGAGATTAGGCAAGCTAATGCCCAGAGTTGCCGAGTGGAACCCCTGATTAGAGTAAGCACCGAAGGGAGAATTATCGAGTCCGCTGACCAAGGTCCATGACCCTGCCGCGTCAGGAATTGAACCCTGGTCCTGGGCAGACTTCTGCTCTCGGGCCTGCCGCCTCTACCCAGTGAGCCACAATACTCCACATGGTGACAACTGCTGTGATCCCACACTCCTCACTTGTACAAGTTGTGTTATTCTGGGGAAAAACACCATATTTCCAAGGTAAAAGGCCCTGGCCTGTTTTTAGCACAAAATTAAATGAGTAGCTCATGGCAGCAGTAACAACTGGGGACATAACACCAATTATAAAGCATCAAGAGTGCTTTCAGTATGTAGTATGTCTTGCATCTATTCTTATTCTTATTATTACACCCCTTGTACCTATGGTCAAAGACAGAACCATGTTTCTGGATGTTGAATAAAACTGCATTTGTCATAATAATCTCCTGATTTCTCTCTTGCAGAGACATAAGTCCAGGGGCGATAGAACCCGCCCCACCCGTGAGTTATGATTGCGAGTGTGGCGGAGCGGTGCGCTTCCACCGCCTGCTAATGAACTTTGGACAGATGCGACAGAAGCCATTCACTGCACATTTGCATTAACAAATCATCCTTTAATTGAAGCCCAGCCAACAAGTTTATGCCACTTACATAAAGTTCTGTTCCATAAAAGCAGCAGTGAAACACTGCAGTGGCTGCAGCATTGTATGGGCAGAGGTTCTTAGCGGCATGGGGTACCAACAATACGTGCGTTAAACTGAACCTGGGTCTCAAATACAGAGCATCTCGGACTGCTCCACAGACCAGAAGGCAGGGGTGTGGCATGTCTCCTTCCTCGTACATGAAACGGATTTTGTGGATGTGGAAGCTTTTTGTGTATTTATATTTTTGTGCTTCATTAACAATGGCAAAATATGCATTTTAATTAGGCCTGGGAGGTAAATTCCGTTCTGCTCGCGGGATTTGGGTAATTTTGCGTTCTGCAGAGAACGCGAAAATGCCAAAAATTCCGCGATCCGCTGCTTCGCGGAATTTTTTGCTTGTTCCGCTTTCCAAATGCGTGTTCGCGAGATATTTCTCCCCAAGCACACAAACAGCGTTCGCAAACAGGAAAAAAGCAGCGCGAATGGGCGGAACAAGCAATTCCACGAGTTCGCAGAACTTCTGCGTGATCGCAGAGATTTTTTAATGTTTCGCTGAGCTTTGCGTAGAGCGACTACGTAAATTCTGCCCACCCATAAGTTTAATACCTGATTTTATATCTACCGACTGAATTACCAATTATAGTTTCTTCTAATGTATAGAAATGAAGGTATGTGTTTACGTTATGCCACTTTCTGTGTAAAACACCATTTTGAACAAGCTGGAAACCATCACAGTCACTCATTCTAGCTTCAACCCCCCTCACATCCTTTAACTGCAGCCTACACAGTTAAGTTGACGTCTTAACAGTTGCTTTACACCGCTATTGCTGTGCTCATGATAAATCGTCGTGGTGCGGATGTAATATTGTTACACGTAGCTATGTTCTCAATTTCTTCACCTGGCCCGTTCACTCAAAGAAAGTCCTATACACAAATGTTTCTTAATTGTTCAAACATCTCCGGATGACATTAGCATAGAGGGTGCTGAATAATCACTCAAGAAAATGGGATGGTCTTTGAGTGTTATGGTAATGTTTTTTTTTTCTTGTGTTCTGATTTGCTGAGAAAATTATACATTTGCTCATACCACGATGAATCTGCAGAACTAACATTCTATGCAAGAATTATGTATAAAAAGAAACTTGATTTTTGGAAATGAGTCACACTTTTTGTAGACTTTCCTGTTCTACAAGGGATGCGGCCCGTTTTCTTTCCGATTTTGCTGCTCATTGGAAATTGGAATATTTTCTGCTTTTTGCCCAGTCTGTATAAAACTGAATCTACGGGACTTTATGACAGTTACTCTGCATCTCTCAATTTTGAATATTCGTAATAAAACTCTATAACTTTCCATTGATCTAGAATTCAATTAATGAATGGTCCCCATTACTTTATGATTTATTTTACTCTGCAGACTTGATGTTTTGGGAGGAGCCTTAACGCGTGGACACATTGATTCATGAAACTGAGGTTTAACACCGCCTCTGATCCAGTAAACTGTGGGAGAACTGGTTGATGAAAATTTTTGGGTGTCTAAATTTTGGGGTAACTTTTTGATCCCACATGGACAGAGGGTGCCCCCTGGCTGTTCCACAGCCCAGATACAGGGGTCAGAGGGGGTTTCTATGTTCTGCTCCATAGAGCAGACTGCGCCCTACGGCCCAGATTGCTGGGTGAGAGGGAGCTGTCAGATTGCTCCATAGACCAGACTGTTAGAGTAGAGAATGTCTCCAGACTGCTCCTGCGGCGGCAGAGGGTGTCTCCAGGGCTTTAAGTGGGCCGGGTCTGAGCACTGGCAGTTTTTTAAACGGGGCCTCGAAAAGGGTCTCTATCGGGCTCTGTTTTGTGCCCTGGCAGAGGCGGACCGCAGTGACAGCAGCACACCGATGTGCGTGTGCTCACTTCTCACTCGTGGAGAAGTGATGATATGACGTCATGCCAGGTAAGCATTGTAGGGAGAGGGAAATCCTTTAAAGAGTCATTTTCTCTCTGGATTTCCCTTCTTTTTTTAAAACTCAGGAGCAGCAACATTGTCGTGGTGTCACCAGGGCTTCAAGTGGGAGCTTTTTCAATATTATGTACAAGCCATAGTTGGTGCTTATTTATCTTATGCAACTAACAACCATTGACAAAGCCAATGGTAGGTATGATGTTACTGGCGCTATTATATCTCTGGATGTAATGACAGAAACTTCAAAATTCAAGTCGGGTGGCACACTATGCTAAACACAGATTATTAGTTTACGTGTGTTAAGCCACGCCCTTAATGACATTGGCCACGCCCCTATGAGAGACCCCACAGTTTTTTCATCCCGCTTAAAGCCCTGGGCGTCTCCAGACTGCTCCTGCGGCTGCAGAGGGGGTGTCCACCGAATGACTGTCACCCCCCCACCCCCAGGAGTGCTGTGAGAGGGCCCGCCGGAGGGGGTGATGAGAGGAGAGACACGCACACTCCTTTCATGTGCAAACTTCGGCAATAATGACGGATTCCAGGCGCCTTTGCATATAAACAATCCCCATTAATCAAAGCAGCGCGCGCCTCACAGCCCACTCCGATGCGCCCCCCGCGGTGCCCCCCATACATCACGCTGTCTGTTGTCAAACACGCTAAACAGAGGGCGCAGGAAAGCGCTGGCTCAGGCTTCGCGGCACCCACCCGTCCTGTCCGCGGATCCTGGGTGCGGGCTCCATCAGCGCCCCTGCTGCAACTGATGGATGGGCACACGGGGCTTCACCAACACCTGGCACTGACGTCTCAGGCTCCTGCACCCGTGTCCGTGCTGCGAAGCGCCAAGAGGCGGACACCGCGCGTGCGAGACGCATTTAAACACTAATGGTGAAACAGGGTGTCATCGGCGCCAGGGAAAATGCCCCCTTCAACCCACCGGTTAATTTGTATAGAACCCCAAAACTGAAGTGCAGTGGACTCTCCTACCACTGGGCCCCGGTACCGCTGCACCTGCTGCACTAATGCAACTTGCAGGATGTGATGATGGGTCCGGCTCTCAGGGTGAGGCCCTGTCTGCGGCCATGCGGCCCGCAGATGGGCGAGGCAGCACCGGCCAGTCCTCGCGGGGCAGTCCTGAATACAGCGCTTCTCTCACCAAGTGCTTCGAGGTGCTAGTGCGGTCTGTAGAAGTGAATTTTAGGTGGGGAAACACTGGGACACACATACGACGATACAACTGGTGCAGGCCACCTACAATTGTTACCTGTCCATCCATCCATCCTCCATCCATCATATATTAATCCTCTATCCATCCATCCATCATCTATCCATCCCCTATCCATCCTTTATCCACCCATCCATCTATCCACCCATCCACCTATCCATCCATCCATCATCTATCCATCCCCTATCCATCATCTATCCATCCCCTATCAATCCTCTATCCACCCATCCATCTATCCATCCCCTATCTATCCTCTATCCACCCATCCATCCATCTATCCATCTATCCATCCCCTATCAATCCTCTATCCACCCATCCATCCATCATCTGTCCATCCCCTATCCATCATCTATCAATCCATCCTCTATCCATCCTCTATCCATCCATCCATCCATCATCTATCCATCCCCTATCCATCCTTTATCCATCCATCATCTATCAATCCATCCCCTATCCATCCTCTATCCATCCTCTATCCAGCCATCCATCCTCAATCCATCCGTCATCTATACACCCTCTTATCAATCCCATCCTCCATCCATACATCCATTATCCATTTTCCATCCAGCCATTCATCATCTATCCATTCAAATATAAAAATATATGTATGTGTGGGTTCTACGTAGGACCTAGTTACCATAGGAAAAGCATTGTTTAATTTGCTAATAACTTTAGCATTTTTTGACAAATCTTCACAAAACGTTCCACAACAAAAATGTATCCACCCCATCTAGTTCCTAGAAAGTTTCAAGGCAGAGACAACCGGTGAGCCCATAAACGCAATTCCCCCCAAGCTATTTCCATAAGGAATTTTGAACAGCACTACAGGCCAAATTGCAGAACACAATTGCACCAAATTTGGCACAAAGCTAGATCTTTACTCAGAAAACAAACTTTTTGTGATTTGGTGTGATTCTGTACAGTATGGATTGAGAAATTAAGGTTGGAAATATAAGGATATCTGGACATTAAGACATGAATTGAAGCAAAGCAATCCAATTGGCAGAGGTTCTAACCCCCCCCCCCCGCTAGCTAGGAGTGAGAAGCTCCTGTGAATGTTGCTGGAGGTATGCGCTAATTGACCGGCCTCAACATTAAGGAAAACATTGAGGAAAATGTTGCGGCTGCCATCACAGGACGAGGCGACCCTGTCCCCATTTCCTGGAAATAAAAAAAATTGAAATCAGAAGGGGACAGGGTAGTGCTACCCTGGCCCCTTTACTTTTTGGTAAGGGTTTCAGAGGGACCAATCCCTGAAGTCAAAACTGAAGAAAAAAAACAATCAAAAAACAATATGAGGGTTGTCTGTACTAGGTTAGTGGTATTTGACTAGGTTATGGCGCCTCAAAGGAATGTACACCTTACTTATTGCTCGAACAGTTAGTATAAGATACGGTGCTACAAGGAGAAGAGAACCACTTTCACTCTTCTAGTTTGGCCGAAGCCACAAAACACATAATACTCCTTAGCACACGTTAGGTAGAGTTCTGATAGTTCCCATGTGTTTCCACCATACATCAGTCATACAATCATCAATAATTTCTGTTCCTTGTATTCAGGTTTGTCGATGTTGTTTTATTTCTGGAGACGTCACAGCCGACACGTGTTTCGTCGTTGAGGGAATGTAACCCACGACTTTCTCAAGGCTGTTAGATAAAGACATGTGATGTTGTAACATACTGTTCGTGGTATTTACATAATTTACATTACATATTAAGTACATGTTGTGTTCTTTATTTCAGTTGGAATAGGTGGCGGTTATGATTGTTCTTCTTCTGAGTTATTGAGATACTATTTTTAGCTTATTATTACAAAATGATCAATGTATCTCCTTTATGCGTACATTCAGTGCTTGTGACAGTATTGGAAGTCTATGGACCCATTAAGAGAAAATGGAGAGGCCAGTGGTTTTGTTTATCATCATGCATCTTATGATTAGATGTGCAAGGTGATTTATTCTTTTAGCAGTTGTGATTCTTGTTTTTTGTGAATGGTGATAGCATGCATAACTGTGAATCATGCTTGAAATACCTATTCTCCAAATTGTCGTTTTTTTCTATGGGGAAAAGATTCAGAATGAGATTTAGTTCTAGTCCCAGTCTTCGTACGTTACATTTGTATTTATATTGTAGTTACTAGCATTGTTCTCAGTTTATTTACTTACATTTGTTGAGGTGATAATTCCAACCCTCAGTGGGGTTCTGCTAGGGGACTTTATTTCTGGTTATCACATTCGTAGTGACCGGAGTGTCGGTCGATGTATCAGAAAGCTGTGGATTAATTTGAACTTAGAGTTATTTCTCTGTAATTTTTAAATTATTCCAGCTTGACTAGCGTTTGTTATCACAATATGAGGGTTGTTTGCAATCTTGGGGGAATATCTTGGAAGCCAGGACCGGACCTTTGCTCTCGCAGGAGTCCCTCGAAAGCAGCGCAGAACCTCCTCTTTTGAGGGGTGAGGGAGGCAAAAACCACTGGAAGAGTAGAGTGATGGACTGTGCAAAGTGAAAATGAGTGGCGATTGTGCATCACCAGTTTGTCCTGTTAAAAGGTGGCATAGGATGGTTGCACCGACAGTGCCTGAAGTTCACTCACACAATGAGCTGAAGTGATTGCAATGAGCTAGACAGTCTTGAGAGTCCGAAGACGAGACAAGCAGCTGTGGGTCATCTCGCAGGGCATGCACACAAGGTCCATGTTAATGTCTGGCACTGTCGCATCACAAATGGTTTGGGAGGGAAAATGTGTGTCAATCCTTTAATGAACCACAGCACAAGAGGTGATTTAAAAATGGCTGGTTGGCCCAGCAAGGACCAAGAGGATAAAAGGCTAACAAAACAATGGGGCCACTGCACGACCTTGCTAGGCCAAAGAGAAAACAAGCAACAAAACATCAAGCAGGTTGGCTTGTAGAGGGTTCTGTATTGTGGACTCCAATCCAGGCCACATATTTGTCCCAGCACCCTGTGCAAAGAGATTTTGTTCAGGGACTTCTGGCTGCGAGAAGGACGTCCACACCCTCAGTAGGTAGGTCCAATGTCTTCACGCTGGCTTAGGAACAGAACCCTGCCCTTTTGCTGACCGACAGATTATCCTCCTGAAGCGGGAGCTTGATTGGAGGGGAAATGCTCAGGGAATATCGGAATTGTTGGTGCTTACTGCCATGTACTTCTGAAGAACTAAACCCTATGATAAAGGGTGAGGGGACCGAAATGCGTCGCCTTGATCACAACTGATGTGAGGCAGCCTGCTTACCTACGCTGCAGCTTCCATTAAGATTGCAAAGCTTCATTTTCCTGTGTGGGCTCCTTCGTTTGTGGCAAACTTTTTGTTGGATATATATATATATATATATATATATATATATATTACCTACTGGCGGTCGCCAGTAGGTAGTTATAGTTAGGACCTAGCTACCATAGGAAATCCGCAACATTCTATTGGGAATAACTCTGGCGCTGGCTGAGGAATTTGCATGTAATTTTCCAAAATTTTGGCCAGCTCCGCTCCTTCCCTGAAAGTTTTGGGGGGGATTCGTGAAGTGGGGGCTGAGAAAAAAGGGGGGGTCCCAAAACGTGTTTTCCCCATGTTAATTTCCATAGGACGGTCTGACAAGTCTACAGCCCGAACAGCTGAACGGAATTACGAGAAATTTGGCAAAATTGTAGGGACTGGTACGCAGATGTGCCTTTGCTATATTTGGTGAAAATTGCTCCAGTGGTTTTTTTGAAAATTAACTTCAAAAACACATATATATCTATAGGCGCGCTCCGAGCGCTCACCGGTACGCATACCGGGGAGCGCACCCGGCGCGCTACGGGAGTGCGCGAGCGGAAAGCTGATTGGTTGTCGGGTGTCTGTCAACATTCTAAACAGTCCGGAGAGCTGCCATCTTGTGTCTCGGGAGAATCGAGACACAAGAGGTGAAAAAGAAAGGGGGAAATAATTAAAAGGGGGCAGAGTAGACACCCCCTGACCCCCTAGGTTTTCTGAGGGGGGCCTAGAAGGACCCTGAAGGGCAAAAAAACTTTTTTTTTTGGTTGAAATTTTCGCGGGGTAAGCGCTGGGTGCGTTCCCAGGTGCGCTCTCTGGTACGCGCACCCTGAGCGCACCACGGGGAACAACAGTGTATGAAAATCGAGTAAAAAAATAATTTTGAGTGCTTAGAAGTAGGGTAGCTCTGAAAAGAGCTGTTGTGTTATGTGGGTGTTTTTGTACCTACAAGTAGGTACCAATGCAGAGTCTTATATTCAAGAGGAAAACTCTATTCCCCTCATCTGTAAAATGCACACCATCTCTCCTATAGATGTCTTGCATGTTGTAACGCAAGTTGTTGTGGTAAATGGAACCCATACCATAGTCTCTGAGGAAAGCAGAAACAGATTTATTTACATGTTTCCTTGCTTTCTCAATCTGTGGACAAAATTGGTTGGGCCAGTTCCATTTTTGCCTTTGGCATATATTAGAAAATACCAAGGCAGTTTTTGGGAAAAGTGACATCAATTGCCCAAAGATGTCCTTTAAAAGCATTTCCAGACCTACCCCAGTCAAAGTGCCTAGGTAATTTCCACCACAGTGCACAATTATAAGGTCAGGGTGTGGAAGATGCATAAAGGATTTTACCAATGGTATCAATTGGTGGCATCTTAATCCTCACTGTCCAATCCATACAATGCCCACATTTGGTAAATCAAGGTTGTAAATACCTCTGTTAGCTGCGTATTTTTGACTCCAGGGGACAAAGCTATGACCCACAAACCACACTTTTGGCATCTTGAAGGTAGATGTGCTTGTATTCAGATGAGTTGTGGAAATGAAATGGCAGTTTGAAAGTAGGAGTTATGTAAAAAAAAGTGGTTGAGATTCAGTGCACTTGAAAAACAAAAAATGATTGGTGCTTTCTTAAAATGCAGCACTGAAAATTAGTGCATGCTTTTTTTTTTAAAGAAGTCATTTCAAAGGTTGAGGAAAAGTCATTTCAAGAAACATTGCACGTGATTAGCTGGTACATTGAGAGGTCAAACACCCTTGCTGCATTTTTTGCAACATAGTATGATGAACTTTTCAACAGTGTGCTGGGTGAGGAGGGAGTTACCATGGTAACAGGGGAATGAGCACTGGGGGGATGGGTGAATGTTGTGACTTTCAAAGTGTTCAAATGTACAACCAATTAAAATGTGCAGTTTCTTATTCCACTTCATTAACTCCTTCTCTTTCTTCCTCTGTCCTCTTTGTTCTACACTCCCCTTCCCTCAATCTCTGTTAGCCTCATTCTCTCCGTCCCCTTAGTCTCTCACTCCTCTTCTGTTACGCTCACTGCCTATAACTCAGCCATACTCCTACACTCACCTTCTTTCAGACCTTCTCCTTTACTTTCCTTCCTGTCTCTTCCCTTCTTTCGTTCCTTCACACTCTTCCCTTCCCTTACTCTCCTTACTCCACTTCATTAAGTCCTTCTCTTACTCCTTCTGTCCTGTTAGTTCTACACTTTCTTTCCCTCATTCTCTCTGTTACCCTCATTCTCTCTGTTACCCTCTAGTCTCTCACTCCTCTTCTGTCACGCTCACTGCCTATAACTCAGCCATACTCCTACACTCACCTTCTTTCAGACCTTCTCCTTTACTTTCCTTCCTGTCTCTTCCCTTCTTTCGCTCCTTCACTTTTCCCTTCCCTTACTATCCTTACTCCACTTCATTAAGTCCTTCTCTTACTCCTTCTGTCCTGTTAATTCTACACTTTCCTTCCCTCATTCTCTCTGTTACCCTCATTCTCTCCTTCCCTTTAGTCTCTCACTCCTCTTCTGTCACGCTCACTCCCTATAACTCAGCCATACTACCACACTCACCTTCTTTCAGACTTTATCCTTTACTTTCCTTCCTCTCTCTTCTCTTACTTCATTCCTTTACTCTTTTCCCTTCCCTTACTCTCCTTACTCCACCTCACTAACTCCTTCCCTCTCTCCTCTTACTTCTACACTCCCCTTCCCTCATTCTCTCTCCGTTACCCCCATTCTCTCCGTCACTTTAGTCTCTCACTCCTCTTCTATCACGCTCACTCCCTATAACACAGCAATACTCCCACATTCACCTTCTTACAGACCTTCTCCTTTTCTTTCCTTCCTCTCTTCCCTTGTTTCGCTCTTTCACTCTTTTCCCTTTCCTTACTCTCCTTACTCCACTTTACTAACTCCTTCTCTTAATCCCTCTGTCCTTTTAGTTCTACACTCATCTTCCCTCATTCTCTCTCTGTTAGCCTCATTCTCTCCATCCCCTTAATCTCACTCATCTTCTATCACGCTCAGTACGTTTAACTCAGCCATACTCCCACACTCACCTTCTTTCTAACCTTCTTCTTTACTTTCCTTCTTCTCTTCCCTTACTTCATTCCTTTACTCTTTTCATTTACACTACTCTTCTTAGTCCACTTCACTAACTCCTTCTTTAACTACCTCTGTCCTCTTACTTCTACACTCCTCTTCCCTCATTCTCTCTGTTAGCCCCATTCTCTTCATTCCCTTAGTCTCACTCCTCTTCTATCAAGCTCAAACCTTATAACTCAGCCATACTCCCACACTCACCTACTTTCAAACCTTCTCCTTTACTTTTCTAGTACTCTCTTCCCTTCTTTCACTCCTTAACTCTTTTCTCTTCCCCTACTCTGCTTACTCCACTTCACTAACTCCTTCTCTTACTCCGTCTGTCCTCTTAGTTCTACACTCTCCTTCCCTCATTCTCTCTCTGTTAACCTTATTGTCTCAGTCTCCTTAGTCTGTCACTCCTCTTCTGTCACGCTCACTCCCTACAACTCAGCCACACTCCCACACTCACCTTCTTTCAGACTTTCTCCTTTAGTTTCCTTCCTCTATCTCTTACTTCATTCCTTTACTCTTTTCCCTTCAGTTACTCTCCTTACTCAACTTCCCTAACTCCTTCCCTCTCTCCTCTTACTTCTACACTCCCCTTCCCTCATTCTTTCTCTGTTAGCCTCATTTTCTCCGTCCCCTTAGTCTCACACCTCTTCTGTCACGCTCACTCCCAATAACTCAGCCATACTCCCATACTCACCTTCTTTCAGACCTTCACCTTTACTTTCCTTCCTGTCTCTTTCCTTCTTTTGCTCCTTCACTCTTTTCTCTTCCCTTACTCTCCTTACTCCACTTCACTAACTCCTTCTCTTACTCCCTCTGTCCTCTTACTTCTACCCTCCCCTTCCCTCATTCTCTCTGTTAGCCTCATTCTCTCCGACCACTTAGTCTGTCACTCCTCTTCTATCACGCTCACTCCCTATAACAGAGCCACACTCCCTCACTTATGTTTCTTTCCTCCCTCACTCAGTCCTCTACTGTCACTTTTTCTTTCACTTTCTCTGTCTCTTCACTCCCTTACTCCCCTTGTCTCACACTCACTTGCCTTTATCCAGTCTGTATCTCCACTCTTTCCTCAACATCACTGCTCTTTTCTTACCCTTCCACCCCCGTTCCTTTACTACATTTTCTTCACTTATCCTCATTCCCCATGTTCACTCTCCTTCTCCTCACTCACCTTCTTTCAGTCCCCCTACTTCACTTCCCTTCCCCTCTCGTCCCTCTCTTTGCTTTCTCACTCATTTTCCTTTCCTCTCTCACTGCACTCCACTTCAGTTACTCTTTTTGAATTTGTTAAGAATACAGCTCTTTTTTGAGAATTGGAGGTAGTTCTAAAAAGAACTTTTTTTTCCTTCTTTTTTCGTTTTTTTTCAACAAAAACAAAAACAGGGAATGCAAAACTGCTCAACAGGAGCAAAAAAATTGGGAAAAATTAGGGCTGGGGAGGGCAGCGGTGTTCTTGGCTCCTGCGTGTAATGATCTTGATGCTCTGCTCACCATAGCAGAGCAATTCATCGCATTGCCTGCATTTAATAGTAATGTCATTAAAAACAGGTTGAATGTTCGGAATCATCTCTAATTCCACTGCACGTCCTCTCCCTGAAGTTGTGGCTCCTCCTGTTGATGTAGAGGCACCATCCCTTGGGGTATTACGTGCCAGGTCTCGGACACACTCCCGGGCATAGTTCTGAGGATGCCTGCGTTGAACGTGGCGAATCATTGTTGAATTTCTAAAACTGTACTTCCTTCTGGGGTCTCCTCGGGAAAGCACAGTTTGGCAGATTTTACATTCAACTTTGGGAGCATTCATCTTTTTTAATCCTTCAGGTATTGAAAAAAACTTCCAAATAAAATGTTCCTTGACCTTTGGCTGAGGAGGCTCTTCATCAATGAAAACATCTGACTCCTCACTGCTGCTGGGTGCTCTGGCAGCCATTCTTCACACAAAATGGTAGGACAGAAAAAAACAGGTCTTGCTGTCTCCAAAGTGAAAGAAGAAGTGAAGGAAAAGGGTGGGGTTTTCATTAGTTGTTAAAAAAAACTGTTAACAACCAATGAAAAGAGTTATTTTAAGGTCACATGACTTGACACGCTTACGCTGCGCGCACCGGAGCGATTCCGGGGGCGCTTACGCGGCGCAAACGTAGGCGCTTCCAGGGGCGCTTACGCGGCGTGCCTGAATGACATTTTGGTAGCTTTACGGAAATGCAAAATCATATTCATTCGGAAAATCAAAAATACTACTTTTATAAGTATGGTACTGAATGTCTTGCATTATTATTTAGTTTTCAGACATTTTTTTTTACAAACGCAGAAATAGCGCTCTCGCTGCGCTCTCGGGAGAGCTTACCGGTGCGCGCACCCTGAGCGCTCCAAGTCAAAATGATACGGGTAAGCTTACCGGTGCGCGCACCCTGAGCGCTCCAGGACAAAATGATTAAAAAAAAACATGAAAAATACATTGAAAAAATAATAAAAAAATAATAATAATAATTAATAGTTATAAAAAACAGCTAATAAAAAAAAACAGTTTAAAAATCGTAGGTTACAAACTCGATAGATAAAGGAATTAGTTTTTAAAAAACCTTTGAAATTCACTGAAAAAACCATAGGTTTTACACTCGTTATAGTTAGGAATTAGAATTTAAAATACCTTTGAAATTCACTGAAAAAACCATAGGTTTCACACCAGTTATAGTTAGCTGGACATTTTACTCATACAAAACCATTGAAATTCCCACGTTATAGTTAGTTGGACTCACTATAACTCGCGCCCCCGCAATCCACTGCTGATGATGTCACATATTACATCATTCATGACATGGTCAGTGACATCACTGATGACATCTCAAATGACATCACTGATTACATCATCCATGTGATAATACAATACACCTCCTCACACTAATGTACACTTTAATCTAACCTATGATACACCTAGTGTTAAATACAAACTACCATTTCTGAAACCATTGACACAGTAAAACCACTTACCACATACGCACTCACTGATTTCTAGGTTTACACACACATCCACTCATTCACCCATACAATCTTTCATACATACAGTCACTCATCAATACAATACTATCATATGCACTCATACACCTATACAGACACTCACACACTGCCACTTATCCATGGAGTTACTCACACACCTAGTCAGTCATGTTAAGAATCAATCACACTCCCATTTCCACAACTATACAGTTATACACACAAAACCTTGCTTATTTAAACATAGACTAACTCATACTTACTGTCTTTTACAATCAATGATACATGTACATATTGATAGATACAGTCACTTATGCAATCACAGGCTGTTATATATAGTCATTTATATATGACAACTCTCACATGCACTGTGTTTTACATATGTACTTACTTGGACATGTAGCACTGAGATATTCATTCAGTCACCAACACACCCATGCAGACAGTAAACCGCCTATTTTTTTTTTTTTAAATATATTTTTATTGCAGAGTTATAAACAGCAGGAAAAGTAAACAGCCAGTGCACTTGCAGGCCCCCCCGTCCAATAACAGTTCACGGTTGTACACAGCCATTCAGCCCGCATCCCGGAGGCCGGGCGGCACATCAGTTCACTCTGGAGGAGCACAGCATAGTGTACGTCCCATTGGGACCCTGGCGGAAGGTCGATTGACGTATCTGCGTTTACCCCCCCACCCGCAACAACATTCCCGTCAGCCAACCCCGTGGTATCAACGTAGTTGCCCCCTTTGGGGCCCGCCCAAGGCTATACGGGCCTTCGTACCTGACCGTCCCACCTAATCAGGCCGCCCGCCACTCAATACCCCCAGTCCCAATAGTTCCAGGCCCCCACCTGAAACCCTTCAATGGCTTCCGGCCCCCCCCAAACCCCTCTACAACTAAACCCCCCAACGCCCCCCCCCCCCTGGCAACTGCAAAGGTGTGTGCATCGCTCCACCGAATTGGATGGTTCCACTACAGTGCTTAATGACATACTGCTGTGTTCGCCCCGCGGTGTCCAGCGGCTTAGTCCTCGCCGTCCACATCTACAACCAAAGCATCACGCAGAGCCTGTACCACTAACTCCCACGCACGGGCCGCATCCAGAGCCTTCTCATTCCCCAACTTCACTGCTTGCTTCATCCGGAGCACGCTCTCGCAGTCAGACCATCGCAGCAACTCATTCTTCCATCTACGCAGTGAGGGACCCCCCGACAGTAAACCGCCTATACAACTGTTTCCTCATGCACTCTTGAACCCATACACCAAGTGAATCAACTGCTCACACATCTAGCTACAGAGTCACACACCTCCCAGCCACCTCCACTCACACTCACCCACCCTCACATACAAACACTTGGGCTATCAATCATTAACCCATATAGCTACTAATCAATACATGCAGCAGGTTACACAACAACAGACATAATGATGCACACATTCTAACATTTTAGTCACTAACCCATACATTCAGTAAGACACATTTAATCTCCCACTCATACAGTCAGTCACGCACCTATACATACACTCATTCTACAATATGTTAAACATTTTTAATTTTAAATTTACAGGAACACACATTTACTGGATGATGTAATCAGTGATGTCATCAGTGATGTCATTTGAGATGTCATCAGTGATGTCATTTGAGATGTCATCATTGATGTCATTTGAGATGTCACTGACCATGTCATGAATGATGTAATATGTGACATCATCAGCAGTGGATTGCGGGCGCGCAAGTTATAGTGAGTCCAACTAACTATAACGTGGGAATTTCAATGGTTTTGTATGAGTAAAATGTCCAGCTAACTATAAAGGTTTTTTAAATGCTAATTCCTAACTATAACGAGTGTTAAACCTATGTTTTTTTCAGTGAATATATATATATATATATATATATATATATATATATATATATATATATATATATATATAGCACAAATCCTCTTTAAAACAGAAGAACGAGTCGGCACTCACGGAGTTGCATCCCAAACCTCTTTATTTCTTTGTGATCACAGCCAGCATAGCAAAAAAACAACCAACGCGTTTCGCAACAAAAAGTCGCTTGTTCACGGTCGACAACACAAAGTATTTGGCCCACCTATATCGGGCGGACTCATCAGACATTTCCTGTAAGTGATCTCACTTCCTGTTAACTTCACAGGTAGTTGGATGGGAATTGTAGTTTTTTGCAATTTGTTAAGGGTGAAATGACAATTTATCGTTAGTGCACTTTAAATGGAGGTGTCAATGGTAAACAGTGTAGGTTGTTCTGAAACCATTTATCTACACGAGGGCTGAGACAATCCCCTGATTTTTAGTGTGAATTTACCCCCCACATTTGTTAGCTAACATCGCGGTATATTTAAAGCTGAACATTATCGCCCTCCAGTGGGCTTGTCATCCATTACACCAATGTTATTAATATTTCATTCGTGGCATGATTAGGAAACAGTTAGTGCTGCTAGTCCTACCATTACAATACAAATCATTTTAAGCCCTCCAGTGGGCCATATTGTGCTGACTAAACAATGTTGCAAATCATATCTAGATAAGGTACCACTTGAAAAAGCTATCATTCCATATCGATTTCATAGGGAAGAAAGAGAGTAAGGGGGGGGGGGGTTTCTTGGGAAGGGGGATCATCTTGGTTCAATTCTAACACCTCCTATGTTTCATCCCATCATCACAAATTTTCCATTTATTATTATTCAATTAATAGTGTCTATTCATACTTTATAGTTGTTGATTTTCTCCTCTTTAAATTCACAGGACATGTGCTGATTGATTGTTCCTTATACAATTAATTTATCAAAGATGTACATAAAGTTCTTCACTCTGGTTTAGCCCCCACGGGGTCATTGTTCGAAAATTTAAGATTTGTCTCGATTCCCGACATCTCAATTTCCGCTCCTGATCGCCTCCTCTCTCATGTGGTAATATGCATTCAAGTGCATACACTTTCAAAAGTTTCCAGTCGCTGTTGTGCATGGTTTCCATATGCCTTGCTACAGCATTGCTCCTGTCTCTGTTCGTTGTAGCTCTCACATGCTCCAAAATTCGTTTCTTGAATTCGTTCTTGGTGCTCCCAATATATTTCAAAGAGCATGGGCATTCAATTACGTATACCACGTGTGTGCTTGTGCAGTCAATTAGTTGTCTTATTTGCCACATTTTTTGTTCGGTAACATCACTTCTTTTTTGTTGATTGCAATTTGACATATTTTGCAGTGCTGACATTTTATGAAGCCCTTGGTCTTGGGCCACTGAATACCCTTTTTCTTTTTTGAGTGGTCTTGATGGTGGCTCTGTATTAGTCTGTCTTTCAGGTTCCTTGCTCTTCTGAAAGTTACCAAGGGATGTTTACCCATAATTTGGCTAGTTGTTTGATCCAGATGTAATAATTTCCAATTTTTCCTGAGAATATCAACAATTTGTTTTGATTCCCTCGTGTAGTCCAGAATCAATCTTATTTCTATTTTTTCCAATGTTTCCTTGTTTGATGTTTTATTCCTTTCTTTTTTCGTGATTAGGGCATCTTTCCTGTTTCTTGTATTAGCTCTTTGCCAACTTTTTCTTATGGTGTTAGTATTATAGCCCCTGCTTTTGAATCTTTGTGCCATTGTTTTGCTCTTTTTTAGCCATTCACTTTCCTCTGAACATATTCTTCGAATTCTCAGAAACTCGCCATATGGTATGTTCTCCTTTATAGATTGTTTGTGGAAGCTATCATAGTGCAAGGTTGCATTGGTTGCGGTCTCCTTTCTATGTAGCGTGGTCTGGACTTTGTTGTTAGCGATATATATTTCAGTGTCTAGGAAAGTTGCTTTTTCTTTGCTTATTTGGTAAGTAAATTTGATGTTAGAACTCGATGAATTTAAAATTTGAAAATATTCTTCAAATTCATTCTTTGTTCCTTCCCACACAATGAGAAGGTCATCAATGTACCTTGTCCATTTTGCAATTTTCTCCACATATATATCGTTGTCAGGGTGCCATGCCACTTGTTGCTCCCACCACCCCATTGTGAGACATGCATATGCGGGACTGAATGAGAAACCCATGGCACAACCATGAATCTGTTGGTATATTTCATCTCCAAACAAAAAAACATTTTGTGTCAGACACATTTCGATCATGTCCATTAGCATCTGGTTATGCCTGTTATACTGGATGTCGCGCTCTTTTAGAAAATATGCACATGCATTTACACCACACTCATTCTCAATGTTTGTATACAATGATACAACGTCCATTGTAACTAAATAAAAATTGGGTTGCCAAGTTAACTCCTCCAGATGTTTCAAAAGGTCTGTAGTATCCCTTAAATAAGAGCTTAAATTGGTAACAAAAGGCATAAGGAAAAAATCAATATAGTTCACAACTGGTTCCATTAATGACCCTTTCGATGACACAATCGGTCTCCCTGGTGGTTTTAGTGGGTTTTTGTGCACTTTTGGCAGGAAGTAGATCGTGGCGGTCACTGGATGTTCGGTACTCAAGAATTTCCTTTCATCTAAATCAATCAGGTTTTGATCTTCCCAGATTTCTAATTTTTGATCCAATTTCTCTTTGAAAAGTTTTGTGGGATTGGATTTCAATTTTCTGTAGTATTTTTTATTGTTCCGTTGCGAGTGGGCTTCCATTACATAATCCGTTGTGTCTAAAATCACGATGTTGCCACCCTTGTCGGCGGTTTTTATAGTTATAGTTTTGTCTTCCATTAAGTTTTTTAAGGCAAGTCTCTCTTCTTTAGTTAGATTGTCCTTAAAGTTCCGATTTTTGATTTTATAGATGTCCTTTATTACTGCGTCTTGAAATAAATCAATTTTGTTACCATGTGGTAATTGAGGATAGAATTTTGATGTCATTTTCATACCACTTAGGCCAGCTCCTTTTTGTTGAACCACACCTGATTCTGTTAGATTTGTATCTTCATTTGTAATATCTAGGTTTGTTATAGCCACTAATGCAGGTAAGTCCCCTGATGTTAACCCTTCTCCACTTGTGGTTGTATCCATCCGTATTTGTTTTTTCTTTTTTGCATACATAGCCATTTTCTCATTCTCTTCAAAAGTTTTGGCCAGCTTGAATTTTCTAATATATTTATAAATATCTATTCTTGTTTGTGCTATATTCATAGGTTCTGTTGGGCAAAAGTTTATTCCTCTTTTTAGTAGTGACATCTCATTCTCACTGATGTTTCTTTGTGAGAGATTTATGACTACCAGTTCTCCCTCCATTGTGTCTTGCGCTGGGATATCTATTTCAGTTTCTTCTGGCGCATCGATCTTGTTTCTGTACCCACTTTTTCTGAGCCATCGTTTCCTTTGTCCTCTTCTGATTGTTTTTTTGAACTTGTTCCTGATCTGGGTACCCATCTGCGCCCTCGTCCTCTTGTTCCTTGATTTTGATTGTGTTCCCATAGCCGCTGATGGAGGACTAATCTCATATCCCCTAAAAAATCCTTGTTTGTCTGGTTGGTATTTTCTGTTCCCTCGTCGCTTGTGCCTGTTGACGTCAAAGAGGTTGCACTAGAAGCACTTTGATAGCCAAAACCCTTTGTTCCTTGATTTTTGAAAATGCCAATTTTTTGGCGTATGTAAAGATACGTCCCTGCTTGTAGTCCTCTTCGTCCCGCTGAAATTTGGACTGTTTCCTATTCCTCACCACTTCTTCATGTTTGTTAACATATATTTTTAAAGAGGATTTGTGCAATAAATACAAGCGGGGCTCTGCTTGGGAGTCGTGCACCGATACTAGAGCGCCATTGGACTGGGCAATTGAGCCGGATTTGTTGATATATATATATATATATATATATATATATATATATACACACATCACTTCACAACAACCACCACTCTCTGATGATCCAGCTGCACTCTCCCCGTAACTCCAACAAAGGCGTTTAGACGATGTTCGAATGCTCATAGGTGTTTATTTCTTCTATTTAATTAAGCAGCAACACCCAACAGGGAACCCCAATGCGTTTCGGCTTACGCCTTCAACCGGCATATATACATATGCATATATGCCGCCCATGCCACTGAGGAAAGGATTTGGTATCCTGAAACGCGTCTGGCAGAGCATCTATATCGAGGAGCCTGTGGTTTCGTGTTTGGGGGCTATTGGCAAGTGTTCGAGCGCAAAATAAATGAACTTTTAAAGTTGAGCTTTCTGAGGCTTTCCTCATTGTGCTTTCTGATATATATATACACACACATACATACACACACGAATATATATATATTTATTTATTTATGTTTTCACTTACCAAAAAAAAACCCAAAGGTGACCGGGTCAATATAGTAGCAACTAGAATTTAAAAAAAAATTGACATTTACCGAAAAAAACAAAGGTTACAGGGAAGTTATTTAGGCTCAAATTTAAAAAGGTAAAAAAAAACTGTGAAATTGGGCAGTTATAGTTACCTGAGCCAACTGTAACTTATTCCACTGTAATGCACTGCGTTTGACCTCAAATATTACATCACTCATGATATGCCTATTGAAAAAGGACCGTCTGCTATCTATACTTATAATAAATATTTCCACATGTAAGCACTTGATTCATAAGTGCAAGTTTTGTCCTACAAGGACTTCATCAGGGTTGTAATGTATTATCTAATTTCACATGTTTATTGCATCTGGAAAAAAAATAACTAGCGCTCTTTAGAACCCAATCATGCAATAGTCATATCACAAGGAATCCTCCTAAGTATGAGGGCTCAGTGCATATATGTGTGCCCTCCTTCTTCCAAAAGAGAAAGCAATATCAATGAAAACATTTTTTTTCCTCAGGACAAATTTTTATTTCCATCAAGTATCAGGTATGATCACCTCCATCTTCCAAAGTCATTGACCAAATGTGGAATTAGAAGATACATTACAACCCTGATGAAGTCCTTGCCGGACAAAACTCGTGGGCTGGGCTGCGTATGTTTATGTATCAGATAAAGGAATACAAATAAATCAAGAAGCTTTTTCAACATAAACTACGTGACGTTGTTGCATTATTAGTGCCAACTCTGGATGTGTTGGGTTGAGCTAATTATAGATATGGTTGTTGTGAAATAGTGATGCTTTGATGTCATTTATGTTATGAAACAAGTCAAGTCAAGTCAAGTATGCTTTATTCGAGGTAAAAAAACTCATAAAAGCAAAACACCTATAAAACCTTACATTCATAACAGTGGTATTAAAAACATATTTACAGTCACAAAGAAATTAAGAAATAAAGCTGCAAGACTTCCATTTAAAATTCAATTTAAAACCACAGAGTTCGTAGAAAAGTACAACACCAATGTATAATCAGATTCTCATTAGGTAATTAGAAGGGCAGGAAAAGCACTACATTTCTCTGTACATCCTATTATTGTGCCAGAAAAGTTCTTCTGATTGCCCATGCCCAGCCTAGGTATTTCGCAACAGCCACAGCAATAGTGGGGGAAGAACTTGTACGTATTATTCTAAGGGCCACAACACTATCCCTTGTACCAAGCTGTTTACACATGGCCCCCAACCAGACACGTCGGGGTAGACAGTAGGCCGCACATACAAACAATAGATGGGCAATGGTCTCTATGCAGCCTTTACAAGATGGACAAAAATGAGAGTTACCTTCAGCCCATCTCCCAGTTAGCGATCTAATAGGAATGGACCCCACCCTGAGCTGGAAGTATAACTTCCTTTCCTGGGGCTTGGTTATAATATCCCAGTAAAGCTCAATGGAAGGGCAAGATTTCCATTCAAGATACCGGCCCTCCAGCGTGGAAGCGTCAGCATCATTCCAATTCCTATGATTTACTGTTTCCCAATACTTTGCTTTTATAATTTCCTTAGCCGGAAACTGCACCTCCTCTGGTTTCTCCCAAAGCTCATTCAAACCCAAAGACCCCAAGGATCTACGCAGATCCCCTAATCAGCCTATCTTATGAAATTTGTCCCGGTTGATTACATCCAGGAAGCCCCTAGCGTAGTGAGCGAGTTCAGGAGTGACCCAGATGCGACGCCAGTATAGAATGGGTCGCAATCTGGCCATATCGGATATGGCTTTCCTGCCCAACTCGTAACGTAGCGGCTTCAAGGGTGTGCTTTTAGGTAGTACAGTAAGGCTTCGGAGAAACTTATTTTCAGTGAGTGTTAGTGGTACCAGGTAGTCATAGCCCCAAAGCTCAGCGCTGTATAGCGCAGAGCCAACTGCTTTGGCTTCATATACCTGAAGTGCTGGCTTAATAGGTCTAGTCAATGATTTTTTATGCTCAGCACTTATGACACCTGTGTTTTGGCGGAATTTAAGGGCCGCCATTTCCATATGTTTCTTCCACTTAGCACCCTTATCAATATGGACTCCCAGGTAGACGAAGTCTGATACTATTTCCACCTTCTGGCCATCCAAGAAAAAGTTCCCTCTGAAACTGAGGTGAGCGTTAAAAGTCATGAGCTTTGTTTTTGCCACATTTACTTCGAGGCCACGATCCCTGCAAAAGTCCTCGAAGATGTTCAGGGCACGCTGAAGGCCACTAGGGGTTTTAGATACTATCAATGTGTCGTCAGCAAAAAGTAATATTGGGGTTTTCAAACCATCCAAAACTGGAGCATCAACAGACGCAGACAACATACGCTCCACTACACCATTGATATATAGGGAAAAAAGTGTTGGCGCCATGGCACAGCCTTGACGTACCCCTCTTTCCACTGGGAACTCATCAGTTACCTGGCCATGCCTACCCCACTGGATCTTTGCATGGTTGGCCTCGTGTAATCTCATGACCAGGGATAGAATCTCAGATGGCATACCCATCTCGCTTAGGACTTTCCATAACAAGGAGCGGGGGACTAAATCGAAAGCTGCACGCAGATCGATAAAAGCTGCATACAGACTTCCCTTCTCCAGCTGCACTGTTTTCCAATGTAGCAAAGTGAACCTAAAGATCTGGTCCACTGTGCTGGTCAATTTACGAAATCCGGCTTGGTAGGGTGATAGTACATTAGATTCTTCTACCCAGTTCATGGTCTTTGTTAGGGTCATTTTTCCTACAACCTTCTGGACCGTGTCTATTAGGCTGATGGGCCTATAATTCCCCGGTATAGTTTAGTCTCCCTTTTTAAATACGGGTATTATTACCGCTCCCAGCCACGATTTTGGCACTGGTGCCCCCTAAAACTACCGCGTTCGCCAACTTCAAGATATACTTCCCCCAACAGGTTTTATCGTGGAGAAAGACATCAGCGGGCACCCCGTCTGGTCCCGGAGCTTTACCCCGCGCCACTGAATCTAGTGCCATAACTACGTCAGTTCTTAAACAAGCATTAGAAATGCAATCGGGCTCGGATTTATTTGAGTTTGAGCTAATGGCATTGTAAATGCAAATGTATTGTTGCTATGTGTTATGGAGTGTGTTCATGTGGTGTGTACTGCCAGTGATCTCCTTGTGAGTGTGAGAATATTGCACCGTTACTGCCTGTGATGTCCTTCTTGTGAGTGTGAGGAGCTTGCACCTCTGCTGCCTGTGGTCTCCTTGTGAGTGCAAGAAGATTGCACTGCTGCTGCCTGTGATGTCGTTCTTGTGAGTGTGAGAAGCTTGCACCACTGCTGCTTGTGATGTCCTTGTGAGTGGGAGAAGCTTGCACCTCAGCTGCCTGTGGTCTCCTTGTGAGTGTAAGAAGCTTGCACAGCTGCTGCCTGTGATGTCCTTCGTGCGAGTGTGAGAAGCTTGCACCGCTGCTGCCTGTGAGTATGAGAAAGATTGCATTGAGCATCTCTGTGCTGTGCCTGTTCTTTGTAAGGGACTCTTGCTCTGTTGCTGCTGCTGCCTTGGCACAGTACCTGCTGTGTGTAAGGGAAGCTTGCACCACTGCTGCTTGTGATGTCGTTCTTGCGAGTGTGAGAAGCTTGCACCTCTGCTGCCTGTGGCCTCCTTGTGAGTGTAAGAAGCTTGCACTGCTGCTGCCTGTGATGTCGTTCTTGTGAGTATGAGAAGCTTGCACCGCTGCTGCTTGTGATGTCCTTCTTGTGAGTGGGAGAAGCTTGCACCTCAGCTGCCTGTGGTCTCCTTGTGAGTGTAAGAAGCTTGCACAGCTGCTGCCTGTGATGTCCTTCTTGTGAGTGTGAGAAACTTGCACCGCTGCTGCCTGTGAGTATGAGAAGATTGCATTGTGCATCTCTGTGCTGTTCCTGTTCTTTGTAAGGGACTCTTGCTCTGTTGCTGCTGCTGCCTTGGCACAGTACCTGCTGTCAGTGTGTAAGGGAAGCTTGCACCACTGCTGCTTGTGATGTATTTCTTGCGAGTGTGAGAAGCTTGTACCTCTGCTGCTTGTGGTCTCCTCGTGAGTGTAAGAAGCTTGCACTGCTGCTGCCTGTGATGTCGTTCTTGTGAGTGTGAGAAGCTTGCACCGCTGCTGCTTGTGATGTCCTTCTTGTGAGTGGGAGAAGCTTGCACCTCAGCTGCCTGTGGTCTCCTTGTGAGTGTAAGATGCTTGCACAGCTGCTGCCTGTGATGTACTACTCACTACTCTACTCTACTCACTACTCTGCACTCACTACTCACTACTCTGCACTTACTACTCACCTCACTACTCTAGTCACTACTCTGCACTCACTACTCTACTCACTACTCTACTCACGACTCACTACTCTACTCACTACTCTACTGACTACTCTACTCACTAGTCTACTCACTACTCACTACTCTGCACTCACTACTCACTACTCTCCACTCACTACTCTACTCACTACTCTACTCACTACTCATTACTCTGCACTCACTACTTTACTCACTACTCTACTCTACTCACCTCACTACTCTACTCACTACTCTACTAACTACTCAACTCACTACTCAACTCACTACTCAACTCACTACTCTACTCACTACTCTACTCACTACTCTGCACTCACTACTCACTACTCACCTCACTACACTACTCACTACTCTCTTCTCACTACTCACTACTCTGCACTCACTACTTTACTCACTACTCTACTCACCTCACTACTCTACTCACTACTCACTACTCTGCACTCACTACTCACTACTCACCTCACTACTCTATTCACTACTCACTACTCTACTCACTACTCACTACGCTACTCACTACTCTACTCACTACTCTACTCACTACTCACTACTCTACTCACTACTCTGCACTCACAACTCACTACTCTAGTCACTACTCTGCACTCACTACTCTACTCACTTCTCACTACCCTACTCACTACTCTGCACTCACTACTCACTACTCTACTCACTACTCTACTCTCTACTCACTACTCTACTCACTACTCTACTCTCTACTCTACTCTCTACTCTACTCCCTACTCTACTCCCTACTCTACTCACTACTCACTACTCTACACACTACTCTGCACTCACATCTCACATCTCACAACACTTACGACTTGAAAGCGCTGCAACAAAAGATGTTACAGTTAACCAATGAATTGGTACGCAGTTTACATACATAGGAAGGATGGACATTTACGTTGGCTTTGCTTGTTCTTCCTATCAAAACCGATGTTCGCAGCAAGAGTTTAACTCAGTGAGACATCTTGCTGTACATTATGCATGTTAGTGCTTACAAACTACTGTATTCAAACTACGTTTTGAAGTGTTCTGCTCTGCAGTGCCCTGTATGACCTCTGAGCCCTCCATTGCCATTTGACCCGCACTAAAGTGCACAGGTGCACATCCCCTCCCTGGCCCAGGGCCTGGGTTATTGCCCTGTGTCCTTTATGTGCTGCGTACAAGTGCCTAGATCTGCTTGCGTCCGTTCTGCCGTGCCATGAATAGGCGCTGGAAGGAAGCGTGTCACCTCTACATTCATTGTGTAACAGTTTGTTCTAGCCTAGGCAGCAGTGTAGCTCACTGTATGTCTTGTGCTGTGTCATGCTGCACTGCATTCTGCAGCATTGTCTCCCATCTCATTGTCTCGCCTAGCCGGCTTTTCAAATTTTGGTTATCCATTTGTTGTTGAAAGTGATTCTCCCCGCCAAACCTCACAGGTTATTTGTTCGTCGCTGCATATTTGTTCTAGTGCGGAGAAGGGATGTTCTTGTGCAACATCCTTGTCGATAACACCTACATCCGGTCTTCGTCCGGCTTTCCAGTTCTGCATCTGCAGTCAATGCTATTGGTCTTTGTCTGTCTTTTAGTTTTCCCAACTCTACTTTAATGATAATCAGCATTTCATCTCGCCACCGTTAGAAACATAGTTGGTCTCGTTCATTATGCAAATATCCAGTTTTCTGTGTTTCATGCAGCCGCAGCCCGGTCAGCTTGGCCTACCCCAGGTGACAGGAGAGGGGGGAGGGGGAGGGGGAGGATGGAGGGGGGTTGAGGGGGGAGGAGGGGGGGGGGGGAACTGGAGCACTCTCAACCCAATGGGCTTTGCATTATTTCTTTGGTGTTTTTTTAGCTGATCTGAGCCATAGTTTTCATCCGTTTATAGTGCCTGGTGCGTTTCTCAGTGAAAAGATTTGTTGTAGTTATTAGTTTTCACAGGTGCTCGGTGTGAGCTGCTATAACGCATATTTACGTGCTCCGACTTAAAGCATTTTTTCCTTGTAATCCCCTCTAGAAATGTCCTGGCCTTTTTGACATAATCCGCGAACTCCTTTTGGCCCGTGTTTTGGCAAGATAAGAGTGTTCCTGCTCGAAATAGTGTGTTAAAAAAATACATAATCCTTGTATCCCACCTTCTTAAAGATTGATGGAGTTTTGGCAGCGCAAATCACGAACAGCTTGGATCCGTGTGCTGTTTTGTGTTTACACAGGCGCTCCTCGCATTGTGATGCTTTACAATTTCAGCTTGGCAAACCGGTGCACACTAGAGCGCCTCGCAGTTCGGTGCTTCTGCTGCCGCTGCCCTGCGCGTGCCCATTACCCAGTGCGGATGGGCTCGGGGGCCATACGGGAGCACAGCGGCGCTGCTGCTGCCACTTGCACGTCCCCATAAACTGCAGAGAGCACCGCAGCACATCTACTGCTCCTGGCACGTGCCCATAAACTACAGACTAAATCAGGCGGGGAGACGGGGGGTGAGCCAGAGAGCGGCAGAGCAGCTCCCCGGGCCGGCAGGAAGGAGCCGCACACGGCGTCTATGCCTGTGTGCACGTGAGGAGGACGCGCGCCAGACAAACACACTGCTAGATGGTGAACGCGCGCACACCATCTGGAATGCATTACACGGCCACCCTGACAGCTCCTAATTATAATTAATGTACTTCTTTGCGCGAGCACGAACGAAATATGCCCAAGATGGCGGAACAAAACTACATTTACCCTATCACTTCAAGCCTATTAAAACGACAACACAACGAAGACGAATCACTGGCCAGATGACAGAACACGCAAAGGAATGTGTGGAATTTTTCTCGGCCAAAGCCCTAGGAGATACTTCTTTTTTTTCTTCTTTAACATTAGTTCTCGAAGCTCCTCCCACTTTCAGTGGGGAGGAGTCCGAGCCCTAAAAAGGCGTTAATTTAAAAACTGTAATTACCACAGAATCTCCCAAGATGTCCTCCAGACGACATTTGTATTGGGGTCCAAAGTAGTCCAACCAGCTACTCTGTGAGACATAGTTTGAGGGTGGTTCAGGGATACCACCTTTCCCCCACTTGACTATATTCCAGAATAGTCTGGAGTCTTTGGCTGAGCTGGCGGCCTTAAGATCTAACCAATGCTGCTCATCCCAGTCCTTCTTAGCCTGGTGAACACTAGCCTTATACACCCTCCTCGCCTCCCTCACGGCAGCTGGGACCTTACTCTTAATAGCCATTCCCAGTGAACTTCTTGCTGCCCTACACTGTGCGTTATACCACTGTGACGGGGCTTGCGGACCGGACATGACTATACCTACGGACTGGTGGTCCGCCACCCCCCTTTCACCATGCCCCTTGTCCCCACAGTTACCACCTTGTTCTTGGGTCGAGGAACCGGAGTCCGGCTGGACAGAAGACAACAATTAGTGGGGTCCCTTTAAGAACACGAAACATGAGGACGAAGCTCCACCCCTCGACGGCGTAACGACGTCAAAAGCAGGAAGTACAGAAGTCTCGTCGGACGGCGTTTCCCCGGAGGCTGCGGTTATAGGAGAGGACGAACGGAGATATTCGGAGGAGGCGAGAGACATCGAGAGCGACAAGCCAGGAGGCCAACGTTTCAACGTTTCGCCCCGCCACGTTCCCACGGGAGGAGCGTGGCTGCAAGAGGTACGGGGCCGGGCAGCGGGTTGGGTCGGGCGGAGGAGGCAGCCCCGTGTGTAACGAGTACAGCCCTAAGACTCCCCCTACCTCTTCACGCGCACTTCCCCCACACCCCCTGTTAGCTGAGAAGTGTGCACCAATTCACTGTTGTTTCCCTCACTCCTGGCCCTGATTGTTCCCGGAGCCTCACATATAACTGACCCCAGTTTCCTTTTGTTTTCGGTACCGGAGTGGACCCACCAGGAGAGAAAGGTCAACGGCCGGACCAAGACCACCCCTGTCCAGACACCGGGACTACGCAAGCTGGAGAAAGCTATCTTTACTTTGGACCCCGCTGTGCATACTAGAGCAAGGACTGTCCCATTGATGAAAAAGACGTATATACCAATAAAGCCCTCTTTAAAACCGTTACTGAAGGTGCCAGTGTTCCTCTTTTCCCCGACACCTCCCGTCCGACCAAGTTCAGTGGTCGTACTCCCACACGTCCCGACCTCCTCGGGACAACCACCCTGTTTGATATGGGAGAGTTTTCTTGCCAGGTTGCACCCGTACTGCCCTATAAAAGTGACCTTTTATTAGGTCAAAGAATGCACAATGGAGGTTAGTGATCTCATCCATTTCTATACCTCCCTCCATTCCCATCTTCAACATAGCTTCCAAGGCTACAGTGGTGGTCTCCAATTCCTTGTTAATACTATCCAAGGCCTCTTGGTTCACCACTACTTTGGGCCACATGACTCTTCTCATGTCGTTCGTTGGAACGATCTCTGGTATCCCCTCTTCTGTGTCGTTTGGGCCCTCCGTCTCCCCACCCCATAATTTGTGGGTGATACAAAGGGGATTATGGTCGCTCTCCTGCCTACAGACCACCCTCATATCAATCATTAGGTGCCAGATTGCCAAGTTGCAGATGACATAATCAATCCGAATTTGCCATCGTCCATTGTCAAATGTGTTAGCCCCTTGTCCATCGCTTACAGACCTTCCATTCAGAGCTCTTACCCCCCTTTCCATACATAAGGCATTCATCTGGATTATTTCAGCTGACCATCTATTCACGGGATTTAAACCCAGCTTGGGGATCCCCCACTGTATATCTGCCTCCTCTCCGGGATGCCAGTCTTCAATAGAGAGAGGCTCAAAGGTCATATTCATGTCCCCAGCAATTAACATATTGTTAGCACTTGGTTGGGCTTCGATCAGCTGGTCCAGTACTACTAAAACTGGAGATTTCCCCCCGTTTGAATCTCTTCTATACAAATTATAAATGTCTAGCGGTTCCCCCTTGGTCAAATTTAATCTTATATGCTGGATGTCATTGTTACCTGTGGGGAGTTCTACTATTTTTTCAAATAGTGCCTGTCGAGCCCAAATCGTCAATCCCCCTTTTGGTCTGCCCTTTGGGCCCTTCACAGCAGGAAAAAAAAATTGAGGAAACCCAAGAGAAACAGGGGCTCACAGGCCCATGTCTCTTGGAAAATGCAAACATCATAGCCATTTATGAACGATACCCATTCTGGTGAATGCAGTCTGGGGCCCAATCCCGCGAGGTTCCAAGAGACCATACTACCAACCCTGCCACTGGGTTTATACCCTGATGTTGAGATAGTTAATGGAGGCTTCATTTGGTCACCTATACTCAGAGAAAAGCTATCTGCTGTTATCTCATTGGTGGTTATTCCGGGTTCCCTCCCACCTCCTGGACTATCTAGATCAATCACTGTCATAGGGTAGGATCCTACCAGACCCAAATGTTCACTTCCTTTAGCCCCATTACGTGTTTCCAGGGGATAAACGGTTTTCGGAGAATGTGTGGGGGATTCCAAAGTGGTAGAACTCGGCTGACCATTAGACACAAGGTCAACGGGAGAGTTTTCAATATCAGTGATATCCGGAGCTGCCTCTAGTACAGCTGCAGAAAGCACCGCCCAGTCACTTCCTCCCTTGCATACTTCTTGTTGCAGTCAATCCACTTCTTCGAGACAACTATACCTATTGGGATGCAAATAGTTACTCTGCATTGGGGTGTCCTGCCGTGTGGGCCTATACCCAGTACCATCAATGGCAAATCCTACCCTTGTCCAGCCATCATTGACCCTAGGATGCAAATTATGGTTTCTAGACGGATAAAAAAAGGACAATGGTAACAGTTGGATAGTAGTATTTCCCGGACTGCCCAGCCAGTTGCTGATGTGAGGAGCAATCTGTGAATCTCTAAAAGTTACCAGGATACAATCTCCCTTAATCTCCTTTTTTGTATGTCCCACCCAAGGAACCCGCCTGACCATTAGTATTTCCCCTCTCAAGTTTGGCGGCAAAGGCCTGTGGATATTTAACCAGCTAATCACCTTATTTCTTAAGGAGTCAAAGGGTTCTGGTACAGAGCTAGAGAGTTCCGGTACTCCGGCCAAAATGACTGTATGGTCAGCCGCCTCTGGAGGAAGGTTAACTATATGTAACCGATTTAAGGTGGAGACTTTCTGGGCGGGGCGTTCACCGATCGGCGTTTGCGTTTTTTCTTGCCCTGGTGGGATTATTGTCACAGGTAACTTTGATTTTGATTCCCGCACTAAGGGCACTGGCGGAACTTGCCTTGGAAGGGGGACGGGGACAGAGATAGGTGGACTAACTATAGGTACCGTTGTTATCGTAGGTAATATAGTAGGTCCTGTAGCTGGGCAAGTAGCTGAATTAGAGTGAGAAGAACTCCCCACATCGGTTATTGTTATACCGAGGCTATTACCCAAAGTTCTCACTTGTTCCTTCATACCCCCAGTGACATTTTCAATTGCTTGCAGTCTAGTGACAATACAATCCAGTCGCACAAAAATGGGTGCTAGAAGCTTCTGCAAAACATTAGCAATAAATGATATAGACTGATCCCCCCCCCCCTCCACAAGGCTCCTTGCCAAAAATGAATGGACCAGCCTCCCCTCGCACCGGCAATTGGGAAGGCTGTATTGGCTGCATTGGAGTCACAGTTTCATTAATAGTCACGAGAGAAGGGGGTTCCATTATATCAGGGATGTTATCAACAGTGCTAGAGGCATGAACCAGTTTCGCCCTTTTAACCGCCTTGGATTGTCTAGATCTTTTCCTTTTAGGAATAGCACCTTCTCGAAGGCCCTGTACATTAAATAGGTTTGGTTCGCTCCCCTCACTCTGAATCAGGGCTGGATGAGACAATGAAGGTGGGGTGGCTTCAAGTGCAGGCTGGTGAAAATCACGTTGGGAAATTGAGGAAGACCTTAACTGTTGTAGAACAGACTCAATTGTTTGATCTATACTATCCAAAAGGGATAGATGAGTCATCCAGTATCTCCGGGGATGTGGTATTTACAGTTAATGCTGTAGGGCGGCTAGTGCTTTCAATACCATCAGCTACCTGTCTTTCTAAGGCCGACAGTTCATCATTTACTGCAGTGTTAACTCTGATAAGAAAGCTGTCCAAAGTACCTGTAGCCATAATGGACGTAGCCGTAGCTTTACTCCTTGTCTCCCTTGATGACATAGTACGTTAATCCTGATGTGTCTGGATCTCTGGCGAGACGGAACACTCAGATACCAAGTGTGCTATTCCAACAAAGGAGGGCCCAGAGGGGTGGCCCGGTCCGGTCTTTTCCGGGCTCTAACGGGCTTCAACGGGCCCGCCCTTTGCCCGGGCTTAGCCCGGCGCCCGCCCGCGCGCTTCCCGCGTGCGCGGGGATGGGCGTAGTTTTATGAGGGAGCTGGGGGCGGGAAGAGACACCAGGTGCGCGGTGATGGAGAAGCGCTGTGCACCCTGGGTCTCGCAGTCCCGGCCCCGGCGGTAAATGCGCCGAGATGTGCAGGTCCTCGTAGTCAGGGTCCGTTACATGAAGGGCAGTCTGGGGATACAGCAAAGATCAGAGCCCAGTAGTTGCTTTCCAATGGCAGAGGCTGCGAGCGGCACCCCAGACAAGTAGTAGTTCCTCACACAGGGGTTCAGGGATTCCACTCCTCTCCTTTTATAAACTGAAGATAGCTCCAGGGCATAAAAAAATCAGAAAACAGAGAAAAAACCCTACTTGCAATAAAAGAGAAAAAAATAAAGTAAACCGAAAAACACAGCAGAATAGTGGCCACTACGAGGTAAATCAAAAGAAAAATGCGATAAAACAAATGCTCGCGTTTGCGCCCGAACTCCACACAACAACGTGGAGCGGTAGCACAAGTTCAGGAAGCAAAAATAAACACCATGAAACAAGTACTTACTTGTAGGAATACTATATGCATAGATAACAGACGTTCCTGCGTTATCTTTTTAAATAGGCTTTTTTTTGTAGTGATTTTTTAGGCAATAGGATCACAACCAATTGAGCATCTATTTCAAGATTACTTAAAAATATGGACAAGTACTTGTGCAACTGTTGGGCAGCCTTATTGCCTCTTTTCTTGTTCTCATTCATGACATGGTCAGGGACATCACTGATGACATCATAGCATCCAGTGAGTGTAAGTTTTTTGTACGAGTTTATGATTGTTGAACATATATACTAAGGTACTACAAAAGTTAAGGTAGTATACTAGGTGTTTTACTGAGTGATACTACTTTTAATATATATCATTTGATTGGCTGTGTGGAGGTATCCTTGTCTGTATGGATGTGTGAGTGACTGTCTGGTTAAGTGAGATGGTGTGAGTGGCTGTATTGGTAAGTGGGTGTGTGTCAGTGGATGTATGGGTGGGTGAGTGGCAGTGTGAGTGGCTCAATGGCTGGAGAAGTGGGTGTGTAGTAACAATGCCGGAGTGAGTGGGTGTCTGGATGGATGTATGAGTGAGTGACTGGGTGTGTAAGTGGCTGTGTGGATGAATGAGTGGCTGTTTGAGTGGGTGTTTGAGTGGGTGTTTGGTTAAGTGATTTGGTGTGGTGGCTGTAGTGGAGAGTGAGTGTCTGTGAATAGCTGTATAGGTGAGTAGGGGGATATGTGCCTGTATGGATGTGTGAATGGGTATTTAAGTGGTTGAGTGAGTGTATGAGGGCTTGTATGGGTGAGTGAGTGGCTGCATTGAGAGGGTGAGTGGGTGTGTGAGTGACTTTGTAGGTAAATAAGTGGGGGTGTAAGGAGCTGTATGGGTGAGTGTGTGGTTATGTGACTGGCTGTATGGGTGAGTAACTTGTTGTGCGAGTGGCTGTATAGATAAGTGAATGGTTGTGTGAGGGGCTGTACGAGTGAGTGGGTGTGTGTGAGTGGCTCTATGGAGGAGTGAGTAGGTGTTTGACTACTGGTATAGGTCTGTGAATGGGTATGTCAGTGGTTGTGCGGAAGTGGGTGTATGAGAGGTTGTATGGGGTATGAATAGTTGAGTGAGTGGTTCTGTGGCTGATGGCATGAGTGATGTTATCAGTGATGTCACTGACCATGGCATGAGTGATGTAATATGTGAGGTTATAAGCAGTGCATTGCAGAGGCGTAAATTATAGTTAGCTCAGGTAACCATAACTGCTGTGTTTTACTGGTTTTGTAGGCGTGAAATCAGAGCCTAACTATAACGTCCCTGTAACCTTTGTTTCTTTCGTGAATTTTTAAGGTTTTAAAAAAATTCTATTTTCCAACTATAATGACCCTGTTACCTTTTTTTTTTAATTACTTAATATGTTTTTTTAACTAGTAGTTGTGTTTGCAGCGTGGTGAACAAAGGGTGTGGGGCCTCTAAGCAGCTCCCAGGAATCCTGCTTTGTCGGACTTACTGGTGGTAACAGGAGGTCTTCTGAGCCTTTAAGAACCCTCAGCATCCAAGAGGCCTTCACCCCCCAACCGGCTTTTTTTGTAGTGATTTTTTAGGCAATAGGATCACAACCAGTTGAGCGTCTATGTGAAGATTACTTACAAATATGGAAAAGTACTTGTGCGACTGTTGGGCAGCCATATTGCCTGTTTTCTTGTTCTCACTCATGACATGGTCAGTTACATCACTGGTGACATCTTAGCATCCAGTGAGTGTAAGTTTTTTGTACGAGTTTATGATTGTTGAACATATATACTAAGGTACTACAAAAGTTAAGGTAGTATACTAGGTGTACTACTGAGTGATGCTTCTTTTACTATAGATCATGTAAGTGGCTGTGTGACTGTATTTATCCTTGTGTGTATGGATGTGTGAGTGGCTGTCTGGTTAAGTGAGATGGTGTGAGTGGCTGTATTGGTAAGTGGGTGTGTGTGTCAGTGGATGTATGGGTGGGTGAGTGGCAGTGTGAGCGGCTCTATGGCTGGGGAAGTGGGTGTGTAGTGACTGAATGCAGGAGTGGGTGGGTGTCTGGATGGCTATATGAGTGAGTGACTGGGTGTGTAAGTGGCTGTATGGATGAATGAGTGGCTGTTTGAGTGGGTGTATGGTTAAGTGATTTGGTGTGTGAGTGTCTCTGTGAATAGCTGTATAGGTGAGTATGGGGATATGTGCCTGTATGAAGGTGTGAATGGGTATTTAAGTGGTTGAGTGAGTGTATGAGGGCTTGTATGGGTGGCTTTGTTGAGAGGCTGAGTGGGTGTGTGAGTGACTTTTTAGGTAAATAAGTGGGAGTGTAAGGTGTGGTATGGGCGAGTGTGTGGTTATGTGACTGGCTGTCTGGGTGAGTAACCGGTACGAGTGGCTGTATAGGTAAGTGAATGGTTGTGTGAGGGGCTATACGAGTGAGTGGGTGTGTGTGGGTGAGTGGCTCTATGGAGGAGTGAGTGAGTGTGTGACTACTGATATAGGTCTGTGAATGAGCAGGTCAGTGGTTGTGCAGAAATGGGTATATGAGAGGTTGTATGGGGTGTGAATAGTTGAGTGAGTGGTTCTGTGGATGATGTAATTTGGGATGTCATCAGTGATGTCACTGACCATGGCATGAGTGATGTAATACGTGAGGTTATAAGCAGTGCATTGCGGAGGTGTAAGTTATAGTTTATTTATTTTATTTTTATTAGCTCAGCGAACTATAACTGCTGTGTTTTACTGGTTTTGTATGCGTGAAATCTGAGCCTAACTGTAACGTCCCTGTAACCTGTGGTTTTTTCAGTGAATTTCTAAGTTTGAAAAAACATTCTATAACGACCCTGTTACCTTTGTTTTTTTTTATGAATTTCTATGGGTTTTTTTAACTAGTAGTTGTGTTCGCAACGTGGTGGACAAAGAGTGTGGACCAGCTCCCAGGAATCCTGCTTTGTCGGACTTACTGGTGGTAAAGGGAGGGCCTATAAACAACAAAAGTATCAGAGGGTCTCAAAAAATGTGCCCAGAAAAATTGACAGCTCTACCACAACCAAGGAACCACAGTGATGCGCCACAGAAGTTCTCAGCAGAATGCGAGAAATACCCATCAGTCACCATACGGATCCGCCCTTCATCATTTGGGATTTTATCCGTACCACCCGTCTGAGAAAATCGGTGCCAACCACGAAGGTCAACCCGGTGGTAAGGGGGTTCCTAAGTGGATGATGGCAATGACAGTGAGGTAAGCCACTCGATGTTTAATGAGCGGCCAAAAACATGGGACTGGGGTGTGCAGTGTAAAAAGGGGTGAAAAGGTGAGAAAACCAAAACAAAAGTGTATTAAAATTGGTTAGAAAAGGCACTTAACAAAAGTTTATTCGATGTGTGCCTAACATACCAACGTTAAAAGGCAATGTGACCCAAGGTTGTCTAGTTATGTGGACGACCTGAGGTGAACAAATGGTCAACTAGTTTCTGCAAAATTAAACTACTGCACCACGTGAAATACATATAGTGAAAGGAAGCACCGGGAAAAAAGGTCACCTCTCCAGACGGCCAGGACGCCGGCCCCGGAGTACCGACGGATAGAGCGGTGCTTCATCTTCCCCTGAGCCGCTGCCAGGTGGGGTGAGGCCAGTCCACCTTACAGATCGAGGGATTAACCCAGACTGTAAGGGCACCCGGAGCTTTCAGGTGACAATGTTCACTTTTTTGTTTTCCCGGTGCTTCCTTTCACTATATGTATTTCACGTGGTGCAGTAGTTTAATTTTATTGTCGGTCCTGATGAATGCAAAGACACAAGAGTCCCTTATTTGCAGAAACTAGTTGACCATTTGTTCACCTCAGGTCGTCCACATAACTAGACAACCTTGGGTCACATTGCCTTTTAACGTTGGTATGTTAGGCACACATCGAATAAACTTTTGTTAAGTGCCTTTTCTAACCAATTTTAATACACTTTTGTTTTGGTTTTCTCACCTTTTCACCCCTTTTTACACTGCACACCCCAGTCCCATGTTTTTGGCCGCTCATTAAACATCGAGTGGCTTACCTCACTGTCATTGCCATCATCCACTTAGGAACCCCCTTACCACCGGGTTGACCTTCGTGGTTGGCACCGATTTTCTCAGACGGGTGGTACGGATAAAATCCCAAATGATGAAGGGCGGATCCGTATGGTGACTGATGGGTATTTCTCGCATTCTGCTGAGAACTTCTGTGGCGCATCACTGTGGTTCCTTGGTTGTGGTAGACCTGTCAATTTTTCTGGGCACATTTTTTGAGACCCTCTGATACTTTTGTTGTTTATAGGTTCTTGGGGATTGTATTCAGAGCTTGGTCTTTAAACTCCCCTAAGGTCCCCCTCTACCGTAGTGTTTTTTGGTAAAGGGAGGGCTTCTGGGCCTTTAAGAACCCTCAGCATCCAAGAGGAATTCACTCCCCCCAACCAGCTGTGTGCCAGGAGGCGAGTTTACAGAGTGGTAGATAAAGGGGGCGTGGCCTCCAAAGTCCTCTCAGCAATCGCGCTCTGTATGACTTACTGGAGGTAATATGAGGGCTTGATGGCCCCACAAGGACCCTTGGCACCCAAGGGGACTTCCTCCCTGAACCAACAGTGCGCCAGGTGGTGTGTTTGCAGAGTGATGGAGAAAGGGGGCGTGGCCTCCAAAGTCCTATCCGCAGTCACACTGTTTGGGACTTACTGGAGGTAACAGGAGGGCTTGTTGACCCCCAAGGACCCTCAGCAGGCAAGAGGACTCCATCCCCAACCAGCGACATGCCAGGAGGTGCGAATGCAGAGTGGTGCAGAAAGGGAACGGGCCCCTGGAGTTGTACTGCTAGCTTTCCTTTTAGGAAGGGGGGGGGGGGGACGTGTGGCTCCCCCTTTCCTGGGTTTGTTTTGGACCTGGGAACCCCGCCCCCAGGGGATAGGTGTTTGTTAGAATGGGGACGGGGCATCGAGCCCCCGCTTCCCGGGCGGATTACGGCCACAGGGACCTCATCCCCTGGGGTCTGTTTTTTTTCATTAAAAACATTTTTGTTTTAATAGAGGAAGGGAGCTGTGTGCCCCCACCCTTCCCTGGGCTGATTTTGGCACAGGGGTCTGGTCACAATACTGGGTGCCCTGGTTCCAACCCAGGGCGCAGAGTTTTTCATGTTGAGGACTGCAGGGGGAGCCTGAAGGCCCCCGTGGTCCTGGACGTCTCGCCGCGTCCTGCGGGAGCCGTCATTGCTTTTGGACAGAGGGAGCAGCGTTTTGGTGTTACCCACAATAGCAGATTTAAAATCCCCAAAAATACAAGTCCATCCATAATGGAGGGGATGTCTGAAGAATTCTTCTTCTGGGAGACTAACAGGAATTCTGTGGATCTGCAGCAGATGTGTTGCAGTGGCCTCAACACCTGTGACTGTGGATCCTGAGACTTCAGATTAACACTTGCTTCACTCAAAGGACAGCGATTGCAGAACTAAACTGGCTTACTGCAACCCACCCCTAGATGCGCCCCCAAACCAACCCATTTGATACGTCCAACTTTCCACCAGTGATCCTCTTGCCCATGGCCTTGCAACTGGTGAAAAGAAAGGTAGGTAGGTGCACCCATTAAAATATAGTACCCGTGTTTATTATTGTTTTATTTTGTTTACTGAAGTCTTCGGGTGGGGCCAGGGGAATAACAGGCACCCACAGGGTGTGGTATGCTCTGTTCTCAGTGCACATGACGGTTTGGCTGGCCGTCTGAGGCCGGCCGCACAGTCAAGCGCACTGAAGCGCTTTCATACCCAGCTGCGTTGCTGGGTCGGAGACAGCAAAGGACAGGCTTCCAGTCTTCGAGAGCGCAAATCATCGGGGCTCAGACCAATCCTGAAGCTGCTCTCAAGTGACTGCCTCATCACTGCTGTGAGCAGTCGCTCCCCTGGCTCCCTGCTCGAACTGCTTTGTGGTATCGTTATTCTGCACTTGAAATTCCTGCTCAGACATTCACAACGCGATTATTGCACAGAGCTGCGCTTGAGATCTGGCTCCTTACTTTTAGCGCGTTATTTTGCATTGTGACGATTTGCTTTAAATGTGCCTCATTTTGTCTGCAGAGATCAATTGAAATTGTTGCGCTTTTAATTTGAGTGTGCCTTCGTTGCTCTCTTCTGTGGAGCTCTATTGGTAGTGCTTGGCGCTTTGCTGCTCGTGCTTTTCCACACGACGCCATTTGGTTGTTGTTGATTTTCCCTGCAAGGCCGTCCTCTAGAGCCCGCCCCGCCTCCCAGCTGAGCCCCCCTCGCCCCTCCCCCTCCACCCATTTATGCTAGTTGCACCCACGCGCAGCGTCTACGCGCAGCGACCGCGCCCAATCCGCGCCGAAGGTGCGCCAAAGGTAAGCCCGTCTACGCCCGTCCGCGCCTGGCCCGCGCCCAGCGCCAGACCCCCTGCCCCTCGTACCACCCACCCCTCCCGCATTACTTACGATGCCACCACCCTCCTAGCCCTTAACCCCGGCCGTTCCCCCAACTGCGCCCAAGCCGCTCCTGGATACACCCATGGACCCTTCTCCTGCAACTCCTGCAAGTTCGACGCCTCCAAGAACAACTCCTCATCTACGAACACACAACAGATATCCGACCCCAACCACCTACAATGCATCCTGCTCAACACCCGCTCGGTCCACAGGCACGCCATCGACCTCTGGAATCTACTAGACACCATCTCTCCGGACGTCGCCTTCCTAACAGAAACATGGATGAACGCCACATCAGCCCCAGACATCACCATTGCCATCCCGGAAGGCTACAAGATCATCCGCAAGGACCGTACCGGCCACACAGGAGGAGGCATCGCTATCGTCCACAAGAAATCCATCCGCATCTCTACCAGCTCAGACATCAATCTCGCCAACTCTGAACACCTCCACTTCCAGAACCAGACCGACCCCATAACCACACTCAGAGGCACCCTCCTTTACAGGCCACCAGGACCCCGCGCACAATTTAGTGAAGACATCACGGACTTCATCACTCCGCACGCGCTCCCCTCCGAGAATTACATCCTTCTGGGAGACCTCCACTTTCACCTTGAAAAGGACAACGACCGCAACACCACCTCCCTTTTGGACAACCTCGCCAACCTCGGACTTAAACAACTGGTCACTACCCCCACTCACATCGCAGGCCACACACTCGACCCTATCTTCACCTCCAGCAAACATGTCTCCTTCAGCCACACCACAGCTCTCCTTTGGACTGACCACAGCTGCGTTCACTTTACCTACAACAAGCCCACACCCAACAACCACCCCCAACCCACTCTGCAAAGAAACTGGAACAAAATCACCATCGACCAGATCTCCTCATCGCTTCTTCAAAACCCCCCAGCCCACTCCTCAAACCCAGACCAAGCAGCCACCAACCTCACCCAATGGTTATCCAACAGCGCCGACATCCTAGCACCACTGAAAAAACGACAAATCAAACTAGGCAGCAAGAAGGCCTCCTGGTTCAACGATGATCTTAAGAAATCCAAGAAACTCTGTCGCTCCCTGGAGAAGGCCTGGAAAAAAGACCCAACCACCAGCACCAAGGACGCCTTCAAAAGCGCCACCCGCATTCACCACCGACTGATCCGGAACGCCAAGAAAGCCGCCTTCAAGGACCGACTAGATAACAACGCCCACAACAGCAAGGAATTATTCAACATCGTCAAGGAATTCACCAACCCCTCAGCCAACTCCAACGACATCACCCCCTCTCAAGCCCTCTGCGACTCCCTGGCCTCATTCTTCCACAATAAAATTGCTGACATCCACAACAGCTTCAACAACCGACCCGAAGACCAACCCACCCAACCCCCTGCAGGACCCCCACCCCCCCTGAACATCCTCAATGACTGGAAGCCAATCTCCACTGAGGACACCATCCGTCTGATGAACTCTATCCACTCAGGATCCCCCACAGACCCATGCCTGCACCACATCTTTAACAAAGCAAACTCCATTATAGCTCCGCACCTCCGAGACGTCATCAACTGCTCCCTCAACTCCGCTACCTTCCCGGAAAGCTGGAAACATGCCGAACTCAGCGCCCTCCTGAAGAAACCCACAGCTGACCCCACCGAACTCAAAAACTACCGCCCTATCTCACTCCTTCCATTCCCGGCCAAAGTCATCGAGAAAGCGATCAACAACCAGCTCGCCGCATTCCTCGAAACCAACAAATCCCTCGACTCCTCACAATCCGGCTTCCGAGCCAAGCACAGCACTGAAACCGCCCTCATCGCAGCAACAGACGACATTCGAACTCTACTGGACAATGGAGACACAGTCGCCCTCATCCTCCTCGACCTCTCCGCAGCCTTCGACACGGTCTGTCATAACACCCTTTTACAACGCCTCAGAAAAGTCGGAATCCAAGGAAAAGCACTGGAATGGATCACCTCGTTCCTCACCGGAAGAACTCAGAGAGTCCGCCTTCCACCATTCAAATCAGAGGCCACTGAAGTCATCTGCGGCGTACCACAAGGATCTTCACTCAGCCCCACCCTCTTCAACGTATACATGAGCCCTCTCGCGGCCATCGCACGCCAACATAACCTCAACATCATCTCCTACGCTGATGACACTCAACTGATCCTCTCACTCACCAAAGACCCTAACACCGCCAAAACCAACCTGCATGAAGGAATGAAAGAAGTAGCCGAATGGATGAATCACAGCCGTCTGAAACTGAACTCAGACAAAACAGAAGTCCTCATCCTAGGCACCTCCCCCTCCGCCTGGGATGACTCTTGGTGGCCAGAGGCCCTTGGAAAAGCACCCATCCCGACGGACCACGCACGGAACTTGGGCGTCATCCTGGATTCCTCACTCTCGATGAACAGACAAGTCAACGCCGTTTCCTCATCTTGCTTCAACATTCTTCGCATGCTCAAAAAAAATTTCGCTGGATCCCCACCGACACTAGAAAAACAGTCACCCACGCTCTGGTCACGAGCCGTCTGGACTACGGAAACACCCTCTACGCCGGTACCACCGCAAAACTCCAGAAAAAACTCCAACGCATCCAGAACGCTTCAGCCAGGCTCATATTAGACATCCCGCGTAAAGATCACATCTCTGGACACCTGAAAAACCTCCACTGGCTCCCCGTCAATAAAAGGATTACTTTCCGGCTCCTAACCCACGCACACAAAGCGCTCTACGAAATCGGACCCGAATGCCTCAACACAAGACTGTCCTTCTACACCCCCTCCCGCCAACTACGATCCGCCAACCAAGCCCTTGCCACTGTACCTCGCATCAACAAAACCACAATGGGAGGTAGATCCTTCTCCTACCTGGCAGCTAAAACCTGGAACTCACTTCCCACTCACCTTCGCCTTACTCAGAACCACCTAGCATTCAGAAAGCAACTTAAAACATGGATATTTGACAAGTAATTCCCCACCCTTCTCCAAGCGCCTTGAGACCCTCTGGGTATGTAGAGCGCTATATAAATTTATTGACTTGACTTGACCTGACTTGAAGTATGACAGCAGCTTCAGGATTGGCCCATGAGGAATCTGGGAGCCTCTGCCTGCCGTGGAGCCACAAGAGGAACAGAAGACGCGATGCAGCGGGGTGCATGTGGCAGGTAAGTTACTTTTTACTCCTTTTTGTTGTTGTTCTTCGTCTATCTCCCCTGCCCCTCATCTGATAACAGCCGCTACTAGAAGTAGGCACTGCTGTAATTGGAAAAAAATTGCTCACTGAGCCCATAAATTGGGGGCCAAAGTGAGGCAGAGAAAAGGAGCAAAATCAATTGTTTGGAGCTTGAAAAGCAGAATTTGACAGTCAACTTATGCATCTTATTTAAAAAAAAAAACAATCTACTGCAAAGAAATTGGAAAGAAGGGCAATTGTGACATTAAATCTGTTCTACCTAACTTAACTGGCCACAATGAAGCTGCATTTTAAAATATCTTATAGGGTTAAGACACCTGCTGCAGAGATCTTTGTGTACCCAGCGATTTTGAGGGCATTATAATAGCAGTACGATAATGCTAGCTGTTGACGCAGTTTTGGAAACGAACTATGTTTTGTCCAGTCATAGTTTTGGCTCATAAAGCCGAATAGAGGGTTAATGCGCCTGGTGCAAAGCACATTGTGCAATATGCAGAACACAGATTTGTATTTCATTGAGATTGGTAAGCGGGCTGCTGCTTTTGACACTGAGAACATTTGGTTACTTCCAGTTCATAAACGCAACCCGTCTAATACAGCGCAGTGATCTATTCACAGCATCAAGGAGCTGCATTTAAATGGCAAAGGCAAGGGCCTAGGTTCTTTTGGTATTTTTCTTAATCTGTTGTTATTCTAAGACTGTGAAGAAGAGTTCCATATAAAGTCTTGTTAGTACAGACAACCCAAATTACTGCTTTACGTGTATCTTAATATGCAGTAGCAACATTTCAATAAACTTCAAATCCTACAAAATGCTGCTGCTCGGCTGTTAAGGATTCCCACAATTAAATCTGCCTCTCTCTTGGGGGAGGAGCCTAGCCGGCGCCCGCAATGGCTGCCTAGTCCCTCGGCTCCGATCACCATCTCCTCCCGAGACCACATCCTGCATGAACTACCGCAGCACGAAGGAGCGCACGGGGACATGAAAGCGTCCGATTACCGAGGGTGAAGTCCCGAGGTTCGTGTCTGCTTGTGGAGGCGAGATATGGTCGGCGACGTTCGCGGCCCGCAGCGGCCCTGAGACCGGGGACTCTGCCATACTGTGAAGCTGGTCCCCGAGTGAATAACAGCGGCCGCCGGTGGCCTGGAGGGACCGGTCAGCTCCGAAGTGGCGTGTGGCGGCGGTTCTTCTGGCGGGCCCATATTGGCAGACTGTGGGCGCGTGGGAGGACCGAGACTGTTGCTCTGCCTCCGTGTAGATAGATAGTGCGACACAATTTTCACTTGTTCTCCGCCGAGAAGTGTTTTGTTACTCGTCCCGCTTCTGACGGGAGGCTCCCGAATTTCCGGCGAGCCGCCGCTCAGCTGAACTGACTCCAGTGGCGACTTTTAATTGATCTCGGTGGCCCTGCCGGCGGAGTTACACTGCTCGCTGCCTTGCCGCCTGTGCCATAGCCTCGCTCCGGACCTGCTTTGCCCCGTGCTACTATGGAGAAGGGGAACATGGTACACGGGGGGCACGGAACAGACTTGCGCCTTGGCGATCTGATGGCCTCCCTAGCTGCCCTCCGTGACACCTTGGTGCAGGGCGCCCGACTACTGGGGGGCAAGTTGGATAAGGTAACCCTCGCGGTGGAGCGAATGAGATCGGCTGACCCGTTACCACATGGCGAGACGCCGTCTTCAGCGCCCAGGTGCTTCAAGATGGCGCCCATTACTTCAGCTGGAGGGTCCGAAACACTGTGCCTCGCGACATTCCATGATTGTACTATTGGATGCACTGGACAGTCTGGAGGCGCTAGACTAGATTTGACTGAGGGATTCTTTTCCTACGACCTGCTGCTGAAGATCCTGGTGCTGCTCCTGCCGTGTTTGGACATTGAAATGTTGTTCTCCTGTGATACTTCGTTGCTTGAAGTGTGGAAGGTCTGTTCTCATGCCAGGTCTTGCCCGTCGCACTTGCTGGAGTTTGGTAATGTTACTGGATCTGGTGATATCCGTAAGACTGGACAAGGATAAATGACTCTCCTTCGGGTCCTCGTCTTTTGTGCTGGGGGCTGTGGGGGTCGCGCGACACGTCGCCTTATATAATGCTGCGCTGGGATGATTTTGTCCCTTGTGACTTGTTTACTTTGGTCTGACTCTTGCTGCTTTAGTGCACATCCTGTGCAGATATAACGATTATGTGAGGGAGAGGCCGAGGGATTGCTGTGGATTTGCTCTCCATTTTTGTCTATGGCTTATGTTGCAAGGGGTACTGCTTTCATAACGTTGTTACTACAGTGGGTATTGCTGCCTTGGGGAGCGGAATGTACTGTTTTATAGTCAATCCTGTTTCATGCTTACTACTGCTTACGCTCCGCTCGCAATAGTCCCGACTGTTCATACCTTGCTCGATGATGACCCCTTGTAATTATAGGTTTTGATTGCCGGCGGGGGGCACCGGGTGCCCGGGAGCGGGTCTGTTCCCCTCCTCCTCCATTCTTTATATTGTTCCCTACTTTGGGGCAGTTCCGGGGCGACAGGCACGCTGTTAGTGGATTAGGCCGTAGCCATTACAGGGGTGCAGGGTGGAGGGTGCGGGGGGGGGTTTGTTATTTTAGTTTGTTTTGTTCTATGGTCCCTATCCCTCTTTTCCGGCTTTGGGAGGGTTCTTTCCTCTTTAATAGGGTTGGCTGTCTCTGGGTCTCGCACCTTTTTCTTTTTTTTTTCTTTTTCTTTCTTCTTTTCCTGCATCTCAATTAGCCTTTGTTTCCTGTTCTTGGGGGTGGGCTCTCTGGGATCATATTTGGAACTGTTGCTTTCTGTAATGCTGCTTATTGTCCAGTCTTATCGCTGCGGCTGCTTATTGTATGTTTGCTGTATTCATAGCCTATTTCCGATTGTAAATGGGGTGCGTCCCCCTTGTTTCTTTTGTGTCCCTTTATGTAAGGTGTGCAGTCCTGGTTGTTGCAGCCCCCTCTCTTCTTCTAAATTTAAAAATGAAACCTCGTATCCTGTGTTGCGCACCCCGCAGTCACGTCTGGTGTACTTTGTAATATCCGGATTATAGATTGGCCTACGGTTCTCCTGTTTCTATTGACTGTCTTTGCGGCCGGCCATGATGGTTGTGGGCTTGCGCATGTATCTCCTATTTTTTCTCAATAAAGGTTTTAAAAAAAAAAAAAAATCTGCCTCTCAAGCCGTTCAGACACTACACTGGCTTCCAGTTAGGAAGCAAGCTCAGTTTAAGGCCCTCTGCACTGCTCATAAAACTTAGCATGATGCTGTCCCAGTCTACTTGATACACAAGTTCAAGTGGTATGAGCCTGGCAGGAATCTACCCTCCTCCAGAGCAAAGGCATTGGTAATTCCAAGGTTCAAACGTACCAACTGGGGAGGCAGAAGTTTTGTTACATTCACTGCTAAAGTGTGGAAACTTGTATCTCTTCCCCCCCACCCTCCCCACACACACATTAGATCCATGCCTCATCTGTTCTCCTTTAGACAGGAATTCAAAACCTGGCTTTTCAGTAAGTAGTTTCCCTGATTACAGCCAACCCGTTAGTAGAGTTAGCGCCAGGACACCGCTGGGTAATCATGTGCTTTAAAAAAAAAAAATCACTTTAACCCCTCCCATGCTCATGAGCCACGGTTGCGCTGTGCTCATGACGAGCTCAGCTCATCATGACCGCCGTGGCGCTCACACGCGGGGATTTTCCCCCCGCTGTGCTGAACGTTCCAGGAAAACGGGTGTGGTCATGACGAGCTCAGTTCGTCATGAGCACAGCGCCACCGTGCTGCATGACGAGCCAAGCTCGTCATGAGCACCGGGGAGCTGCGCGCGCCCCCACTCCCCCCAGCACAGCGGGGGAATTACCCCCGTGGCGAAGGGGTTAACATTAACATATCCTGACCGTGGGTTTCTAAAGACCATTCACTCTTGTTAATATAAAATACTTGTCTACAAGTACGGATGATAAGCAATTCCTACCCCCATAACCATCACTGTCTTATGTAACTTTTCCTGATTATTGTGCCTTTGTGTGTGACGAAAAGTGTATGCACATCTCTTACAAAGTGGGTTGAACAAAAGTCAAAAGTCCTCCAAGTGCCTCCAAGTCATAGCTTCTGTAAAGTACTCATGAAGTGATAAGCCCTGTGCCTGCATTTCCTTCCATCACATTGGCATCCAGGTAATAGACTATAGAAGCTCCCATTCAGGGTGATTCTTGACAAAAGAAGTGGTAATGGTCCTTTAAATCAAGCCTTTGTTTTGGGCCAGGCTAGAAGTGAAAATAAGCAAGTCCCTTACTGCCTGAAGGTTGCTGCTTCGAACAGAAAGTAGACAACCTGTGGGCGGTGCTGAATTGAGTCCCAGTGTACCTCCAGGACAAATTCAGCACATTTCCCAGAGTCATAAATAGCTGCCGGAACAGGGATCCAGTGAGATCCCCCATATTTGACAGCTCAGCTGTCCTCTGACAATTATGTGATGATTCCTAAAGAGGGGTTTGATTCCGCCCACATGTTGGGAGCTAGGAGCACGTCTTGATTGGGCAGACGTTGTGTGTTTCCACAAAAATAAAATGATCATTTTTTTTATTTATCCAGCTGCCCGAGTTTGAGGTTTCAGGGGCATACAATTGTCAACGTGATGCTATTAAAGGGTCTTAGATAACTGGATAATTTATGGTGCTTTTCAGCACAGTTAACCCACATGAATGTTTAGGTCTGGCTTGATGTTCAACTGCCACCTGACCTTTTAACCTACTCCAATATTATCCGACAGTTCTTTGCTTCCACAAAAATATATATTCATACCATACTATTTTCTTGCAATGCTTCACATTACCATATAACATTCCTTTAAAGCCAGACCTATTGGCATTGCCAATGCTTGTTTTCTTAGATTGATCAGCTGACTGCTTGCAAAAAATACAGCAAGAGCTGGAGCCAGGATTCAGCCTAAGAGTCCGAGCCAGGGGGCCGTATACGAGCCGAGCTAGGGGCCCGTATACGAGTCTGAGCACAAGCGCAGCCCTCAAAATTTGTCAATACACATAAGCCACGTAGTAGAAATATACTAAAAGCATTACACGTAAAAGCAGAAGTATTTCATTTAACACATTCATTTTCATCACTGCATTCGGTGATGCTAATGAGATGGAGTTGCCAAACATGAACTTGGGAAAATTTTTGAGCTAATTACGAAGAAACCATTTGTGTAGCACGAGGCACGTCGATTGTCTTGTGGCCCTAACAGTGTAACTACAGGTGCCAACGTCAGAGTCCATTAAATCGTAAACAAGAGAGGTGTTTGTGCGTTCCCTGAGCTGACAAATGTGATAATCAGGCAAAAGGAGGGACAGTGACCAAAGTATTGGCCTAGGATCAGTGCTTTAAAGGGGCCGGTACTGTGTACAGGCACTTTGTTTTTGAGAGGGAGAGTCCCGGAACTTCAACAATCCGCCTGGCAATTCCAGCTTTTGATATAGGATTGCCCTTATGTGGTGGTGAGAAAGCAACAAAAAGTTGTTTCGTTTTTTAAAACTTTTTGTCCTTTCAATGTAGTAGAGAATAGCTCTTTTGACGTCCAGCGTATGAGGAGCTCATTCAGCTACTGCGTCTGGTTAAGGGAAAACACTGGGAGCTCAACAGACTGGTTAAGGTGGAAAGCTGAAACTACTCTCCGTAAGAATTGAGGGCTTGGTTTAAGAACCACTTTGTTGTGATGTATTTGCAAAAATGGTTCTTGTATGGTTAATGCCTGGAGTTTACTTACTCTTCTGAGATCTGATGGCCACAAGAAAAGCCACTTTCCATGTGAGGAATTGCAACTCACATTTATGTAAAGGTTCAAATGTGGGTCCCATGAGTCTAGTAAGGACAATGTTTAGACTCCATACTGGAGAGGGTGGAATTCTGGGAGGATTGATCTTTTAAGGTCTTCCATTAATGCTTTGATGGGGGTACCCTAAACAATGACAAGTGTTGTCTGTTTTGTAAGTAAGCTGCTATATATAGCGGCAAGTTGTAATCGTATGACTGTGTATGCTAGATTACATCTTTGTAGATATAAGAGATAACAAATAATGTTTTGGAGTTGAAGCATCAAGTGGATTGATTGTGTTGTTATTGCAGTAAAAAACAATTATTTTCCATTTAGCTGCATAGCATGCCCTAGTGGTAGGACGTCTAGCTTCTTTAATGAAAATGGTCTAAAAAGGGTTTTTAGTCAGGTTAGAAAAAAGGGCGCACTGCTAATTGTTCGCGCAATACTATCTGGCGATTCTCAGTGGAATTTGAGGTGCAAAAGGGTGAGGGGATGAGCCCTATAACCCCTCCATGTAGTGTCAGCCTAGGCTAATACTGCGTACGTTAATAACAGAATACCCATGCACACTCCAACAATGTATAAACAGTTATGTCAGTGTAGACACTTTAACCAACGGAGACAAAGCCTGTTATCAGAACAGAAATAATTTTTTTCTTTTTTAGAATCAGTCGTTGGAATGTAGTTTCTTTAATGTTCTTATCAAGAAAACCAGCCGACACGTGTTTTGTCGCATGTGGGACAATCTACCCGCGACTCCTCAGGGCTATGGAAATTAGGAGTGTCGTAGGGAAAGTCGCTCCGTCGGTGATACTTCCGACCCGACAGGGCCCTGGGCTTTTATTGTAAATCGTGGGGGTGTAAGTTGTGAAATCTCGCAATGGTTGACCGTTGTATTGAAAAACCGCAGTGGGTAGATATGTGGGAAACTCAAGGGCGCTTCGAAACTCAATGTGTAGTGGTCTTGGAAAACGTGCAGGTGTGCGTTTCTCCACACCAAGATTCAATCAGGTTAGTCGGTGAAAACAGGACAAATGGTATCTTGAAGTATTGAAGTGTGTCTCTCCACGGTGCTAAGGGATAAAGTTGGATCCCATCTCGTGAAAGGTAGTGCCTTCGATCTTCAGACGGGTGCGTCTGTATCTGCCTGATGTTCCGTGTACCGGATGTGGTCACCAAATTCGGTACACGGAACGGCAGGCTGATACAACTTTATCCCTTAGCACTGTGGAGACACACACTTCAATACTTCAAGATACCATTTGTCCTGTTTTCACCGACTAACCTGCAATGCAACAATGGTTACAATGTGTGCAAACCATTGATTGGATACTGACACCAGAAAAAGGGTGGCATCATTTAACAAAATGGAACCTGTAGACAAAGGACAACTTCCACTTTATGAATGTGGCTGGGAGTGGGAGGGCTATCGGCAGCTGCTCCATGAAAGCGGAGGGGCTCAGCTCCCTGCTACCACCAGTAAATAAAACAGTTTTAAACCGGTTTTATTTGAATCCCTTAGACCCGCCCCCAGGACTCTGACGAGTCTTGGGGGCATGTCCAGGGGATTATACTGCTGGTGGGGGAGTGGTGGGCACTCCCTTCACTGTGCATGAGGTGTTTGGCCAGCCATCTCAGGCGCAGTGAAGCTCTCGCCAGCTGCGCTGCTGGGGCTGGAGAGAGGAGGCACAAGTTCCCAGTCTACCTGGGAGCGCAATTTGCCAGTGCTGCTGTCATATGAGAGCAGCTTCAGGGTTGGCAGCAGGGCAGGCTGGGAGCTTGTGCCTAGGGCCAGAAGCAGGATGGATTAGTTACTTACCTGTAATCCTAGTTCTCTTTCAGGGGTATACTCATTAAAGTCATAAGCACTGAATAATCTCCGCCCGTGAGAGGGAACCCGGAACATATAACAATATACATATATATGTGTAAATATACAATAATTAGTACATAGTACTAAACCAAAATATACACATATACATGTATAACCCCATAATATGCAGCCCAACATAATATATAGGCTAATAAGACCTTATTACACACTTTCTGCAGTATGAAAATACTCCATACACCAATGCAATAAACAGGCTAGAGCCTAGAAATGCATTTCATAACATAAATACCCTTTATTTTCATCAAAGAATCTGTTGTAAAAGGCAATTAGCCTAACAAGGCTGCATATGAAAAAATGTCTGTGTACAGAATATCAGACTGGCACCTCGCCTTTAAGGCCCCAGAGAATCTGAGCACTTTGCCTTTAAGGCCTCCAGGAGAAACCCTGCTCCCATCATGCCCCACAGGTGACAGTTAAGTCAGTTCTTTTGTACGATACAGTAAACTTTAGCAGGAATCTGCACTTAAAAACTTCATAATACATATTGAAAAACCTCAATGCTACTGCTCGCCCGGGGAGGCGGGAGGGTGCTTATGACTTTAATGAGTATATCCCTGAAAGAGAAATAGGATTACAGGTAAGTAACTAATCCTTCTCTTCCAGGGGATACTCATTAATAGTCATAAGCACTGAATAGAGTAGCAAGCTCATACCCACAAGACGCGGGCGAACAGATAAGAGCGTACCAACAATTTTAACACAGTGTTCAGCTAGAACTAGCAAATACATTTCTGAGCGATGCTTGACCAACTTGCGCATCAGCCTGTGTGTCTGAATCAAGACAATAGTGACGTGTAAACGTATGTACTGAACGCCACGTCGCTGCTTTACATATCTCTGTCATAGACACATTCCTAAGAAGAGCTGTGGTAGAAGCTTTTCCTCTCGTAGAATGGGCTTTAGGTCTACCTGATAAAGACCTATGTGCTAGCTGATGAGCCAGAAGAATACATGACACAATCCATCTAGAGATGGATCTCTTGGATGCTGCCAAACCAGTGTTAGTAGGACCTTAATTGATAAATAAACGGTCTGTCTTTCTTAAAGCTTTTGTCCTGTCCAAGTAAAACTTTAAGACTCTTCAGATCCATAGAATGCAGAGCCCTTTCAGCAGAACTAGAAGGCTTTGAGAAAAAAGTAGGCAATGTTATGGTTTGGTTAATATGAAAATCCAACACTATCTTGGGCAGGAAAGCAGGATGCGTCCTGAGTACCACTCTATTTGCATGGAAGACAGTGAACGGTTCTTTACAACACAGAGCTTGAATCTCGCTAACTCTACGAGCAGAAGTAATGGCTACAAGGAACGCTACCTTCCAAGTTAAGTGTTGCAAAGAAGCTTTATGTATAGGTTCAAAAGGGGCACCCATTAACTTGGTTAACACCACATTAAGCTCCCAAGGTGGAGAAGGAGACCTGACTGGTGGATACACCTTCCGTAAACCCTCCAGAAAATCCTTCAAAACCGGCATCCTAAAAAAGGATGTCTGAGTGGGCTATTTTCTGTAGGCTGTGATTGCAGCAAGATGGACTTTAATGGAATTAAACTGCAGACCAGATCTTGCGAGGTATAACAGATAAGGTAAAATCACCTGTTCCTGACCATGAATCGGGTCAAGATCATTATTTTGACACCACAGGAAAAAACGTTTCCACTTGAATCCATAGGATTTCCTTGTAGAAGGTCTTTTGCCTCCTTTAGAATGTGCATACAATCCGGATTTAGCTGCAAGTGTCCATATTGGACGACTTCAGGAGCCATGCTGCCAGGCATAAAGATGACAGATTGGGATGAAACACTCGCCCCTTCTGCTTGGACAGAAGATCCGGGCGACATGGCAACCTCCTGTGTGGCACTTCCGACAACTGAAGGAGATCTGGGAACCACCACTGGCGAGGCCACTCGGGAGCAATCAGAACCATCCTGGAGTTGGTCTTGTACATCCGGTTGATTACTGTCGGTATCAACGGTGTTGGTGGAAAAGCGTACAGTAAGTTCTGATACCAGTCTATCAAAAGGGCATTCCCTTGCGACCCTTTCTGGGGAAACCTGGATGCGAAGACGGGGCATTTTTTGTTTGCCGCGTCTGCGAACAGATCGATATCTGGTGTTCCCCATGACTGGAAAATACTGTGCACGACTTCTTCGTTGAGCACCCAATCGTGAGCTTCGACGAAGTCTCTGCTGAGATCGTCCGCCTGCGAATTGAGATACCCTGGCAGGTGAACAACTGTTATTGACAAGTCTCTTGCTAGTAACCAATTCCAGATGGTCTGGGCTTCTAAGGACAGAGTCCTGGATCTGGTACCCCCCTTCTTGTTTAGATAATACATTGTCGTTGTATTGTCTGTCTGCACCAGGATGGACCGAGTTTGTAGAGATGGAGCCAGAGACTTTAGAGCAAGATGGACAGCCCTGAGTTCGAGCAGGTTGATGTGATATCCTTTCTCGAAATCTGACCATAGCCCTTGTACCTGCAGAGGGCCCATATGAGCACTTCAGCCTTGGAGTGAGGCGTCCGTGATCAGAGTCTGCGTCGGAGGGTCCTGATGAAAAGGCACTCCTCTCATCAAGTGTGTTCTCTTCATCCACCACCTGATGGAATCTTTTGCAGACTGGTGGAGACAAATCCGATCCTCCCAGCATCCCGTTCTCTGCTTCCACTGATCTTCTAGGCACTGCTGCAGAGGACGCATGTGCAATCTTGCGTTTGGAACAATGAAGATGCAAGAGGCCATGGACCCCAGGAGAGAGGACACTTGCCGAACTGTCGGGTAATTGGACTGAAGAAGAAGATGACCTTTGGACTTGATCGATAACCACCTCTCCTCCGAAGGACACACGTTTTCTCTTTCTGTGTCCAGCAGGGCTCCCAGATAATGGATCCGCTGTGTCGGATTCATTATAGATTTCTGGAAATTGACTTGAAGACCCAGCCTGCGCATGAGGTGGAGGCATATCGACAGATGCTCCTCCAAGAGAGATGGGGACGAACTCTTCAGAAGCCAGTCGTCTAAGTACGGATATATGAAAATCCTTTTCCTTCGAAGAAAGGCCGCAACTACCGCCATACATTTGGAAAATGTTCTGGGCGCTGACTTCAGGCCGAATGGAAGTACTGCATATTGGTAGTGATGAGCAGATACTTAAAAACTGAGAAATTTGCGATGTTTTCTGGAAATGGGAACATGAAAATAGGCATCTTTCATGTCGAAGGAGCACGTCCAGTCCCCCTGATGTAACTTGGGGAAGATCTGATGAAGCGCTAGGATTCGAAATTTCTCTTTCCGAATGTACTTGTTTAAAAGCCTTAGGTCCAGAATAGGCCTGAATTCTGCGTTTGGACCCTTCTTCCTCACTAGGAAAAACCGTGAATATAAGCCTTGATTTCTCTGCTGAGGAGGAACCTTCTCTATGGCTTTCTTTCCTAGGAGTATACTTGCTTCTTTTTGTAAAAGCTTCACATTCCAATGTAACATTTTCTTTGGAGGAATGAGAGGAGGTGGCTTTTTGAAAAGGAGATGGTAACCGTTCTGAATGATACCAATCACCCACTTGTCCTTTGTCAGTTGCTTCCACTCTTAAGAATGACACAATGCTTCCTCCTACCGGAGTGGTCCACGGCTGCGGAGGAAGACTCCCTTCATTGCTTTTGAGGTTGTTTGGCAGCAGCGAACTGCTGCCTATTTCCTCCTCTTCCTCGCCCAGGGCCCTGGTTTTGCGAGGACCAATTTGTTTGTTGACTCTTTTTTTTAAAAGGCCTCTTGTCGTAGGGAAGAAAAGTTCCTCAACATTTAAATTCTTTTTTCTTCTCTAGGCCTACAGCCTTTAGAGTATCCAACTCTACCTTCATTTTTGCCATCTCATCGTCTGCGTGAGACCCAAACAATGTCGACCCATTGAACGGCAAGTTGACCATTTTCCTCTGGGCTTCAGGTTTTAGTCCAGTAAGACGCAGCCAAGCTGAACGCTTAGAACAAATCCCATGCGCATAGCCATGCGCTGCAAGATCCGCAGAGTCGGCAGCTGCACTAACACTTTGATTAGCGACCAAACCTCCTTCCCCTACAATCTCCAGGAAATCTTTTTGATCTTCTTTTGGAAGCTTGTCTGCAAACCGAGCCACAGAGTCCCACAAAAGGCGATCATAACGGCCCAGTAAGGCTGCCGCACTGGCCACTCTCATCACCGACCCAGCAGTGTTACACATCCTCCGACCTAAGGAATCCATGCTCTCAATGTCCTTCTCAGGTGGGGCAGAGGAAACAGAAGTTGCAGAATGCGCCTTCCTGGCTGCCGCCACTATAAGGGAGTCTGGAGGAGGATCAGAACGTAGGAATAAAGGATCTTGGTCAGGAGCCTTATACTTCTTCGCAATCCTAGAAGGGCCTGAACGCACCGTGGCTGGAGTCAAAAAAGTTTTCATAGCAGGCTCCAACAAACCAGGAACCAAAGGCAGAAGAGGTCTAGCAGAAGTCTTGTGATGCAAAGTCTCAAAAATGACAGAAGATGTCACTTGGGGAACTGCCATCACAATGTTGAACTTATTTGCTCCACGACATACCACATCGCTAAAGGTGCCTAAGTCATCCACTGGGGATACCCTCGAAGGGGGACTTGACGATATCGTAGGAGAATAGTCTCTATACGAACTTCTATTCGGAGATGACGATGAAGAAGATGATGTAGGAGACCTACTTCGCCTTTCAGGAGTAGCAGACTTCTGCTGTCTGCGTTCGCTAGAGCGAGGTCTCCCTCTTACCGGAGACCTAGAACGTGATCTCCTAGGCAACACAACCTCCTGAGTATCCGCAACTCTCACACTAGTAAGGTTCGCGGTTGGTTGCATCTTCCAGTGTCTTAGGCTTTCCAACCATCTCGGTGACATGTTAATCGGCTGTGCTGTACGCTCCGGAGAGCCCTCCGGCAAAACTTGCACAATCTGCCGACCTTTTCGCAGGTGGGGGAGACTTAGCCACTGATACTCTCTCTTCATGCCTCAAGCCTGAAACATGTCAAGACATCCAACTACGTCTCGATGGAGACTTCAACTCTTCTTTTCATGTCTGGACGTCGCATCATCCTTCGACGACGATCTTACTTTCTTTTTCGACGTCGCTTTTCTCTTTAACATCGTTCGTCTTTCCTTCGACGTCGACCGTCGTCTCTCCTTCGACGTCGACCGTCGTCTCTCCTTCGACGTCGACCGTCGTCTCTCCTTCGACGTCGACCGTCGTCTCTCCTTCGACGTCGACTTTCCTTCGACGTCGAGTGCTGTTTCTCCTTTGACGTCGAACTCCGTACCCCCAACGTCGTTCTTACCGCAACAGACACTAGATGTCTTGACGTCGAGAGACTCTTCGACGGCGACTGCATCGACATCGACTTCTGCCTCACCGGTGATGTCCTCGACGCCGATGGAGCTTTGTCTTGCCTCAGCGTCGATAAGCCTGAAGGCGATCTTGATCTCGACGCTGAACTTCGACGATTTTCACGATAAGAGGGCCTTCCAAATGAGATCAAGTTTTAGGCTCCTTTCCTTCTCTCTCCAAACGACCTAGAAGCCGCATCTTCTCCCTTTCTCTCAGAGTCCTGCTGGAAAGGTTAAGGCAGTGATAGCATTCTTCCACCTTATGAGAAGAAGGAAGACAAACCACACAAACAGCGTGTGGATCAGTCTTTGACATTTTCTTCCCACAGGAAGGACATTTATAAAATAAAGGTGGCATAACTGACTAAACAACTCCAACAGTTTAGTCAGAAAATGAAAGCAAACCACCACTAGAACTAAATCTTGTCAAAAAAGACAGGAAAAAAAACAAATTTTGACTGAAAAAAGTCAAATTTATCCAAGCTCAAGTTCCAGGTTCCTCACAGAACAAGCAGGAAAAAAGAACTGACTTAACTGTCACCTGTGGGGCATGATGGGAGCAGGGTTTCTCCTGGAGGCCTTAAAGGCAAAGTGCTCAGATTCTCTGGGGCCTTAAAGGCGAGGTGCCAGTCGGATTTTCTGTACACAGACATTTTTTCATATGCAGCCTTGTTAGGCTAATTGCCTTTTACAACAGATTCTTTGATGAAAATAAAGGGTATTTATGTTATGAAATGCATTTCTAGGCTCTAGCCTGTTTATTGCATTGGTGTATGGAGTATTTTCTTACTGCAGAAAGTGTGTAATAAGGTCTTATTAGCCTATACATTATGTTGGGCTGCATATTATGGGGTTATACATGTATATGTGTATATTTTGGTTTAGTACTATGTACTAATTATTGTATATTTACACATATATATGTATATTGTTATATGTTCCGGGTTCCTGCTCACGGGCGGAGATTATTCAGTGCTTATGACTATTAATGAGTATCCCCTGGAAGAGAAGAGCGCGATGCGGGGAGATGTGGGCGGTAAGAAAAGTTTTTTTTGCCCCCAAACCATCTCCACCTCCCTCCTCCAGCGGTCCCCTTCCATCTTTGCCAGTGGACGGGCTGCTACTGGGGGGGGGGGGGGGTATAGAGTGATGTACGGTGATACCAGTGCTTAATCTGAATCAATGGCTGTAGGTGGGCCTGACTGACACTCAGTTTTTGGGACTGGCACAAATTTTTAGGTGTTGCCTGGCGTTGCAGCGCGCATGCGCTGCTCGCTCTGCAAGGGCCTTTTGGAATTGATAGATTCGGAAGTGACTTTAAGCCCTGCCCTTGTTTTCAATTGGCTCGCGTCATCGTTTATGTTAAACGCTGGTGCGTGATTGAAAACCGGGCTTTTGGGTTAACGCCTTGTCCACTTTTAGGATGGCCCATCTGGACAGGCCGACGCCATCTTGGTTTGGCGTGACGTAGGAGGGTGTGCTCCTAGTAGAAACGCTGGCTCCTGATTAGAAATCCTAAAAAATCACCCATCCCAAAGCAAACTTCCCAGAGTTGGGCTCTTTATTCTTGTTCTAACATCAATAGGAAAATGCATACTTGCTCTTTATGAGCAAAATAGAACCTCGTTAAATGTATTTCTCGATTTACACTAGAGTGCGTGCCGTGCAGTAAACAATGCCGTGCAGTAAACAATGAACAGTTTATGCGGATTCCACTTCTTTTCAGCCAGCGGCGGGTGGAGAACAACATTAAATCCGAAAGTTCACACAAGGTGATTTTTGATTGGGGACCCCAAGAAGGAACAGCTTCATGTAATTGCCGGTGCGACTGAAACTGCGCTTTATGGACGAGAAAAGCACCTCTTCTGCTGAGGGAAGGAACCGATGTATTAAACGGTGGTTGCCGTTGGTAGTCTGCTGCTAGAATTCGCCCAACTTCTCCCACAGGGGAGATTACTCTCGTTTTATCAGCATTTTATTTCGGATGTGGTTAAATTGCCCCACCAAGAGCATTCGCTTCAATATCATAGGTAGGATGCATACAAGTACAGCAGACCGCCCTTCTTTCCTCAACAATGTCTTCCACTCATTTCCAGCCATGGAAGGGCTGCCTGCTGAGGGCATGTTTGGGGCGCCTGGTCTATATGTATGCATCCAAGGACACACTTGTAGCCAAGTTCGGGGGCGGTTGTTCACATGCTCCAGTTTGGAACAGTTTTCCATTCCCACACGCATTACTTTCACAGCTCCCTCAGCAGTCTTGAGGCTCGTGCAACATTTATCACCCAGCACTGCCATCTATCGGGCTCAGAAGCCACTTCAGCTCCCTCCCCGGCAACTAGAAAGAGGAAAGCAGATTCTGGGGGGAAAAACAGCGTCGACAGTGAATGGCACTTCTTCGGTGGGGGTAACTCTGGGAGGACACAGCCATGGCTTTGGAGTATTCATGAGTGGCTGTTCGATCAGATTTATTCAACACAGTCGATCACAAAACATGCTACAATCGGGGCGTGGCTTGACGGGTGAAGATGGCGGTCGCAGCCTTGTAGAGCTCCCGCCGGCCCGGATGAAATCCGACTCGTTATCCTGGCCCCTGAGCCCATCCTGCCATACCTTCTTGGGGCGAGTGTGTGAGACGGTGCTGGGAACCCTCCGGTGCCGCGAGCGGCTTCCCTGAGCGGCCCGGTGAGGCAGCGCTGCCGGCGGAGACGTGCGGCCCGATCTCCGACACTGAGACCGGGGACTAGATTTTGGTGTAGCCGTGGAGGTGACCCGACGGCTGGGCGGACCGTGCGGCCGGCGGCCGGACCCTGGAGCACCCGAATTGCCTTGGGCTGCACACTAGACTGCCTCGCTGCTCCCCGTGGAGGTACTGGGTGCACATTGGGCCCCCTGGAGGACACTGAGGCCTGCGTGGAAGCTACACAGCCGGGGCCTCTATTTTCGTGCTCCCGGGGCCGGCCCAGACTGGAGGTGGGGCCTGGGGGAGCTGAAGCAGTTATAACGGACCCTAAGTGACGCTGCGGAGCTGCCCCTTGAAGCGGACTTTTGGGCCCTTGTGCAGGCTGGTGTGCTGGCTCTGCTCGGGGCTGCCTGTGGGCTGTCTGGGACTCCTCCGATTCCATTGTTTGGTAGGGTCGGCTGTGGAGCTAAGAAGGTCACCTGGAGACCGGTGCAGCGGGGGTGGACTACACTTGACCCGTGACGCTGGCCCTGGCTTGGCAGGGGATCGATTCAGCTCCGGTAGCAGCGGTGCCTCGGACACTTTCACCCGGCAGTAGAAGCCCTACCGCGCTGTCCTGCTTGCGCAACTCCTTCCCATATTGCTGCCCTGAGAATACGAGCAGCCATGACCAGGGGTGGCGGTGGTCCGCCCAAACAGGGGCCCATCGACATATTTACGGGGCCCAGTGGAGGGTCCGGAGCGGCCGGTGGTGGAAGTGGAGCGGGGCCGGATAATGCGGCGCTCATGGCGGCGATCACCCAGTCAAGAGACATGCTGGACGCAAAGATTGGGGCAGTGGGCGCAGATGTGACTCTGTTGCGCCAGGATCGGAGCAATGCTGTGGCACTGATTACGGAGGCAGAATCGAGGATTTCAACGGTAGAAGACGACGTTGGGTCCCTGAAACGCAAGATGGCGGTGATGGAACACGCTCAAAAGAGCCTTGCGACCCGGGTGGAGGATGCTGAAGGACGCGCACGCAAAAACAACCTCCGTTTTGTTGGCTTTCCGGAACGGTGCGAGAAAGACAATATGGAACTGTTCCTCACCCAATGGCTGGAGAGTTGGCTCCCCTCGGGGGTCCTTTCCAACTGCTTTATCATTGAACGGGCACACCGGGCCTTGACACAGAAGCCGCCGGAAGGTGAGCGTCCCCGACCTGTAATCGCCAGGCTCTTGAATTATCATGACAGGGACGTTATCCTGCGCGAAGCGAGAACCAGGGACGCCATCACATATGAAAATCGGAAGATCATGATCTTTCCCGACTACACCAAGCTGGTACAGCAGCAGCGCCGGTCCTTCGTTGAAGCCAAGGCAAAACTACGGGGACTGAAGATTCATATTCTCTACTGTACCCGGCCCGCCTGAGGGTTGTCTATCAGTCCCGGACTCACTTTTTTGATTCCCCTGAGGAAGTCTTCCGTTGGACTGACGAATCCGTGCCGATCAGGCCGCATGCTCAACCGGGTCTGAATCCTGGTAGCCCTGGTGGTTCATCGCAGGAGCAGAGAGGCCAGCCGGCCCGAAGCGGACGACATCGGCGGTCCCGGTCGCGGAAGAGATCGGCGTCCGCCAGCGCGACGCAAGATAATGGAGCTGTAGCATCTGATCACTCCGAAGATAATTCTTGAGACCCTACGGAGGGGTGTATTTCTCTGCTGATGCTGTGGACTAGGACTGTCCGGGTCCCACGGTCAGGTTTCATCTTTTGATAACATTGACACTACCTGCCTTGCATGTTCTCAGAGATGGCTTAGTTATCAGTGGTATTGCGGATGGAGGCTCGGGGGCGACTGGACAGGGGCCTCCAACTACCACGTAGTGGGTGTTGACTGGGGGAGGGGCGGGCTTTACTGTTCCTAAGGGGTGTTGGGATCCATTGGTATGGTTGGTCTTGGGCCCTCTGTTTTGGACCCGGGGCTGCCCATGCCGCGACAGGTACTTCAGCGTTCTCCGAGGTATGGGGGTGGAGGGTGTTGGGGATTGAGGAATGGGGAGGGTGGGGGTGGGGGGGGGGGGAGTTAAGCAGGGGATGCTATCGTTGTTGTTTGGGGGTCTTGGGGCGGGTGGGGGGAAAGGCACGTGCTGTTTATAGATGTTTTACAGAAGGTGCGGAGTGTGTGGAGGTGGCGCAGAAGGCCTAATTGGTGGTTCTCATTTGACTATGGCTGATATGTCTCCTGGCCTCCCCGGAGCGTCCCTACGGGTGGTCACCTGGAATGTCAGGGGGATGCTGGATAAGATTAAACGAGGAGCTGTCTTGCGTTGGGGGAAGAGAGAGTCTGCTGATGTGCTCTTGCTCCAAGAAACACACATGATGGGGTCTAAGGTTCTTAGCTTACAGAGGTTTGGCTATCACCAGGTCTTTCATGCTGGATTTGCTAGGGGTTCCAGAGGGGTGGCTATCTTGATACATCGCAGAGTGGCCTATGTACATGAGAAGCAGTGGGCGGACCCACAAGGTCGCTTTATTTTTGTCAAGGGAATGGTGGGAGCTGAACCAGTGGTCTTGGGAAGTGTCTATGCCCCCCCCCTCTGCAGTGGGCCCTGTCCGAGAGATTGTTTATGGTGTGGGATGACATCCCGGAGTCGTTGGCTGTGGTCGGGGGCGATTGGAACGAGGTGATGGATGTGTGTATAGATCGTCAGAGGCGACAGGGATCACTTGCTAGCCCTGTCCCCGTCTCCCCTACCCGGTTGCATGCTATGGTTGAGGGAATGGGTTGGGTAGATGTATGGCGACATATGCACCCCGCAGCGCGCGAATACACGTATGTCTCTGCAGTGCATGGCTCCTTCTCGAGACTGGATTATGTGTTTGTGCCTGGCGTCTGCCTGAGCAGAGTAAGGGAAGCTGTGATATTGCCAAGGGGGCTGTCTGATCATTCCCCAGTTTTGGTCCGAGTGGACCTCCTTAGGACACGACAGCCATTCCGGTGGAGGATGTCCTCGTGGCATCTTCAGCAACCCAGCTATGTCCGACACCTGCGAGAGGCGATCGCCCATTACTGGCGGGAGAATCTGACAGATGATATGGACGCGGCAATAGTCTGGGAGGCAATGAAGCCCACTATACGGGGGGTAGACATCGCGTGGTGTGCTGCGGCTCGTCGCACACATCGGGAGTCGGCCACTGCAGCGGCCGCGCTCGTGGAAGACTTGGAGCGGCGAAGCCGGGGAGGGGGAGACGAGGTCGCGATACGGTTGCTTCTCCAGGCACAACAGTCCTATGCCTCTATACTGATGGATGAGGCTAGGCAGGCGTGGTTGGCCACACGGAGCAGAATCTACCAATGGGGAGATAAATCTTGTACCATGCTACATCGGCTGTGTCAGCGCAGTCTTCAACCGATCACGCTGCCGGGTCTCACTGCTGAGGATGGAGTAGCGATCACAGACCCGACCGCACTAGCGGCGAGTTTTGCTAATTATTTCAAAGTGCAATACGCCCCGCGGGACTGCCTTTCTGTAGACGACGTAACTAAATTCATAGTCGACCTGCCACCTAGAGCGGTCTCCGATGAAACGAAGAGAACGCTTGATGCTCCCCTCACGGCTGATGAACTGGGGGAAGCACTGGGTCAACTTAATGTCGGGAAGGCACCCGGCCCGAGCGGCTACCCCTGTGAATTTTTTAAGAAATTCCAACTTCAACTAGGGTCCCATTATCGTTGTGCACTGGAGACGGCACGGGCGCAGGGTAAATTGCCTCCTGACTGGCGCCATGCTGAAATTGTAGTTTTCCAAAAGCCGGGTAGACCCCCTGACAGACATGACTCGTATCGCCCCATATCACTGCTCAATATAGAGGCTAAAATACTGGCTAAGGCTCTAGCTAACCGCCTACTCCCATATATGACAGATCTAGTCCACCCGGACCAGGCCGGCTTTATGCCTCATAGGGCGACACGACATAACATTCGGCGTGCACAGGCGGCAGTAGATGCCATGGGGGCCACCGGGGAACAGGCGGCTCTGTTACTGGCTGATATTCATAAAGCCTTTGATTCGGTTAGCTGGACGTACCTCTTCGCGCTCCTGCCTCGTCTCAACTTGGGCCCAGTCTTTCTGTCGTATATATCATTGCTGTACACTGATATCACGGCATCAGTCCGGGTCGCTGGGGCGATATCGGAAACGTTTTCCATCGGACGAGGGACCCGTCAGGGGTGCCCCCTTTCCCCATACTTATTCGCCTTAGCCATGGAGCCGCTGGCCTCTTGGGTGCGCATTGACGCACAGATGCGAGGCTTCGTGTGGACCGAGACTCTTGTGGACAGAATTTCCTTATATGCGGAAGATGTCCTCTTCTTCCTTACCAACCTGTGTCGCTCGGGGCCCCGAGTATTAGAAATTATGAGAATCTTTGGAGAGGTCTCAGGCCTTTATCTAAACTTAGGCAAATCCACCCTGTGGGTGCTGGGAGGCGGAGCTGTGAAGGACCCCTGGGCCTCGGGATTACAACTGGCGACTGAAGGATTGAAATATCTGGGGGTGTTCCTCTCCGAGTCACAGCACATCGCATGGGACCGCAACATAGTGCTGGTGTGGGATAAGGTTCAGGCAGATATTAAAACATGGTCCCGCATGCCTCTAACCATTTACGGTAGGTCTGCAATTTTCAAAATGGTGGCGCTCCCGCGTCTATTATACCAGCTGCAGAACCATCCTTATCCCATCCCTCCCCAGTGGTTCCGGCAGGCCAACTCGGCCTTGGGTCGTTTCTTGTGGGCTGGAGGAGCGGTCAGAGTGGCATTGCGGACATGCTTCTTATCCACATATTGTGGAGGCTTGGCCACCCCGGATCTACTGTCCTATTACCAAGCCTCCCAGCTGCTAATACTTAATGAATGGTGGTACGGTGACAGAGGGGACCTGGCGTACGCCTTAGAGCGCTCTCTTATGGGGGACAGTACCCTACACACGATTCTTTATTCAGCCCGGCTGCGGCGAACCTTGCCTTGCGTCACGAAACTTGTCTTTGCGGTGTGGCGGCAGGCGTTGCGTCGCATGGGCTGGTGGGGCAGGCTAACTGCGGAGACGCAGCTGTGGCACAATGGACGACTCCCCGAACTGTCCACGCTGTCGGGATTTGGTGGCTGGGATGCGATTGGGATTTCGACGCTGGGACATGTACTGTCTGGGGTCACCCTTAAATCGTTCCAGGAACTCAGTGCTGAGTTCCACATGCCCCAGACCCAGTTCTATCGCTATTTACAATTTCGGCACGCACTTACGCCCAGTATAGCCAACCTGGAGTCGCTCCCTGAATTTAGCCCTGTTGAGGCGAAGGTGTTCATGGGCGATTTCGGAGATAAGAAGGTCTCCCGTATTTACCAAACGATGGTCACTCATTGCTCCTCCACCCTACTTCCTCTGAAGACGGCTTGGGACCGCGATAGCAATGCGGCTTAGATTGATTCAATTTAAATATATCCATAGGGCCTATTATACCCGAGAGCGGCTTTGGAAGGCAGGACTGATTGGTTCGCCGGAATGTCTGAGATGTGGGGCTGCAGCGGGCACGCTGCTCCATACGGTGTGGTCGTGTCCTCGATTGACTGGCTTTTGGAGAGGTGTCTGGGGCTGCCTGTCTGAAGTTCTGGGATGGGACCTCCCACGCACTCCTCGATTAGGGTTGCTCCACATATTCGAAGGGGTTGGTGGGAATTTATATAAGCGCCATTTATTGTTGCTGGGGCTGGTGGTTGCCAAAAGGGACCTAGCCCGAGCGTGGAAGTGTGAACGAGCCCCCCCCCTATGTGCATGGAAGGCTGGACTAGACTACTATATGGGACTGAAACGGCCAGTGTTTGAAGCGAGAGGATGCCCCCGCAAACACTTCAAGATCTGGAAGAGGTGGGCGGATTATAGAGAGCTGCCACTGGATCCCCCTGTGGACCATGAGGAAGATGTGTAAGTGATGGGTACTGTACGGGCCTGTAATTTGTGTCATGCCTATCGCACTACGTCCCAACACCGAAGGTTTTCTATTGCACGTGCATCGGGTTAGGGAGGGATAAGGGGTGGGTAGTAGGGTAGTTGGGTACTGGGAGTTGGTTGGGGTAGGGGTGAGGGAGGGGGCTTCTTTACTTGGTATTACTCCTATTCTTGATTGGTCACGGTGATTGCAATGTAAACTGTACCACGATACTTGGTGGCGATCTCCTGATTGTGGGGAACCACTTCCTGATCCTGTTTGAATCAATCAATAAAATTTGTTGTGAAAAAAACATGCTACAATCACTTAAAACAGATGACAAATGTAAAAGCACGTACATTGGGTCCTACCTGTAACTCTCTTGCGCACAAAGCTTGCTAGCGGGACAAAATATCAGAAACGTGCCGGAAGTAGGGTTTATTCAATAGGCAAGGAATATACGCAGGTAACTTCGCTACTTGTTAAGCCACATGCAAAAACAGCACGTTTCTCTGTGCCTCCACCGCACTTGTTTATCTGGAATTTCAAAACCTGTCTTGCACTCAACAAACTCTCCCTCTACTTGTAAATTATACTTTGTCAACTAGGTCATCCAAGCCGCGTTTCAGCTGCTCAGTGCTACAATAATAAACACTACATAAATCACTATACTTCATTAACCTTCATCTACTCTTCTACTCACTCTCCGTCCCAAATCTTAAACACTGCTCTTCTCCTTCTAACGCTATGCATTAAACTACAACACACAACAATTACAATTCAACCAACATAAAGGCACGACATATCACATTGTTATTGTTATAGCGGGTTTATATAGCGCCGAATCACCTGCAGGTCTCAGGGCGCTTTTGACCACAAAACATAACAACCGGGATACTGAAAAAAAGGGAGGAGGGAAGGGGCAGGACTTAAGCTAAGCTGAGTGCTGTTCTGAAAAGGTTGGTTTTCAGGGCTTTCCTGAAGCGGAGTAGATTACCCTCCTTACGGAGTGCCTCCGGCAGGGCGTTCCATACAAACACTCAATAAGACATAGCTAAAATACAATACCATTAGCAAAGCAAATAGCTTTAACTTAAACAAAGGTGAGACCTATTGCATTTCCAATGCTTGTTTCTCAACTGACTTTCATCCAGAGCAACAGAGAAAACCACAAATGGGGGTGGGGAGGATGGGGGGGGGGTGGATGAAAGACTGAAAATTAGTAACAAAGAGAGAAAGAGCAGGGAGGAAAAAGGACTTGCTGGAGTGAGATAAAAGGGTCGGAGTGCTCGCTGTTGGAACAAAAAAGGCCTGAGGTGGAATCAAGACTGCGCGTTCTTAGTATTCGGCACCTCAACTTTTGATAGGATTGGCTGCAGGTTTATGTGCAAAGCGTTGGGCCCCGCCACCTATTCTTTTATTTATTAAGCACTGTTGGGGGCAGTTGCCTTGCCTTCCCCAATATCCTTTGCACCATCCCACTTTACCCGATTGCTGCGCCTGCCCCTTTTCAAGGGTAGAAGCTGCCATCAAATAAGAAAACAAATGTCATAATGCTCCTACCCCTAGTAGGCAAATGTAGGTCTGCCACTGGCAATAAGGCCACTAACACATAATAGGACTCAGCATAGGTCTTAGAAAATTATTCCTATGCTCAACCCTTGGTAACGTGGCTGCGAGCAAACAGGCTTAACTTCAAAAACAGGTATGTAAAGCATTTAAAAACACAATTTCAGTAAATAATTAAGACACAACACAAAATAAAAATCCCACAACAATTAATAAAAATAGGTAATATTTTTATCTTTTAAATGACACCAAAACGACAAAATTCACTGTAGGGAACCAGAGATATGAATTGTTAAAGATTAGTCACTTTCTAGTGCTTAGAAACCAACAGTGCGCCTTTTAGTCATTTCGTTTTCTCTGTCAGGGACACACCTTTATAAATTGTTCTGAAGATTTTTCTCACCACTGTAGTGGGCCGCCTTCTTCAGCAAGCGGTGTCCAGTTAGAACACCTTCCTGGAGTTCTGCTTGTGGGTCCCAAAGTATCCAACACAATCCCAGGTTCTGGAATCTCCAAGAGGGTCCTTGAAAGTGTGAAACTTCAATTCCACAATCCACTTGAACAAAACCCTTACAAATCCACTGCTACTCCAGGCTTTGATTTCTTTGTGGGCTGTCCAGGTGAGCTCTGTTAACCTGTAGCTTGCAGGGAGTCCACTGAGTCCTTTTGCACCAAGGTAATCCACAGGGCTGCAGTTTCACTTGGTGCAGTCTTCATAGGTCAGGCCTTAGAGTTTCTTGCACAGCAGGGCACTTCTTGCTTCATTCAGTTCAGCTTCAAGCAGCAGATCTGGAGGGTTCTGCCCCTCTAAGATACTTATTCAAAATTCTCTGGGTCAAGCACCAGGTCACTGCTGACCAATGGGAGCAGGGCAACTCCTCATAGTTATGACCACATCCTGTAGAGGGTGGCATTAGTTTGTCCCAGAGTGCATCATTCTTCCAAATCCATAATGGCTGATTTTCCAGCAAGGAGGTAAGAGCTGGCTAAACACACCCCCTTGGATGTCTTATTTCCATGGACTCTCCCCCTACCATCTGCACATACCTTCCTTAAGCCTAACCCTGACTCTGGGTCAAGAGTGTCAGATTGAAACTGAAACCCAGGCATCCCCTCTGCCTTGAAGAGGATGGTTTACAACTCCACCCCCTGGCCTGGCATTCCTATAGACCAGCAAACTGCCCTCCCAGCAGAGGGGTTCTTTATCACCTCTTCAAAGAAGCCTGGCTAATCCACTTAACTCTGACCAATCAGGGCAGACCACTGAAAGGCTGAATTTGGACTTACAAACAAGAAAGTCATATAACTTCTTGTATGTACACTTTAGGAGAAATTCAACAATATCATATTGTTGGATTTACTACCATCATTGTGGGAGGTCTTTGAATGGTCCGGCTAGTCCTCGCCTATAAATATGTATTAATCAATAACTTCCTACCATGTGAACCTATGGGCCATGGGGTTTGCAATGGGGAAAATGGCTTGGGCCACCTTTCTAGCACCAGGGCTTATAAAACTAAATTTTATAAGTATTTCCCTAATTTCTACAAGACCCCCACCCCCTGTGCAACTAGGGAAGACTTCAGGGGTTCTGAATCTGCAGAAATCATGCAGATTTTCCATACCCAGTTCTTCTAGCATCAAAGTCGAATTTGAGCAGCTCTTTAATACAATGTGGGGAGTGAAATGTAAAATTTCACTTTACCCAAGCATATAAAAACTCATTTTAGATGGGCGAATCTTATAGATAACTGATCCCCCACCCCTGGGATACATAGGGGTGACCCTGGGGGTCCCTAATGTGCAAATACATGGTAGTTTATTTTTAAGGGCCCCTACCCCCAAAGTCGAGTTTGGGCACAATTTAAGGTTTAAAAGCTGTCCTGGCAACCAGTGCTGCTTTTAAACTGACCTCAGTCTTCAGCACTGCATACATGCTGGTGCAGAGAATCTGCTGGCCTCTAAACTACCATGCCCCAGGATACTGGAGACTTCTAGGTAGTTTCAATCCCCTGCCCTATTCAGGGCCGGACTGGGAACCAAAACCGGCCCTGGCAGAGTGCTCGGCCGCCCCCCCCCCGGCCCCTTTGGGGGGCTGGGGGTGCCGCCGAGCGCTTTGCCGGGGCCGTTTTTCAGCCGATTTTGTTGCAGGACGGAATTTGCAGCTATGCTGCAAAAACGGCCCCTTTAACAAAATCGGCCCCCATGTGCTCAAAACCGGCCCCCACCCTTGCGGCGCACCGGGGGATTGCCCGGTGCCCGCTATGGCCAGTCCGGGCCTGGCCCTATTACATACTAGGGGCTTATGGGGTAGGTCATGCCAATTATAGGGGGTATCCCACCATACCATAGTGTACCCTAGTGTATGTTGGTGTCTTAACTGTATCCTAATGTGTTCCTTTTAGCTTGGCACTGGGCCTGTGCCTGGTTAAACAGAGCCCAGGCTCCGTCCGAGTCAGTTACCACCAGTTCCAGTCAGCAAAATGTTGGGGCGTGCCCAGGGCACAGGATGACTTTGCAACACCACATCTTTTGGCGGATTTTGCACAACAGATACCAGTCTCATTCCTATGGAGTGCAGCTGGGCTCTGCAAAACTTACTAAAAGTCCATTTGTCTCTTCACAGGATCAGTGCATCCGTCGCAGCATAAAATAACCCCCGGGTCACAAACCACACGCTTTGCTTGTGACCGGGCACTTGGTACATCAGTTTATTATCACTGAATAGTACATTAATTGGTTTAATAAGATGCTTTTTTATCGACATTTGAGCCTCTGAAGGGACCTGGCATCCTTCGAACCAGTGACTTGCACGATTTGACAAATCTCTTTCTTCAGGGGCACAACCCGAAGAGCTATCTCCCTGCTGAAGGCAGAAATGTATGGTGAGAGGAAATGTCCTTCACCCACAAAAAAACATGCTTTTTATGTTAAAGTGATCGAAAGTGAAACAAGGAAACACCTGCATATCGAAAAAACATTTTGTTTTTTCCTTCAGAGGGTGGCATGGACGCTTCCACCTGCTCTCTGCATGCCAGAGGGTGGCAGGGACGGTTCTACCTGATCTCTACATGCCAGAGGGTGGCAGGGACGGTTCCACCTGCTCTCTGCTTGCCAGAGGGTGGCAGGGACGGTTCCACCTGCTCTCTGCATGCCAGAGAGAGCCGGGTACGGTTCCACCTGCTCTCTGCATGCCAGAGGGTGGCAGGGACGGTTCCACCTGCTCTCTGCATGCCAGAGGGTGGCAGGGAGGGTTCCACCTGCTCTCTGCATGCCAGAGGGTGGCAGGGACGGTTCCACCTGCTCTCTGCATGCCAGAGAGAGCCGGGTACGGTTCCACCTGCTCTCTGCATGCCAGAGGGTGGCAGGGACGGTTCCACCTGCTCTCTGCATGCCAGAGGGTGGCAGGGAGGGTTCCACCTGCTCTCTGCATGTCAGAGGGTGGCAGGGACGGTTCCACCTGCTCTCTGCATGCCAGAGGGTGGCAGGGACGGTTCCACCTGCTCTCTGCCTGCCAGAGGGTGGCAGGGACGCTGTTCCACCGGCTCTCTGCATGCCAGAGGGTGGCAGGGACGGTTCCACCGGCTCTGTGCCTGCCAGAGGGTGGCAGGGACGGTTCCACCTGCTCTCTGCCTGCCAGAGGGTGGCAGGGACGGTTCCACCTGCTCTCTGCTGGGTGGCAGGGACGGTTCCACCTGCTCTCTGCCTGCCAGAGGGTGGCAGGGACGGTTCCACCTGCTCTCTGCATGCCAGAGGGTGGCAGGGACGGTTCCACCGGCTCTGTGCCTGCCAGAGGGTGGCAGGGACGGTTCCACCTGCTCTCTGCCTGCCAGAGGGTGGCAGGGACGGTTCCACCTGCTCTCTGCTGGGTGGCAGGGACGGTTCCACCTGCTCTCTGCTGGATGGCAGGGACGGTTCCACCTGCTCTCTGCATGCCAGCGGGTGGCAGGGACGCTGTTCCACCTGTTCTCTGCATGCAACCCTTCCCTTGCACGCACTCCGCCCCGCCACACGCCATGCATCCATTTTGCTTTTCTATTTTAAATAAAATAATTATATAGATGTAAACACGCCACACAAGTCACGGCAGGAGCATCCGGGCTCCCCTTGAAACACTGCAGATAAAGATGTCAGCCGCGGAGCCTGCTTGTGTCGCCGCCAGCAGCTGCTGTTAACTAGCAGCTGGCCCGGCTGATTACAATTACCTCGGAGTCGGTGCTCTGAAGACGCCGGGGCAGCGCGGCTGTATTAATGGATTATTGAGTGAGCGGTGAAACCTTGGCCAGCTGATGCGCTTTATTACAGCCAGGCTTTATGAGGTGGAAGCACCGCCGTGTCTTCTTTAACAACTGGAGGAAGCAGGGGCGGGAGGGAAGCAGACAGAGCAAGAACTGCCCGTGGCTGCCTGTCTCTGCACAGCAGGCCGATGCTAGGCGTGAACGGTGAAACCTTGGCCAGCTGATGTGTTTCATTACAGCCAGGCTTTATGATGTGGAAGCACCGCCGTGTCTTTTTAACAACTGGAGGAAGCAGGGGTGGGAGGGAAGCAGGGGCGGGAGGGAAGCAGGGGCGGGAGGGAAGCAGACAGAGCAAGAACTGCCCGTGGCTGCCTGTCTCTGCACAGCGGGCCGATGCTAGGCGTGAGCGATGAAACCTTGGCCAGCTGATGCGTTTTATTACAGCCAGGCTTTATGATGTGGAAGCACCGCCGTGTCTTCTTTAAACAACTGGAGGAAGCAGGGGCGGGAGGGAGGCAGACAGAGCAAGAACTGCCCGTGGCTGCCTGTCTCTGCACAGCAGGCCGATGCTAGGCGTGAGCGATGAAACCTTGGCCAGCTGATGCGTTTTATTACAGCCAGGCTTTATGATGTGGAAGCACCGCCGTGTCTTTTTAACAACTGGAGGAAGCAGGGGCGGGAGGGAAGCAGGGGCGGGAGGGAAGCAGACAGAGCAAGAACTGCCCGTGGCTGCCTGTCTCTGCACAGCAGGCCGATGCTAGGCGTGAGCGATGAAACCTTGGCCAGCTGATGTGTTTCATTACAGCCAGGCTTTATGAGGTGTGAGCACCGCGGCGTTATTCACTACTGGAGGAAGCAGGGGCGGGAGGGAAGCAGAAAGAAAAAGAACTGATTGTGCCTGCCCTGGCTCTGCAGAGCGAGGCCTAGTTCAAGAGCCAAGCAATATCAAAGGGGATGATGGACGGAGCGTTTGAGCAAATCAAACACTCACCCCCAGTCAACTGATCTGGGTTTAATCCATCACCATTCTTTAGTTCACTCCGCCACCCCAGTTCAGACGTGGGTCCCTTGCTCACTTTGCCACTGGATTCAAGATATCCTGGCTGATGACGGCTGATTAGTCAGAAACCGGTCCCAGGATGCTTGTTTCCGGTCCAGGGAAAACATTTGTTCCGCATTCCGTCCATCAATTGTTTGTCTTTTGCTTTCTCACCCTAAGTGCACCAGGTATACCCAGACGTTAGTCCTGGGCTCACTCTGCCATGGGAATCAAGCTATCCTGGCTGATGAGGGGTGTAACCCCGGAACCGGTCCTAGGATGCTTGTTTCTGGTCCAGAGAGCACCTGGCTTGGCAGTTCGGGCTGTACTGTTCCCATGAGGCACAGGGTCAAGACTGATTTGCATATGGCCATGTCTGAACTGGGGTGGCTTGGTGAGCAAAATAACGATGGATTAAATGCAGATCTGTGACTGGGGGTGAATGTTTTGCCATTGTGCAACATTCCATCCATCATCTTGTGTGTTTAGTAGTTCAAGAGCCAGCCAGCAGTTAGATGGGCACCTTCGCACACATTCTTATTGCCCTGAACCCCATGAATAGGGCGTCCCCCTCAGACCTGAATAATATAACCCAAGGCTTTAAGTGGGTCGGGTCTCACCGGTGCTGAGCAGCGGCAGTTTTTTAAAGGGGAGGCTCAAAAAGGGTCTCTATCGGGCTCTGGTTTCTGCCCTGGCACAGGTGGTCCATGTTCTTCCAGACAGCAGGCACATCCATGTGCGCTGCTCACACTGCTCACTTCCAGGGCCGGCTTTAGCACTGTTGATGCCTGGTGCAACAATCATTTTTGGCGCCCCCACGCCCCATGACCTCCTCTTCGGATTCTCTCACTACCACCAAGCAAAGGTGCCTCATCTCTCCAATCATGCGTTGTTACTAAACACAGCGCCCCCCCTGAGGGCTGCACCAGTCGCTCTGCCCTAAAGCAGGCCCTGCTCACTTCTCACTAGTGAAGATGTTACGGCATGATGTCATGCCAGGTTTTAGGGGTAGGCAGGGTTTTCAGTGGGATATCAAAACTGGGGGTCTCTCAAAGGGGCGTGGCCAATGTAATTAAGGCCATGGCTTTAAAACACGAAGTTAAAAATCTGTGCTTAGCATAGAGTGCCGCCCAACTTGTATTTTGCTGTTTCTGTTATCCAGATACATGATTCAACAAGTGACATCATACCTACAAGTCAGGACTATTGGCTTTGTCAATGGTTGTTAGTTGTATAAGATAAATAAGCAGCAAGTATGGCTTGTACATAATATTGAAAAAGCTTCCACCTGTACCCTGCTGACACCACGACAATGTTGCTGCTGCTGCTTAGTTTCAGAAAGAGGAGGGAAATCCAGAGAGAAAATGACTCTCTGAAGGATTTCCCTTCCCCTATGACTCACCTGGCATGAAGTCATGACATAACTTCTCCACGAGTGAGAAGTGAGCAGCGCACATCGATGTGCCTGCTGTCACTGCAGTCCGCCTGTGCCGGAGTACAAAGCAGGGCCCGATAGAGACCCGTTTCGAGGGCCCCCTTTAACCCCTTGTTCGCAGCCGCGATTCTGGGCGGAAGTTTTATTGAGTGGGCGGTTCATGACGGCCCCCAGCCGTCATCAGCACACGCCCACCGTGATGCATGACGGCCGGGGACCGTCATCAGCATGGAAGGGGTTAAAGAACTGCCGGTGCTCAGCACCGATGAGACCCGGCCCACTTAAATCCCTGGGGGTAGGGAAATCCTTTAAAGAGTCATTTTCTCTCTAGATTTCCCTTCTCTTTTTGAAACTCAGGAGCAGCAAAATTGTTGTGGTGTCACCAGGGCTTTAAGTCAAAGCTTTTTCAATATTATATACAACAAGCCACAGTTACTGCTTATTTACCTGATGCCACTAACAGTCACTGACAAAGACAATAGTTCTGACTTGTTGTAGGTATGATGTTACTTGTTATATCATATCTGGATGCAATGACAGAAACAGAAAAATACAAGTCGGGCAGCACACTAAGCTAACCACAGATTTTTAGCTTACGAGTTTGTAAGCCACGCCCTTCATTACATTAGCCACGCCCCTTTGAGAGACCCCTCCACCCCCCCCAGTTTTTTCTTCCCACTTAAAGCCCTGTGTATAACTAATATTTATCGCTCTCGCATGACGTCCACCACAAAAGAAGCAGTCCAGGTGCTGGGTCATAAGACCCGTGGGCAGAATGAGGTCTTCTTTGCAGAAGGATGGCCCCACGTGCACGTGGCACGGACTAGTCATGACGTCACTGCTACTGAGATGTACCACAGGCTCCAAGCTAGATTTCACTTCACGGGGCCCAGCGAGGCCGAAACTGGTCTGGGGTTTTGTGGCTCCTTCTGGAGGGGGCCCCTCTCCCAGCAGCTCAGGATGAACTGTTCCCATAAGGAGAAGGGTTAGTACTAGGATAGGATAGGATATATGTTTATAGAGCGCTCGATTGCCATGGCGTCTTGGCGCTAGTGTATGTGAGAGGAAGTACGGCCTGTGTTACCAGGGGGACTAGGTGGAGGTGAACAGCCATGATTTCAAATCCTTCCTAAAGAGCTGCCGAATGGATTGAAATCTCATGGCCATTAGCATTATGTTCTATAGCTTTGCCGCACCGTTCGATAAAGTCCTGCAACCCCATCTTGCCCACCTAATCTTAGCAATCTGGATAAGACCCAAATTGGCAGATCTAAGAGCACGTGAGGGGGTGTAAGGTAGGAACATTTTTTGGATTTCCTCAGCACCCCCACCGTAGAATGCTTTGTGCACCAGGCATAAGGCCTTAAATTCCACACGCTGCTGGATGGGAAGCCAATGCAGTGACTTAATTCTTGCCGAGGTTGGTTGTCCTTTCGGTATGTTTAAAAGTAATCTTGCTGCAGCATTCTGTAAAGACTGCAGTTTTCTCACCTGAGTCTTATCAATGCCCCAAAAATGGGCATTGCAGTAAGGAAGAGCGCCACCACCACCGTCTTTTGCAGTTCTTGTGAGATGAAAAGAAAATATTTTCTAAAAGTTTTTAGTAAAAAGAAGCAAGAGGAAGTGAGACTGTTAACCTGGGCAGAAAATGCAGCTGGTCATCGAAGATGACTCCGAGGTTCCTGACAGAGCCCCGCAATCGGCCACCAGGAGTCATTCCACAGGGACCGGCCATGGCCCAACTCGATCACCTCCGCTTTGTCGGTGTTAATTTTCAGGAAGCTATGGTTCATGCAGGTCATGATCTCAGTGAGACAAGCATGAAACCTGGCGGCTGTGGCCTCAGGCTGATTGAATATAGAGATACCAAGCTGAGAGTCATCAGCATAAGCGACAACCAAAGCAAATCCATGCCTACTGATAAGTCTGGCCAACGGAGTAACGTAGATGTTAAACATTGTCGGGGAAAGGGCCGATCCCTGTGGGACCCCACATGGAAGATGGAAATGATCCGATTGCAGACCATCCCAATACAAACTCTGCTCCCTTGCCTCCAAAAAGGAGGAGAGGAGGGTCTGGGCAGTGTCGTCGACCCCCACATCCTTCAGCCGCTGCACTAACACCGTGTGATTCACGGTGTTAAATGCTGCAGGCAGGTCTAGGAGTACGAGGACCGCTCTGCCCCCCCATCCATTAGTTTCCGGATCTCTTCCATTGCAGTAATCAGGGCTGATTCAGTAGAGTGACAAGACCAAAATCCATGCTGCGTAGAGTCCAACATATTATTTGCATCTACATAGTCAGTCAACACCTCGATTACTGACATCTCCAGCATTTTTGCTACTATTGGTAAGCCAGCAATCGGGTGATAGTTCTTCTGTTCAGTAGGGTCTAGGGTCGGCTTTTTGAGAATTGACCTGATAAGACACTCTTTTCCAGGTTACTGGATAGTTACCCGATTCCAAAACTTGGTTGACAAGAGGGGTAAGCTTGTCACAGATCTTCCTGGCAGCCAGGTGCAAAATGGCAGGAGGACAAGGGTCTTTGGGTGAGCCAGATTTTATGGAGAGGAGGAGCCTTTGTACATCATCATTAGTGATTGTCTGGAAGCAGGATAGTCTGCAATGGGTTGACCGAACACCAGGCAGTTGGCATTGCTTATCCGGAGTCCCCCGGGTGTTCAAAGGTCATTATAGATCACTTGCACCTTATTCTGAAAGTACTGATTTACATAAGGCGCCCCTCTGTCTAGAGTGGCACAGTGGCCAAATAGGATAGGGGTCGAATCCTACACAGCACATTTCCAGTGCTTTCAACTATTTGCAAACTTGCTTACTGTCATCATTTATGTGTTTGATTTTCCCTGAGATGTTGCCAATTAATTCAAATTTGCGTCCAACAGTCCCAGAGCACCTCCTGCTGTCTGTTTAGTCTCCGAAGTGGAGGGGTCACAGCAAGACCTGAACCCCTAGATTTCTGTCCCAGAGCCCAGACAGGCTCGGCCCAGCAATTCCAAAAAATAGACTGGGGTTTCTTGGAGCCTACACGCCAATACTTTGGGACATCGAAGAGGGAACACATGGCCCCAAATAAGTTCCTGTGAAGAGAAGAAGTTTCATACAGAAAGCCAACGTAAAGAGGGGAAAAAGACTCTTTCAGCCTAAATTTAAGAGAGCTGGCATGTGTTCGCTCATCCACAGAGGGCAAAAATCCCTGGCTTCGCTCCACTTGAGGATTCTCGTTTAGATCACAGTGCAGCATGTACCTGAACTTTACAAGAGCAAAGGGACCCGGTAAGAATGGTGAGCAACAAAGTGGGTGGTAATTAAATACTCGAGACAATCCACTATCTCCATCCGTTAGGACGCCCTGTAATGCCAACAGTGAGGCACTCCAGCCACGCATGGTGAACGAGGCCGAGTGTCCCTTCTGAACGTCCATTTAGCTCCCCACACGCAAACTGATCAATTATCATGCAGCCCATCCACTTGAAGGCTTGCCTTGCGAGACAGAATTAGCATAGTTGGAAGGGCCAGTAAAGAGCTTTTAATCTGAGAGTCTTCGCCGGCTCCGCATGCTAGTCTGTTTGCGAGTGGTGAGGCGACTGTATCCCCCATTGCTGTTTCTTTTGGTACAAAAGTAGGCGAGGGGCATAGTGGGAAAGGGGTCTGGCAAGAGGACCGGCGGGTGGGGTGTGGCTCGGCCGCGCTGAAAGGAGGGACTGCTTCAATGCTGTTCTGGGGGTAGGACCCCAATTAGGGTGCTGAGGAGTGGGACACTTCTACCTCGCGCCGAAAGGAGGGACTGCATCAATGCTGTTCTGAGAGAGGACCCCCATTAGGCCAGTGAGGAGTGGGACGCTTCTACCTCACGCCGAAAGGAGTGATTGCATCAATGCTGTTCTGGGAGAGGACCCCCATTAGGCCAGTGAGGGGTGGGACGCTTCTAGAACACGCTGAGGGGTCTGGAGGTGGCTAGGTCTATTCAGGGCCATTCAGCGAGAGTGCTGTGCACAGCCCTGGTGTTCAGGGACTTCGGAATTATGCAGCAGAGGAGGGCCAAATTATGTGGCAGGGTAAATTATGAGTCAAGAAAAGGCAAATTATGCGGGGTAATGCACACATATTGTAATGGTATTACTTAATTATTTTGTCATTTTCACACTGTCTGAGCATTGGCTGCACTTCATTCGTTCCAGTTTAACACCCCAATACAACAGTAAGCAAAAGGAAGGGGACCGGCCAACCTTTGCAGAGGTCTTGCCACTGTGCAGCAACACATGTTGCAACTTTTCAACTGGTTGCGGTTGAAATAATATTTGTTTTGTCAAAATCTGAGGATTATGCAGCAGATGATGGATTATTTGGCAAAGGAGGCAAATCTATAACTATGTCAAAAAGGCCGCGTCCGCGCAATCGCATCCTTCCAGCGGCCCTGCGTGTCCTGAAGCTCCCAGTCAGTCAATGGCGCTCAGCCTCTGTGCACATGTCAAGGCACTCCATGACATGCATGTATTTTAAATCTCCTCGTATGCCAGAGTCCAGCAATGCGTACCATGACGCACCTCCCCTAAACACTGGAGGGCTGGGCTGGGGTGAGAACAGTGAACAGACCCTCCCCTGGGGTATTTTATGCTTCTCTTTGGAATGTTAGAGGAAGCCCAATAGTACTTAAGGGGGGCACAGAGGGACGGGGCGGGCGTGGATGGTACCACACTGGGGAGAGCTGCAGCTGTGGTAAGGCTCAGCCTAAGACTACACCCAGGGCCCTCCAGCCATACCCGAGTCCGTCCTCGCTGTCTCCAAGGGCGGTGAGAATGGCGCCTTTCCATAGGTCAGGCCTGAAAAAGGCGCCAAGGGGGCGCCCCAGCAACAAATGGCGCGAAGCAAACACGAGCTCGGGGAGGAACTTGCCGCCCCCCGCAGCTTTCCACCCTCGCCTCTCTCGGTGGCTTGATTGTTGCCACGGCAGCCGCCGCTCCCGGGAAAAGTGGAGCTCACCGGGGTTAAACGGGGGCGTTCTTTTCTGGGGGGACAGATGGTGCGCGAATTCCCAGCCCGCAGCCCCCAACCCGCTGATCATTTCACCCGACGGCCTCTTACTACAAGGGAGGCACTTACTCGAAACAATACAGCGTTGAAGCTATTTTTTTTAATATGAATTCACAATATATAGGGGCCCAGCATTCAATGCTGTGGTCTTTGCTGGCACCCAACCCTCGAGAAACCGTACAGTTCAGAAGGTGTGAGCAGGAGGACACTCAAATAAACCCCTTTCTTGCTCGGAAACCAGGAATATCCTCAACAACGGGGGTGTTGGCGTAAGATGGTGGGAGATCAGGTCTCCGGTCAACATTAATGATCATTTGGCCCATGGTTGTATCATCTGGCGCTCGAAAGAAAGCCACTAGCGGGGACTGATGGGCCTGTGAACGGGCCCAGTGGAGACTCCTAGGCAAGTGTTCTGTACTGGGGGCAACGACCTGCGCCTCTGTCCCCCTATTTACAAAAACAGAGTCTGACGACAGGCAAGCCAACAGTAATGCCCTCATCACTGAATCCCTTGTAGGCGTGGTCCTCAGAAGGCCTACAATACGCCATGTTGTCCTTGTAGTCCAAGGGCTGCGTACACTACAGATTATTCGTCACTGACCCTTGGATGTTCATTCTTTACTCCAACATCCTTGGGACGTTCAGTGCAACAGGCAGCAACAGACATCCTATACATCTATCAATATATCCTCTACATCCACTCTCTTTTATCCCAAACCCCATACCACTACTATGATCGCCAAAACTAACCCTTTCTAGACTCTCTCCTGCTCTACCCCTCCTTGCATCATCTGACACCTCTTTTTACTACACCGATCCTCTAAAACAAACCTTTCTAAACTCTCCTCTGAAACTCCTTTTTACTCATCCAAAAGCCTCTTCCTACTGCGAACACCTAAAAAAAAAATCCTTCACTCTTTTATCCCTCCACTATCCTTTTTCAATCAAAATTAACAGACTAACATGTTCCCTTCTCAAATTCCATATTCCATATTCAACTATACTAATATACTGCCCAAATAACTGAATAACATATCTACTACTCAAATTACTTCATATTTATACTATACTAATTTTGAACACTAATCTTTTATGGGTTCCGGAGTGGCGTGCTACTCGCCAGAAAAGCGCTTCAACACCCATCAGGGGTAACAAGTGCTATTTGAATGCAAATCTCTCTTCCCCTTTTATCCATCCGCTATCCATCTCACTCCAAGTAACTGACTAATATCCACCACTCAAATTACCTCATATTTCACCATATTAATTCACCACTAATCTTTTATGGGCTTCCTGAATAGCGCGCGTCAACAAGCGCTATATAAATACAAACCTTTATCCTCCTCTATCCTTCTGCTATCATTCCAAATCCGAATAACTGACTAACCTATCCACCACTTAAAATGTACTTGCATGTTTCACTCTACTAATTCAACACTAATCCTCTATGGGTCCCGGAGTAGCGTGCTACCCGACAAAAAAGCGCTTCGACGCCTCATCAGGGGTAGTAAGCGCTATACAAATGCAATTACAATACAATACACATAGTTGTGACCAACACAGAATCAATTAAAAGACAAAAGGTCAGGTGAATGATTGGTCCAACCAGCTCACGCCCGCCCCAACGTGCCCACCAGTGACGCTTCGCAACCTTCACTTGCTGTCCACATGGACAAAAGGACAGACGTGGACAAGGGGAGGACAGACGTGGTTGTTGTATGAAAGGGAATGTACACGTCTGACTACAATGTATACCTCACACCTGTTGGGATGTATCACCCTAGAAGACCACACATGTGCACTTCAGACACAGGAGGCGGAGAAGGACCAGGGCTCCAAGAGGGGACCTGTGTCGGGAGTCCAGGGGCTGGCTGGGACTAGAAACCTTCATCACGCATCAGCCCAGCGATCGTTTAACACAAGAGTAACAAACAGCCCGATTCACAAAAGGTTGTGTGCCTAAGCTGAAGATTCATGCGCACACAGAGCGCTTTGTAACAGTACATTTCACATCTTGATTTCAAGAGCCAAAATTGTTTGAATTTCACGTTTGCATGTGCAGTCACATATGCAAAAAGTGCGCAAGCTTTGTGGAAGTGGTGCATTCACAATGAGTGTTAGGGGTGTGAATGTAGACATTTTGGGGTCGGGCACCCCGATAAAAGTCAGTGAACACCTACAAAGCAGGGCCGGCGCTAGGCATGGGCAGTATGGGCAGCCGCCCAGGGCCTCGCGCTCAGGTGAGAGGCAGGGGGCCCCCGCAGGGGGCCTCCCCCTTCACTGTGAAATAAATTACTTTAACAGATTGCCCCCCTGCTCCACCAGGGCCCCCTCCCCACACAATTAGAATATACATCAGAGATGTCTGGTGTCAACCACATGGTGGCATTCCTGGGGGTGCAGGGGTGGGGGGGGGGAGGGACAAACAGAGTGGGGAAGTCAAAGCGGCAGGGCCAGCAATTAGGGCTCAGAGTGTCAGGGCGAGGCAACACCTCTCTTAAGTACCGCCATTCCCTGTCTGCATTTTGTTGCTAGGTGACAGAAGGCCCCTTTGTTTCCAGGACCAGCCGGACACAGGTAAGGAGCAGTGGGTGAGGGGAGGAGGGAGCAGCCAGATCAACTGGTGCTGGGGCAGTGTTTTAAGAAAGGCATTGTTACTGCTTCGAAGGCCCAGGGGAGGGGGACCCTTTCCCTGGGCCTCGAAGCACTAGAGCAAGCAGCAAGGTCCAGGTGTGGGGCCCCCTTTCCCTGGGCCTCTAAGCACTGTAGAAATCTGCAAGGTCAAGGTGTGGGGGCCCCCTTCCCAGTAGCCACTACTCCCTCTTTCTTTTCCTTTCCTTTATTTGTTCCCCTGTGAAATGAATACAAAAAAGAAAAACTTTTTTGCTGGAAAGGTCATCTTTTTTGTGACATTTTTCACTTCCAAAGTGCAGCCTTGGGAAAGAGAGAAATAAGAAATTCAAAATGTAAAAAAATAACTAAAGCAAGACAGAGTGGGTCGAAAAGGGGCCAGGTTGATTTTATTCACAGCCAAAACACATTAGTGCCTCTACACAGAGTTTACCAGTGAAGCGCTACTTTTGTTTTCTTGTCTTTCTCTAAACAGCTTTGTTTTCCCCGGGTGGGGAAGTGCACCATTTCTGGATGTACTGCAATACCTGCTTGATGGGCGGACTGGAAAATAAAGTGCATACCACTGCTCTGTATTCACAAATGTGGTCTTTTTAAACCATATTGCTTTTGTTTTGTAAGGATATATTCAATGGGCATTGAAGCAGGTCCGTTCCGGCCCTGTAGTCATGGCCTTAACTTTTCATGCAAAAGCACTCATTCATTTCTGAATAAGTGCAAAAGCATTAAGGTAACCATGTTGTTCCTGCTTACATTTCACATGCTTTAATTAATCTTACATTCCTTATGAGTGTGTGCTATTTCCAGCATGTTGTCACTTTTTTTTAGGCAGCATATTGCTCTTGTCTAGTGCCTAATTTGAATTGAGTCCCCCCCAGGAGTTTAGCGGGGCGCAACTGGGTTGTAGTTGAAGGCAGTGCGAGTTTCTCTCAGTGGGGTAGTATGGTGTTCAGTGGGGAGAGGATGTGGCACTATGGTCAGAGCTGCCGAATTTGGAACTGGGGAGCCAGGTTCAGCCTTCATGACCAGTCCACCAGACCATTCTCCCTGAAGGAGCATATTTCCATGCTAGACCTTGGAAGGACCCGCAAGACCTTAGAAGCCCTGGTGTCTTAGCATCGGAAGGTGAACCCTAGCAGTGGCAAGTGTGGGTTAACCTTGAAGGCCTGCCTACCACAATCCCTATTGAAGCCCACCGCAAGTCTTTTGGGCAGGCCTACGAAGCAGCACACCCTAGAGCAACAGTGACTCTGTCATTGAGGTCACATGACCCTTGAGGAGGGAGACTCTAGGGCGGTGCAAACGGTGAGATCGCATTGAGCGCTGACTTTGGGTCATGTTTGTGAGTATATTATGTTTCTAAAAGCACTTGCTGCCTCCTTCCTGGCCTCCAGGAATTTTCGGCAACAATAAAAATGTCATGAAACTCCGGTGATCAATGTTCTTCCTAGAGAGAAATGGAGGTTTGTCAAGTGGAAGTTTTGACTCATGGAAAGGTAGCGCAGAGGGTTAATGTGCTCGCTGCAAAGAACATGCCCCATGCAGATCACCAAGTCCACATAATGTAAATAGGCCAGTGGATTACTGCTTTTGTCAGAGAGATCCTATTGGTACTTGCAGTTTATAAGTCAAAATCCTAACATAGAACAATGAGCTATTAACTGTGATCTAAGAGATGCATGCCAACTGCAAGGTATAATTTACATCGTTATGGTTTTTTCCCCAGTCTTTGATTAACATAATGTTGCGAAAAGGGTTCACTTGAACAGAAATCAATTCTGGTTATTAAAGAGAACTTCCAACCATGGTATTACGTCCTAAATTCAGAGTTTGTGTTTCTCCAGATCAATCATTATTAAACTATACTGCCTACTAGTACGATTGTCATGTGACTCCTAGTCCTTTGTCTTATGTAAAATTACCTATTGTGATTTCCACACGTATTATTGATTATCTCTGTGTAATGTGTGATATAAAGTTCTCTGACACTCTAAATTGGTATCAGTGGTGCTGTTTATCAAATTAAATGCACCTGAGAGAGAGTGTAGTTATGGAGACTTGAGGGGCACTGTTAAAGGGTGGTAGTGAGGGAATCGGTGGCAGAGCAAGTCATTGGGGGCACCAACATTGTCGCACAGAGCTCCACCAGTGCTAAATCTGGCCACATCTACTTCCTACAGTTCTAACACCAAATCAAAAGCGTTGATTTGACAACCCCTTGAATCTGTAGCATACCTTCAAGTCAATGTATGATTTAGCAGTGGTCTCGGTTGTTCTAAGACTGTTTTTGCTTATGTAAAATCTTTATTTGTTTGCAATGGTGTCTTGTAATTTTGTACTATATGTGTTGTGTTTTTGCACTTAACATAATTCTGGTGAGTAAAGAGCACACACACAAAAAAGATTGTCCTACGTCTCTTAGCATGGGAGTGTGGGATTCTGCTGAGAGGACTTACTTTAAAACAAATTACGTAATGGCATCCTAAGGTAGCACAATAATGGCACAGAAAGATAAGGGAACGTTTTGAAATGTGCAATTATATCCATGGTCTTAGAGGTTTTCTCTTGTGTAATTTTATATTTTGAATGATCCCGCCCCTCATTACCTCAACAGTATCTCCCCCCTTTATGAGGCAGAACTGGAAATTGTATCATGCACTCATCTGGAAACAATCTGTTAACGAGGAGTAAATAATATACATCTTAGGGAGACCTGCACCTAGCTTTTCCATCTAATGAGACAAATGTAATCCATTTAACAGTTTTAAAATATATGGACTTATTTCATTTGTATATTTATCTTTTTGTCCATGTTACTGATATCCACGTTAGGTCTCTAAAGGGATGCCAAATAAGATCAATAGTCCTGCGATGTCACTTTCTATGATGTCACTTCTTGTGATATTACCAAGGGCGGCTCCTTCACTAGGGCGGAGGAGCGACGCCCCACTACTTTCTCGCAAAAGCAGAAACACAAAATGCTAAAACGACCATTTTATGTTTCTGCTTCTAACACTGCGAGAAAGCAGAAGTGTTTCGTTGGGGGTGGGCATGTCTGTTTTAGGGGAGGGGTTGGATTGCCTTGCCAACTGCTAAGGGCGCTGACTGTTCGGCCAAACCAGTCTTGCGCACTTGGCCATTCTCTATGCAGGCTGCAATGCAGCCTACATGGGGAAAATGGCCTCCCCAGAAGTGCCTGGCTGGTCGGCGTCCTGATCAATTACAACGCTGCCATTGCAGCATTATGATTGGCTTAGGGGAGGGGAGGGAGGCTGCCTGCTTCCTGTTCTCCCCCCCCCTTCCGAACTCCCGCGAGATCCTCCACCCGCGAGTCATGCCGGTTGCGACTGGAAGATACATGCAAATTAGAGGGGCCTCACATCTTCTCTTTCGCCCGGGGCCCCAGGAGTTCTAGGACCGGCCCTGCTACAAAGCTGCAGGTTTGTGTTTGTTTGCATATGAACTCTGAGATGGCTTGGATAGTAGGTTCTACCTCTTGGTTTCTGTGGTCATAGACCATTCCAGGTCACAGTGGTGTGTGTGCTGCACCCACACAGTGCTGACACCCTATTGGCCCCCGTACAGCTGACAGTCAGACACTAGCTTGGCTTTTCATCCAGAGTGGGTGGTAGTGGTTATCGGTTCTATGTGGCAGTGAAAGTTACAGCAATGACCCCACACTCTGCTGGTTACCAGTCCTAGCTGTCTACCCACCTCTGGGCATGGGTAACAAGACTACAACTGCGCTGTATCAAAGCGGGTGCCAGGCGGCCCGGCTAAAGTCATACAGTGAAGGGCAGCTGAAGGCCAGTTTATTGTTTGTCAGTCATGGGGCCAGTGACTAACAACTTATGCTCAAACCAGCCCTCATGAGATAAAATTACTCTGCCCGTATTTTTAAAAAAAAAATCTTGGTTACATTTTACCACAGAACAACTGTAATGAAATGGAATGGACATTTTCTTTGAAAATTAATGACTCTCCGAGATGTATTAAAAGCCTAACACTGGAATCGCGCCAATGGGATAGTGTTTTACTGGCTAGCACGTGGCTGCATCAGAGGTGTATTCTAAATGTAACACGCGTGAGCTGTGTTATATGGAGGTGCTGGGTGGGTGTCTGGTGAGAGTCACTGGATGCCGCAGTACATCTTTCTTGGATCAGGTCTAAAAGGGTTTTTATTCTCCCTTGATCGCTCTAGTGGGCTTGGTCCGAAACTATTACCGGGTGGCATTTAGTACCAAGGACCGTGGGCATAAGAGCATCAAAGTATAATGAACTGAGGAGAAGTCCTTTCTAGAATATGCCATTAGAATATGTGAAAAAAGGTGCAGTCCACCTGTTCTATATGTTTTTCTAGCCAAGGATCTCCCAGCCCATATCTTTTAATGAATGTTTGACGATCTTTGACAAAGAGGCCCAATAGTCAGTGACGCTGTCAGATTTATCTGTGGTTGGGTCACAAAGTCTATAAGGAAAGAAACGAGGAAGGCGTCTTGGTTTGAGTTTGAGGCATATAGTCTGATGATGGTTTTTAACAAAATACTCTTTGTTGGATGAGGCATGGTTAGGTTTTAGAGTCTACTATGTCGATTTGTTTCATGATGTCTGGTACGTTCTAGATTCCAGAACACCCTTTAGGGATGTCTGGTAGGTTTTACATTCCACTAAGTATATTTGTTTCATGATGTCTGGTTAGGTTTTAGGTTCCAGAATTCTCTTTAGGGATGTCTGGTAGGTTTTAGATTCTACTAAGTATATTTGTTTCATGATGTCTGGTTAGGTTCTAGATTCCAGAACACCCTTTAGGGATGTCTGGTAGGTTTTAAATTCTACTAAGTATATTTGTTTCATGATGTTTGGTACGTTCTAGATTCCAGAATTCTCTTTAGGGATGTCTGGTAGGTTTTACATTCCACTAAGTATATTTGTTTCATGATGTCTGGTTAGGTTTTAGATTCCAGAATTCTCTTTAGGGATGTCTGGTAGGTTTTAAATTCTACTAAGTATATTTGTTTCATGATGTCTGGTTAGGTTCTAGATTCCAGAACACCCTTTAGGGATGTCTGGTAGGTTTTAAATTCTACTAAGTATATTTGTTTCATGATGTTTGGTACGTTCTAGATTCCAGAACACCCTTTAGGGAAGTCTAGTAGGTTTTAAATTCCACTAAGTATATTTGTTTCATGATGTTTGGTACGTTCTAGATTCCAGAATTCTCTTTAGGGATGTCTGGTCGGTTTTAAATTCTACTAAGTATATTTGTTTCATGATGTCTGGTTAGGTTCTAGATTCCAGAATACCCTTTAGGGATGTCTGGTAGGTTTTAAATTCTACTAAGTATATTTGTTTCATGATGTCTGGTTAGGTTCTAGATTCCAGAACACCCTTTAGGGAAGTCTAGTAGGTTTTAAATTCCACTAAGTATATTTGTTTCATGATGTTTGGTACGTTCTAGATTCCAGAATTCTCTTTAGGGATGTCTGGTCGGTTTTAAATTCTACTAAGTATATTTGTTTCATGATGTCTGGTTAGGTTCTAGATTCCAGAATACCCTTTAGGGATGTCTGGTAGGTTTTAAATTCTACTAAGTATATTTGTTTCATGATGTCTGGTTAGGTTCTAGATTCCAGAATACCCTTTAGGGATGTCTGGTAGGTTTTAAATTCTACTAAGTATATTTGTTTCATGATGTCTGGTTAGGTTCTAGATTCCAGAACACCCTTTACGGATGTCTGGTCGGTTTTAAATTCTACTAAGTATATTTGTTTCATGATGTCTGGTATGTTCTAGATTCCAGAATTCTCTTTAGGGATGTCTGGTAGGTTTTACATTCTACTAAGTATATTTGTTTCATGATGTCTGGTTAGGTTCTAGATTCCAGAACACCCTTTAGGGATGTCTGGTAGGTTTTAAATTCTACTAAGTATATTTGTTTCATGATGTTTGGTACGTTCTAGATTCCAGAATTCTCTTTAGGGATGTCTGGTAGGTTTTAAATTCTACTAAGTATATTTGTTTCATGATGTTTGGTACGTTCTAGATTCCAGAATTCTCTTTAGGGATGTCTGGTAGGTTTTACATTCCACTAAGTATATTTGTTTCATGATGTCTGGTTAGGTTCTAGATTCCAGAACACCCTTTAGGGATGTCTGGTAGGTTTTAAATTCTACTAAGTATATTTGTTTCATGATGTCTGGTTAGGTTCTAGATTCCAGAACACCCTTTAGGGATGTCTGGTAGGTTTTACATTCCACTAAGTATATTTGTTTCATGATGTCTGGTTAGGTTCTAGATTCCAGAACACCCTTTAGGGATGTCTGGTAGGTTTTACATTCCACTAAGTATATTTGTTTCATGATGTCTGGTTAGGTTTTAGATTCCAGAACACCCTTTAGGGATGTCTGGTAGGTTTTACATTCTACTAAGTATATTTGTTTCATGATGTCTGGTATGTTCTAGATTCCAGAATTCTCTTTAGGGATGTCTGGTAGGTTTTACATTCTACTAAGTATATTTGTTTCATGATGTCTGGTTAGGTTTTAGATTCCAGAGCACCCTTTAGGGATGTCTGGTAGGTTTTACATTCTACTAAGTATATTTGTTTCATGATGTCTGGTATGTTCTAGATTCCAGAATTCTCTTTAGGGATGTCTGGTAGGTTTTACATTCTACTAAGTATATTTGTTTCATGATGTCTGGTTAGGTTCTAGATTCCAGAACACCCTTTAGGGATGTCTGGTAGGTTTTACATTCTACTAAGTATATTTGTTTCATGATGTCTGGTATGTTCTAGATTCCAGAATTCTCTTTAGGGATGTCTGGTAGGTTTTACATTCTACTAAGTATATTTGTTTCATGATGTCTGGTTAGGTTCTAGATTCCAGAACACCCTTTAGGGATGTCTGGTAGGTTTTACATTCCACTAAGTATATTTGTTTCATGATGTCTGGTTAGGTTTTAGATTCCAGAATTCTCTTTAGGGATGTCTGGTAGGTTTTAAATTCTACTAAGTATATTTGTTTCATGATGTCTGGTTAGGTTCTAGATTCCAGAACACCCTTTAGGGATGTCTGGTAGGTTTTACATTCTACTAAGTATATTTGTTTCATATTGTCTGGTTAGGTTCTAGATTCCAGAACACCCTTTAGGGATGTCTGGTAGGTTTTACATTCCACTAAGTATATTTGTTTCATGATGTCTGGTTAGGTTTTAGGTTCCAGAATTCTCTTTAGGGATGTCTGGTAGGTTTTAGATTCTACTAAGTATATTTGTTTCATGATGTCTGGTTAGGTTCTAGATTCCAGAACACCCTTTAGGGATGTCTGGTCAGTTTCAGATTCTACTATGCAAATTTGTTTCATGATGTCTGGTTATGCGTTGGACTCCAGAATACCCTCAGGGGATGTCTGGTAGATTTTAGCTTCTGAAATGTACCTTTGTGGACTGAGGTCTGGCCAGGCTTTGGGTTGCAGAATGCTGACTTCTTTAAAGATGCCTGGGTTTCGATTCCGGAATTTTACTTTTTTGTTGGTCTCCAGTTGGATTTTGTACTCCAGAGTGTCCATGGTTGTCGGTGTCTGATGGGGGTTCGAGGTTAGCGGTGACACCAGTCAATAGATGACCACCTTAAGACTCATGTTCCGCCTTTTAGTTTATAGCGACACTTCCTCTTCTAAAGGATGCCGAAAACATTCATATGCTGTAAGGTTCTCACCAAAGGCCGATCAATTATTGAAGTCATCCGGCCACTCCTCTGTTCTACCACTTATGCCCTGGCACCACTGTTGGCGAGTATGCAACATGCAGCAAAGCCAAATACAAGATCAATTATCTACTGCCCAGAGAAGCCATGAACCAGACTTCACCAGCACATGGCAAACTACCAAGGAACAGCAAAACCCTGTATACATGGACCGCTCTGACCAGCCATGTGTCCTGCTCAACTATGGAAATTGCTCTCAATGGCGGTGGGCACCACGCTTTCCTCCACACACATCTTCCATGCAACCTGGGCATTTTTCAATAGTATGTACAGTGGCAAACAAAGCATTAGACAGCACAAGATGTATAACAGCGGCAGCGACCGGACAAAGCGAGGCATCGAAAGACTTACAGGCCATAGATCTGGGGCGCGATCTCCAGCCGGTTCAGGTGCATGTACAGCTCAATGTCGTGCTTCTTCAGGAGCTGGTCCTGGATGAAGTTCACTTTGGTCACTATGGCAATGGACGGCCCATGGTCCTGCGGCCGGGCAAACGGCGCTGGCGTGATGAGCCCATCTTTATCCTAGAGGTAAACCATCAAACAATGTCAAAAACACAACTAGAGCAAGCCCAACAAGTCGAAGGTCGCACCTAACTGGAGCAAGCTCAAGTGAAAAAATACATTTGAATACATACAGTAAAGCTTAGGTGTTCCAGTAAAGGAAGAAGTCAGTAATTTATTCTTTTAGTTCCGCCCTTATTAATGAATCTGGAAGGACTGCAGGGTGGACTATGCAGCGTCCCCGGGGGCACTGATTAGACCCAACGCTATTGATCGCTCTAGTGGGCTTGGTCCGAAACAATTACTGGGTGGCATTTTGTATTGAGGACTGTGGGCAAAGTATAATTAACTGAGGAGTAGTCCATTCTAGAATTTGCCATACGCGTATGTAAAAAAAAAGGTGCAGTCCACCTGATCTATATGTTTTTCTAGCCAAAGGATCTCTCAGACCATATCTTTTAATGAATGTTTCACTTTCTTTGAGAAGGTGGCCTAATAGTCAGTGACGCTGTCAGATTTATCTGTGTTTGGGTCACAGAGTCTATAAGGGAAGAAACAAGGAAGGCGTCTTGGTTTGAGTTTGGGACATATAGTAAAGCTACCATATGCCTCTTTGCCTACAGTGTGCCTGTAACTATGGTATATCGAAGTCCCATGTCCGATTTGAGGGAAATGGGCGTGAAGCAGAGTCTAGCACGAAAGAATAAAGCGACCTCATTACACTTAGTTCTGGTCGAGGACTGGAATACTAAGGTCTAGGTGATTCCAGCAGTGGGCAGATAATGGAGACCTTCAGGGCAAGTTAACTAGGGAAACATCCCATCAGGGTTGGAGGAAGACTAGCCCTACTTTCCGAGCTAAATCTATGCTATCTATCGACTTCTATCTACCCAATTCTATTTATCAAACGCCATCTAATTATAATTGATGTCTTTCTGCATAGCTTGAAGTTAAGATACTGGCTGCTGAGTCAAGTTTCAACAGATCCAGGAGGAACATCTAAAGTAAGTTTAGGGGAATTGGGGAGTTAAGTCGTCTGTCTGGTCCGTCAAATTTGTATCTGGTCGAGTGAGTCGGAAACTGTATCCGAATCTCAGACGCGTTAGTGTTCAAACAGAGAACGTTTTTTGGCCTCCGGTCCTTATTGCCGAGCAGCCTGGAAGAGAAATGCTATGGACTTCAGGATTGTCTTCATTGGATCCATGATGATTTGGTTTCATCCACATACCTGTGAAATCTCAGAGAATGAGATACAATGAGGCCTTCCAGGGGGCCCACATGGTACTGAGAAGTAGGGGAGCCAGCAAAAACCACTACACAAACCAACAAAGCGGTGACCTATACTCAGATATAAAATGACTGAGGTGGATTCACTAATGTCCACCTGTGGGAAATGAATGAATCCACTGGAGATGTCTGCCTGATCCATGCAGCCCATGGTCCCTGAAGTTAAAGTCCAGAGATAGATCCAAACAGACCACAGCAAGCCTTTGTCTCGGCTTTCAAAGAGTGGCTCTACAACGCCTGTGCTTAGCCTGGGCATATAACCGGATTTAAAACCCCAACAGAAGAGGTCCCATTCAAGCTATTCTTGTAGCGACTTTTGAATGAAGTTCTACTATTTTGGCCAAGAGAGGTATGGAGGGGATGGGTGTGCTGAGCTGGAATGCTAGGACCCAGGCTGGGCTCCTTCACAGGAGAGACAACAAGTGTATCTAAAGGGTCAGTGCAGGTCACGCACTGCAAGGAGGCGTCCATTACCTGTGAACTAGCATCAAATATTTCTGACCATATGCGGTGGTAGGACACAGTTAGTGAGCCCGCTGCACGCAGTGTCGTAACTTGCATAATGCCATCAAGGTGGGCCGCAAGATAAGTGCACGGTACAAATCCAGATCCAGTGCAGTTGTGGCATGAGAGTACCCATCTGATCTTCTTCATCGCCCCTGTGGCGATACCGTCCTATTACCGCTCCGCCTGCAGGGGCCTTTACGTGATTATAATGCACGGACTCGTCGAAGTCATGTTTATGTGTACCAGTTCTATGTAGCAAGAAAATGTTGCGCACATAGCTGATCGTGGCTGAATGTTGAGGCCACATCGGCGGACTGTTTATGCTATACTGAGATACTTTACTGCAACAATAAAAACAAATTTAAATAAAAAAAAAAAAAAAAAGGTGGGCCGCAAGATCAAATTGTTTAAATTCCCAAATGGGGAAATGTGGATGGTGGACGCTTTGGTCTCACTTACAGGGGATTCCTTTTCTATCTTGAGTTTGAGCTCTATGATGCTTTGGTAGAAGTCACTGATGCAGTTGAATGAATCTAGAGTTAGTTTGACTGAAGGGGGCTGATGGGAGGAGAAGTGAGTCCCAGGCCCAGCTTTCCCCTGCTGCTGCCCTGCTCTGCTTCCTCCCCGTTGCTCGGATAGCTTTCCCCTACTTTTGCCTCATTTTTACTGCTTCTCCTTCACCCCCCCCCTGCTTTTCTGGGTGCTTTCTTCTGCTTTTGCCTCGTTTTTCACTGCTGCTCCTTGTTTATTTCTCCTTTCAGAGGGACCCAAGACATGGTTGTTCGAATGAACAGAGCACTGCAAAGCAGCGCGCAACTCCAGCGCCTTGAGACTCTCAGGGGTGATTTGCCGCATTTTATAAATCCTGATTGACTGAGCCCTCTGTATAGCGAGTATCTTACATAATCGTTATGTAGAGTTCTGGGCTTCTGTAATACACACTTTGAAGAAGGCAGACTTGGCACAGGAAATATATATAGATATGTTTTATACTGCAATGATGAGCTCTACAGTTTTGTTCTTACTCTGCCATTTGTGCTCCTAATGGCTAGTGGAGTTGAGGAGATCCAGTAGCCGGAATCGACCTCAGAGCTTGTAACCATTACTGGTGTAAGGAAATCCTCTTATTGGCTTGCTCTCGGACTGGCAAACTACTCATGTTTGCAATACATACTTTTCAGACTTCATATAATCTGAGGAGGAGTTTCCTTCAACGCCTGAAGTGCATGCTGGGCCAAAGCTAAGTTTCATCCACTGAATGCAATTTCTGCACAAAGCTATTTCCTGGTTTTTCCTCTGCTTCCTACAACAAGTTTAAGTTCTTAAGTGTTTGTTCTAAAGCCTCACCTTTACTTCAGTAGAACTAGCCCTTGTAAACCTCCAGTTTACACCACAGCCCCCTCTTTTTCTGTATTTACGTCCATGCAGTTTTACCTGCATCTGTCTGGCCTCCCACTCCATGAAATAGTTCATACTCTGCAGTAAATCTATCAAATGACTCAAGTACCTTGTTAATTACATTATATCCACTAAATCATTAAAGTATCCCTCATATCTTCCTTCTTTTTCCCCTGCTCCCTTCGAGGTATTCACGTCTCCTTCCTTCATATCTCCCCTCTCACTCCTTCCCTGCATCCGTAGCCATAAAGCATGTGCCTGCCCCACCCCTCCTCGAGCTCCTCTACCCTCAGAGTGTTCAATCACCCACTTATCTCTCCTCACCCTTCTCGTGTGATCTCTGGTGCCCACCTTGGCTGCTCTCTTCTGGGCTGTTTCCATTCCATTTATGCTGCATTGAGTGTGAACAATCCATATCACGGTTTATCAACCTTCAAAGGATTCAAAGGTTTCCTGGTAGGTTGCATCCCCATGTTTACAGGAAATGTCAACTCACTGAGCCATCTTACTAGCATTGTATCTTGTGACCTGCAGCTACTCAAGGATATCTTCAACAAACTAAGATATCTTCCAATACAAACCTCTGGCCGAGTGGTTACAGTCATGCTCTGCAGTAGGCACATTAACTCTCTGAGCTATTTAAAGGTGAATCACACCTGTGACCACAGACTGGAAACAGATCTCTGCAGCAAGTGCGTTTCCCAGCAGTCCTGTCTTACCATGAGTATACTCTGACCCCTGCTAGATGCACAGATGTCTACAGCAGGTACCTTAACCCCGCTTAAGTTATCTTCAAATGCTATCTGTCCCCCCCAATTTAAAAAGAAATCTAGCTTTACTACTGCACTTCTTCATGTCTGTTTTTTTTTGGGTCACAGAGTCAATACTGCACATGTATTGTTACACTGTTGGCTGTCTTTCATCCAACTTTGCTGGCTCTTCGTGACCGCACCACATTTCTGTCCCCTCCTACCTGCGCCCAATTTGAAGATTGCCCAGGCATCTTTTTTAGTTCTGAGATTTAATGTCACCGCTGTTAAACTGACCTATTACTAACAATATATAGAGTGGGCTTTGGGTCCGCCCCTTTTGGCCATTGGCTTTCTTTGAGAAGCTTCTTTCAGCAACTTATACAGTGTCAATCACATCCTGGACAGGCCCAGTGCAATAGACATCTCCTACCTGTGCAAATGGCTGTTTGGATGCATCATTCCACCTCCATTTGAGTGCTTGCATTGAATTGCATATGTGTGACTACTTTACAACTAGTCCCACTCTCTCTATTCCTGCTGGCTGTCTCATGTGTCCCCCAATCGAATGTGCTAGACCTGGCTATGTTGGCGCATTAAACCAGACCTGTTGGCTTTGCCAAAGCTTGTTTCCATTTTCCACAGTGATCTGTATCCCTTGAAGGACAGACCTAGACTGTTGTGCCGCAGGGACATAGTCAATGCAAGTTCTGATCTGTTCATTTTTCTCATATTTCTGTACCCCGAGCTCCCCACTACGAGCGAGGTACCACTGCCAGGCCACACCCACCTTGTGGAGATCGTGCTCCAGCGACGAAAACCAGGGCTCGGCCGTCTGCATCAGTTTGGAAAACACAGCACTGCAAAAGGAAAAGATAAATTAAGGAAAGACCAAGGAACGTGAACGTAAGCATGACAATCGAAAGATACACCTATGCTGTTATACACAAGTACAAGGGGTTTCGGGCCTACCCAGGACTATCGGTCTGTTGTAGAAGGCACCAGAATGAATAGAGAAATAGGGCAGAAAGGATATCTGGCAGAAAGACCATGATGACCTGGCAACGGAGGAGCCATTGTGGCTACACTCTGAGTTTAGGAGGGGCTAAACCTATACATTCATGGTTTGTAAGTGCGCATGTATGGTATAGAGACTAATCCCACAGAAGGTGGCCCAGCCATGGTGGCCGAACACTACACATTAAGAGTAGGGGGGACAAAAACCATACACACAACCTCACAGGAGCGGTTCACCTCTTTTACTGTTTGACTTCTGTACCTATGGTTTGTAAGTATGCACATAGGTTATAGAGAGAGTCCCATGGTGGCCTAACACATTACACTAAGAGTAGGGGGGACTAATAACACACATGCAGATGGTTTATAAGCATGCATGTAGATTATGGCAACGCGTTCCACACTCGGTGATTACAAGACTTGGGTCACCGAAAAAACAGGTTGGAGGTGCCGGTGTCTGGTTGTCCAAAGTGATGGGTTGGTATTTGTAGCCTTGAATCCTTTCCGCGGGACCAGTGGGGCTACCATACCTGATCGGGGCCTGGTGTCCCAGTGAAATGGAGAATTGGGTTCACCCTTGATTCCCTTCAGCTGGACCAGTGGGGCTTCAGTACCAGATCAGTGGCCTTGTGACATGGAGACTTCGGGTTACCCTGATTCCAGATGTCATTACAGTGGACACAAGAAGAGGACACTTACTAGGCGTCGTGCTCCAGATACTCCGGGTCCAGCAGGGCCTTCATCTCTTCACTGTAAAGGGAGAAGTTTGGTTTTAATCACAAGGCAAACAACTTTTCCCAAAAAGTATCACTGTAGAAATAAAAGTTGGTCACCCCCGAGCACGGGGTGTCCAAGAACTTCTTGTCAACTTTCGCACAAAGACGCTTGGCGTGATGGAGCGGCCCCGTTGTTTGTGTAATTAACAGAGTGGCTTCCGTGCCCTCTCCCTTGTGCAAAGATCAAAAACAAATTAGCTACCTTGTCTGCAGTTCAATGAAGTAACCGCCTAATTATGCAAAGTAACAAATTAGCGCACGTCACCGGATCCTCGCGCACGCACTGCGGCGGAGGGATGAATTACGGACCCATCTATCATTGTTTGTCCAAAAACAGGAAAGATGGTGCGGGTTCAAAGGTACAAACGCACAACATTCATTTATTTTGTTTTAATAGCTTATATTTCTATTGCTTCGGCAAGAGTAATTAATCAGTGATGACGTCTCCTGTCTCTGATTCTGGGCGGTGGGCGCTCGGCTCGAGCGTGTGTGTGTGTGTGTGTGTGTGTGTGTGTGTGCGTGTGTGTGTGTGTGTGTGTGTGTGAGGGGGGGCGGAGCGCCAAGGTAGGTTGAGAGAGCTGGACATACTAACTCGCTTCTCACTAGAGCAGAGGTCTTCAAACTTTTGTAGGTTGAGCCCCCCCAGCTGAATTTTTTTAAACGTTGAGGCCCTCCCCACCACCTGACAGAAATTTCTGGACTCGACCGCCACGCGCACATTCTGGGCATATTCAGTGAATACCATTCAATACAATAAGTGTTTAGTAAACTGCAGGTTTGTGAGTGGGTGTGGTGAAATGACTTGTGTACAGGGGTAAGTAAGGCGACCATATGAATTTGGGTGCGCATGTTAGTGCAGAGTGGAACGAGTGAATGTATTGCTAGTGGTGGGCTTATTGGAGTGAGATTGAACAGTGAGGGGGACAGGTGATTGAAGTGTCACAAGTGCAGGTTGAGTAGTGTGCTAGTGTGACTGCAGGGTTAGGTACAGGGTGAACAGCGCAAGTGCTTTGTGAGTGCAGAGTGATCACTGAGTGGAGGGTAAGTGGGTGAAAGGTGTGAGAATATGGTGATCAGTGTGAGTGCAGGGTGAGCGGGTGAATGGTGTGAGTGCATGGTGATCAGTGTGAGCGCATGGTGAGCGGGTGAATGATGTGAGTGCATGGTGATCAGTGTGAGTGCAGGGTGAGCGGGTGAATGGTGTGAGTGCATGGTGATCAGTGTGAGCGCATTGTGATCGCTGTGAGTGCCAATTGCTGGATTACAGAGCACATTACAATTAAGGATATTAACTCGTAACTCTCCATTCTTCGGTTTTGACAAGCTGGTAGATATTTCCATGATCTGATATTCAAAGAGGTGTTCACCTCTAAGGCTAAGAAAGAGGAACAAAGCTGGAATGGCTGGAAGCACTTGGTAATGTCTCACTGACAGAAGCTGGTTAGATAGTTGGGAATCTCCGAGAGGTCACTGATGGCCTTCAATGTGGAATGGATGAACTCAAGGTCAAGCCCCAACGGCTGATTATCAATATTTTGATTCAAAACTTCAGACTGCATCTCAGACAGGAGGGTAAACATTTCTATTGGATTCTGGTACAGATTTATAATTGAACTGTGTTTAGTGGTGAAAAGGAAGTTATAAAACTGAATGAGTCTGAAATTCAAAGTCAGCTAGTGTTTAAGCATGCAGCAGCGTGTTACACTCCATTGGCAGAATACACATAGAATAAAACATGATAATTCAGGCTGACATGAGCTCATTTGCTTCATTATTACATTGTTCCTCTTCACAAGATCTGTATTTCAGGGGCTTTTAAAGCTTTAGGAATGTTTCTACAGACTATCACTAAGCTCGGGTGTGATTGCATCAGAGGTTTCAATAATGGTCCCAAAGCTTCTCGGCAGGTGAGCACTGTAAATCATAACTGTAGACTTGGGTCGCTGGCAGGTGAAATAATTCACAGTAATCCTGAGAAGCACATCCTGCCATGCTGTACTGTATTGCAGCTTCACCGGGTATGGAGCCTGATCCAGAGAAGCTGACGCAGGTGGTATGCTCCCCGGTGCACTGAACTTCTCCAGGTGATGTGCAGGCGTCCAAGGACTGGTCAGTGAAGCAATCTTTACATTTTTATCCATTGGGGTCTCGTCTACAGCAGGCACTTCCATATCTTCTGTGTTGCAGAAGTCGGAGTCACAGCATATTCTACTGACCCAGTACGACATCAACGAGTTTCGAAGGTAGAACTCTCTTCCACAGACGGCTTTCTCAAGAGCATCCAGACAGTCCTTGAATGCAGAGTTAGAACAACATTACTCTCAACTGTGATATTCTCTAGCCCTTGGATGCAGTGAGTGACATCAGGAGAGCATTGTTTGAAGATACCTGAGCATTAAGCTGGTGCTGGTAGCAAAACACAGCTCGCACAGTAGGCAATCGGGCGCCGAGCAGCAGCACCCAGACTGGTTCAACTCTTCCAGGAGGGGGTTAATTCACAGAGCTGACAGCTTCAGCTGCAGTGGGAGGCAATGAGTCTCCTCTGCTAAAACCTAAAGCGTGTCTGTTTGTTTGCTTTCGGTTTTAGCAGAGGAGACTCCTTGCCTCCCACTGCTGTGAAAGCAGTCAGCTCTGTGAATTAACTCCCTCCTGGGAGAGTTAACAATACAAAAGAACGGGCACCTCGTGCCCCATCGATCTCCCCTCACCCAAGAAGACTTGCACGGAGAGAGGGAACAAAGGTCAGATTCGAGGAGTGCGCGCCCCCCCTGGAATGGTATTGCGCCCCCCCCCCAGGGGGGCACGCCCCACAGATTGAAGAACACTGCACTAGAGGACTAAGTGAAAACATTCCAAGGAGTAGACACGGATCCCATTAACATAATTAATCTGAGTTTGTGTATCATTGCAGGGGGGACCTCGGTACTTCCTACAAGTCCAGAATATCCCAGCATGGGTAACCAGAGGGTGTAGAGGTCAGCCTGGGAGGTAAGAAGCCTTATTAGAAAATTGGAATGTTGGGAGCTCCATTGTAGACAATGGAGTGCTCCGTGCTTCTATGGGCTGCCGGTAAGGGCCCACAGAGCAACATTCCAATGTTTTACAAAGTCCTCTCGGAGCTCGAGGCAATTTAAATCCCCATATCCCCTTGAGCTTCGAGAGGTCTTTGCTTAATTTGTTAGAGCACTGTGCCCTCTACTGGCAGAATGTTCTATTAGCCTTATAGCCCTTCGTAGTAGGGCTATACCGGCTATTAAAGTCCCGCTCCCACGTTAAACTCCCTCACTTCGGCTTGGTCCTTTAACGCGGGAGCGGGCCTTTAATAGCCGGTATAGCCCGCTACAGTGGGCTATAAGGCTATAATGCTGGACAACTCACCAGCCCAGGTGCTGTTGGTTTTAGGAGAGAGAAGTATGGCCAAATGGACCTTACTAGTGTTTTAAAGTATGAGCGAAAGTTACAAAGAGGTGCCAGTGACAGCACCATAACTCTAAACTTTACTAGTCTGGCCTGGGGGAAAACTTAAGTGTCTGCGGATTCTGCTGGCCAGAATCTATGGGTCTATGAGCACTCACTGTGAACTCATACATAAGCATTTGGTGCTCCAGAGAAGCCTTTTTCATTTGTAGTGCCCCAAAGCATACCAGTTGTAGTCTTTCTTCAGTATTCATGCAGTGAGGCGTGTTCTCACTTCCGCCTATGAAAGGCCTCGACTCTGCAGACATGAGTGTGTATAACACAAAAGGCGCAATGGGGTTCAGGATTTCAAAAGTAGTCCCAGGGGACTGCCCAATGTTCTGCTTCCACGCTTCTCCTTGAATGACTGAAGGAATCTAACATCTACACTGCACCTCTCCATGTAGTAAAACACCTTTAGCTTGGTTTGCCCAAGTGTTTGGATTCTAGACTACAGACTTGTGCATTCACTAACTGGTGTCCCTAGGGCTCAAATCCCAAAAAAAGAAGTGGGAGGACTCACCAAGTTAGGCCGAATGGGTCTGACATCACAGGAAGTGACATCACAACCCATGGCATCTCAGGAAGACACATCAGATTTTAAGACCTCACATATGTTTAGCAGGTCTATCATGAGTACATTTAAAAAAACTTTTTATTGAAAAACATAAGCTTCGTACATCGTATGTTGAAGAGAAGGTTGACAGTCACTGAACATATACATAGCTTTAATTCATCGTACGGCAGATTCAGTGTTTCTCAGCATTTCTCAAATGGCGCTTTTACAGTAAGCACACATTTCCCCCTCAGAGCCCCACTCCCACTCAGCATCAATCAGCCCTAACCCCCTGTACTTGCTCCATGCCCCCACACTTTATCCTACTTTTTAGGACAGCCTCTTGCTTTATATGCCACTTGTTCTGCCCTCTGGCACCAATCCCGGTCCGCTTCCCACTCCGCTAACCCCGGAGGGGCCAAAGCACCCCATGATCTCGCTATATTGCACTTGGCCACCCCCGCTGCCAACTTTAGCCAGATCTCCGTGTACTTTGGCCAACTCTCTTCTCCCTTAATCTCCAGGAGCAAACACTTAGCATCAAGTGGGACCTTCAGTGGCGCAGCCTGCGCCATTTTCGCCAACACTCTGGCCCAACATCTCTATAGAAGTGGGCACACCCAGAGGAAGTGGAAACACGTACCCTCGCTCCCACAACCCCTCCTGCATAGTGGAGACCATGCCTGCCAATTTTGTGAAGTAGTGTGTGAGTAGTAGGACCTATGCAGGATTTTAAATTGGGACAATAAGAATCGCACTCAGATGGCTATCTCTCGCGGGCTCTGGAGGGCCTCTATAGAATCCTCCTCCTCAAGCTCCCCAGGTCTCCAACCCATGGTAACCTCAGGGGACCCGGCGGATCGGGGGAACTGTTGACTAGTTTCCGATATGTCAATGCCTCGGTGAGTATTTGGCCCTCCCTAGAGGAAGGCTCGGATACCTGCTCGCACTCCTGCAGGTGACCACGAAGGGCCTGATCCAGCCTATTTTCAGTACATTACAATATTGAACAAATTAGATTTTGAAATTGGGGTTGTGCCAAAATATTGACAACCCCCGATGCAAAATCTGGGCCTCAGCTTGTACATTTAATTTTTTAAAGCATGCCACAAAGAAATTGACAACAAGGAGAAACATGGCAGTACATGTGTCCTGCTTAATTGGTTGCAATGTCTGTATTTTAAAATATCTTATGGGGTTAAGGCACTTGCTGCAGAGATTTTTGTGTGGCAGGTAAACCTCAGGGGGTAATAATAATAATAATTATGGTAAAATAACTCTGGAGGGTAACGTATTTGCTGCACAGATCTGTGTTTGCCTGGTCCTAGTTTTGAATAGTAGCATAGAAGGATAATATTTCTCCTGCAGAGCACCTCATCATGTAACATGCAGATGACAGATTTTTATTTTTTGTAAATGGACAAGTGGTTACTGCTTTTAAGAAAGTGATTCTTTTGTTACTTGCAGTTCATACATTGCAATCCTTCTAATTTTCAACAGTGAGCTATGAAGGACGCGTGGCTCCTACACCTTGTAACCCTCACTGTCTTAATGTAATGTATCTTTTATATTGATGCACACACATGATTTATTGTCAATGTATAATCTGTACGTGTGATATAAAGTGCTCTGACACCCAGCATTGGGATGAGTAGCACTAAAGCGCTCTAAAGGAAATAAGAAAATAGAGGTATTTAAATTATTTGTGTAAATACCGGGGCAACCAACACATCTGACATTCTCACAGTGTTTGCATATCTCTTATAAACAGGGACCGAACAAAGTCAAAAGCATTTCTCTGTTAAGTACCTGGGAAGTGATAAGCTGTGAGCCTTTGTTTCCCCTCCATTACATCTAAGCGTGAGGCTCCCACTATCTCCCAGCCAGGATACTCCAACAAAAGGAGGCCTGATGGCCCCTTAACTTTGGTCTTTGTTATGGGCGAAGCTGTAATCCGATAAGCCCTCTCCCCACCTGCAGGTTGCTGCTCGGAACAAAAAAAGACGAAATGCAGGCTCTGTGGAAAGTGTCCAGTGTCAGAAAATTACCACTGGAATAAGTTCAGCATATTTCTGTAGGGAACAGCCTCTTGGCATGGTATACGGTGTCTATCCCCTGAAAATAGAGGATAGACTAGGTCTAGCCAGGTCTATCGCCGACTCAAGTCCTGGGCTTCCCATGCTCACTCTTCCTCATCGCTGCCCTAAACTCGCTCTCCATTTACCCCAAGGAAGATCTCCAGTTCCCAGTCTGGCTGGATTGCATTTTCTGGGCACCACAGGTGTCATCCACACCATTCTCCTTCTCGTAGCTTGTGTGCAGCAAGGGACAGTGGGCCAGAGTTTGGAGAAAGAAACAAGGATGAGTGCCTACAGGCAAGTTTGTGTCGGATCCCCAGGCATGGTGCTGGATGCGAGGGCAGTGAGCCTCACTATGAAAGAGAATGGTCCCACAGAGAGATGGACTCTCTGGGGCCAAATGAAACGATAAGACATCTGGAGAAAAAGTGACTTACCGTCGGTGACAATATTTCTGGTGGATTCCTGATCTTCCCACGGATTCATCATCTTAAGAACTGTCCTTCCAGGCATTAGACTGGTCCAGAAAAGTTTGTCCCCAAAAATATCAGCTCAGTGTTATCAGGTGGCACTATGAGGCTTCACCTGCAGCTCTGTCTCCAGACACTGAGGCATGCAGAGAGGACGAGGGAAGCAGAGACAGCAACATGTACATACATGTTGGCATATCCTGGGATCGCCTTAATCGTTACACCAACTCCTCCATGCAGGAGGATGGGTGGCGACGGATATGCAGGAATATTATGCACCCACCACAAATATTACTGAAGGTAAATAACTTTTTCTTCTGATGGATACATCTTCACACAGACTTCTCATCTTATGAATGAGTCCCAAAGCTGTGCCTCCTTGGTATGTGCGATTGAGCAGCACCGGTTAACCAAAGATGTCGTGCAACACACATCACACACAGGACCTGTTACTGAGTGACAGACAAGATGCAAAACCACTTGGCAAACAATTGCAAAGATAACTGTGTAGTCAAAACAGAAGGTGTCACTCCTGGTATGGCCCTGGAAACAGCCATAGAGGCAGCCATAGCACTTGAGGAGTGGGTACAGAGGCCAGTGGAGAACTGTTCTTAGTCAGGTCATAGCAGGTCTTGATAGAGGATGACCCACCGTGAAATGGTACAAGAGGTCACCTCCTTGCCATTTGCAGCTCTGACAGAGCCCATAAAGAGCAGATCATCTAATCTGCCTCCTCTCATGCAGTCGTTGTAGTCGGACACCACACGTCTGGGGTCTAGCCTACGCAACCATTACTTGTCCTTGGTTGAATGAGTAGTAGGGGGGAGATCAAAAGGTAATAGAATGGCCCATATGAAACAGAGAAACCACTTGGGTTAGAAAACAGTGGTGGCGGGATTATGCCCCTTACTTTTTCAAACAGTTATGAGTGTCTGTCAGGCAGCCAAGAGTTTTATATGCACTTATGCACTAGGCAACCTTAGCCTAGGTTTGCCAGGCTGAAGATCTCACAAGCCTGAGAGTAGTGGCCTCATCAGTCCTTCAAATCCTCCTGATGAGGGGTTGGGGGGGATCAATGACAGATCCAGCCCTGAGTGCTTCAGGTTTAGGCCCTGCGGTCCAATGACACTCACACAACCCTTTCCTATCATCAACGAATTGGGTGGGATTAGTAAGTCTCACTGAACCCACCCCACTCTGTGACGAGTTAGGGAAGGTCCTACTCTTATTGACTGACCTATAATAAGGTTCACTGATGAGAGGAGGCGGCAGGGTCTTTCTTTTTCATTTCAGCTTATTCCTGAGCCAAGTACTTCTCCCTCCAGCTGGTCCTGCCTTTCACCACTGCAGCCTTGTGAGTGTCTCATTTGAATGTTTTGGTGTGTATATTTGTGAGTGTGCAGTGTGTGCTATAATATGCTTTTGAATCAGTGGGTCTGTGTATGGGTGGGTGGGAGTATGTGCGCATGTGTGGGCTTGTGGATGGCTGGGAGTGAGTGTGTGCCCACCACATTATGCCTCAAAGACACCTTCGTCAACTTTTTCAACGTCAAAATCTCCAAGATCGAACTCTCACTAGTCACCACTCACATCCCCTCCACCGAGAGCCCAACGCATGGAATTATTGACATCGCATACATGAACCCTCCTCAACACTGGACTTCCTTCAATCCCATTCAGGAAGTAGAGATAGTTAAACTAATCTCCAGCGCTAAGCCCTCATCCCATGCACTGTGCGCGGTGGGATATGGGCACACAGCCTCACCCACGGCCAGGCTGTGCACCAGCTTAGTCCCACTCAAGCTAGCCACGCATGGACTTTGGTTATGTGAAAGGGACTTTGGCTGTGCGCAGTGGGCACACAGCCTCATCCAAGACCAGGCTGTGCACCAGCTTAGTCCCACTCAAGCTAGCTGCGCACGGACTTTGGTTATGTGCAAGGGACTTTGGCTGTGCGCCGTGGCTACGCAGCCTCACCCACGGCCAGGCTGTGCGCCAGCTTAGTCCCACTCAAGCTAGCCGCGCATGGACTTTGGTTATGTGCAAGGGACTTTGGCTGTGCGCAGTGGGCACACAGCCTCACCAAGGCCAGGCTGTGCACCAGCTTAGTCCCACTCAAGCTAGCCGCGCATGGACTTTGGTTATGTGAAAGGGACTTTGGCTGTGCGCAGTGGGCACACAGCCTCATCCAAGGCCAGGCTGTGCACCAGCCTAGTCCCACTCAAGCTAGCCGCGCATGGACTTTGGTTATGTGCAAGGTACTTTGGCTGTGGGCAGTGGCTACGCAGCCTCACCCACGGCCAGGCTGTGTGCCAGCTTAGTCCCACTCAAGCTAGCCGCGCATGGACTTTGGTTATGTGCAAGGGACTTTGGCTGTGCGCAGTGGCCACACAGCCTCACCAAGGCCAGGCTGTGCACCAGCTTAGTCCCACTCAAGCTAGCCGCGCATGGGCATTGGTTATGTGCAAGGCATCTTTAAGCGAAGGGCTGGCAAATGGAACTTAAAGTAGAAACTAAGTTAAACAAAAGACAGCTGAAATGGTGAACTCAGACAATTATTGAGTGCTTTACACATTAGACAAGTAACACACTTTGCACTGGCAGTGATAAAAGGAGCACATTGGCATTATTAATCAAGTCTCACCTTGGGTTAGCAGATTCGCAGGCATGTTGGAAGGCCTGGTGGTCACAGTGCAGTATGAAGAGGAGGGGTGCCAGCAGCTCGTGCATGCCCTGGAAGAGACCAAGAGCAGAGGATCAGAACAAAACCAGGTTATAAGAGTGAAGAAGGACAAGCAGGGCCTGTTCTCACAGGTTCACTGGAGCTTCTGATTCAGCATTGATCGAGCCTGGACTGTGAGGTCAGAGAGGCAGAGCGTGGAATTAGTACTCAAAGAAGGAATACACACTCAAAGACCCAGAGCTATGTCACTGTGGGCTCAGGCGAGCTTCTTATTATATATAATGGACGGTATGGTCTGAGAGACGAGGCAGTGAAGGAGTATGCAATCGAAGACCTCGGGCTACATCAGTGTGGGCTCAGTCGAGCTTCCTTTTCTGTATCAAGGATTGTATGGTCTGAGAGATGAGGAGTATGCACTCGAAGACCCAGGTATATGTCAGTGTGGGCTCAGGCGAGCTTTGTACGGTCTGAGAAACAAGGCACGTCACGGAGAGTCAGTAAAGGAGTGTGCACTCAAAGAAGCAGGGTTACGTCAGTATGCGCTCAAGTGAATGTAGTAAGGCTTATCGGCCCTTTGTCGACATTTTTTAAGTTAAAATGAGCTTCGCTGCCATGAGTCTGCTTTTGCACACGACACTGCATGCGTATATTTCGCAAGACTCTGTTTGTGCTCCTTTCACATGAGAACTGTCTACCTTCAAAGTTCTTTGCTGTGCTCTGAAGTTTAGTCTGCACATTATGTTGAAGGTTAAACAACAATGCCCCTTGTTACTCTGTTCTGATCAGTCCCTCGCAATTAGACATAACATGCTACACACAGCTGCACTTCTGGAAATCGTGTACTTTAATATTGCACCCGCAACCTGTTTTTGACACACTTGGAGACACCTTTCCGGCAAGAAGAGCTGTGCTTGTCTTGCGATGTGAACATTACATCTAGGCCTTGAGATATGGGGTCTGCTGCTGACAAAGCCCAGAGGTCTTCCTTGTTATAATAACCTTTCATCACGGGGAGGGTGGTCAGGTCATGTAGTCCTTTTCCACTGTTTTATAACATGTTATCCCAGTTTGTATTTTATGGTATTGTAACAATGCTCACTATATTGTGTTTATGCATTTTACTGCTAGTATTGGCTTGTGTACTGCACCATAGAGCGCGTTAGTTGAAATAAACATTTTAAAGCATACTGAGTCTCTTATTACTGAGTCTCTTTGTGGAGAAGTGTGGCTCAGTGGTTAGAGGCGGCAGACCCGGAAGCTGAGATCGGCCCGGGACCAGGGTTCAATTCCCAACGCGGCAGGGTCTTGGGTCAATGTCCGCGGACTCGATAATTCTCGCCTCGGCGCCTACTCTAACCTTGGGCTCCACTCTGCAACCTGGGCAATAGCTTGCTTAATCTTCACAACGGCCCCTTCAACGCCGGGGATGCCTGGTCTCACCTTGGAGATGCCCAGTAGGGACCATCTCACAGGGAAAGCCAGGGCGGGTTCCCCAGCGGTATACAGCGCCAGGACACTCCGAGATGGAGTAACAGTGCGCTTTACAAGTATACTTCATCATTACTCGCATTGTGGATCAGGTATGAGTGTGTAAGAGAAAGTGTCTGGCTCCCGCGATTCCCAAGATACAGTGCGTGTTCTGGGTCGTCTCATCATTGGTAGCGCCGCTGTAGAAGGAGAATGAATGAGACACTGTAGCTAGTCAGTTTGGATACAGATGTAGTAGGTCGTACACCCCTATTCACTGAAGTCCCGTTTTCCTGTGCATAGTTCTGTATATGTGCGGAATCCCTACAACATGGCACAACCAACGTTGGGTCTGGTTCTTATCTGCGAGACGCTTGAGTAGTGCTTGTGCTTGTCCACAATACTCTCACTTCTGCCTCCGGAGGCGGCTGTGATCGCACAACCTCTTATATTGATGTTTTTATAGGTTCTTTCGTGCTTCATGTTATATAAAAAAGGTTATGATGTTATATAAAAAAACGTTACTTTATTTGCCCTTGTTGTGCTGCCTGTTAGTAAGTTGTTCTTCCAACTTTCGTAATGGGACCTAACATTACCGCATACAATCTTGCCCCGCACAGGGATTTCTTGAGAAAATATTGTGCCCTGATGAAGGGTGTCTTTGATTTTTGTAGTAGGAGCGGATCCTGCGTATCCGTTTGAAGTCTTTTACTCTTGGGTTACCTTATCGGCAGTGAACGCAGATGACAATTTGTTTCATGATTACACCACAACGGCAGTTCTGGTAGCGTATCATCCCTATCGGGCCCTTGAGGTTTCGCTTGCAGCTTGGCAACACCATATTTCGTTTAATGGCGCCCTTCCTCACTGGTAAAAGCCGGTCCGTTTAGGTCCTTTGTCAATCGAAGGGGCCATATAGCCGGTGTTAGCTCGGTATGCACCCCATCTGCGTGGGTTGACACATTATTGGAATCCTCTAAAGCCCTGGACAAGGATGAACCCCACAGGAATGTGGATGATGCACACACAGTAATAGCAGATAACTAGACATGCCCCGGCACACACACACACACAGCGGGGAAGCCTGGCAGGGATATGTGTAGTGCAGATGGGGATAGGATACAGATAGAACACCTGACCACCTTACAGCAATCCAATATTTGAAATGGATGCGTACATAAAGTGCATAAGTAACGCCAAAGATAGGAGGAAATCCGCCCACGACCCACCACACAACAGATTAAGAGAAAGGCTGCCCTGTTAGTTAACTCTTAGGGAGGAGGGGGGATGTTCAGATGCCAAGGGTTTTAGTAATAAGAATTATAACAGCAGTCATTGGTCCTTGGGCATGTACAAAGATCTACTGGTCAATTGCAGAACTGGTACCTGGAAAATGCTCACATACGTATGTTACCTTTAGCACAGTGAACAGAATAACATGTTCCAAACTGTACTTAGAAGCTAAACATTTATGCACGACGCCTTAAGGATATATTTTATTCTGTTTCTTATTATAATAAAAATAATAAAAATCAATAAAATAGGTTATAAAAAATAAAAAATAATGTCCAAAGGGGCTGCGGTTCCACTGATTGCTCAACCATTGCTGCTCCCCCGTGCACCCCCCTTTACAGAGGGCACAGGCTGTTGGCCATTCTCATGCCAGGCTCTCACTTTCTAAAGCTGTGTCTTTGTGTTCGGATTCATAAAACCCCACCTTTAGTGCAGTCTGTGATGACGTGCTTTGTGTGGTATGCGAGCTGCGTCTTGTGAAAATCTCTGTATTAGTTGCTCAACGATACAGCGTGCTAGTGCCACGGTCCAGCGCTCTATACATGAACGCTAAAGGAAAATTAAAACTCGAAAACAATCTGTGGCTGTCTTAACTTTACATTTAACCGATATTTCATTGTACTGGTGTTCCCCATTATTGGCATCTTTGAATAAAACCGGGTTATTTCCAAGGTACCACGCCAAGCCCCTTTTTATAACTGTATTTAATTGTATTTCTACCAACACAAATATTTAATCATACCAACACATACAATCGTTTTCAGGCCGTTTAAAAACAAGCATTGGCCCAGATAGTGTGTCTGGGTTTCATGTGGTAATCCAAGTGACAATCACCTACTGGGATCAGAGACACGGGGAGCCAGAGGTGGCAGCAGAAACGACCCTAGTTGTAGAAGAATATCTGATGCAATTTAATGCAAGCATTGGAGTGGAGGGGGGAGGACACACACAAAGCAGTGGGTGAGAGATCGACACCTCACGGGGCTGGGGAAAGGCCTGATTGATAAAGTCTCAAGCACATGGCAGAAAGGCGTCCGTGCAAGAAATCCAATGGTTGAAACGGGGTCCCAAAGCTAGGCCTGGGTGGTAAATTCCGTTCCGCTCACGGAATTTACGGAATTTGGGCAATTTCGCTTTCAACGCGAAATTGCCCAAAATTCTGCGTTCCGCGACTTTGCGAAATGTTTTGCTTGTTCACGTTCTCAAATGCGTGTTCGCGAGATATTTCCCCCTGAGCACTTTAACACCTTTAGGCTATTTTTGAGGCCATTTGAAAACGCGGACTGAACCATACATACCTCTGGGTGTGCTGTGAATAGAAAGGCCAGCCATCCGCCTTTTCAAGGCATGTTAAAGTTAACAGGTTGAGATTCCCAGTAGAGTAAAAAAGAAGTGCGGATTCAACATTTAATAGGTTGCCAACTATATGAATACAAGTCCAGCTAGCACTTTCCAAAAATGATGTGTTCCTCTTCATGTATCTGCTTGTGCTTAGCTTTATCTATCAGTCGTTTGGAATTCGGCTAAACCACATTATTAAACATTGTATTTCTTTTGAAAAGCCTCTAAACCCTTCTGTTCAGCCTACGCCCTTATAAATGTTTTTCTTTTCTTTTTTGCTGCTCTACAAGTCTACTCATTCCCTCTCAGCTGGTGACTGCAGCACTTTCTCACCTCACCTTTTCTTTTATATAGTGAGGCGGTGGGAACTTAGACTCTCACTGTGCTGACTGATAAATGATTTGCTAGATACTTCCTATCTTTCAAGGATACTGAACAATCGAATCAGTTTTTGCCTGAAAAGTCTCTGGTGTTTGCTGGTAAAGTTGGTGATGCTGTTTCAGAAGTACAGGCTCTGTGCTGTAAGTTTCTACTCTTTGGTATTTCCCCATACGGAATGCCTGAGAATAGGTTAAAAGTGGGTTTATTTGGATGGATTTGTAAAACGGAATAATGGGACCCTTAGTAGGTTTCTTTAATGAATTTGTGTATGTAAGCTGGGATCTGCACAGAAACCTACCTCATGATGCCACCTATGCATATAGATGCTGTGCGCATCCCACTGTGGCCGCCATCTTGCCTTCTTCCCCTCTACACCGCCACCCCTCTGCATGAAAAGCAATCAAGATGGCCGCTGCGGATCACCATGACTATTACGGACTTAAAAAGTTGTTATTTTCAGACTTTATGCAAATTGTTGCAGACTTCAAATTATTGAAATGTGAGGCAAGACACTCGCCAACGGTTTGCATGTGTGTAAAACATCCCTACTCACGTCGACGCAGGAGGTGCATCAACCTTCCCAGATACCTCTTCTCAACCTGATGCGATTAGGCACAGTACAGAGGTATCTCTCCACATCCCCTCAGGAGACTGGGTGGGGCTGCATGCCGGGTGAGGGACGTTGGAACAACCATCTCCAAAGTGCTGCACAACTGCGTAAGTAGCACATTCCGTGCAGGGTTTTTAGGTCGATCCTGGCCAGCGCATGCGCGGCTCTGCGAGGCATGCTGTATTAAGGTATGGCATAAAAGCTCTGCCCAAACCCCGGCCACCTTTTCAATTGGCTCCTGTTCCTGTCCTTGCAAAATCGTCGCTTTTCATTTGTGAATAGGCTTAGTCGTCCCTCCTTGGTACTGCCTTGTCTGCATTTATAACCTCCCACAACGACTAAACCTTTTAGGTCTCGCATGACGCTGCGCATGCGATGATCTGGCGAGACCTTTAGTAAGGGATCAAAAAAATGCTACCGCTGGTTTCAGCTTGCAGTGCATGTTTGCGAGCGCGCGCTCACGAGCAGAGGCGCCATTCCTCGTCCTGCTCATTAAGCGCACGCGCACACAAATGCCCCTAACCCTCCCCCGCAGAGCGCGTCTCACGGCCGCGCAGCCATGTCACCATTGATGCTTTCTCTTTCACGGCCGCGTGGCCAATGCTTGTTATATATGTCGCTGGTTATTCAGGACACGTTTTGTGTGGATCATTTCGTATTTGGGTCACTCATGGTTTAATGCCTTCCATAGTAGGGCTGTTCCAGATCTTGGTGATTTTGCAGTCTATATGATTTCAGACTGCGGTCAGGTGGCGTTTTAGAACTACTGATCTAGGTCACTTTGCATCTACGTCACCCTCGGTTTTTGGTTACTGTGGGATCAGAGTCGCAATGCAAGGTGGTCTTCCCGAGTTACTTTTGGTTACACCACCTCGCAGTCGCCTGGTGGCTCAGTGCACAATTTATGTTACGTAGGTACGACCTAAATCCCGGAACCCTGCTCTGTTCTACGTCCTTTCTGCTACACCATGAACGCTTCATATACTCCTTTTGCTCTCTCCCCTGTTTAGCTGCTCTCTTCCTGATTACCCTCTTGTTCTTATGGCTTTCTCCTCCAACAGTCCTCCTTTCCTCACCACACACACACACAAATAACCACACACACAACCACAACCACAACCACACACACAACCACACCAAGCATTGGCATAGCCAATAGGTCTCGCCTTTGGGACCTTATAAGTGTTTAGCCACGCAACAGTTGATGTGGTTGCACCAAGGATATTGTGCTGCATAACTAAATACTTAGAAGGTCCCAAAAGAGAGACCTATTGGCTATGCCAATGCTTGTTTATTTTGTTGTTACACGATCTGCTTTATGCAGTGGGTGAGCACTATTTTCTTGAATGATCTTCCCCTACGGCACGCACGACATCGCAGCACGCCACAAGCTTTATATTATTAGTAATGTATTTATTTCAATTAGTGTGGTCCACTTTATCTATAGCGGCTGCGCTTATTTAAATATTTAATTTACGGCGCGGTCCGCTTTCATGTTAGCGGATGCACTTGTTTATTTATTTAATTAACAGCACGGGCCGCTTTCTTTTTAGTGGCCGTGCTACAGATGTTTTCTTATTTACTTAATTTTTTTCCGCTTCAGGTGAAAGCGCCCCATAGCCGCTTTCACTTTAATGTTAACCGAGTCCCTTTCTTTACACGCTGCTCACTGAATGAAAGAATGAACACAGATGGCGCTAGAGGGCGCACGAGCAGCATGGCCGCACTAGAGTGAGGCTCCTGCAGCCTGTGCCGCTATCCTTCTATTATCCTTCTTTCACCACCACCACCGCTGACGTAAATTGGGGATATTATAGAGTCACTGGTTTCCTACACTAGCTGAAATTTTGGAGACTCACGGACGTGCAGTGACGGAGATATCACCGTGAGAAGATCTGACCGGCCAGTGCATCGGAGACTACGCTGCGCGAGACCGGGCACGGAGATTACGTGACGCCGAGGTGCCCACGAGGTTGGAGGGCCTGGACCGGCTCGTGACTGAGCGAAGCTATTCGTTTGCAGAGCAGGGCCCTGGAGAGCAGGGCTGGACACGCTATTATCGGACCTGGTGGAGGTGGCTGTACAACGTACACAACTACGGGTACTAGCGACAGTCTGGGAACCACGGGAGCAGGACGGAGGCCTGCAGAGGCGCCGAGCGAGCTGTGATCGCCGGAGGGGAGGTGTGTTCAGGATCCCGAATACTGTTGATACCCTCATAACGTCCCCATCGATCCCCTGCGGTGGAAGTAGAAGTGTGCTGATGCTCTGTGTGCTAATCGGAGCTGGTGAACTGCGGACTAATTGGCGCCAAAAGTGATTTTGAATTCGCATTGAGACCGGATGGCGGTTGCTCTCCCAGGTGACGCGGCTATGGCCCGGCTGTGCTATTAGTGAGGTACAGTGTCGCATGCGAGCGGGGGAAGCGCGCCATACCGCTGGAACTGGATAATGTGGATAGCGTGTGCCATTGTGCTTTAGCGACTACCTGCTTGGCGGACGATCGCACTGGGATAGCGCTGGTGAGCACCATCTGCCCTTGCTGAGAGCTCGGAGATTGTTGGCCATGGTGAGCCGACACTGTCCGTAACGACGAAGAGGGAACACAAGCCGATCCCCTCCCTCTGATGTGCGGAGAGTCCTATGATCGTGGGAAGGTCTGGGCCAGGGGAGTTGCTCGACGGTAGGGCTCGCATCAGGGACTAATTGTGGAACATTGATAGATGCTTTACTCTGGTGAAATTGAGGTATAACTAGCGCCTTGCACGATTGGGCTGGACCTGCACCTGCACGCTACTTACAACTTAACGGAGCGACGACTGCTAAGGGACAAAGTGTGCTGGTGAGCATATGTGTTGGAGACGGAGGAGCGCTTGCTGAAGATCGCCACTGCTGCCAACGGTATAGGGGCTGGCCTGGTGGAACATTCGAGGACTGCTGGGCTGCGTTAGTTTATGACGGAAGCCTCCGGATCGCCCGGGGGCGGAGGGGGTAAAGGGACCTTTGTCACCAGAATTAGATCAGTAAAGGGCGCTACCATGGGGCGACAGGACACTAGGCAGCCGAAACTATCCTTTGATTCGGCCCAGCCATCAAAGAAAAACGCCAGGATGGAATCGGACTCTGGAGGGCCTCATAACACGACCACAGCGGGGGCCAGCCACGACGCGGCTGCGCCGGATATGCACCTTCTTCTACAGGAGATGAAACAGGGCTTCGCGACGGTGGTGGACAAGGTGGATCGGCTCTCCTCCAGAATGGACGCTATTGCACAAAAAATGGACGTTCACGAGGAACGCATCACAGCGGCGGGGAGGAGGATCTCGGACAATGATGATACGGTGGCGTCCCACGATACTAGGCTGTCCAGAATGGACAACATCCTCCGGGTAATAGCTGCAAAGAATGAGGAGTTGGAAGCGCGCAGCCGCCGCAATAATATACGCGTGCCGGAATCGACGAACACTGGGCGGATGGAAGAATATGTGGAGCGGATACTAAAAACGGCGGTGGGTGCAGAGGCCTTTTCGCAACAATTCATTGTCGAAAGAGCGCATCGTTCATTAGGCCCTCAACCCAAACCTGGTGCGACGCCCAGACCGATCATAGCACGACTACTGAACTATCGAGATAGGGATACTGCTTTGCGGGCTGCTAGAACCTCGAAAAAATTGTCATGTGATGGAGTCAATTTTTCCCTGTACCCGGATTTCACACCCATGGTACAAGACCAGCGACGGAAGTTTTTGGATGTGAAAAGAAAACTGAGAAACCTCAACATTGATTATGCTCTACTATACCCTGCAAAGCTCAGAGTCACACACCAGGCGAAACAACATTTTTTTGTGAATCCGCAGCAAGTTGAAGACTTCCTGAAAGCACTGAGAAGAGAGCAAGGTCCCCGTCGAGCAGAGGGAGAAGCGGGAGAGGAGGAGGACTGAACTCTCGTTGGTAACTATTGGCCTGGAATGCTGACTGAACTGCGACTCGGAGGAGTTGCCCTGGATGACTTCAACTGTATTGCGGAAATGAAGACTCTGTATTGACAATGGTGATGTGGGTACGAGATGCTGATGCAGTCGGCGTTGGGACTGACGGTGGTAACGTATGCCAGGCAACACCCCCTTCTCTCGTGGAACCCTCCGTGGGGAGGTTCGGAACGGAGTACGGGATGGAGGGGGTGATGAAGTGCGCACTTTAGATGGCCCCACTAGGGTGTGCCCCATTGACATTGGTTTTTGCACTGCAGCTCATTGGGGGTTTGCTAGCGGTGATGAGGGAGGTGGGGGGAATGGTTGCTGGAGAGTTGGGGATGCTTCAGTGGGTGGAGGGTGGGTGGGGAATGAACGCGATTTTGATGCTAATAGCACTACTAGGGAGGTTGAGGATGTGGGAGGCTGATATAGAATCTGTTTGGGAGAAGGGAGGGGCTGTTGGGATGTTTGAATTGGGTGAGGGGAGGTGGGGGATGCTGCGGTTGGCTGAAATGGTTGGTTACTTCGGACGATGGTTACACAGGACATTGCATGTTCATTGGAGGGATTGCATTGAGGTGGCTGGCAGGTGAATCGGGGGGTGGGACTGTGCATCATTATATCTGACACAGGAGCGTATGGCTGATAAGTCTAGGAATTCACTGTCGATTCTGTCATGGAATGTGAGGGGCATAAATGATGCAAGGAAAGAGAGAAATGTACTTGCTTATCTGGATAGGCATAATGTGCACATAGCTCTGTTGCAGGAGACACATTTTAAGCCACGGCTGGACCCCCCTTTTGCTAAGAAGTGGGCTGTGATCAGGAAATTTGCTTCATACTCCACGTACTCTCGAGGCACTGCTGTACTGATCAGAAGCTCCGTACCTTTTCAATTGGTGGGTGAGGTACTGGACCCTAATGGTCGCTTTGTACTATTGTGGGGAAGGTTGGGCATAGATACCGTCGTGATTGTGAGTTGTTATGCTCCTAATGTTGACACCCCAGATTTTTTTACGACGATTTGGGGGCATGTATTGGGGGTGGGTGCCTCTCATGTTATTTGGGGCGGGGATTTTAAGGTTGCACTAATTCCTGGTATGGATAGATCGGATGGCTGCGCACAATATAACAGACAAGCGCGAGATGTGTTGGTAGGCATTATAGAGGAAGCTGGGCTGGTAGATAGTTGGAGGCACACACACCCCACACACAGGGAAGGTACACACTTCACTTCTTACACTAACACTTGGGCTAGATTGGACTATTGCTTTGTGACGAGGGGACTATGTGACGGGATGGGTGCGGTAACACACTTGCCAAGGACTTACTCTGACCATTGCCCGGTACTGCTGTCTCTTGCTGTGCCGGGTCACAATCGCTTGAGACCTCCCTGGAGGATGCTTCCGTCCATGCTATTGGACACAGTGTTTAAGACCGAGCTGGGTGTCGAAATTGAAGACTTTTTCCCTAGGAACAAAGACTCGGTGGATAGTGTAGAAACTGTGTGGGAGGCATTCAAAGTTACGATAAGAGGGATTTGCATATCTAAAGGTGGGGGAGTGCTGAGAGACATACAAAGGACGTTGAGCAGATTGAACCATGAACTGAAAGCACTCGAACTTGACATGACAACAAGACCAGACGCGGGATTACACAAGACGTTTAGAGATAAACTGACTGAATATGAGGAAGAAGCGGTGAGAGAGGTCAATTTCAAAGGGAAGTACTGGACGGCGCGTCGGTATTGCGAGGGGGAGAGACCGGGCAAAGTACTGGCTGCAATGACGAAGAAACCACGATTTAGCTCCAATGTGTTAGAAATTGTAGCGCAAAACGGGGTACGGTATTGTGATACTGAGAGCATCCAGAGGGAGTTTCTGTCGCATTATGGTCACCTTTACACTTCACAACAGACCACTGCGGTCGACATGAGTAGCTTCTTGGATGACATTGCGCTGTGCTGGATTAGCGATGTGCACAGGGCGTTCCTTAGTGCGCCGCTGGAGCTCGATGAAATACGCGACGCGATAATGTCATTGGCTAATGGTAAGGCGGTGGGATTGGACAGACTCCCGTCGGAGTTCTACAAATGTTACATAGATATCATGGCGCCAGTCCTTCGTGAAGTCTATATAGAAGCTTTGGAAGCTGGTATACTGCCGAGATCGATGAGGGAAGTGGTTATTACCTCCTTGTTGAAGCCGGGGAAGGACTCAGCAGATACAGACTCCTATCGTCCGCTGTCTCTAATAAATTGCGATGCTACAATTCTGGCTAAAGTCCTAGCGACGCGCCTCTCGCTAATAATGTCTAAATTGGTACTGCCGGATCAGGCTGGTTTTGTACCGGGCCGTGCTACATCGCATAATCTCAGAACGTTGTTCTCTTTAATCCAGACGATCGCCCCTGATATCCCAGTCGCCGCCGTATTCCTAGATGCCACCAAAGCATTCGACTCGGTTGAATGGACCTACCCGATTGCTATATTGCACAGGATGGGATTTCCGAAGCGGTTTGTCAGCTGGGTGGAACTGCTATATACCGCACCGACGGCCAAAATAGTCATTAATGGCCCGCTATCTTCCTCTATCCCAATAACCAGAGGCACTAGACAGGGGTGCCCTCTCTCCCCATTGCTTTTCGCTATAGCGATAGAACCCCTGGCTTGTCGTATCCGACAACTGCACGGAGACAGTGCCTTTCGCTGCTTCCAACGCCAAATCGGTGTATCATTGTACGCTGATGACATTACAATATACGTGAAAGACCCGCAAACTAATCTTAATCCTATTTTACGGGAGTTCCTGGTGTTTGGACGACTATCAGGGGTACAAATTAATTGGAAAAAACCTCAATTTTTCCCGCTCACGGAAGCAGTTCAAATATTCCAGTTGGACTACCCATTGGAGTGGTGCGACTCAGATCTTAAGTACCTGGGAATTCAGATATCCCTGAGCAGGGAAGAGACGTTAAGGATGAATTACGGTGTGGCTGTATCGAAACTGGCGGATAACATAACGCGGTGGAAAACGCTGCCGTTATCAATGGCAGGGAGAGCGTCGCTAATAAAGATGGTGATACTGCCACAGTTTTTATACCTATTCCAGAACGTCCCTTATTACCCAGGTGCCTTTTTCTTTAAACAGCTGAGGTCGGAACTCCTTCGTCTGTTCTGGGGGGGTAAACAACCGAGATTGCGTTGGGACATTCGGACACAGCCTTATGAGAAAGGAGGTTTCGACATACCAGACTTCGAAACCTATTATATGGCTGCACAAGCGCAGTACGTATATCACTGGATTAATCCCACGCCCTTTATGCCACAAGTCGCGGCTGAAGACTGGATCGCACGGCCACTGCCACTTAATGGCTTGATATACGGATCGGCACGGGATATAGACACACCATACACTACGGTGACGTGCACCATAGACGCTTGGACTCGCATAGCGAGGATGCTTAATACCGCGCAACTATATTCACCTGCTTTGCCCCTCACGTACCACCCTTGTGTACCGCTCCTACAAGAGGCGGGCTTCCGGCTGCTGTGTAAGCGCCTAAAGGTGGCCACGTGGGGAGACATGTTCCTCAATGGGCAGTTTCGCACCAGGGAAAAAAAGTTTCAGGATGTTGAGCCTACCCCTCAGGAAGTTTTCTTCTACGTCAGGCTTAGACAGGGACTGAGAACGCTCCTGCCTGACTTCCCGAAGGAACCTGATGTGGTGTTGCCACTACACGCCATGCTATTATCCGATGGCTGCCATCTTGTTTCTAGGCTGTACAATAATATCAGACTCCAGCATCGGGGGCCTGAGAGTTCCGCTCGTAGCCAGTGGAGCGAGGAAATGGGCAGAGTGATCACTGACGATCAATGGCACTATTGTTGTGCCATCACAGCCAAGATATCGTCTAGTAGCAGGCTGAAGATTATTCATTTCAAATTCTTACAGCGATTTTACTATACACCTGTTAGAAAGTTACGCTTTGGTTTGACGGGCAATGCTCGATGTGAACGCTGTAGAGTGGAGGGGGCGGGATTTATCCACTTGGCGTGGGAGTGCCCTGGGGTGTATGAATATTGGGTGCAGGTACAGGATGCTCTACAGACTATGACTGGAGGGGTGATCGACAGAGATCCGTTGATAATGCTGTTGGGATACACACGGGATGCACCTAAAACTGTTCGCAGGTTTGTAGAGGTTGCGTTGCTGCTAGCCAAAAGACGTGTAGCGTGCAGATGGGGCAGGGGGAGGGGGAGGGCCCCGAAGTTCAAGGAATGGATTGCTGATATGGTTTATTGCCAGGATCAAAACACTGTGTATGCTGAGTTGATTCCAATACGCAGCCGCCCAGGCGACATTTGGGGTCCATTGCAGAACTATTTATTGAAGGATGCGGCGGCGTCAACAGACTCAGATGCATGTAGTCGAGGGTAAAGGCTGCATTGGATGCTCCACCGTTCCTACTGAGAGTACCCCTTAGACTCCTGTATGGGACAATGTATCCGCCCCTTCCTGAGCGTGAGCTCCCCCTTTCCTAAATAATGATTGGTTTATGTGACGATTGAGGAAAAATACGAGTTGGGCTGTGATGCTTAGAGTGACGACTGTCCAGGCTCGCGAGGCTGTAGGAATGTCATTATGCAGCGTCCTCATGAATATCGTTCAAGTATGGATGTATTGTTTGATGCCCTCCACAGATGAATTACACTGCTGTACTGTTTTACTGTTGTATACGTTGAGTGTCATGTGATGAAGAACAGCTTAGAGACCTGATATCTGCACGGACTCGGCCTGCTCGGGCCCGCCGGCTGCCGTATTATATTTCTGTGTATGCTTAGGAATGCAAAGTGAACTGTGTAACCTACCTGACAGCCGTACTAACTTGAAGTTTGTCAAGAAAACTTTATAAATAAAGATTTAAAAAAAAAAAAAGAATGAACACAGACACATATAATAAAGTAAATCAAAGGACTGCAGGGAAGGATAAAGTTGAACAGGTCACCAAATAAAAAGAGAGGTAAAAACAGCATGAATTAAAAGACAATCACTGATACAGACACCAAGGCTGAGAGGCGGTAAAAGGCGATGGCGAAGGAACAAAGGGAACAGAGCTGGAGAATAGAAAATAATGGTAACATGGAAAGAGCAAAAAGAGACTAATGACAATAAAAAGACATGAAATTAGAGATTGCAGTCAAAGTAACAACGAGGAGAAAAGGGAAACTAATAAACATAACAAGACAAGTGAAAGATATTTAAAAAACCATATTGCAGGTCAAAATGTGAGTGGGATAGCAGGCGTAAGTCTGATGCAAATACTGGAGTCTGCTGTAAGCACGAGGTCACCAGGGGCTGGACAGAGGTCACTGGAGGTTATATTCAGACTACGGATCTGTACATCTGGAGAGTCACACCTTCTAAAACCAGACAGAGGTCCAGAGGGGTAATGCACCAGGGGCAGCGGTGTTTGTGCAACTAAGAACCGCAGGGCTGAGCAGACTGCTCAGTGGGGAAATGCACCCACAGCAGGGATCTCTGTGCAATTCTGGGATGCGATGCCCCAAGGTCTGCAAATCACAGGTTCGAATACCAACCAGACTGCTCAGTGGGGTAATGCGCTCAGGCGAGTACCCGCCCTCCTGCTCGTCGCTTTCTGGTCCCCAAAAGACGCAGACGTGTGTTAGTCTCCCTTCTCTCTGGTCCTTGCACGTGTGTTTACTGTGCCAAGAAGTCCGCTCTACCTGCTGAGTGAACAAGCATAAGCTGAGCTTAGCAAGTGCTTAGCTAAAGCCGGGCCAGACTTCAGTGTCCACAGCGGTGTAATCCCAAAGCCAACAGAAGTGTCAGCCCCACTGCGGATCTAAAGCTCCAGCGGCAAATGAACAGATCTATGCGTTTCTATACAGCTCTACTCTACTCGAAGGTGTCCGAGCGCTTCACAATAGAACCAGTTACACTACACAAGGACTTCAGAGTACAGGAAATACACATCAGATACGAAACAGACACGTGCGTCTAAACACACACAAACATAGTTACAATGGGTCAGGCCTCAGCCTATGACACGTGCAGCAGCTGGGGTATTATCTGTTAAGATGCCCTTTAAACTACAGGGCAGACCCCAGTCTGTGACACTTGCAGCAGCTGCAGTATTATCAGCTAAGATGCCCTTTAAACACCAGGGCAGAACTCAGCGTGTGACACGTGCAGGAGCTGCGGTATTATCTGTTAAGATGCTCTTTAAACTACAGGGCAGACCCCAGTCTGTGACACGTGCAGCAGCTGCGGTATTATCTGTTAAGACGCCCTTTAAACACCAGGGCAGAACTCAGCCTGTGACACGTGCAGCAGCTGCGGTATCTGTTAAAATGCTCTTTAAGCTACAGGGCACACCTCAGCCTGTGACACGTGCAGCAGCTGCAGTATTGTGTCTGTTAAGATGCCCTTTAAACTACAGGGCAGACCCCAGTCTGTGACACGTGCAGCAGCTGCGGTATTATCTGTTAAGACGCCCTTTAAACACCAGGGCAGAACTCAGCCTGTGACACGTGCAGCAGCTGCGGTATCTGTTAAAATGCTCTTTAAGCTACAGGGCACACCTCAGCCTGTGACACGTGCAGCAGCTGCAGTATTGTGTCTGTTAAGATGTCCTTTAAACTACAGGGCAGACCCCAGCCTGTGACACTTGCAGCAGCTGCGGTATTCTCTGTTAAGATGCCCTTTAAACCACAGGGCAGACCTCATCCTGTGACACTTGCAGCAGCTGCGGTATTATCTGTTAAGATGCCTTTTAAACCACAGGGCAGGCCTCAGCCTGTGACACTTGCAGCAGCTGCGGTATTATCTGTTAAGATGCCATTTAAACTACAGGGCAGACCTCAGCCTGTGACACTTGCAGCAGCTGCAGTATTATCTGTTAAGATGCCCTTTAAACTACAGGGCAGACCTCAGCCTGTGACACTTGCAGCAGCTGCGGTATTGTCTCTGTTAAGATGCCTTTTAAACTACAGGGCAGACCCCAGTCTGTGACACGTGCAGCAGCTGCAGTATTATCTGTTAAGACGCCCTTTAAACACCAGGGCAGAACTCAGCCTGTGACACGTGCAGCAGCTGCGGTATCTGTTAAAATGCTCTTTAAGCTACAGGGCACACCTCAGCCTGTGACACGTGCAGCAGCTGCAGTATTGTGTCTGTTAAGATGCTCTTTAAGCTACAGGGCAGACTTCAGCCTGTGACACTTGCAGCAGCGGAGGCGGTATTGTCTCTGTTAAGACACCCTTTAAACTACAGGGCAGACCTCAGCCTGTGACACGTGCAGTAGCTGCGGTATTGTGTCTGTTAAGATGCCCTTTAAACTACAGGGCAGACCTCAGCCTGTGACACGTGCAGCAGCTGCGGTATTGTGTCCGTTGAGATGCCCTTTAAACTACAGGGAAGACCTCAGCCTGTGACACTTGCAGCAGCTGCGGTATTATCTGTTAAGATGCCCTTTAAACCACAGGGCAGACCTCAGCCTGTGAAACTTGCAGCAGCTGTGGTATTCTCTGTTAAGATGCCCTTTAAACCACAGGGCAGACCTCAGCCTGTGACACTTGCAGCAGCTGCGGTATTATCTGCTAAGATGCCCGTTAAACTACAGGGCAGACCTCCACCTGTGACACTTGCAGCAGCTGCAGTATTATCTGTTAAGATGCCCTTTACACTACAGGACAGACCTTGGCCTGCGACACTTGCAGCAGCTGCGGTATTATCTGTTAAGATGCCTTTTAAACTACAGGGCAGACCTCAGCCTGTGACACGTGCAGCAGCTGCGGTATTATCTGTTAAGATGCCTTTTAAACCACAGGGCAGGCCTCAGCCTGTGACACTTGCAGCAGCTGCGGTATTATCTGTTAAGATGCCATTTAAACTACAGGCAGACCTCAGCCTGTGACACTTGCAGCAGCTGCAGTATTATCTGTTAAGATGCCCTTTAAACTACAGGGCAGACCTCAGCCTGTGACACTTGCAGCAGCTGCGGTATTATCTGTTAAGATGCGCTTGAAACTACAGGGCAGACCTCGGCCTGTGACATGTGCAGCAGCGGCGGTATTGTCTCTGTTAAGACGCCCTTTAAACTACAGGGCAGACCTCAGCCTGTGACAAGTGCAGCAGCTGCGGTATTGTATCTGTTAAGATGCTCTTTTAACTACAGGGCAGAACTCGGCCTGTGACACGTGCAGCAGTTGCGGTATCTGTTAAGATGCTCTTTAAGCTACAGGGCACACCTCAGCCTATGACACATGCAGCAGCTGCAGTATTGTGTCTGTTAAGATGCTCTTTAAGCTACAGGGCAGACCTCGGACTGTGACACGTGCAGCAGCTGCGGTATTGTGTCTGTTAAGATGCTCTTTAAGCTACAGGGCACACCTCAGCCTGTGACACGTGCAGCAGCTGCGGTATTATGTGCTAAGATGCTCTTTAAACTACAGGACAGACCTCAGCCTGTGACACGTGCAGCAGCTGCGGTATTGTGTCTGTTAAGATGCTCTTTAAGCTACAGGGCAGACCTCAGCCTGTGACACGTGCAGCAGCTGCGGTATTGTGTCTGTTAAGATGCTCTTTAAGCTACAGGGCAGACCTCAGCCTGTGACACGTGCAGCAGCTGCGGTATTATGCGCTAAAATGCTCTTTAAGCTACAGGGCAGACCTCAGCCTGTGACACATGCAGCAGCTGTGGTATGGTCAGTTAAGATGCCTTTTAAACTACAGGGCAGACCTCAGCCTGTGACACCTGCAGCCGCTGCGGTATTATGTGCTAAGATGCCCTTTAAACTACAGAACAGACCTTGGCCTGTGACACTTGCAGCAGCTGCGGTATTGTCTCTGTTAAGATGTCTTTCAAACTACAGGGCAGACCTCAGCCTGTGACACTTGCAGCAGCTGCGGTATTATCTGCCAAGATGCTCTTTAAACTACAGGGCAGACCTCAGCCTGTGACACTTGCAGCAGCTGCGGTATTATATGCTAGGATGCCCTTTAAACTACAGAACAGACCTCGGCCTGTGACACTTGCAGCAGCTGCGGTATTGTCTCTGTTAAGATGCCTTTTAAACTACAGGGCAGACCTCAGCCTGTGACACGTGCAGCAGCTGCGGTATTGTCTCTGTTAAGATGCCTTTTAAACTACAGGGCAGACCCCAGTCTGTGACATGTGCAGCAGCTGCAGTATTATCTGTTAAGACGCCCTTTAAACACCAGGGCAGAACTCAGCCTGTGACACGTGCAGCAGCTGCGGTATCTGTTAAAATGCACTTTAAGCTACAGGGCACACCTCAGCCTGTGACACGTGCAGCAGCTGCAGTATTGTGTCTGTCAAGATGCTCTTTAAGCTACAGGGCAGACATCAGCCTGTGACACTTGCAGCAGCGGGGGCGGTATTGTCTCTGTTAAGACGCCCTTTAAACTACAGGGCAGACCTCAGCATGTGACACGTGCAGTAGCTGCGGTATTGTGTCCGTTAAGATGCCCTTTAAACTACAGGAAGACCTCAGCCTGTGACACTTGCAGCAGCTGCGGTATTATCTGCTAAGATGCCCTTTAAACTACAGGGCAGACCTCCACCTGTGACACTTGCAGCAGCTGCAGTATTATCTGTTAAGATGCCCTTTACACTACAGGACAGACCTTGGCCTGCGACACTTGCAGCAGCTGCGGTATTATCTGTTAAGATGCCTTTTAAACTACAGGGCAGACCTCAGCCTGTGACACGTGCAGCAGCTGCGGTATTATCTGTTAAGATGCCTTTTAAACCACAGGGCAGGCCTCAGCCTGTGACACTTGCAGAAGCTGAGGTATTATCTGTTAAGATGCCATTTAAACTACAGGGCACACCTCAGCCTGTGACACTTGCAGCAGCTGCAGTATTATCTGTTAAGATGCCTTTTAAACTACAGGGCAGACCTCGGCCTGTGACACGTGCAGCAGCGGCGGTATTGTCTCCGTTAAGACGCCCTTTAAACTACAGGGCAGACCTCAGCCTGTGACAAGTGCAGCAGCTGCGGTATTGTATCTGTTAAGATGCTCTTTTACCTACAGGGCAGAACTCGGCCTATGACACGTGCAGCAGTTGCGGTATCTGTTAAGATGCTCTTTAAGCTACAGGCCACACCTCAGCCTATGACACATGCAGCAGCTGCAGTATTGTGTCTGTTAAGATGCTCTTTAAGCTACAGGGCAGACCTCGGACTGTGACACGTGCAGCAGCTGCGGTATTGTGTCTGTTAAGATGCGCTTTAAGCTACAGGGCACACCTCAGCCTGTGACACGTGCAGCAGCTGCGGTATTCTGTGCTAAGATGCTCTTTAAACTACAGGACAGACCTCAGCCTGCGACACGTGCAGCAGCTGCGGTATTGTGTCTGTTAAGATGCTCTTTAAGCTACAGGGCAGACCTCAGCCTGTGACACGTGCAGCAGCTGCGGTATTGTGTCTGTTAAGATGCTCTTTAAGCTACAGGGCAGACCTCAGCCTGTGACACGTGCAGCAGCTGCGGTATTATGCGCTAAAATGCTCTTTAAGCTACAGGGCAGACTTCAGCCTGTGACACATGCAGCAGCTGCGGTATTATGCGCTAAAATGCTCTTTAAGCTACAGGGCAGACCTCAGCCTGTGACACGTGCAGCAGCTGCGGTATGGTCAGTTAAGATGCCCTTTAAACTACAGGGCAGACCCCAGCCTGTGACACCTGCAGCCGCTGCGGTATTATGTGCTAAGATGCCCTTTAAACTACAGAACAGACCTTGGCCTGTGACACTTGCAGCAGCTGCGGTATTGTCTCTGTTAAGATGTCTTTCAAACTACAGGGCAGACCTCAGCCTGTGACACTTGCAGCAGCTGCGGTATTATCTGCTAAGATGCTCTTTTAAACTACAGGGCAGACCTCAGCCTGTGACACTTGCAGCAGCTGCGGTATTATATGCTAGGATGCCCTTTAAACTACAGGACAGACCTCGGCCTGTGACACTTGCAGCAGCTGCGGTATTGTCTCTGTTAAGATGCCTTTTAAACTACAGGGCAGACCTCAGCCTGTGACACTTGCAGCAGCTGCGGTACTATCTGTTAAGACGCCTTTTAAACACTAGGGCAGACCTCAGCCTGTGACACTTGCAGCAGCTGCAGTGTTATCTGTTAAGATGCCTTTTAAACTACAGGGCAGACCTCAGCCTGTGACACTAGCAGCAGCTGCAGTATTGTCTCTGCTAAGACGCCCTTTAAACTACAGGGTAGACCTCAGCCTGTGACATTTGCAGCAGTTGCGGTATTATCTGTTAAGATGCCCTTTAAACTACAGGGTAGGCCTCAGCCTGACACTTGCAGCAGCTGCGGTATTATCTGTTAAGATGCCCTTTAAACTACAGGACAGACCTCGGCCTGTGACACTTGCAGCAGCTGCGGTATTGTCTCTGTTAAGATGCCTTTTAAACGACAGGGCAGACCTCAGCCTATGACACATGCAGTAGCTGCAGTATTGTGTCTGTTAAGATGCTCTTTAAGCTACAGGGCACACCTCAGCCTGTGACACGTGCAGCAGCTGCGGTATTGTGTCTGTTAAGATGCTCTAAGCTACAGGGCACACCTCAGCCTGTGACACGTGCAGCAGCTGCGGTATTGTGTCTGTTAAGATGCTCTTTAAGCTACAGGGCAGACCTCAGCCTGTGACACGTGCAGCAGCTGCGGTATTATGCGCTAAAATGCTCTTTAGGCTACAGGGCAGACCTCAGCCTGTGACACATGCAGCAGCTGCGGTATTATGCGCTAAAATGCTCTTTAAGCTACAGGGCAGACCTCAGCCTGTGACACGTGCAGCAGCTGCGGTATGGTCTGTTAAGATGCTCTTTAAACTACGGGGCAGACCTCAGCCTGTGACATCTGCAGCCGCTGCGGTATTATGTGCTAAGATGCCCTTTAAACTACAGGACAGACCTTGGCCTGTGACACTTGCAGCAGCTGCGGTATTGTCTCTGTTAAGATGTCTTTTAAACTACAGGGCAGACCTCAGCCTGTGACACTTGCAGCAGCTGCGGTATTATCTGCTAAGATGCTCTTTAAACTACAGGGCAGACCTCAGCCTGTGACACTTGCAGCAGCTGCGGTATTATATGCTAGGATGCCCTTTAAACTACAGGACAGACCTCGGCCTGTGACACTTGCAGCAGCTGCGGTATTGTCTCTGTTAAGATGCCTTTTAAACTACAGGGCAGACCCCAGCCTGTGACACGTGCAGCAGCTGCGGTATCTGTTAAAATGCTCTTTAAGCTACAGGGCACACCTCAGCCTGTGACACTTGCAGCAGCTGCGGTATTGTGTCTGTTAAGATGCCCTTTAAACTACAGGGCAGAGCTCAGCCTGTGCAACGTGCAGCAGCTGCGGTATTGTGTCCGTTAAGATGCCCCTTTAAACTACAGGGCAGACCTCAGCCTGTGACACTTGCAGCAGCTGCCGTATTATTGTTAAGATGCCTTTTAAACTACAGGGCAGACCCCAGTCTGTGACACTTGCAGTAGCTGCGGTATTATCTGTTAAGATGCCCTTTAAACCACAGGGCAGACCTCAGCCTGTGACACTTGCAGCAGCTGCAGTATTATTGTTAAGATGCCGTTTAAACTACAGGGCAGACCCCAGTCTGTGACACTTGCAGTAGCTGCGGTATTATCTGCTAAGATGCCCTTCAAACTACAGGGCAGACCCCAGCCTGTGACACTAGCAGCAGCTGCAGTATTGTCTCTGCTAAGACGCCCTTTAAACTACAGGGTAGACCTCAGCCTGTGACATTTGCAGCAGCTGCGGTATTATCAGCTAAGATGCCCTTTAAACTACAGGGGAAACCCCAGCCTGTGACACTTGCAGCAGCTGCGGTATTATCTGCTAAGATGCCCTTTAAACTACAGGGGAAACCCCAGCCTGTGACACTTGCAGCAGCTGCGGTATTATCTGCTAAGATGCCCTTTAAACTACAGGGCAGACAACAGCCTGTGACACTTGCAGCAGCTGCGGTATTATCTGCTAAGATGCCCTTTAAACTACAGGGCAGACCCCAGCCTGTGCCACTTGCAGCAGCTGCAGTATTATCTGCTAAGATGCTCTTTAAACTACAGGGCAGACCCCAGCCTGTGACACTTGCAGCAGCTGCGGTATTACCTGCTAAGATGCCCTTTAAACTACAGGGCAGACCCCAGCCTGCGACACTTGCAGCAGCTGCAGTATTATCTGTTAAGACGCCCTCAAACTACAAGGCAGGCCTCAGCCTGTGACACTTGCAGCAGCTGCAGTATTATCTGCTAAGATGCTCTTTAAACTACAGGGCAGACCCCAGCCTGTGACACTTGCAGCAGCTGCGGTATTATCTGCTAAGATGCCCTTTAAACTACAGGGCAGACCCCAGCCTGTGACACTTGCAGCAGCTGCAGTATTATCTGTTAAGACGCCCTTAAACTACAAGGCAGGCCTCAGCCTGTGACACTTGCAGCAGCTGCAGTATTATCTGCTAAGATGCCCTTTAAACTACAGGGCAGGCCTCAGCCTGTGACACTTGCAGCAGCAGTGGTATTATTGTTAAGATGCCCTTTAAACTACAGGGCAGACCCCAGCCTGTGACACTTGCAGCAGCTGCGGTATTATCTGCTAAGATGCACTTTAAACTACAGGGCAGACCCCAGCCTGTGCCACTTGCAGCAGCTGCGGTATTATCTGCTAAGATGCCCTTTAAACTACAGGGCAGACCCCAGCCTGTGACACTTGCAGCAGCTGCGGTATTATCTGCTAAGATGCCCTTTAAACTACAGGGCAGACCCCAGCCTGTGACACTTTCAGCAGCTGCGGTATTATCTGCTAAGATGCCCTTTAAACTACAGGGCAGACCCCAGCCTGTGCCACTTGCAGCAGCTGCGGTATTGTCTCTGTGAAGATGCCCTTTAAACTACAGGGCAGACTCCAGCCTGTGACACTTGCAGCAGCTGCGGTATTATCTGCTAAGATGCCCTTTAAACTACAGGGCAGACCTCAGCCTGTGACACTTGCAGCAGCTGTGGTATTATCTGCTAAGATGCCCTTTAAACTACAGGGCAGACCTCAGCCTGTGACACTTGCAGCAGCTGCAATATTATCTGCTAAGATGCCCTTTAAACTACAGGGCAGACCTCAGCCTGTGACACTTGCAGCAGCTGTGGTATTATCTGTTAAGACGCCCTTAATCTACAGGGCAGGCCTCAGCCTGTGACACTTGCAGCAGCTGCAGTATTATCTGTTAAGACGCCCTTAATCTACAGGGCAGGCCTCAGCCTGTGACACTTGCAGCAGCTGCGGTATTATCTGTTAAGACGCCCTTAATCTACAGGGCAGGCCTCAGCCTGTGACTCTTGCAGCAGCTGCGGTATTATCTGCTAAGATGCCCTTTAAACTACAGGGCAGACCCCAGCCTGTGACACTTGCAGCAGCTGCAGTATTATCTGTTAAGACGCCCTTAAACTACAAGGCAGGCCTCAGCCTGTGACACTTGCAGCAGCTGCGGTATTATCTGCTAAGATGCCCTTTAAACTACAGGGCAGGCCTCAGCCTGTGACACTTGCAGCAGCGGTGGTATTATTGTTAAGATGCCCTTTAAACTACAGGGCAGACCCCAGCCTGTGACACTTGCAGCAGCTGCGGTATTATCTGCTAAGATGCCCTTTAAACTACAGGGCAGACCCCAGCCTGTGCCACTTGCAGCAGCTGCGGTATTATCTGCTAAGATGCCCTTTAAACTACAGGGCAGACCCCAGCCTGTGACACTTGCAGCAGCTGCGGTATTATCTGCTAAGATGCCCTTTAAACTACAGGGCAGACCCCAGCCTGTGACACTTGCAGCAGCTGCGGTATTATCTGCTAAGATGCCCTTTAAACTACAGGGCAGACCTCAGCCTGTGACACTTGCAGCAGCTGCAATATTATCTGCTAAGATGCCCTTTAAACTACAGGGCAGACCTAAGCCTGTGACACTTGCAGCAGCTGCAATATTATCTGCTAAGATGCCCTTTAAACTACAGGGCAGACCTCAGCCTGTGACACTTGCAGCAGCTGTGGTATTATCTGTTAAGACGCCCTTAAACTACAAGGCAGGCCTCAGCCTGTGACACTTGCAGCAGCTGCGGTATTATCTGCTAAGATGCCCTTTAAACTACAGGGCAGACCTCAGCCTGTGACACTTGCAGCAGCTGCGGTATTATCTGCTAAGATGCCCTTTAAACTACAGGGCAGACCTCAGCCTGTGACACTTGCAGCAGCTGCGGTATTATCTGCTAAGATGCCCTTTAAACTACAGGGCAGGCCTCAGCCTGTGACACTTGCAGCAGCTGCGGTATTATCTGTTAAGACGCCCTTAATCTACAGGGCAGGCCTCAGCCTGTGACACTTGCAGCAGCTGCAGTATTATCTGTTAAGATGCATTTTACACTACAGGGCAGACCTCAGCCTGTGACACTTGCAGCAGCTGCGGTATTATCTGTTAAGACGCCCTTAATCTACAGGGCAGGCCTCAGCCTGTGACACTTGCAGCAGCTGCAGTATTATCTGTTAAGACGCCCTTAATCTACAGGGGAAACCCCAGCCTGTGACACTTGCAGCAGCTGCGGTATTATCTGTTAAGACGCCCTTAATCTACAGGGCAGGCCTCAGCCTGTGACACTTGCAGCAGCTGCGGTATTATCTGTTAAGACGCCCTTAATCTACAGGGCAGGCCTCAGCCTGTGACACTTGCAGCAGCTGCGGTATTATCTGTTAAGATGCCCTTTAAACTACAGGGCAGACCCCAGTCTGTGACACGTGCAGCAGCTGCGGTATTATCTGTTAAAACGCCCTTAATCTACAGGGCAGGCCTCAGCCTGTGACACTTGCAGCAGCTGCGGTATTATCTGTTAAGACGCCCTTAATCTACAGGGCAGGCCTCAGCCTGTGACACTTGCAGCAGCTGCGGTATTATCTGTTAAGACGCCCTTAATCTACAGGGCAGGACTCAGCCTGTGACACTTGCAGCAGCTGCAGTATTATCTGTTATGACGCCCTTAATCTACAGGGCAGGCCTCAGCCTGTGACACTTGCAGCAGCTGCAGTATTATCTGTTAAGACGCCCTTAATCTACAGGGGAAACCCCAGCCTGTGACACTTGCAGCAGCTGCGGTATTATCTGTTAAAACGCCCTTAATCTACAGGGCAGGCCTCAGCCTGTGACACTTGCAGCAGCTGCGGTATTATCTGTTAAGACGCCCTTAATCTACAGGGCAGGCCTCAGCCTGTGACACTTGCAGCAGCTGCGGTATTATCTGTTAAGATGCCCTTTAAACTACAGGGCAGACCCCAGTCTGTGACACGTGCAGCAGCTGCGGTATTATCTGTTAAGACGCCCTTAATCTACAGGGCAGGCCTCAGCCTGTGACACTTGCAGCAGCTGCGGTATTATCTGTTAAGACGCCCTTAATCTACAGGGCAGATCTCAGCCTGTGACACTTGCAGCAGCTGCGGTATTATCTGTTAAAACGCCATTAATCTACAGGGGAAACCCCAGCCTGTGACACTTGCAGCAGCTGCGGTATTATCTGTTAAGACGCCCTTAATCTACAGGGCAGGCCTCAGCCTGTGACACTTGCAGCAGCTGCAGTATTATCTGTTAAGACGCCCTTAATCTACAGGGCAGGCCTCAGCCTGTGACACTTGAAGCAGCTGCGGTATTATCTGTTAAAACGCCCTTAATCTACAGGGCAGACCTCAGCCTGTGACACTTGCAGAAGCTGCGATATTATCTGTTAAGACGCCTTTTAAACTACAGGGCAGACCTCAGCCTGTGACACTTGCAGAAGCTGCGATATTATCTGTTAAGACGCCCTTAATCTACAGGGCAGACCTCAGCCTGTGACACTTGCAGCAGCTGCGGTATTATCTGTTAAGATGCCCTTTAAACTACAGGGCAGGCCTCAGCCTGTGACACTTGCAGCAGCTGCGGTATTATCTGTTAAGACGCCCTTAATCTACAGGGCAGACCTCAGCCTGTGACACTTGCAGCAGCTGCGGTATTATCTGTTAAGACGCCCTTAATCTACAGGGCAGACCTCAGCCTGTGACACGTGCAGCAGCTGCGGTATTATCTGTTAAGATGCCCTTTAAACTACAGGGCAGGCCTCAGCCTGTGACACTTGCAGCAGCTGCGGTATTATCTGTTAAGACGCCCTTAATCTACAGGGCAGACCTCAGCCTGTGACAGGTGCAGCAGCTGCGGTATTATCTGTTAAGACGCCTTTTAAACTACAGGACAGACCTCAGCCTGTGACACGTGCAGCAGCTGCGGTATTATCTGTTAAGACGCCTTTTAATCTACAGGGCAGGCCTCAGCCTGTGACAGGTGCAGCAGCTGCGGTATTATCTGTTAAGACGCCTTTTAATCTACAGGGCCGACCTCAGCCTGTGACACGTGCAGCAGCTGCGGTATTATCTGTTAAGATGCCTTTTAAACTACAGGGCAGACCTCAGCCTGTGACAGGTGCAGCAGCTGCGGTATTATCTGTTAAGATGCCTTTTAAACTACAGGGCAGACCTCAGCCTGTGACACTTGCAGCAGCTGCAGTATTGTCCTTGTTCAAGGATACGTTGTTCATGCTGCACTCCCAAGGAAAAGGACCATTGAGCTTACATGTTTAATTCACGCCACACTACCCAGAACCATGCGCTCCAGGATGGCACTACTTATGCTCATAGCACCTAACCACAAGAAACCCGGAGGAGGCACTGCGGTCTCAGTACCAGCCGCCGCGCTCTGGAACTCACTACCAGCCAGCATTAGAAGCTTCCAGGAGCCTATAAACCCCCAGAGACAGCTGAAAACACAGTTATATCCAAGATCACTTCATCACTCCACAACCGTAGGACAGAAGGATAATCTCACCTGCAATTATAATCTAGAGTTTACAGTCTGCAGCCATGGAACAGCCCAACCCTCACGGTCCTTTCTGGAGCCAGGTAAGCTAAGAAGGGCCGCTCTCTGGCTGCCCTGGGTATCCAACAGTGAAGTCAATTCATATAAAATCCTTCTGCCTCAATCTAACAATAATACCAGCACGCTCAGCGGCTGGCAGCCAATTGTAGCTCATGCAGGCTGCATAATAACACCCTTCTACTGCTTAATCCTCTTAAACTACAGAAGACATTTATGCTACGGGTCTTGTCAATCACCCAGCATGGAAGCAGCTCATAAACCAGCCATCAGCACCTGAACAGGACTGAAGAGACCTGCCACACACAGCTGGCCAACCCGAGCCCTCTAATCTAGTCCACACGGCAGGTCCCAACTAGCCACACGCTATGCCCACTTCTATCCATCTCACATCAGGCGTCCGCTGTGAGATGATAATAAAAGACCTTGGATGATGATACAGTCCATCCAGCAGGTCTCCACCCCACTTCTTTCTCCAACCATGCCTGCTCAGTACCATAAACACCAAACAAATATCAGACACAACAACTCACTGTAGCAACCAACTAAGTCAACTGTGATAGTAAGAAATACCATCAAGGGACCCGCAGAGTGAATGAATGAATGAATTCCGATTTGTAGAGCGCACATAGCTGCCCTGAGGCGTCCAAGCGCTAAGCATACCGTCTGAGGTTTGGGTTAGAGGAGGCAGGTTCAGCTCCATCATTAAGTAGTAAATAGGAGCGTTTTCAGGTGTTTACGAAAGGAGAGAATATTGGAATTAGATCTGAGATGCTGGGGCAGAGCGTTCCACCTCTTAGCTACATTGTAGGAGAAGGAGCGGCCTCCTGACCTTGATTTCTTTATTGGCGGCACAGTGGCTAGATTTGCAGAGGTGGAGTGCTCAAAGCTGACAACTTACAGGAAACCATAACCTGCATCTGTCTCTCACACTATTTCATCCACCACAGCAAAGCGCTGCAGCAATAACACGATCACCACACCACATGGAAACAACTGCCACAGGATCAAAACAAACCAATATGCTTCCAACCACACATCCTACAAGGTGTAGAATTCAGCCCATGTAGAAAAGCACTTCAGTGCATCACATAGTGGTAGTAAGCACTATATAAATGCTGCAATACATAGTAAGGTCACGCCTGCGCACAGTACCCAATGCTAAAATGTGATTTTTACAAACTGCTTCTCACACAAACATTTCATGAGACTGATAGACATGACATCCTGAAGACAATCTTCCTGACTTACACACAACACCTCCCCACCCAACTGACATCCAAAGCAGAGGGAGGTGCCCTCTTGTGATATTCACAGTGAGAGATTCTCCAGCAGCTCTTCGACCTCATTGTGGAGATTTGAGGACCTCCTTCTTTCGACTCGTTTGAAACTCATCTCCTTTTCAAATGTGATCCGTTCACGTCATCGAAGGGCAGGAGATCCATTCTGTTTGTGATCAATCAATCAATCAGGGTTTTTATATAGCACGCTACTCACCCATGAGAGTCTCATGGCGATGGGGAGGGGCGGAAGGGGCGGTGATCAATTGGATAAGGACATCCCCTGGTCCATGTGATTCCTCGACGTCTCCAGACATCGTGGCTGCACCTGGTGTGCACTAGTCCTGGTGGACAAGGAGTGGCCTCACCAGGCATGCTACTTGGATCTGCTCCACCATCCACAGAAACGCCATGTAACGCTGGTCCCCGGGCGAGGGATCTCCTGACCATGGAGGGAGGGAGAACGCTAGGACACTCCATAGCATCGCTTAGCTTGAGTATATGGATCCTGAGAAGATGACCATCTCTAGGCCTTGAATCTGAGAGCACAGAAGCTCCAGTGACCGCCAGAATATGATCCCGTGAACCCAATACAAGAGCAAATGGCTGGGGTTCCGTCAATGGGCATTGGCCAAGGACATCCTCACTTATATGTTCATTCAGTGATGTAATTTTCAGGTCACCTGCACAGACCAGCATGAAGATGGATACGTGCAGGACATTTGCTGTGACCACAGGGCCTACCAGATCAGGCCGGAGGAATCCTCAACAGTGAGCAAGGCTGGCGAGAGGGTGCTGGTGGGCCTGGTGCACCTATTTCTCTCTAATACAGGGTTCTATGACTTCAGGAGAAGTTCATTTGGTTATCACCAGGCTATTGAAAACGCCTTTTGAGCCAGTGGCATCCTGCAACAGCCTTCTGAGCATGGAGAACATTGGCTTGGTGCATAGGTGATCTGCAAGCCATTTGCATCAAAGAGCCCTTTCTGGTGTTTTACAGAGACACTGGTTTCTTTAAACTCGCTCCTCCTCCAGTCTGACAGACCTGCTCGACAGTGGACTCGTGCCACTGACTTTTCACCCATGTCCCTACGCCTCCTTGGCTGAGATGTCTCGCCGTAATCGATCAATGAGGCATGCACTGCACTTTTACCGAGCTGGAACCTGGATTCTTCACACCAGGCTCTTGGGGACATTGGTGGCAAAGGTGTCGGCCATGAGGCTACCATTGTGCCTCTGCCACACTCTGTGGGCAACTCACCCTTCACCCCATGTCAGGGCTCACTCCACCAGGGCTAGGAGGGTCTGTCCGCGATGAATGCCAGCCAGCGAAGCGGCACCACACACACTGGTCATCGCTACACAATGGTCTCCCTGCTGGAGACGTTAAATTTGACCAAGAACTTCTCCCAAGCCTCTGCCTACAAGCCGGCTGCACAATACTGTCTCAGCTTTCCTCCTGCCTTTTACACTCGTGAAAGCCGTGGAACGTACCCACAATTGAGAAAGGGGGAGACATAAGAGGCTAAAGTCATCTTTAAGTGATTCTGTTACTTTAGCTTTTTCCAATGATCACCGTCCTTCCAACAATCAAACCAGACTGGCTGAAGCTGAAGATCACAGCAGGCAGGTTTGGCTGAAGATCACAGCAGGCAGGTTTGGCTGAAGATCACAGCAGGCAGGTTTGGCTGAAGATCACAGCAGGCAGGTTTGGCTGAAGATCACAGCAGGCAGGTTTGGCTGAAGATCACAGCAGGCAGGTTGGCTGAAGTTCAGAGCAGGCAGGTTGGCTGAAGTTCAGAGCAGGCAGGTTGGCTGAAGATCAGAGCAGGCAGGCTGGCTGAAGTTCAGAGCAGGCAGGTTGGCTGAAGATCAGAGCAGGCAGGTTGGCTGAAGATCAGAGCAGGCAGGTTGGCTGAAGATCAGAGCAGGCAGGTTTGGCTGAAGATCACAGCAGGCAGGTTTGGCTGAAGATCAGAGCAGGCAGGTTTGGCTGAAGATCACAGCAGGCAGGTTTGGCTGAAGATCACAGCAGGCAGGTTTGGCTGAAGATCACAGCAGGCAGGTTTGGCTGAAGATCACAGCAGGCAGGTTTGGCTGAAGATCACAGCAGGCAGGTTTGGCTGAAGATCACAGCAGGCAGGTTTGGATGAAGATCACAGCAGGCAGGTTGGATGAAGATCACAGCAGGCAGGTTGGATGAAGATCACAGCAGGCAGGTTGGCTGAAGTTCAGAGCAGGCAGGTTGGATGAAGATCACAGCAGGCAGGTTGGCTGAAGTTCAGAGCAGGCAGGTTGGCTGAAGATCAGAGCAGGCAGGTTGGATGAAGATCACAGCAGGCAGGTTGGCTGAAGTTCAGAGCAGGCAGGTTGGCTGAAGATCAGAGCAGGCAGGTTGGCTGAAGATCAGAGCAGGCAGGATTAGCTGAAGGGTTCAGCTGCCAATGGTGCTTATCTGATTCTGGATAAGTCTACCGATGAGGACTTTCTAGGGTCCCAGGTCCTGGGACACGGACTCAGAGCCTCAATACACGTGTCTCGTAGATGCTTCATAGTCTAGTGTACGTATAGCAGCACCCACTATGGACTGCAGCCATGCGGTCGGACACATTCCAGACTTCATTTTCTGGTTGTGAACACTTGTATTGGCCGGTGCCTTCGGCCGCACTAGTCTCGAAAGCACAAAATGCACCTGTGTCCTCACAAGAGCACCATAAGTAGGTAGTTTATTGTGCAGTTAATTAAACCCCATTACAAACGTATGTCTCCTATCATATATAATATACAAGAGCACCATAAGGGTTAAGTATAATGCACAGCAATCACTCTCCACCCTAGAGACTGTCTGAGCGACAGCCCCACAGAGCGTTGGTCTTAAGGCATCACAATCACTATCCGGTTCGAGCCTCCTTGTCGGCGACTGCACCACAATGCGGCAAATCTACACACATCACAATCACTCTACAGCGAGTCTCCATCCCAGATACAGCTCCACAATGCAGCGGATCTACACACATCACGATCACTCTACAGCTAGTCTTCATCGAGGACACAGCTCCACAGTGCAGCGGATCTACACACGTCACAATCACTCTACAGCGAGTCTCCATCCCAGACACAGCCCCACAATGCAGCGGATCTACACACATCACAATCACTCTACAGCGAGTCTCCATCCCGGACACAGCTCCACAATGCAGCGGATCTACACACATCACAATCACTCTACAGCGAGTCTCATCCCAGAGACAGCCCCACAATGCAGCGGATCTACACACATCACAATCACTCTACATCTAGTCTCCATCGCGGAGACAGCCCCACAATGCAGCGGATCTACACACATCACAATCATTCTACAGCGAGTCTCCATCCCAGACACAGCCCCACAATGCAGCGGATCTACACACATCACAATCACTCTACAGCGAGTCTCCATCGCAGAGACAGCCCCACAATGCAGCGGATCTACACACATCACAATCATTCTACAGCGAGTCTCCATCCCAGACACAGCCCCACAATGCAGCGGATCTAAACACATCACAATCACTCTACAGCTAGTCTTCATCGAGGACACAGCTCCACAATGCAGCGGATCTACACACATCACAATCACTCTACAGCGAGTCTCCATCGAGGACACAGCCCCACAATGCAGCAAATCTACACACATCACAATCGCTCTACATCTAGTCTCCATCGCGGAGACCGCCCCACAATGCAGCAAATCTACACACATCACAATCACTCTACAGCGAGTCTCATCCCAGACACAGCCCCACAATGCAGCGGATCTACACACATCACAATCACTCTACAGCGAGTCTCCATCCCAGACACAGCCCCACAATGCAGCGGATCTACACACATCACAATCACTCTACAGCGAGTCTCCATCCCAGACACAGCCCCACAATGCAGCGGATCTACACACATCACAATCACTCTACAGCGAGTCTCCATCCCAGACACAGCCCCACAATGCAGCGGATCTACACACGTCACAATCACTCTACATCTAGTCTCATCCCAGAGACAGCCCCACAATGCAGCGGATCTAAACACATCACAATCACTCTACATCTAGTCTCCATCCCAGAAACAGCACCACAATGCAGCGGATCTACACACGTCACAATCACTCTACATCTAGTCTCATCCCAGAGACAGCCCCACAATGCAGCGGATCTAAACACATCACAATCACTCTACATCTAGTCTCCATCCCAGACACAGCTCCACAATGCAGCAGATCTACACACGTCACAATCACTCTACATCTAGTCTCATCCCAGAGACAGCCCCACAATGCAGCGGATCTAAACACATCACAATCACTCTACAGCTAGTCTCATCCCAGAGACAGCCCCACAATGCAGCGGATCTAAACACATCACAATCACTCTACATCTAGTCTCCATCCCAGACACAGCTCCACAATGCAGCGGATCTACACACATCACAATCACTCTACAGCTAGTCTCCATCCCAGACACAGCTCCACAATGCAGCGGATCTACACACGTCACAATCACTCTACAGCGAGTCTCCATCGCGGAGACAGCCCCACAATGCAGCGGATCTACACACATCACAATCATTCTACAGCTAGTCTCCATCCCAGACACAGCTCCACAATGCAGCGGATCTACACACATCACAAAAACTCTACAGCTAGTCTCATCCCGGACACAGCTCCATAATGCAGCGGATCTACACAAATCACAATCACTCTACAGCTAGTCTCATCCCGGACACAGCTCCTCAATGCAGCGGATCTACACACATCACAATCACTCTACAGCTAGTCTCATCCCGGACACAGCTCCACAATGCAGCGGATCTACACACATCACAATCACTCTACATCTAGTCTCCATCGCGGAGACAGACCCACAATGCAGCGGATCTACACACATCACAATCACTCTACATCTAGTCTCCATCCCGGACACAGCCCCACAATGCAGCGGGTCTACACACATCACAATCACTCTACAGCTAGTCTCCATCGCAGAGACAGCCCCACAATGCAGCGGATCTAAACACATCACAATCACTCTACATCTAGTCTCCATCCCAGACAGCACCACAATGCAGCGGATCTAAACACACACCACAATCACTCTACATCTAGTCTCCATCCCAGACACAGCTCCACAATGCAGCGGATCTACACACCTCACAATCACTCTACATCTAGTCTCCATCCCAGACAGCCCCACAATGCAGCGGATCTACACACATCACAATCACTCTACATCTAGTCTCCATCCCAGAGACAGCCCCACAATGCAGCGGATCTAAACACATCACGATCACTCTACATCTAGTCTCCATCCCAGAGACAGCTCCACAATGCAGCGGATCTACACACATCACAATCACTCTACATCTAGTCTCCATCGCGGAGACAGCCCCACAATGCAGCGGATCTAAACACATCACAATCACTCTACATCTAGTCTCCATCGTGGAGACAGACCCACAAGCAGCGGATCTACACACATCACAAAAACTCTACAGCTAGTCTCTTCCCGGACACAGCTCCACAATGCAGCGGATCTACACACATCACAATCACTCTACAGCTAGTCTCATCCCGGACACAGCTCCACAATGCAGCGGATCTACACACATCACAATCACTCTACAGCTAGTCTCATCCCGGACACAGCCCCGGACACAGCCCCACAATGCAGCGGATCTACACACATCACAATCACTCTACAGCGAGTCTCATCCCAGAGACAGCCCCACAATGCAGCGGATCTAAACACATCACAATCACTCTACAGCGAGTCTCATCCCAGAGACAGCCCCACAATGCAGCGGATCTAAACACATCACAATCACTCTACATCTAGTCTCCATCCCAGAGATAGCCCCACAATGCAGCGGATCTACACACATCACAATCACTCTACATCTAGTCTCCATCGTGGAGACAGCCCCACAATGCAGCGGATCTACACACATCACAATCACTCTACATCTAGTCTCCATCGTGGAGACAGCCCCACAATGCAGCGGATCTACACACATCACAATCACTCTACAGCGAGTCTCATCCCAGAGACAGCCCCACAATGCAGCGGATCTAAACACATCACAATCACTCTACATCTAGTCTCCATCGCGGAGACAGCCCCACAATGCAGCGGATCTACACACATCACAATCACTCTACAGCGAGTCTCATCCCAGAGACAGCCCCACAATGCAGCGGATCTAAACACATCACAATCACTCTACAGCGAGTCTCATCCCAGAGACAGCCCCACAATGCAGCGGATCTACACACATCACAAAAACTCTACAGCTAGTCTCATCCCGGACACAGCTCCATAATGCAGCGGATCTACACAAATCACAATCACTCTACAGCTAGTCTCATCCCGGACACAGCTCCTCAATGCAGCGGATCTACACACATCACAATCACTCTACAGCTAGTCTCCATCGTGGAGACAGCCCCACAATGCAGCGGATCTACACACATCACAATCACTCTACAGCGAGTCTCATCCCAGAGACAGCCCCACAATGCAGCGGATCTAAACACATCACAATCACTCTACATCTAGTCTCCATCGCGGAGACAGCCCCACAATGCAGCGGATCTACACACATCACAATCACTCTACAGCGAGTCTCATCCCAGAGACAGCCCCACAATGCAGCGGATCTAAACACATCACAATCACTCTACATCTAGTCTCCATCCCAGAGATAGCCCCACAATGCAGCGGATCTACACACATCACAATCACTCTACATCTAGTCTCCATCGTGGAGACAGCCCCACAATGCAGCGGATCTACACACATCACAATCACTCTACAGCGAGTCTCATCCTAGAGACAGCTCCACAATGCAGCAGATCTACACACATCACAATCACTCTACATCTAGTCTCCGTCGCGGAGACAGCCCCACAATGCAGCGGATCTACACACATCACAATCACTCTACAGCGAGTCTCATCCCGGACACAGCTCCACAATGCAGCGGATCTACAAACATCACAATCACTCTACAGCTAGTCTCCATCCCTGACACAGCTCCACAATGCAGCGGATCTACACACATCACAAAAACTCTACAGCTAGTCTCTTCCCGGACACAGCTCCACAATGCAGCGGATCTACACACATCACAATCACTCTACAGCTAGTCTCATCCCGGACACAGCCCCACAATGCAGCGGATCTACACACATCACAATCACTCTACAGCGAGTCTCATCCCAGAGACAGCCCCACAATGCAGCGGATCTAAACACATCACAATCACTCTACATCTAGTCTCCATCGCAGAGACAGCCCCACAATGCAGCGGATCTACACACATCACAATCACTCTACAGCTAGTCTCATCCCGGACACAGCCCCACAATGCAGCGGATCTACACACATCACAATCACTCTACAGCGAGTCTCATCCCAGAGACAGCCCCACAATGCAGCGGATCTAAACACATCACAATCACTCTACATCTAGTCTCCATCGCGGAGACAGCCCCACAATGCAGCGGATCTACACACATCACAATCACTCTACAGCGAGTCTCATCCCAGAGACAGCCCCACAATGCAGCGGATCTAAACACATCACAATCACTCTACAGCGAGTCTCATCCCGGACACAGCCCCACAATGCAGCGGATCAACACACATCACAATCACTCTACAGCGAGTCTCATCCCAGAGACAGCCCCACAATGCAGCGGATCTAAACACATCACAATCTCTCTACATCTAGTCTCCATCGCGGAGACAGCCCCACAATGCAGCGGATCTACACACATCACAATCACTCTACAGCGAGTCTCATCCCAGAGACAGCCCCACAATGCAGCGGATCTACACACATCACAATCACTCTACAGCGAGTCTCATCCCGGACACAGCCCCACAATGCAGCGGATCAACACACATCACAATCACTCTACAGCTAGTCTCCATCACGGAGACAGCTCCACAATGCAGCGGATCTAAACACATCACAATCACTCTACAGCTAGTCTCCATCCCAGACACAGCTCCACAATGCAGCGGATCTACACACATCACAAAAACTCTACAGCTAGTCTCATCCCGGACACAGCTCCATAATGCAGCGGATCTACACAAATCACAATCACTCTACAGCTAGTCTCATCCCGGACACAGCTCCACAATGCAGCGGATCTACACACATCACAATCACTCTACATCTAGTCTCCATCGCGGAGACAGCTCCACAAGGCAGCGGATCTACACACATCACAATCACTCTACATCTAGTCTCCATCCCGGACACAGATCCACAATGCAGCGGATCTACACACATCACAATCACTCTACATCTAGTCTCCATCCCAGACACAGCGCCACAATGCAGCAAATCTACACACATCACAATCGCTCTACAGCTAGTCTCCATCCTGGAGACAGCCCCACAGTGCAGTGGATCTACACACATCACAATCACTCTACATCTAGTCTCCATACCGGACACAGCTCCACAATGCAGCAAATCTACACACATCACAATCGCTCTACAGCTAGTCTCCATCCCGGAGACAGCTCCACAATGCAGCGGATCAACACAGATCACAATCACTCTACATCTAGTCTCCATCCCTGACCCAGCTCCACAATGCAGCGGGTCTGCACACATCACAATCACTCTACAGCGAGTCTCATCCTAGAGACAGCTCCACAATGCAGCGGATCTACACACATCACGATCACTCTACAGCTAGTCTCCATCCTGGAGAAAGCTCCACAATGCAGCGGATCTACACACACCACAATCACTCTACATCTAGTCTCCATGCCAGACACAGCTCCACAATGCAGCGGGTCTACACACATCACAATCACTCTACATCTAGTCTCCATCCCAGACACAGCTCCACAATGCACGGATCTACACACCTCACAATCACTCTACATCTAGTCTCCATCGCAGAGACAGCCCCACAAAGCAGCGGATCTACACACATCACAATCACTCTACATCTAGTCTCCATCCCAGACACAGCTCCACAATGCAGCGGATCTACACACATCACAATCACTCTACATCTAGTCTCCATCCCTGACACAGCTCCACAGTGCAGCGAATCTACACACACCACAATCACTCTACATCTAGTCTCCATCCCTGACACAGCTCCACAGTGCAGCGAATCTACACACATCACAATCACTCTACATCTAGTCTCCATCCCAGACACAGCTCCACAATGCAGAGGATCTACACACATCACAATCACTCTACATCTAGTCTCCATCGCGGAGACAGCCCCACAATGCAGCGGATCTAAACACATCACAATCACTCTACATCTAGTCTCCATCCCAGAGACAGCCCCACAATGCAGCGGATCTACACACATCACGATCACTACATCTAGTCGCCATCCCAGACACAGCTCGACAATGCAGCGGATCTAAACACATCACAAAATCATCTACAGCGAGTCTCATCCCAGAGACAGCCCCACAATGCAGCGAATCTACACACATCACAATCACTCTACAGCTAGTCTCCATCCCTGAGACAGCTCCACAGTGCAGTGGATAGACACACATCACAATCACTCTACATCTAGTCTCCATCCCAGAGATAGCCCCACAAGGCAGCGGATCTACAAACATCACAATCACTCTACATCTAGTCTCCATCCCAGAGATAGCCCCACAAGGCAGCGGATCTACAAACATCACAATCACTCTACATCTAGTCTCATCCCGGACACAGCTCCACAATGCAGCGGATCTACACACATCACAATCACTCTACAGCTAGTCTCCATCCCCGACACAGCTCCACAGTGCAGCGAATCTACACACATCACAATCACTCTACATCTAGTCTCCATCCCAGACACAGCTCCACAATGCAGCGGATCTACACACATCACAATCACTCTACATCTAGTCTCCATCGCGGAGACAGCCCCACAATGCAGCGGATCTAAACAAATCACAATCACTCTACAACTAGTCTCCATCGCGGAGACAGCCCCACAATGCAGCGGATCTACACACATCACGATCACTCTACATCTAGTCTCCATCCCAGACACAGCGCCACAATGCAGCGGATCTAAACACACACCACAATCACTCTACATCTAGTCTCCATCGCGGAGACAGCCCCACAATGCAGCGGATCTAAACAAATCACAATCACTCTACAACTAGTCTCCATCGCGGAGACAGCCCCACAATGCAGCGGATCTACACACATCACGATCACTACATCTAGTCTCCATCCCAGACACAGCTCGACAATGCAGCGGTTCTAAACACATCACAAAATCATCTACAGCGAGTCTCATCCCAGAGACAGCCCCACAATGCAGCGGATCTAATCACATCACAATCACTCTACAGCGAGTCTCATCCCAGAGACAGCCCCACAATGCAGCGGATCTACACACCTCACAATCACTCTACATCTAGTCTCCATCCCAGACAGCACCACAATGCAGCGGATCTAAACACCTCACAATCACTCTACATCTAGTCTCCATTCCAGACACAGCTCCACAGTGCAGCGAATCTACACACATCACAATCACTCTACAGCGAGTCTCCATCCCAGACACAGCTCCACAGTGCAGCGAATCTACACACATCACAATCACTCTACAGCTAGTCTCATCCCAGACACAGCTCCACTATGCAGCGGATCTACACACATCATGATCACTCTACATCTAGTCTCCATCGCGGAGACAGCCCCACAATGCAGCGGATCTAAAGACATCACAATCACTCTACATCTAGTCTCCATCGCGGAGACAGCCCCACAATGCAGCGGATCTAAACACATCACAATCACTCTAAAGCGAGTCTCATCCCGGAAACAGCTCCACAAGGCAGCGGATTTATACACATCACGATCACTCTACATCTAGTCTCCCTCCCAGAGACAGCCCCACAATGCAGCGGATATACACACATCACAATCACTCTACAGCTAGTCTCCATCCCAGACACAGCCCCACAATGCAGCGGATCTAAACACATCACAATCACTCTACAGCTAGTCTCCATCCCAGACACAGCTCCACAATGCAGCGGATCTACACACGTCACAATCACTCTACAGCTAGTCTCCCTCCCAGAGACAGCCCCACAATGCAGCGGATATACACACATCACAATCACTCTACAGCTAGTCTCCATCCCAGACACAGCCCCACAATGCAGCGGATCTAAACACATCACAATCACTCTACAGCGAGTCTCATCCCGGAGACAGCTCCACAATGCAGCGGATCTACACACATCACAATCACTCTACATCTAGTCTCCATCCCACAGACAGCCCCACAAGGCAGCGGATCTACACACATCACAATCACTCTACAGCTAGTCTCCATCCCAGAGATAGCTCCACAATGCAGCGGATCTACACACATCACAATCACTCTACAGCGAGTCTCATCCCGGAGACAGCTCCACAAGGCAGCGGATTTACACACATCACGATCACTCTACATCTAGTCTCCATCCCAGACAGCTCCACAATGCAGCGGGTCTACACACATCACAATCACTCTACATCTAGTCTCCATCGCGGAGACAGCCCCACAATGCAGCGGATCTAAACACATCACAATCGCTCTACAGCTAGTCTCCATCGCGGAGACAGCCCCACAATGCAGCGGATCTACACACATCACAATCACTCTACATCTAGTCTCCATCCCAGACACAGCTCCACAATGCAGCGGATCTACACACATCACAATCACTCTACAGCTAGTCTCCATCCAGGAGACAGCTCCACAATGCAGCGGATCTACACACATCACGATCACTCTACAGCGAGTCTCCATCCCAGACACAGCTCCACAATGCAGCGGATCTACACACATCACGATCACTCTACATCTAGTCTCCATTGCGGAGACAGCCCCACAATGCAGCGGATCTAAACAAATCACAATCGCTCTACATCTAGTCTCCATCGCGGAGACCGCCCCACAATGCAGCGGATCTACACACATCACGATCACTCTACAGCGAGTCTCCATCCCAGACACAGCTCCACAATGCAGCGGATCTACACACATCACGATCACTCTACATCTAGGCTCCATTGCGGAGACAGCCCCACAATGCAGCGGATCTAAACACATCACAATCGCTCTACATCTAGTCTCCATCGCGGAGACAGCCCCACAATGCAGCGGATCTACACACATCACAATCACTCTACAGCGAGTCTCCATCCCAGACACAGCCCCACAATGCAGCGGATCTACACACATCACAATCACTCTACAGCGAGTCTCCATCCCAGACACAGCCCCACAATGCAGCGGATCTAAACACATCACAATCACTCTACATCTAGTCTCCATCCCAGAGACAGCCCCACAATGCAGCGGATCTACACACATCACAATCACTCTACAGCTAGTCTCCATCCCAGAACCAGCACCACAATGCAGTGGTGCTACACACGTCACAATCAGTCTACATCTAGTCTCCACCCCGAGACAGCCCCACAATGCAGCGGATCTACACACATCACAATCACTCTACAGCTAGAATGTCCATCCCATCAGTGTGATAGGAGGAAATACATCAGAGCCACTCTCCATCTAGCGTCTCAATCCCAGTGGAAGTGCACAACGTCGTACAACTAAATGCATCACATTTACTCTCCGCCTAGAGTCTGCCTGAGACAGTGCCAGAATCACTCTCCACCGAGACGCTCTATCCCAGTGACGTGAACAATGCAGTCGGTCTGCACACACACACCTTCCACCTAGATCCTCCCTGTCCGCGACAGCGCACAGCGGGGTATGGCTACACACAGTCATTCTCCACCTCCATCCTCAATGTCGGAGACAGCGCACAGAGCGGTAGGTCGATACACAGCACAGTCACTCTCCACCTCAAGCCTCCCTATCGGCGACAGCGCACAGTGCGGTAGGTCGATACACAGCTGTCACTCTCCACCTCGAGCCTTCCTATCGGCGACAGTGCGGTAGGCCTATGCACAGCACATTCACACTCTCTCCACCTCGAGCCTCCATGTCTGCAGCAGCGCACAATGTGGCACGTCTGCATATATGACAGTCACTCTCCACCTCGACCCTCCATGTCAGAGACATCGCACAGTGCTGTAGGCCTACACACATCACAGTCACTCTCCACCCACCCTGTCGCGACCGCGCACAGCAGAGTAGGCCTACACACAGCAGTCACTCTCCACATCCAGCCTCCCTGTCGCGACAGCGCACAATGCGGTTGGTCCAGAGACATCAGTCACTCTCCGCCTCCACCCTACCTTTCACAACAGCGCAGTGGGCCAACAGACAGGACAGTCACTCTCCACCGCCAACCTCCCTGTCGCGACAGCGCAGTTGCCTGCACACAGCACAGTCACTCTCGACCACCAGCCTCCCTGTCGCGACAGCGCAGTAGGCCTAAACACAGAACAGTCACTCTCCACCACCAGCCTCCCTGTCGTGACAGCACAGTAGCCCTACACACAGCACAGTCACTCTCCACCACCAGCCTCCCTGTCGCGACAGCACAGTAGGCCTAAACACAGCACAGTCACTCTCCACGCCAGTCTCCCTGTCGCGACAGCGCAGTATGCCTAAACACAGAACAGTAACTCTCCACGCCAGTCTCCCTGTCACCACAGCGCAGTAGGCCTAAACCCAGCACAGTCACTCTCCACCACCAGCCTCCCGGTCGCGACAGCGCAGTAGGCCTAAACACAGCACAGTCACTCTCCACCAACAGCCTCCCTGTCGCGACAGCACCGTAGGCCTACACACAGCACAGTCACTCTCCACCACAAGCCTCCATGTCGCGACAGGGCAGTAGGCCTACACACAGCACATTCCCTCCACCACAATCCTCCATGTCGCGACAGCGCAGTAGGCCTAAACACAGCACAGTCACTCTCCACGCCAGTCTCCCTGTCGCGACAGCGCACAGTGCAGTAGGCCTACACACAGCACAGTCGATCCCGCAGTCAACCCGCATCTCGCACTGAGACGAAGGCATAGCAGTCAACACAAAAAGACCAAAAGAACTTCTCTCTTCTAACAGCCTGTAGGCTCACAGAATTGAAGGAGGCCTTTTATCTGCTGCCTTCATTTAGCTCACCGAGCAGTCTTTATTAAAGCGGAGGCACCAGGCAGTCAAAGTTCATTAATACCATTTATATAATCTGTGCCGATTCAATTAACTCAGCAAGACACGCTGAGACATGATAACGGTCTCATTAATTCAATAAAACCCCATAACTATTAACAATATGCTCCATGTTAAACGGGGTGTCACCTACTGCAAAATAATAGCTTTAACAGCTTGGGATGAGACTTAACTTGGGCTTTTTGTTAATGTTATCCGGCTAAATATTCATTGCTTATGCGACAAGGTGTTATTTCTCTGCGAGGCATGTAGGAGGCGCAGAGCCAGCAGGGGGGAACAGCGCCTTTTTATGTCGAAGTCACAGCAGCTAATAGTGCTCTGCATTCAGCACATGAAGAGACTTTTGATTAAGTAAATAGGGCCAACATGGCACTGCTCGTCAGCCTGAGCACGGAGGGTGCGGGGAGCAAGTCAGAACCAGGGGTACCAGTACAGGGAGGGTGCCGGGGAGTAGGTCAGAACCAGGGGCACCAGTGCACGGAGGGTGCAGTGACCGGCATCATGGAAGCGTGGTCACTGAGTAGGTACGTGAAGAACCGAGATGAACAAGTTACTTACCTTCGGTAACGATGTATCGATAAGAGACATATATTAGTTATGGATTCCTGATCTTATAATTACCCCCAGGCGTCAGACTGGACCCGGAGAATTTTTCTTCAGCAGTACTCCTGCACGTCGGTAGGTGGCATTGGTCGACTCCGCATTTGTCGTTGGCGTCATGATCGCTGGAATAACGTTACGGTATCTACTGAGACGCCGCCCCTGTGCGCGGACGTCAGTTCTTTACACGACATTCCATGAGAGAAGCGCAGGGCCATGCAAGACCCTGACCACTGGTGCACAAAACTAGGACCCTAAAAGGAAGTCCCTTACCCTAGAAGTCAGTTTGCAGAACGGGGAGGATGGGTGGGGCGGTAAGGAATCCATAACTAATATGTGTCTCTTACAGATATATCATTACCGAAGGTAAGTAACTTGTTCATTAGCTATGGATTCCTTACCTTAGAATAGATATCCCAGCAATACCAACCCCGGAGGTGGGTCTGAGAACTTAGTTCACACCAGAAAGTCCTGGAAAACTGAAGGGCCAAAGAAGCTGTCTCTCCAGACTTGGCTGTCCAGGCAGTATTGTTTGGTGAACGGGTGCAATGAAGCCCACATGGCTGCCTGGCAGATTTCATGAAAGGGGACTCCATGTCCCAAGGCAGTAGTGGCTGCCACCACCCTGGTGGATAGGGCACGCAGCCCTACGGGAGGTTTATTTTTTGCTAAGGAATAACACATTTCAATGCAAAGAACGACCCATCGAGAGAGGGTCCGCTTTTGCACGGCCCAACCTCTCTTGGGGCCCACATAGCCAACACAGCTGATCATCCAACTGGAATGGTTTTGTGTGATCCAGATAGAATGAAAGCACACGTTTTGCATCCAGACGGTGGAGCCTCTCCTCCTCTTTAGAAGGATACGGGGGCGGAAAGAAGGTGGGAAAAGTGATGGTCTCTCCTATGTGGAAAGGGGTAACCATTTTGGGAAGAAAAGAAGGTTGAGTTTGAAGGACAACCTTGTCCGGATGAACAGCCAGGAAAGGATGCTGGGAAGAAAGTGCCTGAAGCTCACTCACCCTGCGAGCAGAGGTGATGGCATTCAAAAAGGCAGTTTTGAATGTCAAAAGTCTGAGAGGACAGTTAAGTAGCGGCTTGAAAGGAGCGCACATAAGGTAAGTCAGAACAAGATTCAAGTCCCACTGGGGCATTACGAAAGGAATTGAAGGGAAGAAGTGAGTAATGCCCTTAAGGAAACGATTTACAATAGGGGACTTGAAAAGAGAAGGTTGATCAGGCAGCCAAAGGAAGGCCGAAATGGCTGAAGGATAGCCGTTTAGAGTGCCCAGAGCAGAGTCCTGCTGGGCTAAAGAAAGAATGAAGAGGAGAACCTCTGAAAGAGAGGCAGAAAGGGGATCCTCAGTCTTTGCTGTGCACCATGTCACACATTTGTTCCATCTACAGGAGTATACCGTTTTGGTGGAGGAACACCTGACTGCCAAGATAACGTTACAGACTTCGGGAACAAGATCGAAAGGTGTCAACTGTCGCCGCTCAATCTCCACGCAAGGAGGTGGAGGCTGGACAGGTTTGGGTGGAGGACCGTCCCCTGCTGCCGCGACAGAAGATCCTCCCGAAGGGGCAGTCTGATCGGAGGATCGATGGCCATGTTCAAGAGCTCAGGATACCAGGCTCTTCGTGCCCAGTCCAGAGCCACAAGAATGACTTGGGCCCGATCGCACTTGATCTTCTTCAGCACTCTGGGCAGAAGTGATATAGGCAGAAAGGCGTATAATAGACAGCAACTCCACTCGCAACGAAAAGCATCACCTAATGAGTGCCACCTTGGAAATTCCAATGTGCAGAACTGCGGACATTGGGAGTTCTCTTCGATGGCGAATCGATCTAACCAAGGCTCTCCCCACTGCTGAAAGAGACCTTGCACCACCTCCGAGTGAAGACGCTATTTGTGATCCATCATGCACCAGCAGCTGAGTTTGTCCGCAATGGCGTTCACAGAACCTGCCAGGTGTTGAACCACCAGGAAAATGCCCCGACGTTCCAGCCATGTCCAGAGGCGCATGGCCTCCTGACATAGGGTCTACGACCCCACCCCGCCTTGCTTGTTGCTGTACCACATGGCGGTCGTGTTGTCCATGAACACCTGCACTAGTCTTCCCCAGTCAGAGGGAAGGAATGTCTTCAGTGCAAGACTGTGGGAGAGGTGTGGCGCCGCAGCCAGGGCGACTGACGCTGGAATCTGGGGACCACGGTTCGATCCCCGGCTCCGGCGGCAGGTTAGCCCAGCACCATGTGACTCTGGGCAATAGCTCGCTTAATCTTCCCGACGGCCCCCAGCGCCTAGAGACCCTTACGGGTGATTGTGCGCTTTACAAATGTGGACTTTACTTTATCGCCCGAAGCTCCAGAAGGTTGATGTGGAGCCCGGACTCCGCCGGAGACCAGATGCCTCTGAAATCCGCCTCCCCCATGTGGCCGCCCCACCCCAGAAGTGATGCATCTGTCACCACTGTGACCTCTGGTTAAGGAAGTGAGAGGGATATGCCGTTGACCCAATCCTGGTTCGTGAGCCATCACTGGAACTGGTGTGCAGTGTCCTCCGAGATCTGGACGCAAACGGAAAGATTCCCCTGATGCTATGCCCACTGGAACTTCAGGTCCGACTGCAGAGCCAAACATATGCCACCTGGCATAGTCCACCAGCAGGATGCAGGAGGCCATGAGGCCCAGCAGCCTCAGTCATTCTGACCAAAATCCGGGCTAGAGGTATAAAGATCAGAATCACAGCCCGAATATCCCAGAATCGCTGCTCAGGAGGATAGGCCCGAAACTGCTCTGTGTTCAGAACCGCTCCGATGAAATGGAGCTTCTGAGAGGGGATCAGGTGTGACTTCGGCACGTTGATAGTGAACCCCAGCGAATGCAGGAGGTCGGCTGTTGTCTGGAGGTGGGAGATGACTGCCTGGGGCGAGCTCGCCTTCAACAGCTAGTTGTCGAGATAGGGGAAGACTGGAGCCCCTGATCTGCGCAGATGAGCTGCGCCCACTGCCATCAACTTTCATGGACACCCGAGGGGCACTGTTAAGGCCAAAGGGGAGCACAGTGAACTGAAAATGCTTGTGGCCTAACATGAACCGTAGGTAACGCCAGTGGGCAGGCAGGACGGGGATGTGAAAATAGGCATCCTGCAAGTCCAATGCTACCATCCAGTCTCCAGGGTCGTGGGCAGACAGGACCTGAGCCAGTGTCAACATTTTGAACTTCACCTTTCGAAGGAAGCGGTTGACGTCCCTGAGATCCAAGATAGGATGCAGGCCTTTGTCCTTCTTGGGTACCAGGAAGTAGTGGGAATAACAACCACAACCTACTTCTGGCACAGGAACGCGCTCAATGGCTCCCTTGTCCAAGGGAGCCATAACTTCCTGACGGAGAAGGGTCAAGTGATCCTCCGACATGCAATGGGATTACGGTGGCATGGATGGAGGGGTAGTCTCGAAGGGGAAAGAGTAGCCCCTTTGGTCTATCTGTAAAACCTACCTGTTCAACGTGATGGTTTGTCAGTGGGGGAGGTTATGGTGGATCCTGCCGCCCACTGGCAACTGGTGGCCCTGAAAAGTTGGACTCCGAGGGCTTGGGGGCTGCTGCAGAGGGGGCGCTGGTGGACTGGCCCTACGCTGGCCGCCAGACCCAGGACACGGAGTCCCACATCCCCGGCTGCACAGAGGCTGGACAGCTTGCGCAGGCCTGTGGCTCTGGGCGGAACGCGGCGGGGCACTCCTTCTGTAGCCACGAAAGGGGCGGAAACCAGACTGCACGGGGCGAGAGGTGGTAGTGAGTCCAAATGATCTGGCCGTAGCCCTAGAATCCTTAAAGCGCTCGTGCGCGTTGTCCGCTTTGTCGTCAAACAAGTGACGGCCATCAAAGGGCCTGTCCAAAAGTGTTGATTGATCGTCCTGCCTAGCGAGTCAGCAGTGTCCAGCCCACATCTATTGCGAACTTGGCTGTGTCTCTCCCTTCCGCAACCGCACGGGAGAGTACGGGCCGGGACTCCTCCGGGCACTGTGGCAGTACCTGCGTGACTGTGTCCCACACAGAATGGGAGTAACGGCCCAAGAGACATGTGGTGTTCTCCGACCGCAGTCCTAAGCTGGCGGAAGAAAACAACTTCTTCCCAAAATGGTCCAGCTTCTTGGATTCCCTATCAGGTGGGGGAGTAGGGAATGCGCCCTTGTGAGTCGCGGCTTGGGATAGGGTGTTGGGCAAGGAAAATGAGGTCACCCAGGCCAGGCTATAGCGTCGGGCAATCATCCTATCCACAGAAGCCCCTGTGCTGGGCTTGGACCAAGTGCCCAGAAGGATAGCCTATGGGCCTCATTGAACGGCAGCAGGGGCTCCAAAGAGGCCGCTGCCAGCCGAAGCACCTCAGTCAGGAGGTTAGTCCTGATCGCCACCGTAGGAAGCTCAAGGTTCAAGGCCTCAGCCGCTCTACCCAACTCCACAGCGTAAGAGGCACCCTCCTCCGTAGCCACAGTAGCGGAAGAAAGCACTCCTCTCTCCAGTCCGGTTCTTCAAACTGGTCTGGCAGAGGGTCCACAGACCTCTCCCAGTCCCCCTCTGGTAGCCTTCAGGGCGATAGGGAACACCAGGGGAGAACAGAGGTACAAAATTACCGGACGGTACCGACGCCGGTCCAGCTCCATGTCTATGTCCAGGGGGAGGGTGGGGTCGACGTTGGTAGGAAAACAACCCGCGTCCGAGGGGGCAGAGGATTCGGCGCCGGAGGTGTCGTAAGGTCGACCGGCACCGATCCGCATCCAGGTCTGGATCCCTGGGGGCCCTACGGCACTGGGGCCAATGCCGCTGGTCTAGAATCCCCAGCCAAGTTCGCGGGACCCGAAGGCACACCGGCGGAGTCGGGCTGCACAAAGATGGAGTGGAGGGCTTTGTGAAAACTACTACGTTTGGCAGGGGTCTCCCCAGCTCCCAGAAAGGGAGGGAGGTTCGGAGACCCAACAGGCTCTGTGGGTGCAGCCGGGCGACTTCCTTCCGCATCCCGTCGGTTGACGGACGGGGAGAACGTGAAGAGCGACGGTGGTTCTTCACGTTTTTGTGCTTCGACTTACCCAAAGACTATGACGAGGAGTGGTGGTGATGGCTCCACAACCGGTCCCGCGACATCCCTCTCGACCGTGACCTCGAGCGGCGTGGAGCCGACTGCCGAGCCTTCAGAAGCTTTTGGGACCGCTACTGCAAAGACTTCGAGCCATGGCCCGACAGTCGGAGCATGACTTTGGGTCGTGGTCACGCTCCAGACACTAGATGTGGGTCCATCACCGACATCTGCTTGTGGCAGGAGCCACAAGGCTTGAAGCCGGTGCACCGATGTGACATACCTGTGCACCAGGAGTCGAATGACTCGAAAAAGATGGTGACAAAAGTAAAAAAAGGCAGTCAAAAAGTGACTCGAGGTACCGATCTCTCTGGATCTGAGCTGGCGGGCCCGGAAAAAGAAAGTACTGTCGCCAGCGCGCAGGGGCGGTGTCTAAGTAGATACCGCGACGTCATTCCAGCGATCACAACACAACAACGAACGCAGAGATGACCGACGACACCTACCGACGCGCAGGGGTACTGCTGAAGAAAAATTCTGTGGATCCAATCTGATGCCTGGGGTAATTCTAAGGTAAGGAATCCAGAACTAATAGTCTCTTTCAGATTCAGCAGAACAAGAGCGTGTGAGCATCTTGCAGCTGTTGCTGAGGCCACTGAAGAGGAGGCCAGGGCCCCTCACACTGAAGTCTGCCTTGTCTTGAGAGGGGCCTCAGGATTGGCTACTCAAGGCACCAGTAGAACATGGGCTTGGTGAGAACGCGGGGCTAGAGGGCGGCCATGATAGCATCTGATGCGCTCAGTGAGTCTGAGTAGGCTCTGCTCCACTGGCTTCTACAACACACTTCTAGACCAGAGGACTGAGGATGACTTCTACTACTGTCTTCTAGGCAGGGGACAGTAGGGGAGAGTATTGAGATTTCCAAGTCGTGATGGGCCTGTACGATGAACTTTGCTCTTCTCTCTTGGGTGCTGGAGAGTACAACAACTACCACCAATCTCCTCAGGCCACAGCTTGTTAGCCTCAAAGTAATTTCAACTACTCTCCCTGGTTAAGGGGCGTGTAATGCTTCCCCTGCCAGTCGAGGATAGGGGACAGTGAAGTAGCTTGTCGTATTTTCTACTGAGTGGTGAACAGTGAGATCTCCTCTCCTACAACCTTCTCCTAGGGGGTGGAGAGTAGGATGTCACACGCTGCAAGGGGGAGAGTAAGATGGATTCCAATGGAAGAAACCACAGGAACTCATGGTCACCAGGGCAGAGTGTGAGGAGCTTGACAGGAGCATAGGTGCTGCAAGGAGCTCAGTGTGAAGTGCTTGGGGGAGAAGTCTGAGGATCTTAGAAGACATTAGTGTTCACATCAAAGCCCAGCAGGGGAAACTGTGTCTATAATGACATGGACTGGTGTCCCTACCTGCAGTGACATGTAGACAAGGAGGCTGTGCTGCAGAACAACCTCAATATCAGGTGAGGAGACGGTAAGAAAATGTGCAGCATATAAAACACCACCCTCCCCCCATCCACACCGCCCCAGCATACTTCATCGAGCAACGCGCCCCAGAGTCAAGGCGATCTTGAAGGCGGTTATGCTAATTCTCACAATGTATAAAAGATGATAACGCTAAATGTGGTCCCAGATTTAGTATTCTGCGGAACAAGGCGCTTATCTTGCAGGTGCGGCCCATCCTATTGTTTTTGGGGGGACCCCAGACACAATGCACCCCCATTATGCGCTAATCATCCCCAGGCTGCGCGCAGCATCATTTGAAACAATCGGCGCCACCTGTAGCAAATCTCCTTTACCTGTTTGTAAAGTAATTGCTCGTTTTCGCGTGCAAAGCAGAAGAGGACATCTGTGAGCATCCTGCGTATGCCCTCCTGCTGGAAGAACTGCATCTCGGGAAACCTGGAGGAGAGAGGAAGAAAACACAGGCTCTGAGAAAAGCATTTCAGAAGGGACGGACAGCCCGACTCGACCCTGTATTCTAAGAGTCCGGGGGACGTGTGGGACAGAGGGGACAAACAACCCGACACGACCCTGTATTCTAAGAGTCCGGGGGACGTGTGGGACAGAGGGGACAAACAACCTGACACGACCCTGTATTCTAAGAGTCCGGGGGACGTGTGGGACAGAGGGGACAAACAACCTGACACGACCCTGTATTCTAAGAGTCAATGGGAGTTAGAGAGGACGTGTGAGACAGAGGGGACAAACAACCCGACACGACCCTGTATTCTAAGAGTCCGGGGGACGTGTGGGACAGAGGGGCTACATAACCGGACACGACCCTGTATTCTAAGAGTCCAGGGAACGTGTGGGACAAACAACTTGACACGACAATGTATTCAAAGAGTCTGGGGGACATGTGGGACAGAGGGGACAAACAACCTGACACGACCCTGTATTCTAGGAGAGTCCGGGGGACGTGTGGGACAGAGGGGACAAACAACCTGACACGGCCCTGTATTCTAAGAGTCCGGGGGACGTGTGGGACAGAGGGGACAAACAACCTGACACGACCCTGTATTCTAAGAGTCCAGGGAACGTGTGGGACAAACAACTTGACACGACAATGTATTCTAAGAGTCCGGGGGACGTGTGGGACAGAGGGGACAAACAACCTGACACGACCCTGTATTCTAGGAGAGTCCGGGGGACGTGTGGGACAGAGGGGACAAACAGCCTGACACAACCCTGTATTCTAGGAGAGTCCGGGGGACGTGTGGGACAGAGGGGCCAAACAACCCGACACGACCCTGTATTCTAAGAGTCCGGGGGACGTGTGGGACAGAGGGGACAAACAACCTGACACGACCCTGTATTCTAAGAGTCCGGGGGACGTGTGGGACAGGGGGGGACAAACAACCTGACACGACCCTGTATTCTAAGAGTCCAGGGAACGTGTGGGACAAACAACTTGACACGACAATGTATTCTAAGAGTCCGGGGGACGTGTGGGACAGAGGGGACAAACAACCTGACACGACCCTGTATTCTAGGAGAGTCCGGGGGACGTGTGGGACAGAGGGGACAAACAGCCTGACACAACCCTGTATTCTAGGAGAGTCCGGGGGACGTGTGGGACAGAGGGGCCAAACAACCCGACACGACCCTGTATTCTAAGAGTGTCCGGGTGGGAGAGGGGACGTGTGGGACAGAGGGACCGAACAACCCGACAAGACCCTGCATTTTAGGAGTCCAGAGGACGGGTGGGACAAACAACCCGACACAACCCTGTATTCTAAGAGAGTCCGGGGGAGAGAGGGGACGTAGGGGTCAAACAACCTAACACGACCCTGTATTCTAAGAGAGCCCGGGGGAGAGAGGGGACGTAGGGGTCAAACAACCTAACACGGCCCTGTATTCTAAGAGAGCCCGGGGGAGAGAGGGGACGTAGGGGTCAAACAACCTAACACAACCCTGTATTCTAAGAGAGCCTGGGGGAGAGAGGGGACGTAGGGGTCAAACAACCTAACACGACCCTGTATTCCAAGAGTCCGGGGGACCTGTGGGACAGAGGCGACAAGCAACCCAACTAAACCCTGTATTCTAAGAATCTGGGGGACGTGTGGGGCAGAGGGGTCATACAACCAGACATGACCCTGTATTCTAAGAGTCCAGGTGACGTGTGAGACAGAAGGGACGAACAACCAGACATGACCCTGTATTCTAAGAGTCCAAGGGACGTGTATTCTAGGAGAGTGCGGGGGAGAGAGGGGACGTGTGAGACAGAGGGGCCAAACAACCTAACACGACCCTGTATGCTAAGAGTCCAGCCAGGGGTGGCCTTAGGCATGTGCAAGATGTGCACCTGCACAGGGCCTCCAAACCCCAGGGGCCACCACACCAATATATATCCTTAATATAATAATCCTCTGAGGATGGATACATATTTGCGTTGCGTGGAGGCCCCTGGCAGGGATATGACGGCCTCCGGCTCTGTTCCACTTCCAAACACCCTGACCTCCCCCTCCTCACTGGCCTCTGCGCCTGCGTTCCTCCTGGTTCCTGATAGGCTTATTTTTTTCCCTACCCACTGCTGGCCACGTCGTGTGTCACAATACCCCCCTCCTCCTAAATTTTATCGTTCTGAGACGAATTCGGAAGGGTAGGAGCAGCCGCAGGTACTGGTCATCTAACGCCTTTTCTGGACATTTTATTAAAACACTCTCCCACCCGGACCCCCTCTTCCGGGGCCCCCTACCTACACTCCCTGCCCAGTGCCTTGAGCCGTCCCTGGTCCGGGGGACGTGTGGGACAGAGGGGCCAAACAACCCAACATGACCCTGTATTCTAAGAGTCCAGGGGACGTGTATTCTAGGAGAGTCCGGGGAGAGAGGGGACGTGTCAGACCGAGGGGATGAACAACCTGACACGACCCTGTATTCTAAGAGTCTCTGGGACAGAGGAGCCAAATAACCTAACACAACCCTGTATTTTAAGAGTCAATGGGAGTTAGAGAGGACGTGTGAGACAGAGGGGACAAACAACCCAACATGACTCTGTATTCTAAGAGACCGGGGGACGTGTGGGACAGAGGGGACAAACAACCCGACACAACCCTGTATTCTAAGAGTCTGATTCAAGGGAGGGGACTGCTGGACAGGGTGTGACACAACCCAATAGGACCCTGTATGCTAAGAGTGACAGAGGGGGTGTGTGGGGCAAGAGAGAGGGTGTGTTAGAGACAAGAGAGGACAAACAAATCAACTTGACTATGTATTTTAAGAGTCTGGGCAGAGAGAGGAGATGGGGAGTACTTGGGGAAGACCAAACGGGGAACCACAGGAGGGGGACAAACAACTTCATAAAATTAATGCTCAATCTACTATGTTGTGTTTCTTCTATTTTTTCATTTTGGCGTAGCCAGATAACTGTAAATATGTATTGTGTAATGAGATGCTCTATCATGCTATTGCAGCAGACCTACCTATGATGTGGTGCTGGGATCCCTATTTTGAAGTATCCTCAGATCTACACAGCAAACTCATGAACTTATTGAAGTGCCATATCTGTTAGAAAGGGGGTTGTTAATTTGTGAGGGGGCACCCTTACCAGCTCAATAAACCCACTCTGGTTAGCTCAAAACACAGTTCTGAGACAATCTGTGCTCAACCCCTGGTACCCATGACACAAGCAGATGGCAATCCCCAGAGAGGTGGATGCTAAATTCAAGCAGTGCCAATAAACTCTTCTAAAATCAAGCAGCACCTATTGAAAATTTAAAAAGTAAATATACACAATAAAACTCACAAACCATTCTAGGAACATTGAGAAAAAAAAAGTAAGCAAAAAAATGCCAAAAGCATCCAAATAGCTTAGGGGAACCAGATATATGAATTTATAAAGTTTTAGGACAAAAAGGACCCAGAAAAAAGTTAAGCACTATGAGAAGACAACAATTTGCGATGGTCCGGGACCCAGGCACAATTCCAGACCGACTGTGATGAAGCAGAGGTCGCATACACCAAGTAGGTTGACCCAGTCAAAAGTTTTACCTTCAAACTAGTCACCAATTGCAGAGTCTAAGGAAAGAGGCTTTTTGCAGGCGAACCCCTATTTGGACAACTAGCTGCAGCTTTTTCAACTCGGAGTGGACTGAGGCCTGCTAACCAGTCCTCAGTGCCAGTGTTCTTACCCCTTACAAAGTCCACGTCGAATTGGCTATCCTAAATTGCCAAGTGCTGGCTTACATATAGGTTCCTAGTAGAAGGTACCTAGGGTATAGATAGCATGCAAGACTGTGCCGCACTGAGTGTACAAAGGTACAACATGGCTCCCAGCCTGCCACTGCAGACTGTAAGGGCAGTGTTGCAATGCTAGTTCGACTCCCACTCAAACCAATGGTGAAGCTCCCATTTCCCTTAATAAGGTATGCAAGTCTCCCCAAAGAAAGGCCTAGCAAGCCCTATGGCAGGGAGCTATATATTATTAAGTAGGACATATATACTTCTATATGCCTTGGCAGCAAAGCCTCCAAAGTGTTGTTTTGCTGTGTGTTGGACTTGGCCCTTCTGGCAGGTTCACCCCTGAACTTTTTGTATTGAACTCTGAGATAAGTATAGTGATTTCTGGTCTTTGCGCACTTTAGCACTGTGGCGCAGTGTAAAGTGCACGCGCTCCCTGAGTGCGTGTGTGAGATTGGCCTGCCCTCCCATAGGAATGCATGGGGGATATGTGTGTCCATGATAATTCCTGATGTGTGGGGAGTGCAGACTCGAGTTTGGTATGTGCGGACTCGTGTGATTAAATGCTGCGCGATGATGTGTGCGGCGTTATTGTGTCTAGTGTGGAAGTGCCACTTCTAGAAGTTGGCATGTCTGTGCAGTTAATGTGATTTGACTGTCTGGCTTGCGATTGGCTGGAGCTGGCTGGTGTGCCTGGCTCCAGGAGTCAGGATGGGTCTGCCCCGGTGGTGAATGGAGAGATCTGCATGTTGATGTGAGGGAGGGGTGCACCTGGGACCTGAATAGGGCTGGGCCTTACCTACACAATGCTGGCTCTGCCCCCTGTGGTGCGACTGATGACCCTAGCCTATCCTGTGAATGGGGAGAGGGGCTGAGCACAACAGAGTGCTCCAAAACCAGCTGCGTCTGGCTTTTCCCCACCCTGCACCCTAGAGACAAAGGGATTCTGTGTATAAAAAGAGGCTGGGGCCCAGGGGAAGGCTTGCCTCCCTGGGCCCTGCCCAGCCCCTGGATGCCATGGATCCTAACAGGAGGGGGCTTGCTGCTGGTGGGGCCCAGGAGGGACCACCATTGGGGCTGTCTCCTTGCTGGAGTGCCCTGTGTGCTGGCCCCTGGGCCCTGCATTGTCCCTCCTGATTCTCAGGACCTCTGGGACCCCCTTTTGCTTTAGGGGGCCTTTTGGTGCTTGTTGTGCCCCAGCGCCTTGTGAGCGCGTTATCTTTAATTTAGGAGCAGAGCACTGTCGTTTTCCCTCAAGGGTAAGCGCACCTGCTCTTTTGGGTGGCCATCGCGGGTGCCCACCCCGCTTAATTAATTAATTCTGGAGCGGGTGCCCACCCCGCTTATTTGTGTGCTTTAGTGGGTGCCCACCCCGCTTCTATGTTTTATTTTTAAATTCGAGGGTGCCTACCCCTCATTCTGCCCCCGGGATTTACCGCCGCGGCCCGTGGTGACGCTGGGCGGGACTTCCGGTTTGGAAGGGAAGTCCCGCCCGCCACCGCGCTCTGATTGGAGGGAGTCCTGGGTGAAGCGAGGAGACGGCAGCGGCTGCCGAAGTCAGCGTGGGGCTCCCAGAATGGACAGGGAAGCCCCGCGCCATGGATGGAGTGTTGCCACCAGAGCCCCCCCCCCAGCAAGGGAGAGAACGTCCCCGAGGAGCGGGGACTCTCTCGTGCCTGCAGCGAGCCCAGAGTCCCGCCGGAAGAAGAGAAGCTGGTGAGTGAGGACAGGCTGGGGGGAGGCAGTATTCGAGCGGCCCCTCCACCATTTGGCTCATTATTTGTCTTAGAGCCGCGACGGCTCCAACGATGGCCCATATTTGTTTAAAAGTCCCTATGAGGGGCTTGGGGGCATGGTTATTTCGAGCCTGCGGGCTCCAACGTCTCGGGGGCATTTCGGGAGGTAGAGCGGCCCCGGCTGGCAGCGGGCCGCTCCCCCCAGTTGGCATGATTTGTTCAGAGCCTAGAGGGCTCCCCCAAAATGGACATGTTTCTTTTAGAGCCTGGAAGGCTCCCAAAAATGCACTTCATGTGTTCAGAGCCTAGATGGCTCCAGCCTGTGCCGCAGTATTGTTCCAGAGCCTAGATGGCTCCCCCATTTGGCGAAGTCTTTGTTCCTAAGGTTACAGTGAGGGCCCCTGTCGCAGTTTTGAGTTCCCAGCTGCCCAGCAAGTAGTGGGCAGCTGCTACATTTAGGTTTTGGCGCAGTGGCGCAGACTGGACCTTGGTGTGAGTTATGTGCTAATGTTTTGGGTGTTAGGAAATGCAGTGTGTGTAGTATGTTTTGCGCACCCTGTGTTCTGATACCTCTAAATGTGTTTATGTTCAGGAGGTTGTTTTACCTAGTATAGTTATGCTATTGAGTTCATAGTTCCCTGTGTGATATGCCTAAGGTGGTTAGGATTGCGTAGTGTGTTCCTACCGGTTACCAGTAGTTACTGGTTGTGTTCTCCAATGATTATTTTGTGCTACAATTATTCTATGTCCTAAGTGCTATTTTTACAAAGTGCTAGTTCTACCAAGTGCTTATTCCTGACAGTGGCCCACGTGGCCCTGTCCCGTGTATTTAATCCCCTGTAAATTCTTTTTTTTTTTTTATTTGTTTTTATTGCAGATTTACAAGGATCCAGTAACAGACATTTAAGTACTCCAAACAGGAGTCACCGGTAGCCCATCCCACATTCAGCTGATGTTACACGGCCATTCAGCCCACATCCCAGGGGCAGGGCGGCAAGTTTCGGTACCATGCCAATAGTGTAATCTTATACATGTCACTGAGCACTCAAGGAACAATCCGAGCATCTGCAGTTTCTTTTTTGCTGAAACCCCCCCCCCCCCCCCTCCCCAGTTAACAATGAAATTCCATTTGTTTACCTCCGTCAGATTGCATGTTAAACTGTGTTGCAGTCACTCCCCTCTCACCCACTCCCCCCCCCCCCCCGTCTTGCCATAGGATGCCCTTAGCCTTTCTGAGTCGCCGACCTTCAGTGTGGCACGTCAGACAATGGGCGCAGTTTAGTCTGACACCCTTACAGTGTCAACGCCTCCTATACCTCGGCATTCTACCTCCCGACCACTCGGGGAACCCCCTCCCTCAGAGCCCCCCGTCCAACCCATGGTAGTGTCTCCACTTAGACCAAATTCTGCTGAATTTTTTGGGACACCCCCTAGCCTTGTAGGTTACCCTTTCTGCTGCCATATAGAGATGTAGCCCTCTTCTCCATTCCTCCATGTCCGGGGGTTCCGGCGCTCCCCAGTGTTTTGCGATGTCCCTTTTCGCGACCACTAGGGCTAAGACCAAGAATATAAGGAGAGGGCGTGTCAGGTCTACGTCGTTGGACATGCCCAACAGTGCTAGCTTGGGATCTTATGGGATTGGAGCCTCCAGAACCTCTTCTAATTCTTTGAACACCTGGGTCCAGTATATTTGTATTACAGTGCAGGACCATATTGTGTGATAGAAATCTCCCACCCCTTGATGGCATCTAAGGCAACTTGGGTCCTCCACCTTCCCCATTCTGCATAGCCGCTGCCTGTCATAGTATGTTCTGTGGAGTACATTCAGCTGAATCAGCTGCAGTCGGGACTTGATCGCCACCTCCCGAGGGTGCATCAGAACTGTCTCCCAATCTAGGTCCTCCATCTCGCCTACCTCCGCCTCCCAGGTGGTCCTGAGCTTCGCTAGGTCCCCTAATAGATGGTTAGTTAATGTTTTATATGTCAGTGAGACCGCTTTTCCTTCTATCTGCTCTTGGAGGAGCCTCCCTTCCAGTGGTGTATAGTCAGGGATATCTGTGAGCGCGATGCGTTGGGCCCTCCAGGCGTGTTGCAATTGTATGTATTTGAACCGTTGTCTGTCATGGAGCCCGAAGTCCGACTTAAGTACGTGGAAAGACTTGAGCTCTCCCTTGGCAATTACATCATATTGTGGAGATGCCAATGTCGTCCCACCTTCGGAAACCTCGCAGTTTGTGGAGTTCCGTCAACCACTGACAGTTCCACAGTGGAGTCTGACGTGTGGGTTTCCTGTCCCACCCCATGCGACAGTTTGCCTTCTTCCATGCGGCGAGTGTTACCGCCGTAGCCGGGAGGAGGGAAGTCCTTCTAAAGGTACCGTAGAGATAGCATAATATGTTTTTTGGCGACATTTTCGCTCTCTCCAGAGCGTATGTCGGGTGGTCCGCCGAGGCATGGAGCCAGTCGTTGATTGGCGTTAAATGTTCTGCCCAATAGTAGGCCTCCAGGTTGGGAAGTGAAATACCACCACTGTAGTGGTGCCTCTGTAGCGTGGACAGGGCCACCCTGGCATGTTTTCCCAGCCACAGGAAGGAGCGCAGATCCGCGTGGATCCTGTGGAAGACCGACGCCGGTATCGGGTAATATTCGTTTTGTAGAGCATAGAGGAATTTCGGCAATGTGACCATTTTATACATGGCCGCTCTGCCGAGGAGTGTCAGTGGGAGTAGTCGCCATCGGTTCATATCCGCCACCGCGCTGAGTATGATCCGTTCCAGGTTTCTATCGAAGGAGAGGGTCTCATTTACCGTTATAAATATCCCTAGATATTGGAAGCCCTCGGTGGTAGTCAGCAGGTTGTCCGGTAGGCACCCCCATCTGTTGCGACCGCCAGGGTCATAGAGTACTGATTTATGCCAGTTTATTTTGTGTCCCGCCATCCCTCCGTAGCGTTCAATTTCTCTGAAGATCTCTGGGATCGAGACTTCCGGTTCGGTTATGTACAACAGGACATCGTCTGCATAGAGCGAGATTTTTTCTGAGATCGTGGCCGCATCGCTACTAGTAAAACCGTGAATGTCGGAGTTTTGCCGGATCCTGGCAGCAAGTACCTCTATTGTGAGCGTAAACAGGAGGGGGGACAATGGGCACCCCTGCCGCGTGCCTCTTTGGATCCAAAACTCGCGTGATAGGGCCCCGTTTACCCGTACCCTGGCTCTCGGAGCTGTGTAAAGGAGTTGGACCCATTGAATAAATCTCGGCCCAAACCCGAACTTACCTAAGACATCAAAGAGGAAAGGCCAGTGCACCGCGTCGAACGCCTTTTCGGCATCCAGGGAGAGGAACCAATGTGGGTCACTGCGGCCCCTTACCTCCTGTAGCCAGTTATGGGTTTCTCCTAAGGTTTAATTTAGTGGCTCTATCTGGCAGGAAGCCCGATTGGTCTAGATGTACGAGCTCTGTAATAACCGCTCTCAAACGGGCCGCCAATATGGTTGCTAGCACTTTCACTTCTGTGTTCAGTAGGGAGATGGGTCGGTATGAGGCACAACTCTCTCTGGGCTTGCCCTCCTTATAGATCGGGACAATCGTGGCCTGCGCCAGGTCAGGCGGTAACTCCCTCACTTGAAAAGCTTCCTTAAAAAGGTCCCGCAGGCGTCGTGACAGGAGGTCTGTCGTTCGCTTAAAGAATTCTGCCGGGAAGCCATTGGGGCCCGGTGTTTTGCCCGGTCTCAATCTGGCGACAGCCTCGGTGACTTCCTCTACGGTTATATCCGCCTCTAGGGCTGCCATAGAGTCGGGGGGTATGGTCGGTAGGACTGTACCCTCTAAATATTGTAGTGTCTCCTCCTGGGTGGCAAGTTCACGGGCTTTATAGAATGTTTCAAAATGCGTGGCAAAGGTTTCGGCTATTCACGCATCGGTGTTAACAGTAGCGCCATCTATGGCTTCAGGACTATCTATCCATCTCGCAGCCCGCTCCTTCCTGCTAAGCCATGCCAGGAGCTTCCCCGATTTGTCCCCCACATCGTAAAGCCTGTGAAGGGTGGCAAGGGATTGGGTCCTAGCTTCGTTGGTTGCAAGGTCCCTATAGTGTTTCTGTGCATCTAGAAGCTTTGAGGGTCTCAGCTTTTTTCTGAGCCTGGTAGTCCCTTTCCCTCCTTAGGACGTCCTGTTCCAGGGTGGCCACCTCTGCCTGGCTTCTCCGTCTTTCTGCACCCAACCTAGAATTTAACCTGTCTCTAAGTACCGGTTTCAGGGCCTCCCACAGAGTGACATTGGAGTCTACCGTGCCCTCATTTTCCGCCAAATATACCTTAATGTCCGCCCGGAGACCCCTTAGTATTATAGGGTTTTGCAGATCCCAGGCTGCCAGACGCCAAGAGCCCGCATCCCCACCCTGGGCCCGCCCTAGCTTCACATACAGCGGCGAGTGATCCGATATGCCCCTGGCCTTGTATTCTGCCGTGTCGTCTGCCCTCAGGTATTGGCGGGACATGAAGATGTAGTCTAGTCGCGAGAACACCTTGTGCGCCCCGGAGAAGTACGAGTATGCCTGTCGCGTCGGGTGGAGCCAATCCCCCGTAAATTCTGCCCGTGCCTGTGGCACATTGTAAAGTGTGTGTTTATTATCTAATGTGTTTGGTAAAATAAAAAGGCTATTTTTATATATAACCTTGTGTGGAGTTTCTTTTGTGGTGGGCCTTGGGTGTCGTTGCTGGGTGCACGCGCAAACGCTTTACACATCGCCTTCGGGATAAGCCTGACTGCTCGTGCCAAGCTACCAAGGGGGTGAGCAGGGGTTTTCTTTGGCGGGTGACTTCCTTGCCCTGACTAGAGTGGTGGTTTCTGCCTGGCTTTGGCGCAAGCCTTAGCCAACCAGAAATCACCATTTCTAACACTGTGGAAAAGTTAGAAGCCGCATTGGCCAATACAGTGTCACCAGCAGGCATCCCAGCCTGGATAACTTCCGAATGGGACTACCTAACTGGGCACTGTAAAGTATCTTATTCATTGTGGCATTAAACCGGACGTGATGTCCAAGTTGAATTTCAGGTCACTATTAAAGTAAAGCAACTTTTATAAAGTTGCCACTCTGTGTCCCAGGGGTCCAGTAGTCCCACACGAGCTGGGACCCACAGACAGCTTTCTGCCCACCGGGGAATTGTGTTAACATCTCCCAGGTTTAGGATCAAACACAGCGTGCCACAGGGTGAGGTGTTAGCTCCCCGTCACAGGCTGCCGCTCAGGTGTTAGCCTAAAATGCGAGCTTCAAAGGGGAATCCGCCTTTGATGGGCAAATGGAGATAAGAATGGTAGAGGAGCTGGCCTTTGCTTAGGTAGATAAGCTGGAGAGGGAAGACCAGTGCCCAAACCGTTTTTTCTGTAGACGTGTAGCCCCCAGGTAGGCAAACCTCTAGGGTGGGCTTCTGAGCTCCTTACATCTATGGAAGGGTCCCGACATCTTGAGAGTGGCCAGAATGGTGCACTCTGGGATTGCCAGATGTCACACATCGCAAGAAAGTCGTCACTCAAAGGGAGGGGACCTGGTAGCCCATTGGCTAGTGGCCACGTGGTTCCATCAGGGCATTTCATGGGATGAATAGATAAATAGCACCCCTGCCACCCTGGACTGTTAGATCATGCTGGATTTGAAAGAGGACTGAAGGACTGCCCTGCTGCCCATGAAACTGCACAAAGAAAGGCTGCACCATTTGCTGGACTGCACCTGCTGCACTTTGGCCGAGCTAAGTGCCTGTGGCTCCTAGCTCCACGAAAAGTTGATCCCCAGACCAAAGCAGTGTCTCGGAGGATCAGGCTGTTGATCTCCTGGACCCAGCCCCAGGGATAAAAAAATCAGAAGTGGCCCAAACTGGAAAGTTGCTACCCACTGAAGAAGTTTCAAAGCTAGCTGCCGCTGGGCACCTAGAGGGACCGATCTTCGATGGACAATATTACACCCGAGTCTGCAGGGCCCAGGAGAGTCGTCAAAGTCCGGATTGGTCACTCAAGAGGAACACTAGCCCCCACTAAAGGATTTCGCTTCAACCGCTGTAATCTGAAACCAGAAGCCCAGCCGCCGCTGGCCTTCTACAATCAGAAAAAGGACTTTGGGGAACCGCGGCCTCTGTGGCCAAAGTCACGCCATATCACCAGTGGACCGAGGAACCACTACAAAGGCACCTCCGCTGACCGCACAGCACCGGGAGCATCTTTTCATCCTGCATCACCAGCATCAGGACCACTCCATTATAGTCTATGGCGGTCATGCTATAAAAGGTAGAACTGGACTGGAAAACGCTCTAATGTTCAGGTAACTGTCCAGATCTGCCACATTGACCCCTAGACCTCCCTACTGTCGGATTTGGTCACCCAAGCCGGGCCTGAGTAGCTGAACAAACTTACACAAACTTTTGAAAAGTTTATAATCTTTTTATTTAACGTTGCTTGTTTGAGGTCAAAATTAAAAGTGATGAAATGTTTAAAAAAATCATCTCTCTGGAACCCTGCAGTTGATTTTGCTCATCTTGCACTCTTAAAAATTATTTTTAAAAAGCACTCTATTGTTATAAATTGGTGTTGTGTATCTCTTGTGTTGTGTGGCTTTCTTATTTTGTTGTTTGGTACTGTTAAATGCTTTACACCAAGTTCCTTTGTTCGAGCCATGATGCTCGAAAGCCATAGCTACCCTGGGTTGAGCTTAAGGTTGTTCAAATGAGCTTCACTGGAGTCAATAAAGGTTTAGCAAGTGCATTCCACGATCAGGCCCCATAGTCATATCATATAATACACCCAGATCCTCACACTGGAGAAGTGTGGCTCAATGGTTAGAGTGGCAGACCCTGATGCAGAGGTCTGGCCCGGACCAGGGTTCAATTCCCGCCTCGGCGGGTCTTGGGCTCAATTTCCTTGGACCTGATAATTCTCGCCTCGGTGCCTATTCTAAGCATGGGTCCCACTCTGCAACTCTGGGCAATAGCTTGCTTAATCTCCACAACGGCCCCAGCAGTGCTAGGATGCCTGGCTTCACCTTGGGGGTGAACAAAGAAAAACCAAAGAAAAACCTTTGGTTTTTCTTTGTTCACCTTGGGGGTGCCCAGGAGTGGACACTTCCCAGGGAAAGGCCAGGAAGGGTTCCACAGCGGTATGTGTACAGCGCCTTGAGACCCCTTCGGGGGTGATACGTGCACTATATAAGCACTACATTTACATTGGGAAAGCTTCTTCTGGTCTGCCATGCTTTCTAGCCCTCTTTAGTCAACTGGGCAATCTTAAGAGTCAGGAGTCCTACTGCTATCTGTGCCCCGTAAGCAGGTAAATGGGTGGTTGACCACTTGTCCCTTAGAAAGTAGCTCTAGCCTATGGGTGTCGGCAGGATTGAGAAGTCCCTAAGGTCTTGCTTGAGTTCTCTTTTTCCAGCAGGAGTCACAAGTCAGGATTGCTCTTCCAACAGAGCTGTCTTCAGATGGAGTCTTCACAGGTCATGTTCTGAGGTAGTGGGTAAGGTGCCCGATTTATCTTGGGCGTTCACCAATGATAAAAGGAAAACATCTATCTCACAATCCTAACTATTTTTCTTGCACTCCTACCCATTTCCTTTTGCAGCACTTCCTCTTTGCTTTACTGTAAAATAACCCAGGATCCCCTGTTTTAATATGGAAGCAACCGGTGGACATCAGGCAGAACAGTCTACCGCTTCTTCGCCACTCCACTACCTGATAAAGTCAAAACTAGTTTTCCCTCTTAATCGCTAGAGCCTTTCTGTCTCGGAGAATCCCCCAACTGACCTCTCCAAGTCAAAAGAGGTAAGCTGCCCTTTCCTCTACCAACTGACCGAAATATGAATTTTGTCATTTATGTTGGTGTGAAAAAACTATACAGTTCATATATGACCTAACTTTCCATGAAATAGGTGCACTCTATGCTCCATTTACATTGGGCTTAAGGACAGTAAATAGACCCAATATGGAGTTTCAATGCACAATACATTTTATAGAGGAAACCCAGACACTTTACTACTACTGCTTACCAAGGGTAAGGTGCATAGAGTCCTAAATCTAGCAAAAACGGGCTCTAGAAACAGGCGTAAAATCTGGGAAATAGTGCAAATGAGGTAGACTTGCTACAATACCATTAACTGGCCTGCAATCAATGATTAGCATTTTGGTCCTGGCTTTCCTATTCTCACTCGCAACCTTTATATAGTAGACAATAATAGAACATGCCTCCTCACATTTAAGTGACATGCGTTCTTTTTAAATGGGGGCCATCAATATAATGCTTACCAAGAATACTTTTTTGGAAGCTATTACAATAGAACGGCATTGGCAAAGCCAATAGATTTGTATGCCCATCTTTTGACTTTGCTCATACTTTTTTGGTAGTGAAAATTTTTTGAGAAATGTATTACAATAACCATTCAAAGATGTCTGGTTGTGCATGTAGACCTATGCACAAGCAAAAGTCTCCATCTTCAAATGTTTTTTAAAGAACTAAAACCCATTCAATGACGCCTGACCATATGTCCGATATAGCCAAGATGATATCTATAGGCACACTTGCTAGATATTTCATACATTATTAATATATAGGCTATTATAATTGCTTTATAAATGTACATTAGACCAAGAAAGGATTTCTTCAAATGTTTTCAATACAGCACACATACTTTTTTGTTGATATTAACCTACCCACCTTGAGCCATCTTTTAGTCAAACATGTGGCTTAAATGAACTCACTGTGCCTTAGAACATGTGTAATACGGTCCTTTATATATGTGAAATCTGTTTCTTCTGCGTGGTCACCCCGTATTTTTCACCTCTTGCTGGACACTATTTTTGTTGGTTTTAGAAACCTGTGGGTTTTACCCCTACAAGTAGTAAAGTGTTTGTGGCCCCCTTTAAACCTATTCAAATTGGCATAATCCTAATTGGTAGATTTAACTTGCCCATAAGCCTCTAGAATACTGGAGACAATGTACCGAAGGGCCAGGAAATCAAATGTCAGAACTGGACTACAGCACCTATTTTGCCGTCCACTGTAGTGGCAGTTCAGTCATGGCTTCAGGCCTACCACTGTAGTCTGAATGTAACACTGCAAAACAGGCACTGAATCTTGTCAAACGAAACCCTTTTTCGACAGGTAAAATCCTCCCTTTTAATATTAATAGGTCACCCTTGTGTAGACATTGTAGAACAAGGCAAGGTGCATGGTATTTAAAAGGAGGAAATGTAGAAATGAAATGATGCAGGCCCTTAGTGACTTGCATCCAACAAGCTATTTTTCATTGTGGCTGCCCTGGCTGTCCTATGTAGAAAACAACAGTCACAGGCCTCGTTGCCTCTTAGGCGCATCTCCAAAAGCTCGTCATTCCTGTTAAAGGGCTCCCGTGAGCCCCTAAGCTGACGAGCTTTTGGAGATGCACCTGCGCGCCAGAGTGGCAACGAAGCCTGTGACGGTTGTTTGGCGGCCTTCTCAACCACCCCAGAACTTTTCTCTACTGATGAGGGATACTACCCCGAAACACGAGCCATGTCTCGTGTCTAGAGATACTGGAAATGGCAAGTACTTACTTGCACCAACTTTGGTGAAACATTCACAAACTTTTTTCGAAACTCTTCAAGTTATACGCACTGCATATACCAGAATGCAGAGGGGCGATCCGGAGGAGAGGCTAGCGGTGTGCTCCCATCGTGGTTTTACATTTACCTAGTTAAAAGGCCAGCACACTCACAACAGGCTGCGTTATAGACTAAAGTGCCTGTAATCAGGGCCACAGGAATTATGGTAGGGGAGAACCAAATTATTGAGGGTAGAAGCAGTTTGTAATCGAAAATTTTTCAGGGGCTGTAGTAACCTGCTGGTTACAAGTTGAGGGATAGAAGCAGGATGTAACTGAAGAGTCCTTCAGGGGTTGTGGTAGCTCGCTGGTTACAAGTTGAGGGGTAGTAGCAGTGCGTAATCGAAGAGTCCTTCAGTGGTTGGGGTAACTCGCTGGTTACAAGTTGAGGGGTAGTAGCAGCATGTAATTGAAGAGTCCTTCAGGGGCTGGAGTAGCTCGCTGGTTACAAGTTGAGGGGTAGTAGCAGTGTATAACTGCGGTAACTCGCTGGTTACAAGTTGAGGGGTAGTACCAGTGTGTAACTGAAGAGTCCTTCAGGGGCTGGGATAACTCGCTGGTTACAAGTTGAGGGGTAGTAGCAGTGTGTAATTGAAGAGTCCTTCAGGAGTTGTGGTAGCCCGCTGGTTACAAGTTGAGGGATAGTACCAGTGTGTAATTGAAGAGTCAGTCAGGGGTTGTGATAGCTCGCTGGTTACAAGTTGAGGGGTAGTAGCAGTGTGCAACTGCGGTAACTCGCTGGTTACACGTTGAGGGGTAGTACCAGTGTGTAATTGAAGAGTCCTTCAGGGGTTGTAGTCGCCCGCTGGTTACAAGTTGAGGGGTAGTAGCAGTGTGTAACTGAAGAGTCCTTCAGGGGCTGGGATAACTCGCTGGTTACAAGTTGAGGGGTATTACCAGTGTGTAATTGAAGAGTCCTTCAGGAGTTGTGGTAGCCCGCTGGTTACAAGTTGAGGGGTAGTAGCAGTGTGTAACTGAAGAGTCCTTCAGGGGCTGGGATAACTCGCTGGTTACAAGTTGAGGGGTAGTACCAATGTGTAATTGAAGAGTCCTTCAGGAGTTGTGGTAGCCCGCTGGTTACAAGTTGACGGATAGTACCAGTGTGGAATTGAAGAGTCCGTCAGGGGTTGTGGTAGCTCGCTGGTTACAAGTTGAGGGGTAGTAGCAGTGTGCAACTGCGGTAACTCGCTGGTTACACGTTGAGGGGTAGTACCAGTGTGTAATTGAAGAGTCCTTCAGGGGTTGTGGTAGCCCGCTGGTTACAAGTTGAGGGGCAGTAGCAGTGTGTAATTGAAGAGTCCTTCAGGGGTTGCGGTAGCCGGCTGCTTACAAGTTGAGGGGTAGTAGCAATCTGTAGCTGAAGAGTCCTTCAGGGGCTGGGGTAGCCCGCTGCTTACAAGTTGAGGGGTAGGAGCAATCTGTAGCTGAAGAGTCCTTCAGGGGCTGGGGTAGCCCGCTGCTTACAAGTTGAGGGGTAATAGCAGTCTGTAACTGAAGAGTCCTTCAGGGGCTGGGGTAGCTCACTGGTTACAAGTTGAGGGGTAGTAGCAGTCTGTAAATGAAGAGTGCTTCAGTGCCTGGGGTAGCTCAATGGTTACAAGTTGAGGGGTAGTAGCAGTCTGTAAATGAAGAGTCCTTCAGGGGTTGTAGTCGCCCGCTGGTTACAAGTTGAGGTGTAGTAGCAGTGTGTAACTGAAGAGTCCTTCAGGGGCTGGGATAACTCGCTGGTTACAAGTTGAGGGGTAGTACCAGTGTGTAATTGAAGAGTCCTTCAGGAGTCGTGGTAGCCCGCTGGTTACAAGTTGAGGAATAGTACCAGTGTGTAATTTAAGAATCCGTCAGGGGTTGTGGTAGCTCGCTGGTTACAAGTTGAGGGGTAGTAGCAGTGAGCAACTGCGGTAACTCGCTGGTTACAAGTTGAGGGGTAGTACCAGTGTGTAATTTAAGAGTCCTTCAGGGGTTGTGGTAGCCCGCTGGTTACAAGTTGAGGGGTAGTAGCAGTGTGTAATTGAAGAGTCCTTCAGGGGTTGCGGTAGCCCGCTGCTTACAAGTTGAGGGGTAGTAGCAATCTGTAGCTGAAGAGTCCTTCAGGGGCTGGGGTAGCCCGCTGCTTACAAGTTGAGGGGTAGTAGCAGTCTGTAACTGAAGAGTCCTTAAGAGGCTGGGGTAGCTCACTGGTTACAAGTTGAGGGGTAGTATCAGTCTGTAATTGAAGAGTCCTTCAGGGGTTGCGGTAGCCCGCTGCTTACAAGTTGAGGGGTAGTAGCAATCTGTAGCTGAAGAGTCCTTCAGGGCCGGGGTAGCTCACTGGTTACAAGTTGAGGGGTAGTAGCAGTCTGTAAATGAAGAGTGCTTCAGGGCCTGGGGTAGCTCACTGGTTACAAGTTGAGGGTCAGTAGCAGTGTGTAATTGAAGAGTCCTTCAGGGGCAACTCGCTGGTTACAAGTTGAGGGGTAGTAGCAATCTGTAGCTGAAGAGTCCTTCAGGGGCTGGGGTAGCCCACTGCTTACAAGTTGAGGGGTAGTAGCAGTCTGTAACTGAAGAGTCCTTAAGAGGCTGGGGTAGCTCACTGGTTACAAGTTGAGGGGTAGTATCAGTCTGTAAATGAAGAGTCCTTCAGGGCCGGGGTAGCTCACTGGTTACAAGTTGAGGGGTAGTAGCAGTCTGTAAATGAAGAGTCCTTCAGGGGTTGTAGTCGCTCACTGGTTACAAGTTGAGGGTCAGTAGCAGTGTGTAATTGAAGAGTCCTTCAGGGGCAACTCGCTGGTTACAAGTTGAGAGGTAGTAGCAGTGTGTAACTAAAGAGTCCTTCAGGGGAGTCCTTCAGGGGCTGGGATAAGTCGCTGGTTACAAGTTGAGGGGTGGTAGCAGTGTGTAATTGAAGAGTCATTCAGGGGCTGCGGTAACTCCCTGCTTACAAGTTGAGGGGTAGTAGCAGTCTGTAATTGAAGAGTCCTTCAGGGGTTGCGGTAGCCCGCTGCTTACAAGTTATTGCGGTAGCCCGCTGCTTACAAGTTGAGGGGTAGTAGCCATCTGTAATTGAAGAGTCCTTCAGGGGCCGGGGTAGCCCGCTGCTTACAAGTTGAGGGGTAGTAGCCATCTGTAATTGAAGAGCCCTTCAGGGGCCGGGGTAGCCAGCTGCTTACAAGTTGAGGGGTAGTAGCAGTTTGTAGCTGAATAGTCCTTCAGGGGCTGGGGTAGCCCGCTGCTTACAAGTTGAGGGGTAGTAGCAGTCTGTAACTGAAGAGTCCTTCAGGGGCTGGGGTAGCCGCTGCTTACAAGTTGAGGGGTAGTAGCAGTGTGTAACTGAAGAGCCCTTCAGGGGTTGTGGTAGCCCGATGGTTACAAGTTGAGGGGTAGTAGCAGTGTGTAACTGAAGAGTCCTTCAGGGGCTAGGATAACTCGCTGGTTACAAGTTGAGGGTTAGTAGCAGTGTGTAATTGAAGAGTCCTTCAGGGGCTGGGGTAACTCGCTGGTTACAAGTTGAGAGGTAGTAGCAGTGTGTAACTGAAGAGGCCTTCAGGGGAGTCCTTCAGGGGCTGGGATAACTCGCTGGTTACAAGTGAGGGTTAGTAGCAGTGTGTAACTAAAGAGTCCTTCAGGGGCCGGGGTAGCCCGCTGGTTACAAGTTGAGGAGTAGTAGCAGTGTGTAACCGAAGAGTCCTTCAGGGGCTTGGGGTAACATGCTAGTTACAAGTTGAAGGGATGTAGTCGAGCAGGTTAGAGTGATGAAGAGGTGGTAGTAGGAGAATGTGGGCATCTCTTTTAGTCAGGTCACAGATGGTTTGGTCTTGCTTTAAGACACGTTTTATGTCCTTCTTAAAGTTAAGGGTGTATATTTGAAGCTGCTATCTAAGTGCACATTCATGCAGAGTTTGGGAGACGCTTTGCAAATGTTGCCTTAGTTTAGAGGGCCATTTAAACCTGTAGGACCCTCTAACCTGTTTGCTGAGTGAACCCCATGCTTCATGTGACTGCTCAGCAACCTTTTTTGTTTTCCAAAAAACAACTCAAAAACTGGAGGTTGTTTCTGTAAAAATTGTCTGATGATGCTGACACACTGTGTCTATACTCCCAGGGTGTAGGGTCATTTTTCTTTTCCCTATGTATGAAGCAAGGCTTTCCATGGCGGTGCTGAAAAGAAGAAAAAAAAACAAGCACTGGCAAGGTCTTGCCTCTGTGAGAGCTATTGGTTTAGTTTACTTTAGCTGTTTTGGTCAGCACTGTGGTACTGTGGTTGCACTGTATGTTTAAAGTTTTATTCTAAATTGCTATGAAACAGACATTCTTTTGTTATTTATTGATGCATGAGGGATAGTATGTACTTTGAATTAAAATGTCAAAGTGAAGTAGGAACAGGAACAATGGGTGCCCTAAAAAAGTATTATGAAATAGTGAACACTGCACTTTTTTATGGGGGGTTGGTTGTACTTAATATAGAGACTGGGATGAGTAGAGGGAGGTAATAAGTAAAATGGATAATGGGTAGTGTGATAGTAAATATGCATTGTGTTTACAGGAAAGGACAGTTAATTTTAATTTATGAAATGATTTAATTTAAATTGATGGAAATGTTGCAAATTATTTAACATACACATGTAGAAAAGATTAATGAAATTTCCACCTTAATATTGCAAGTGAAGAGAGGTGGGAAGCACATTTTATTATCTCAAAGTAAATGGAATGTGATAGAGTGTGTGTATAACAGGCAAGCAGTTCCCCAAATGTGATAACGTGCTTGAGCTAAGAATGAATGCTATTTGTTTTTAAAAACGCAGCAAAATGTGCCCTCGGTGCTCCTTTTTTGGCACAATAAAGTTTATAATAAAACTTAGGTTGTGGGTGAGGTGCAGTTGCAAATATTGTTTAAAGCTGCCTAACATAACAAATGAAAGGCAGCATAGTCTGAGGTGGAATGAAAGTAAAATTAAAGCTGAATGTAAATGTTGCCCTCTTGGTCACTCTTTGGAAACCCATATGCTAAAATAAGTGACAGGTAACATGTTCCTGTGTACCTTACACACATCATTTGTTTTTGCAGTTACAACTATAGTTTAAAGGTATCTAACAAAGGAATTGAAAGGCAGCATTGTTCGAGGGGAATACAACTCAGGTTGTGGTTGAGATGCAGAAACTAATATTATTTGAAGCTGTTTAACTTTACAAATGGAAGGCTGCATTATCCGAAGTGGAATAAAGGTAATAAACAAGCCCTCACATGCAAGGTCCCTTCGTTTGAGATGACACAATGTGCTTCTCATACTGATTTTGCTTGCAATGTTAAGGGGGTGCTGGATGATTCTGCTTTTTACATGTCCACATCAGCTAATTTGCACCACAGTCACAAGAAGTTGTGACGCTGCTGGGACTTGCATGGGGTTCCCCAGCTTCAAAGGCCACAGCTCTGCACATAACAAAACACACACAATGCGGGGTCTGGCTATCTGCGGATCAGTGGCAATTTTCTCTACCTGCAGTTACTGTCGAATGTGTGGGAAATTTTTAATATTGCTACCTTTCTCTCTGCGACTGTAAGAATTATAAGGAAAACAAGTTAAGCTCAAACTGCACACATTTTAACTTATTGTCGTGTCCTGATGCAACTTACCCAAACTGCTTTTCTATCTGTTTTATGCATGTAAATATCTGTATATTTTAAAATGTTTTTGTATGTAAACCATGGTCTTTTATTTTTCGACATGATATGTCTTTTAGTATGCTGTTATGGTTTGCACATTAACCGAATAAAGTAAATTTGACTGACTGACTGACTGACAGTGGCAATTCAAGCTGGGGATCAAGTAAACGTTCGGTAAAAAAAGATGAATGAGAAATTTCTCTGTAATTCCACAAGTGAAGACGTGTCAGAAGCACATTTTCTTACCTCAAAGGAATGGAATGTGACAGAACGTGTGTATAGCAGGCAAGCAGTTCCCCTTAATGTGATAACGTGAGCTTGAGCTAAGAATAAACAAAGACTCGCGTGCAACGTGCCCTCACACTCATGCCTTCAACACAAACGCAGGCAAATTAAAATTGCTTAAAAAAAGCACAGCGTGGATGTGGCTGAGATGCCGTTGTAAACAGTGGTGAAAGCTAAATAAACAAGGGTGGGGGCACGGCAATGGGAGGGAGAACACGCCAACAGACAGGAAACAAGATGGAGCAGACAGAGCCAGCTAGGAAAGATGCACAACATAGAGTGGCTCAACTAAAAGAAACAAATAGGTCCCAAAAGTGCGAGCAGTGTAGGGACACAAGTACTTGGTCCATGCTCCAGGGGAGGGTCGCATGTAAGAAGAGGGAAGTGCCGACTGCAGAACTGACCAGTAGAAAGCAAGCAACTGAGAATGGCTTTGAAGCCCACCAATGGGAAGTAATGGGAGGGATCCAAGCCCTCTAACAGTAAACACAATGTCTCGAAGAGACCGCGCATGTGCGGTCTACGCGAGACCTTAAACAGTACATCAGACCGTCTGCTCTACACAGAGCAGGTAGTCTGATGTGCTTACACAGGCGGCTCCAAGTCCATCTCTCCATCAGTGTAAGGTTTCTGCCAGTGAGGGCACCACTAGCGGAAAAAAGTCAGTCCGCTGGACTCTCATGGAGCAGTTGGGTGGACAGACATCCCTGGGGAAGGCGAGGCTTGCTGGGCACAGCATGAAAGCAATGGAATATATTTCACAAAGGCCCCATGAGAACCTTTGGTATCAGCAAAGTTAGGCAACATGGCAAGTGTGCCACAAAGTGTCTTAGAAAGGCGCTGAGGCGCCAATACAAAGCACCGCCGCCTTGATTCACGCAGGGCCACTTGGGTGGACTGCAAGCTTGCTGAGGTTACACAGTGAAGCACCCCAGTTTACCAGGTGTGACCCCTGAGAGTTCCTGAAAATTTGCAAGTGGTTAACTGTCTTGGGACGGACCTTCTGATGAAAAGAACACTGAGCGATGAGCGCCGTTGGGGCGGGCTTATGTGCCTCTAACAGAGACTTGTGTGTGTGTACCTGCAGCTCTGAACGCCACATAAGCACGAGTGAGTAAAGTAACCATAGCAGGTGGGAGAAGTTGGCCTGGCATTGGATGTCCACTATTCTAGTTGGCACCTTGCACCAGTCCAAACGACCCTTATTGATGGTAGGTTTAGACAACCTTTATAGAAAGCTATCCTATAGAAAGCTGTGGAGAGCAGCCTTAAGGCTAAGTCTTGAAGGAATGTAAAGCAGATTGTTTTACCAGTCTATAATCCCTTGAATAATCAAATGAAAGGAGAACCACACCAGGTAAATATCAAATATATATGTGTTTATTCTAAACACAACCCCTCTAGTCTCTTTATGAGGCTAGAGGTCAAAGTACAATACAAGAACTTAAATAGCACACAGTAAATTAGCACAGTATACGTTTTGCCTTAGGGGCCTCACAAAACATATACTAAGAAAGTGGTATAAGTACCGCTGTGAACATAGAGACAAGGCCTAGGGCCTGTAGAACCGCTGGGGCAACCAGGAACCACCCAAGGTAGGGACGCAGGAGACCCACGGGGGGCGCGTGCAATGTCTAAACACAGCCGCGAATCACCATTGACTTCTATGAAGGAAATTCAAGTTATAATTTTAAAGTTTAAGGACACTTAGGAGTGGACTGCGGTGAAACCTCTTTAGAACTAGACACTTCGAGAGTCAAAACCCACGGGAGCACCAAAGTACTCGTGTTACCTCACCCAGGGCAGCCGGGTGCATAGGTGTCTTTTCGTGTCGGGTTTCGTCATCGATTCCAATTGAGAGCTGCGAAGAAGTGCTTCAGGTGACCAGAGGAAAAGTGTCCGGATGGATCCAAGGGTGGATCGGAGATCTGAAGAACCTCAAAGCAGATGGGACAGAGTCTGGGTCACTTGCCAGTGGCCAGGATGGCGATAAGAAGATGCCAGCCGATGTTGGGTGCTTTCCAGTGAAGTAGGTGAAGCTTGACTCTTCCGCCACAAGGACCAGGAGGCGTCGACAACGACCAGGAGCTGGATTCGAGCTGTCCCACGAAGGATGTTGAGTGCTGCAGTGTCTGTATCCGGATTGGACCCAATGAGCCTTGGCAACAGCAACACACGCAAGATGACAAGATTGGCTTTGGTGCAGTCTAGCAAGGTCTGAGGGACTCACCCTTTGGAGGGGATTGAGGGCACGTCTGGAGCAATCAGGAAAGCCCAAGAAACAAAGGATTGTCCTTCATTGGGACCCACTAGCCAACGAACTAGAGTCTCGAGCGGAAATGCTCAAAGCAGGACCACGGAACACTTGTGGAGTGTAGGCCCACAATCTTCGATGCAAAAGATGCTCAGGGTTTGGACTACAAGTAGCCCAATGCACAACTTCGGGAAAGTTCGGGAAGTCGATGCACTAGCAAATGTGCAGGATGTCCAGGAGTTTCGGTCCCACGTCTCTCGTGATAGATATAGGTCTCAGCTTTGCTGGGGATTCGTGTCAGCCTCGGAGATGTCTGGAAGTCCATGTCCTGTGTTGCAGATTCTTCGGGATCTAGCGGGAGCCTCGAAAATGCAGACCTCCAAGATGCTTCTTTGGTGCCTGTTTGAACAGGGGAGTCACTCCTTGAACCCAAGGGACATTTCTTCCGTCTTCCAGTCGATAGGTTCACGATTTATGTTTCAGAGTTTCGTCCAGGGTAATCTAAAGTCCTATGAACTGGGTTCCTATACTTATACTAAGTTTAGAGGTTGGACTAACTCTAGGGTCCCACCTATGGGAGAACCTAGGGAGGGGGTGGTTACACCCCTTCCCCTTTGTCCAGTTTCGCGCCAGAGCTGGGGCTGAGTACCCCAGCAACCGGTTTGAACTGGGAAATGCACGGGGACACCTTGTGTGCCCCAGGCACTGTCTGAAAAGCATTCACTGCAACCCACCCTGCCCCAATACACTAAAGCCTGTCTGGGGAGGTGCCAGCACCTCCCTGGCCAGGGAACCTATTGTCCAGGCCTCCCCTGCAGGAGTTTCGTCCAGCAGCAGGAGGTCAGACTCGTGTCTGTGGCAGCAGCACATTTGTGATGCTGGGACTCTCTAACTTCTACCGGGTTTACCAGTGTGTACATGTCTCTCCCTCTAGAAGGGTGGAATGCTATCCCCGCCGCCAAAACTGGCGGGGGGGGGGGTAGTATTCCAAAGAGTTTGACACCAAACACAACATGTTTTGATAAAGCCATTCTAAAGTTAGCATTAACCGCGAGGATTATACTGCACTTAAGAGTATATGGTATGGTTATATCACAGAACAGCTATAAGGAAGGGATTCCGAAAGCTGCAGAGGGGCACACCTCATGCTAGGGCACCCTCTCACACAAAACCATGCACTCTGCCTTCAGGATTGTCAAGGCCTGCCATAGGAGTGACTTATAGGTTCATATGTGTTTTTTAAAAGGTAGATATAGGTATACTATATCTAAATAAGGGGTGCTTACACCACCTTACCCATGCTGCAAGTGCAGACCTCTTGCCCCATTTTGGAACGCTTCCCAGGGGTGGCATAATACATGCTTCAGTCCCTCATAGGCCTCTGGGGTACCCATGCCCTTTGTACCTAAGGTACCGTATACTAGGGACTCACAAGGGTAACCCAATAACCAATCTGGAGTGTACCTAATGTACAGGTAATCAATTTAGAGAGAGAACAACTAGGCTGTGGTCCTGATTAGCAGGCCACAGCCAGACTAAAGCCGATAAACCAGTGAAACACCGCAAAAAGTGTGGGTAACCATAGCTCTCCTACAGCAGGTACTGTTAGCCAATATAAAAGTACCATTATAGCATTACTGGTAGTGCCTGGACTTCACTTCAAGGAGCTTTAGAGATGCCAATGGGAAGGAGGAGGTCAGACTGATGATGCTCCCGGCGCACGCGTCCCTGCGTTCAACGTCCCAGCCACACACAGCCGCCCATTAAAGATCGCGTTTTAATATAGCACGTCCTGGACTATTTTCATATTTAAAAAATACAAAATACCATCTGTGTGGCATGGTACGTATGAAAGCTTAATCAGATTTTAATTATACCTCTAAAGGCAGCAGCACGCTTGGGGACAGAGCTGGGGATGGACGCGCAATGTATTACTGCCTAAAAATAGGCACTCTGGGATTGGGCTTGCATGCGACATCTGCAAAGGACTATGGGAGCGGCGAGGAGGGGGCTACAGCCCCATTGTGCTGAGACCCTCTGTGAGCCGGTGCACTGTGCTCGGTGCTCCAAGACTGTGTGTACTGTCATCTGTACTCCTAGCCAGGGTGTCCTGGTGTACTGTAATCTGTACTCCTAGCCTATAATCTGTACTCCTAGCCTCTGTGTCCTGTTGGACTGTAATCTGTACTTCAAGACTTTGCATGCTGTGTACTGGAATCTGTGCCCCTCACCTGTGTGTCCTCGTGAACTGTAATCTGTACTCCTAGCCTGTGTGTACGTGTTATACCTGAACCCTTCAGGTAGTGTTTCACCAGACTTTTTGCTTTCTCCTCCCGTGTTTTTCTGATCCTTTTGCGGTGGCCGTACGGATTAGGGCACTTATCTACTGTAGGTCCAGTGGGAAACTGCGTGTGCACCCTCCCTACACCCGTTAGGAAGTGGTGCTTATCTCGTGTGCACCATGGATATTTCCCAATACATGACCAGCCTGCCACTGCAGACTGGTGTGCGTGTGCACCGCTGGTATTTCCAAATACGCGACCAGCTTGAGTGTTGAACCACTGCTATTTCCAAATACGCAGACTGGTGTGCGTGCGCACCACTGGTACTTCCAAATACCTTCCCAGCCTGCCATTGTAGATTGGGGTGTGTGTTGTACTGATGGTGTGCCTAAACCTGTATCCGGCTCGCCATTGCGGGCTGGTGGGGACACCAGCACCGATGGTGTTTTGGAATACGTGTCCAGCCTGCCATTGCAGACTGGTACTATGGCTGCAACCACGGATTGCAGTGACGCAGCCTCATCATGTATCTTATCATTGGATTCATAGTGACAACCTCATTCCAATGGTAAAGGTGACTTTGTCCAGATTGACGTGGAAATGGCACTATTATTACGTGGGCATTTCTTTGCTCTAAAACTCTCGCGTGCCTTTGTGCTTGGCTACAGTCTACACGGGAAGAGGTGTGGCGCCGCGGCCAGGGCGACTGACGCTGGAATCTGGGGACCACGGTTCCATCCCCGGCTCCGGCGGCAGGTTAGCCCAGCACCATGTGACTCTGGGCAATAGCTCGCTTAATCTTTCCGACGGCCCCCCAGCGCCTAGAGACCCTTACGGGTGATTGTGCGCTTTACAAATGTGGACTTTACTTTACTTTACTGGAGATTGGGGAGCACAGCTGAGCATTCCCCAGCCACAGCTATAACACACTGGGCATGCAATGCAACGAAAGACCTCTGCCACTTGCGGGCCTAGTTGGAGAGATTGGAGGGAGAGGGTTTGACACTAGACATCTGGAGCCAGATCATGGCCCCACTATAGATTAATATCTGCATTCCATGGTCTCATGGTAGACAGGACTGAAATTTAGGGGAGACACCCCCGGTTCAAAGGTGAACACTTTGAACCACACCAACTGCAAAGACACACTGTAGTATAACTAAGGGTGCCACACTTCAGCAAAGGGTGAGAAACGTTTGTGGGGGCCTAGGACCAGAGAACCTGCAACTATGTGGTGCACACTGCCAGAGGAATCTGTTGTGCACAAGGAGGAGAACTTCCTGAATAGTGGCTCGCCTGGGCCAACTACCTGCTGCTGTGTGGGGCCCTGAAGTGTGCTTTCCAAGGGCTTCAAGCTTGCCCCCTGTTCTTCGGAGGACTTAGGGACATCAAAGATTTCCGGAGAGGGACCCACACTATATACCTATGACACCTGGAGAGCGGCGTCCTCTCAAGTGCCCACATCACCATCTGGAATGGAACTGGTAGCACGGCGTGGGCGTTGAACCAAGAACAGTGCCTGGAGACCGGATTGCCTCGTGCAGAACCCCAAAGTCTTGCCTGCATTGAAGGCGTGTAGCTCCACAGTGGGGACCTTGGCACGCAAAAGTGTCTTGTTGTTGGTGAGTGGATTCACCGGTTGCGGGATCCAATGTGACCCACTTCGTCGATCGTGCCACATTTCTCTTGTGCGACATGTCTACTGCTTGCTCATTGCATGCGGTGTCCAATTCACAGATTGTGACCCTCGGAGGTCGTGGCGTAACTGTAGCAGTGCCTCATACTACCTCATGAGATATTGCTGAACTTACACCAGAATTGAATCTGTGTGAGTGTGTGTGCGACCGAAACGGCCTGGTGCGACCCGTATCATCGCGCATCAGACAGTGTGCCCGGATTGTCTAGTGTGACCAAGATCACCGTGCTCCGGACGTTGTGTCTCAATTCCAGAGAGGTACTGATTTTGCAACTCTCCGTATGCGCGACTGGATCGCTCTGGCACAACCCATATCGTCGCGCACCAGCTGTTGTGCCCGGACTGCCTGGCTGCGACTCTGATCGACGTGAACCTGACGGGGCGCCTCCTCCTTCCGAAAGGACCCCCTTCGTCTGATATATTCCTTCATTTATTTATACTTTTTTGACCCTCAGCGCGGCAGACTAACTGCCCTCTCCTCGCCCAGCCTTTCCCATCCACACCATGCCATTGCCCGGCTAGGGCTTGGGTGGTGAGAGTGTTTTGGCTGGGCTGCAGGAACGCTTCAGAGAATGATTGGAAGCAGGCCAAGAGACTGTGTGACCCCCCTGTGATTTGCAGAACTGGGATGGTGCCGGAATGCCCTTGTGGACCCCTTTGGTGCGACAGACTATTGCCCTCAGTCCGCTCCTGCTACGCATCCTGTGGGTGATCTTCGAGCGGTTGCCAAACCTCTCTTGCTGACTGACTCCTAATTGGCCTTATTCCCTACCACCCCACAACCTGCTTCCCTGGGACCCTAACAGTGAGTCCCTGGGGGGAGGACGAGGACAGGGTGTCTACAATCAGCAGGGTGTAGGATAATCGGGTGAGATGGAGGGTGGAGAAAGACTTTGGGCAATGGGGTTTGCAGTATGTCACCAATTGACCTACTTGATATCAGTAGCACCAGATTAGGATGCTGGGTGCAGATGTGTGTGTGCGTGTGCTGTATGGACCTGCCGGATAGCCATTGCACCGCGAAGCATTGCGGAGTGAGTGTGAGTGTGTGTGTGTGTGTAAGTGACCGCAGGTGAACCACCTGTGATTCACGACACTGGCTGGCGGTTTGCCGTATGCAGGATTTCTTGCTAGAAAACCATTACCTTTGACATTGGTTTTACCTGTGCTGCCCTGGCCCGCGGTGCTGCTAAAAAGTGGTTTAATTCGGTTTATGTGCATATTTTTGATACTGTTGTGACCCGGGAACAGCTTCTCATTGTGGGGTGTTGACTTATAATAATTGTTGGGGTGGACAACATATATCACCACATCAGGGTGCTGTGGTGTTGGTTGGATCGCATCTTTCCCAAGTGTGCATATTGCTGATACTATTCGAACACGGCTGGGCCTAGCACCGCTAGAAATAAAACCCAATGTGATGTATGCCTAGAAGCACACGATGCTCATGTTATGTTGATTATTACTTGTGTGTTGAATATAAATGCTATTAAAAATACATCATGCGTGAAGCTTGTGACGCTCCAGTTATTTATCATGAGTGATGTGCTAATGCTTTCCACACTGCCTCTGTGGTAAGCCGGACTGCTCAGTGCCAAGGGTGAGGCACAGGTTATACAGTGAGTGTAATCACCCGCCCCCGACAGGAGTGCTAGGTTCTGCCTGGCAGGGGATTGCCTCAGCCAACTAGAAAGTACCAGTTACAACTGTACATTGTACTGTAATCTGTACTCCAAGTCTGTGTGTGCTGGTGTACTGTAACATGTACTCCTAGCCTATGCATACTGTAATCTGTACTCCAGGACTGTACTTGCGGCTGTACTGTAACCTGTATGCCTAGCCTGTGTGCGCTTGTGTACTGTAATCTGTACTCCAAGTCTGTGTATGCTGTGTACTGTAATCTGCGCTGCTAGCCTGCGTTTGCAGGTGTATCGAAATCTGTAGGTTTAGCCTGTGTGGGTTTGCGCACGGAAATCATTTTGGGTTGCCCTCCATTTTGTCAACTTGAACTGCAATCTCTGCTGCCAGTCTGTGTGCTGCTGCGAGTTGTGCTTTATTCTGTGCTGCTAGCCAGTGGTACATTGAGCTGTGTTGTTCTCTGCTGCCTGCCTGGGTGCTGCTGTGAGTTGTGCTTTATTCTGTGCTGCTATCCAGTGTTACATTGAGCTGTGTTGTTTTCTGCAGCCAGTCTGTGTGCTGCTGCGAGTTGTGCTTTATTCTGTGCTGCTAGCCAGTGCTGCATTGAGCTGTATTGCTTTCTGCAGCCAGTCAGTGTGCTGCTGCGAGTTGTGCTTTATTCTGTGCTGCTAGCCAGTGGTACATTGAGCTCTGTTGTTCTCTCCTGCCAGCCTGTGTGCTTCTGCGAGTTGTGCTTTATTCTGTGCTGCTAGCCAGTGGTACATTGAGCTGTGTTGTTCTCTCCTGCCAGCCTGTGTGCTTCTGCGAGTTGTGCTTTATTCTGTACTGCTAGCCAGTGGTACATTGAGCGGTGTTGTTCTCTCATGCCAGCCTGTGTGCTTCTGCGAGTTGTGCTTTATTCTGTGCTGCTAGCCTGTGCTACATTGCGCTGTGTTGTTTTCTGCAGCCAGTCTGTGTGCTGCTGCGAGTTGTGCTTTATTCTGTGCTGCTAGCCAGTGTTCCAGTGAGCTGTGTTGTTTTCTGCAGCCAGTCTGTGTGCTGCTGCGAGTTGTGCTTTATTCTGTGCTGCTAGCCAGTGGTACATTGAGCGGTGTTGTTCTCTGCTGCCAGACTGGGTGCTGCAGCGAGTTGTGCTTTATTCTGTGCTGCTAGCCAGTGTTGCATTGAGCGGTGTTGTTCTCTCCTGCACGCCTGTGTGCTTCTGCGAGTTGTGCTTTATTCTGTGCTGCTAGCCAGTGGTACATTGAGCTGTGTTGTTCTCTCCTGCCAGCCTGTGTGCTTCTGCGAGTTGTGCTTTATTCTGTGCTGCTAGCCAGTGGTACATTGAGCGGTGTTGTTCTCTCCTGCCAGCCTGTGTGCTTCTGCGAGTTGTGCTTTATTCTGTGCTGCTAGCCAGTGGTACATTGAGCTGTGTTGTTCTCTCCTGCCAGCCTGCGTGCTGCAGCGAGTTGTGCTTTATTCTGTGCTGCTAGCCAGTGTTACAGTGAGCTGTGTTGTTTTCTGCAGCCAGTCTGTGTGCTGCTGCGAGTTGTGCTTTATTCTGTGCTGCTAGCCAGTGTTGCATTGAGCGGTGTTGTTCTCTCCTGCACGCCTGTGTGCTTCTGCGAGTTGTGCTTTATTCTGTGCTGCTAGCCAGTGGTACATTGAGCTGTGTTGTTCTCTCCTGCCAGCCTGTGTGCTTCTGCGAGTTGTGCTTTATTCTGTGCTGCTAGCCAGTGGTACATTGAGCTGTGTTGTTCTCTCCTGCCAGCCTGCGTGCTGCAGCGAGTTGTGCTTTATTCTGTGCTGCTAGCCAGTGGTACGTTGAGCTGTGTTGTTCTCTCCTGCCAGCCTGCGTGCTGCAGCGAGTTGTGCTTTATTCTGTGCTGCTAGCCAGTGTTGCATTGAGCGGTGTTGCTCTCTCCTGCCAGCCTGTGTGCTTCTGCGAGTTGTGCTTTATTCTGTGCTGCTAGCCAGTGGTACATTGAGCGGTGTTGTTCTCTCCTGCCAGCCTGTGTGCTTCTGCGAGTTGTGCTTTATTCTGTGCTGCTAGCCAGTGGTACATTGAGCTGTGTTGTTCTCTCCTGCCAGCCTCTGTGCTTCTGCGAGTTGTGCTTTATTCTGTGCTGCTAGCCAGTGGTACATTGAGCGGTGTTGTTCTCTCCTGCCAGCCTGTGTGCTTCTGCGAGTTGTGCTTTATTCTGTGCTGCTAGCCAGTGGTACATTGAGCTGTGTTGTTCTCTCCTGCCAGCCTGTGTGCTTCTGCGAGTTGTGCTTTATTCTGTACTGCTAGCCAGTGGTACATTGAGCGGTGTTGTTCTCTCCTGCCAGCCTGTGTGCTTCTGCGAGTTGTGCTTTATTCTGTGCTGCTAGCCAGTGTTCCAGTGAGCTGTGTTGTTTTCTGCAGCCAGTCTGTGTGCTGCTGTGAGTTGTGCTTTATTCTGTGCCGCTAGCCAGTGGTACATTGAGCTGTGTTGTTCTCTCCTGCCAGCCTGTGTGCTTCTGCGAGTTGTGCTTTATTCTGTGCTGCTAGCCAGTGTTCCAGTGAGCTGTGTTGTTTTCTGCAGCCAGTCTGTGTGCTGCTGTGAGTTGTGCTTTATTCTGTGCTGCTAGCCAGTGTTCCAGTGAGCTGTGTTGTTTTCTGCAGCCAGTCTGTGTGCTGCTGTGAGTTGTGCTTTATTCTGTGCTGCTAGCCAGTGGTACATTGAGCGGTGTTGTTCTCTCCTGCCAGCCTGGGTGCTGCAGCGAGTTGTGATTTATTCTGTGCTGCTAGCCAGTGTTACAGTGAGCTGTGTGGTTTTCTGCAGCCAGTCTGTGTGCTGCTGTGAGTTGTGCTTTATTCTGTGCTGCTAGCCAGTGTTGCATTGAGCGGTGTTGTTCTCTCCTGCACGCCTGTGTGCTTCTGCGAGTTGTGCTTTATTCTGTGCTGCTAGCCAGTGGTACATTGAGCTGTGTTGTTCTCTCCTGCCAGCCTGCGTGCTGCAGAGAGTTGTGCTTTATTCTGTGCTGCTAGCCAGTGTTACAGTGAGCTGTGTGGTTTTCTGCAGCCAGTCTGTGTGGTGCTGCGAGTTGTGCTTTATTCTGTGCCGCTAGCCCGAGGTACATTGAGCTGTGTTGTTCTCTCCTGCCAGCCTGTGTGCTTCTGCGAGTTGTGCTTTATCCTGTGCTGCTAGCCAGTGTTCCAGTGAGCTGTGTTGTTTTCTGCAGGCAGTCTGTGTGCTGCTGCGAGTTGTGCTTTATTCTGTGCTGCTAGCCAGTGGTACATTGAGCTGTGTTGTTCTCTCCTGCCAGCCTGTGTGCTTCTGCGAGTTGTGCTTTATTCTGTGCTGCTAGCCAGTGGTACATTGAGCTGTGTTGTTCTCTCCTGCCAGCCTGTGTGCTTCTGCGAGTTGTGCTTTATTCTGTGCTGCTAGCCAGTGGTACATTGAGCTGTGTTGTTCTCTCCTGCCAGCCTGTGTGCTGCTGCGAGTTGTGCTTTATTCTGTGCTGCTAGCCAGTGTTACAGTGAGCTGTGTGGTTTTCTGCAGCCAGTCTGTGTGCTGCTGCGAGTTGTGCTTTCTTCTGTGCTGCTAGCCAGTGGTACATTGAGCTGTGTTGTTCTCTGCTGCCAGACTGGGTGCTGCAGCGAGTTGTGATTTATTCTGTGCTGCTAGCCAGTGTTACAGTGAGCTGTGTTTTCTGCAGCCAGTCTGTGTGCTGCTGCGAGTTGTGCTTTATTCTGTGCTGCTAGCCAGTGGTACATTGAGCGGTGTTGTTCTCTGCTGCCAGACTGGGTGCTGCAGCGAGTTGTGATTTATTCTGTGCTGCTAGCCAGTGTTACAGTGAGCTGTGTTGTTTTCTGCAGCCAGTCTGTGTGCTGCTGCGAGTTGTGCTTTATTCTGTGCTGCTAGCCAGTGTTGCATTGAGCGGTGTTGTTCTCTCCTGCACGCCTGTGTGCTTCTGCGAGTTGTGCTTTATTCTGTGCTGCTAGCCAGTGGTACATTGAGCTGTGTTGTTCTCTCCTGCCAGCCTGTGTGCTTCTGCGAGTTGTGCTTTATTCTGTGCTGCTAGCCAGTGGTACATTGAGCTGTGTTGTTCTCTCCTGCCAGCCTGTGTGCTTCTGCGAGTTGTGCTTTATTCTGTGCTGCTAGCCAGTGGTACATTGAGCTGTGTTGTTCTCTCCTGCCAGCCTGCGTGCTTCTGCGAGTTGTGCTTTATTCTGTGCTGCTAGCCAGTGGTACATTGAGCTGTGTTGTTCTCTCCTGCCAGCCTGTGTGCTTCTGCGAGTTGTGCTTTATTCTGTGCTGCTAGCCAGTGGTACGTTGAGCTGTGTTGTTCTCTCCTGCCAGCCTGTGTGCTTCCGCGAGTTGTGCTTTATTCTGTGCTGCTAGCCAGTGGTACATTGAGCTGTGTTGTTCTCTCCTGCCAGCCTGTGTGCTTCTGCGAGTTGTGCTTTATTCTGTACTGCTAGCCAGTGGTACATTGAGCGGTGTTGTTCTCTCCTGCCAGCCTGTGTGCTTCTGCGAGTTGTGCTTTATTCTGTGCTGCTAGCCAGTGTTACAGTGAGCTGTGTTTTTTTCTGCAGCCAGTCTGTGTGCTGCTGTGAGTTGTGCTTTATTCTGTGCCGCTAGCCAGTGGTACATTGAGCTGTGTTGTTCTCTCCTGCCAGCCTGGGTGCTGCAGCGAGTTGTGCTTTATTCTGTGCTGCTAGCCAGTGTTACAGTGAGCTGTGTGGTTTTCTGCAGACAGTCTGTGTGCTGCTGTGAGTTGTGCTTTATTCTGTGCTGCTAGCCAGTGGTACATTGAGCTGTGTTGTTCTCTCCTGCCAGCCTGGGTGCTGCAGCGAGTTGTGCTTTATTCTGTGCTGCTAGCCAGTGTTACAGTGAGCTGTGTGGTTTTCTGCAGCCAGTCTGTGTGCTGCTGCGAGTTGTGCTTTATTCTGTGCCGCTAGCCCGAGGTACATTGAGCTGTGTTGTTCTCTCCTGCCAGCCTGTGTGCTTCTGCGGGTTGTGCTTTATTCTGTGCTGCTAGCCAGTGGTACATTGAGCTATGTTGTTCTCTCCTGCCAGCCTGTGTGCTGCTGCGAGTTGTGCTTTATTCTGTGCTGCTAGCCAGTGTTACATTGAGCTGTGTTGTTCTCTGCTGCCAGACTGGGTGCTGCAGCGAGTTGTGCTTTATTCTGTGCTGCTAGCCAGTGTTACAGTGAGCTGTGTTGTTTTCTGCAGCCAGTCTGTGTGCTGCTGCGAGTTGTGCTTTATTCTGTGCTGCTAGCCAGTGGTACATTGAGCAGTGTTGTTCTCTGCTGCCAGACTGGGTGCTGCAGCGAGTTGTGATTTATTCTGTGCTGCTAGCCAGTGGTACATTGAGCAGTGTTGTTCTCTGCTGCCGCCTGGGTGCTGCTGCGAGTTGTGCTTTATTCTGTGCTGCTAGCCAGTGTTGCATTGAGCGGTGTTGTTCTCTCCTGCACGCCTGTGTGCTTCTGCGAGTTGTGATTTATTCTGTGCTGCTAGCCAGTGGTACATTGAGCTGTGTTGTTCTCTCCTGCCAGCCTGTGTGCTTCTGCGAGTTGTGCTTTATTCTGTGCTGCTAGCCAGTGGTACATTGAGCGGTGTTGTTCTCTCCTGCCAGCCTGTGTGCTTCTGCGAGTTGTGCTTTATTCTGTGCTGCTAGCCAGTGGTACATTGAGCTGTGTTGTTCTCTCCTGCCAGCCTGCGTGCTTCTGCGAGTTGTGCTTTATTCTGTGCTGCTAGCCAGTGGTACATTGAGCTGTGTTGTTCTCTCCTGCCAGCCTGTGTGCTTCTGCGAGTTGTGCTTTATTCTGTGCTGCTAGCCAGTGGTACGTTGAGCTGTGTTGTTCTCTCCTGCCAGCCTGTGTGCTTTCGCGAGTTGTGCTTTATTCTGTGCTGCTAGCCAGTGGTACATTGAGCTGTGTTGTTCTCTCCTGCCAGCCTGTGTGCTTCTGCGAGTTGTGCTTTATTCTGTACTGCTAGCCAGTGGTACATTGAGCGGTGTTGTTCTCTCCTGCCAGCCTGTGTGCTTCTGCGAGTTGTGCTTTATTCTGTGCTGCTAGCCAGTGGTACATTGAGCGGTGTTGTTCTCTCCTGCCAGCCTGTGTGCTTCTGCGAGTTGTGCTTTATTCTGTGCTGCTAGCCAGTGGTACATTGAGCTGTGTTGTTCTCTCCTGCCAGCCTGCGTGCTTCTGCGAGTTGTGCTTTATTCTGTGCTGCTAGCCAGTGGTACATTGAGCTGTGTTGTTCTCTCCTGCCAGCCTGTGTGCTTCTGCGAGTTGTGCTTTATTCTGTGCTGCTAGCCAGTGGTACGTTGAGCTGTGTTGTTCTCTCCTGCCAGCCTGTGTGCTTTCGCGAGTTGTGCTTTATTCTGTGCTGCTAGCCAGTGGTACATTGAGCTGTGTTGTTCTCTCCTGCCAGCCTGTGTGCTTCTGCGAGTTGTGCTTTATTCTGTGCTGCTAGCCAGTGTTACAGTGAGCTGTGTTGTTTTCTGCAGCCAGTCTGTATGCTGCTGTGAGTTGTGCTTTATTCTGTGCCGCTAGCCAGTGGTACATTGAGCTGTGTTGTTCTCTCCTGCCAGCCTGGGTGCTGCAGCGAGTTGTGATTTATTCTGTGCTGCTAGCCAGTGTTACAGTGAGCTGTGTGGTTTTCTGCAGCCAGTCTCTGTGCTGCTGTGAGTTGTGCTTTATTCTGTGCTGCTAGCCAGTGGTACATTGAGCTGTGTTGTTCTCTCCTGCCAGCCTGTGTGCTTCTGCGAGTTGTGCTTTATTCTGTACTGCTAGCCAGTGGTACATTGAGCGGTGTTGTTCTCTCCTGCCAGCCTGTGTGCTTCTGCGAGTTGTGCTTTATTCTGTGCTGCTAGCCAGTGTTACAGTGAGCTGTGTTGTTTTCTGCAGCCAGTCTGTATGCTGCTGTGAGTTGTGCTTTATTCTGTGCCGCTAGCCAGTGGTACATTGAGCTGTGTTGTTCTCTCCTGCCAGCCTGGGTGCTGCAGCGAGTTGTGATTTATTCTGTGCTGCTAGCCAGTGTTACAGTGAGCTGTGTGGTTTTCTGCAGCCAGTCTGTGTGCTGCTGTGAGTTGTGCTTTATTCTGTGCTGTTAGCCAGTGGTACATTGAGCTGTGTTGTTCTCTCCTGCCAGCCTGGGTGCTGCAGAGAGTTGTGCTTTATTCTGTGCTGCTAGCCAGTGTTACAGTGAGCTGTGTGGTTTTCTGCAGCCAGTCTGTGTGGTGCTGCGAGTTGTGCTTTATTCTGTGCCGCTAGCCCGAGGTACATTGAGCTGTGTTGTTCTCTCCTGCCAGCCTGTGTGCTTCTGCGAGTTGTGCTTTATTCTGTGCTGCTAGCCAGTGGTACATTGAGCTATGTTGTTCTCTCCTGCCAGCCTGTGTGCTGCTGCGAGTTGTGCTTTATTCTGTGCTGCTAGCCAGTGGTACATTGAGCTGTGTTGTTCTCTCCTGCCAGCCTGGGTGCTGCAGCGAGTTGTGATTTATTCTGTGCTGCTAGCCAGTGGTACATTGAGCTGTGTTTTCTGCAGCCAGTCTGTGTGCTGCTGTGAGTTGTGCTTTCTTCTGTGCTGCTAGCCAGTGTTACATTGAGCTGTGTTGTTCTCTGCTGCCAGACTGGGTGCTGCAGCGAGTTGTGCTTTATTCTGTGCTGCTAGCCAGTGTTACAGTGAGCTGTGTTGTTTTCTGCAGCCAGTCTGTGTGCTTCTGCGAGTTGTGCTTTATTCTGTGCTGCTAGCCAGTGGTACATTGAGCGGTGTTGTTCTCTGCTGCCAGACTGGGTGCTGCAGCGAGTTGTGATTTATTCTGTGCTGCTAGCCAGTGTTACATTGAGCTGTGTTTTCTGCAGCCAGTCTGTGTGCTGCTGCGAGTTGTGCTTTATTCTGTGCTGCTAGCCAGTGTTGCATTGAGCAGTGTTGTTCTCTCCTGCCAGCCTGTGTGTTTCTGCGAGTTGTGCTTTATTCTGTGCTGCTAGCCAGTGGTACATTGAGCTGTGTTGTTCTCTCCTGCCAGCCTGTGTGCTTCTGCGAGTTGTGCTTTATTTTGTGCTGCTAGCCAGTGGTACATTGAGCTGTGTTGTTCTCTCCTGCCAGCCTGTGTGCTTCTGCGAGTTGTGCTTTATTCTGTGCTGCTAGCCAGTGGTACATTGAGCTGTGTTGTTCTCTCCTGCCAGCCTGTGTGCTTCTGCGAGTTGTGCTTTATTCTGTGCTGCTAGCCAGTGTTACAGTGAGCTGTGTTGTTTTCTGCAGCCAGTCTGTGTGCTGCTGCGAGTTGTGCTTTATTCTGTGCTGCTAGCCAGTGGTACATTGAGCAGTGTTGTTCTCTGCTGCCAGACTGGGTGCTGCAGCGAGTTGTGATTTATTCTGTGCTGCTAGCCAGTGTTACAGTGAGCTGTGTTGTTTTCTGCAGCCAGTCTGTGTGCTGCTGCGAGTTGTGCTTTATTCTGTGCTGCTAGCCAGTGTTGCATTGAGCGGTGTTGTTCTCTCCTGCACGCCTGTGTGCTTCTGCGAGTTGTGATTTATTCTGTGCTGCTAGCCAGTGGTACATTGAGCTGTGTTGTTCTCTCCTGCCAGCCTGTGTGCTTCTGCGAGTTGTGCTTTATTCTGTGCTGCTAGCCAGTGGTACATTGAGCGGTGTTGTTCTCTCCTGCCAGCCTGTGTGCTTCTGCGAGTTGTGCTTTATTCTGTGCTGCTAGCCAGTGGTACATTGAGCTGTGTTGTTCTCTCCTGCCAGCCTGCGTGCTTCTGCGAGTTGTGCTTTATTCTGTGCTGCTAGCCAGTGGTACATTGAGCTGTGTTGTTCTCTCCTGCCAGCCTGTGTGCTTCTGCGAGTTGTGCTTTATTCTGTGCTGCTAGCCAGTGGTACGTTGAGCTGTGTTGTTCTCTCCTGCCAGCCTGTGTGCTTTCGCGAGTTGTGCTTTATTCTGTGCTGCTAGCCAGTGGTACATTGAGCTGTGTTGTTCTCTCCTGCCAGCCTGTGTGCTTCTGCGAGTTGTGCTTTATTCTGTACTGCTAGCCAGTGGTACATTGAGCGGTGTTGTTCTCTCCTGCCAGCCTGTGTGCTTCTGCGAGTTGTGCTTTATTCTGTGCTGCTAGCCAGTGGTACATTGAGCGGTGTTGTTCTCTCCTGCCAGCCTGTGTGCTTCTGCGAGTTGTGCTTTATTCTGTGCTGCTAGCCAGTGGTACATTGAGCTGTGTTGTTCTCTCCTGCCAGCCTGCGTGCTTCTGCGAGTTGTGCTTTATTCTGTGCTGCTAGCCAGTGGTACATTGAGCTGTGTTGTTCTCTCCTGCCAGCCTGTGTGCTTCTGCGAGTTGTGCTTTATTCTGTGCTGCTAGCCAGTGGTACGTTGAGCTGTGTTGTTCTCTCCTGCCAGCCTGTGTGCTTCCGCGAGTTGTGCTTTATTCTGTGCTGCTAGCCAGTGGTACATTGAGCTGTGTTGTTCTCTCCTGCCAGCCTGTGTGCTTCTGCGAGTTGTGCTTTATTCTGTACTGCTAGCCAGTGGTACATTGAGCGGTGTTGTTCTCTCCTGCCAGCCTGTGTGCTTCTGCGAGTTGTGCTTTATTCTGTGCTGCTAGCCAGTGTTACAGTGAGCTGTGTTTTTTTCTGCAGCCAGTCTGTGTGCTGCTGTGAGTTGTGCTTTATTCTGTGCCGCTAGCCAGTGGTACATTGAGCTGTGTTGTTCTCTCCTGCCAGCCTGGGTGCTGCAGCGAGTTGTGCTTTATTCTGTGCTGCTAGCCAGTGTTACAGTGAGCTGTGTGGTTTTCTGCAGACAGTCTGTGTGCTGCTGTGAGTTGTGCTTTATTCTGTGCTGCTAGCCAGTGGTACATTGAGCTGTGTTGTTCTCTCCTGCCAGCCTGGGTGCTGCAGCGAGTTGTGCTTTATTCTGTGCTGCTAGCCAGTGTTACAGTGAGCTGTGTGGTTTTCTGCAGCCAGTCTGTGTGCTGCTGCGAGTTGTGCTTTATTCTGTGCCGCTAGCCCGAGGTACATTGAGCTGTGTTGTTCTCTCCTGCCAGCCTGTGTGCTTCTGCGGGTTGTGCTTTATTCTGTGCTGCTAGCCAGTGGTACATTGAGCTATGTTGTTCTCTCCTGCCAGCCTGTGTGCTGCTGCGAGTTGTGCTTTATTCTGTGCTGCTAGCCAGTGTTACATTGAGCTGTGTTGTTCTCTGCTGCCAGACTGGGTGCTGCAGCGAGTTGTGCTTTATTCTGTGCTGCTAGCCAGTGTTACAGTGAGCTGTGTTGTTTTCTGCAGCCAGTCTGTGTGCTGCTGCGAGTTGTGCTTTATTCTGTGCTGCTAGCCAGTGGTACATTGAGCAGTGTTGTTCTCTGCTGCCAGACTGGGTGCTGCAGCGAGTTGTGATTTATTCTGTGCTGCTAGCCAGTGGTACATTGAGCAGTGTTGTTCTCTGCTGCCGCCTGGGTGCTGCTGCGAGTTGTGCTTTATTCTGTGCTGCTAGCCAGTGTTGCATTGAGCGGTGTTGTTCTCTCCTGCACGCCTGTGTGCTTCTGCGAGTTGTGATTTATTCTGTGCTGCTAGCCAGTGGTACATTGAGCTGTGTTGTTCTCTCCTGCCAGCCTGTGTGCTTCTGCGAGTTGTGCTTTATTCTGTGCTGCTAGCCAGTGGTACATTGAGCGGTGTTGTTCTCTCCTGCCAGCCTGTGTGCTTCTGCGAGTTGTGCTTTATTCTGTGCTGCTAGCCAGTGGTACATTGAGCTGTGTTGTTCTCTCCTGCCAGCCTGCGTGCTTCTGCGAGTTGTGCTTTATTCTGTGCTGCTAGCCAGTGGTACATTGAGCTGTGTTGTTCTCTCCTGCCAGCCTGTGTGCTTCTGCGAGTTGTGCTTTATTCTGTGCTGCTAGCCAGTGGTACGTTGAGCTGTGTTGTTCTCTCCTGCCAGCCTGTGTGCTTCTGCGAGTTGTGCTTTATTCTGTGCTGCTAGCCAGTGGTACGTTGAGCTGTGTTGTTCTCTCCTGCCAGCCTGTGTGCTTTCGCGAGTTGTGCTTTATTCTGTGCTGCTAGCCAGTGGTACATTGAGCTGTGTTGTTCTCTCCTGCCAGCCTGTGTGCTTCTGCGAGTTGTGCTTTCTTCTGTACTGCTAGCCAGTGGTACATTGAGCGGTGTTGTTCTCTCCTGCCAGCCTGTGTGCTTCTGCGAGTTGTGCTTTATTCTGTGCTGCTAGCCAGTGTTCCAGTGAGCTGTGTTGTTTTCTGCAGCCAGTCTGTGTGCTGCTGTGAGTTGTGCTTTATTCTGTGCCGCTAGCCAGTGGTACATTGAGCTGTGTTGTTCTCTCCTGCCAGCCTGTGTGCTTCTGCGAGTTGTGCTTTATTCTGTGCTGCTAGCCAGTGTTCCAGTGAGCTGTGTTGTTTTCTGCAGCCAGTCTGTGTGCTGCTGTGAGTTGTGCTTTATTCTGTGCTGCTAGCCAGTGTTCCAGTGAGCTGTGTTGTTTTCTGCAGCCAGTCTGTGTGCTGCTGTGAGTTGTGCTTTATTCTGTGCTGCTAGCCAGTGGTACATTGAGCGGTGTTGTTCTCTCCTGCCAGCCTGGGTGCTGCAGCGAGTTGTGATTTATTCTGTGCTGCTAGCCAGTGTTACAGTGAGCTGTGTGGTTTTCTGCAGCCAGTCTGTGTGCTGCTGTGAGTTGTGCTTTATTCTGTGCTGCTAGCCAGTGTTGCATTGAGCGGTGTTGTTCTCTCCTGCACGCCTGTGTGCTTCTGCGAGTTGTGCTTTATTCTGTGCTGCTAGCCAGTGGTACATTGAGCTGTGTTGTTCTCTCCTGCCAGCCTGCGTGCTGCAGAGAGTTGTGCTTTATTCTGTGCTGCTAGCCAGTGTTACAGTGAGCTGTGTGGTTTTCTGCAGCCAGTCTGTGTGGTGCTGCGAGTTGTGCTTTATTCTGTGCCGCTAGCCCGAGGTACATTGAGCTGTGTTGTTCTCTCCTGCCAGCCTGTGTGCTTCTGCGAGTTGTGCTTTATCCTGTGCTGCTAGCCAGTGTTCCAGTGAGCTGTGTTGTTTTCTGCAGCCAGTCTGTGTGCTGCTGCGAGTTGTGCTTTATTCTGTGCTGCTAGCCAGTGGTACATTGAGCTGTGTTGTTCTCTCCTGCCAGCCTGTGTGCTTCTGCGAGTTGTGCTTTATTCTGTGCTGCTAGCCAGTGGTACATTGAGCTGTGTTGTTCTCTCCTGCCAGCCTGTGTGCTTCTGCGAGTTGTGCTTTATTCTGTGCTGCTAGCCAGTGGTACATTGAGCTGTGTTGTTCTCTCCTGCCAGCCTGTGTGCTGCTGCGAGTTGTGCTTTATTCTGTGCTGCTAGCCAGTGTTACAGTGAGCTGTGTGGTTTTCTGCAGCCAGTCTGTGTGCTGCTGCGAGTTGTGCTTTCTTCTGTGCTGCTAGCCAGTGGTACATTGAGCTGTGTTGTTCTCTGCTGCCAGACTGGGTGCTGCAGCGAGTTGTGATTTATTCTGTGCTGCTAGCCAGTGTTACAGTGAGCTGTGTTTTCTGCAGCCAGTCTGTGTGCTGCTGCGAGTTGTGCTTTATTCTGTGCTGCTAGCCAGTGGTACATTGAGCGGTGTTGTTCTCTGCTGCCAGACTGGGTGCTGCAGCGAGTTGTGATTTATTCTGTGCTGCTAGCCAGTGTTACAGTGAGCTGTGTTGTTTTCTGCAGCCAGTCTGTGTGCTGCTGCGAGTTGTGCTTTATTCTGTGCTGCTAGCCAGTGTTGCATTGAGCGGTGTTGTTCTCTCCTGCACGCCTGTGTGCTTCTGCGAGTTGTGCTTTATTCTGTGCTGCTAGCCAGTGGTACATTGAGCTGTGTTGTTCTCTCCTGCCAGCCTGTGTGCTTCTGCGAGTTGTGCTTTATTCTGTGCTGCTAGCCAGTGGTACATTGAGCTGTGTTGTTCTCTCCTGCCAGCCTGTGTGCTTCTGCGAGTTGTGCTTTATTCTGTGCTGCTAGCCAGTGGTACATTGAGCTGTGTTGTTCTCTCCTGCCAGCCTGCGTGCTTCTGCGAGTTGTGCTTTATTCTGTGCTGCTAGCCAGTGGTACATTGAGCTGTGTTGTTCTCTCCTGCCAGCCTGTGTGCTTCTGCGAGTTGTGCTTTATTCTGTGCTGCTAGCCAGTGGTACGTTGAGCTGTGTTGTTCTCTCCTGCCAGCCTGTGTGCTTCCGCGAGTTGTGCTTTATTCTGTGCTGCTAGCCAGTGGTACATTGAGCTGTGTTGTTCTCTCCTGCCAGCCTGTGTGCTTCTGCGAGTTGTGCTTTATTCTGTACTGCTAGCCAGTGGTACATTGAGCGGTGTTGTTCTCTCCTGCCAGCCTGTGTGCTTCTGCGAGTTGTGCTTTATTCTGTGCTGCTAGCCAGTGTTACAGTGAGCTGTGTTTTTTTCTGCAGCCAGTCTGTGTGCTGCTGTGAGTTGTGCTTTATTCTGTGCCGCTAGCCAGTGGTACATTGAGCTGTGTTGTTCTCTCCTGCCAGCCTGGGTGCTGCAGCGAGTTGTGCTTTATTCTGTGCTGCTAGCCAGTGTTACAGTGAGCTGTGTGGTTTTCTGCAGACAGTCTGTGTGCTGCTGTGAGTTGTGCTTTATTCTGTGCTGCTAGCCAGTGGTACATTGAGCTGTGTTATTCTCTCCTGCCAGCCTGGGTGCTGCAGCGAGTTGTGCTTTATTCTGTGCTGCTAGCCAGTGTTACAGTGAGCTGTGTGGTTTTCTGCAGCCAGTCTGTGTGCTGCTGCGAGTTGTGCTTTATTCTGTGCCGCTAGCCCGAGGTACATTGAGCTGTGTTGTTCTCTCCTGCCAGCCTGTGTGCTTCTGCGGGTTGTGCTTTATTCTGTGCTGCTAGCCAGTGGTACATTGAGCTATGTTGTTCTCTCCTGCCAGCCTGTGTGCTGCTGCGAGTTGTGCTTTATTCTGTGCTGCTAGCCAGTGTTACATTGAGCTGTGTTGTTCTCTGCTGCCAGACTGGGTGCTGCAGCGAGTTGTGCTTTATTCTGTGCTGCTAGCCAGTGTTACAGTGAGCTGTGTTGTTTTCTGCAGCCAGTCTGTGTGCTGCTGCGAGTTGTGCTTTATTCTGTGCTGCTAGCCAGTGGTACATTGAGCAGTGTTGTTCTCTGCTGCCAGACTGGGTGCTGCAGCGAGTTGTGATTTATTCTGTGCTGCTAGCCAGTGGTACATTGAGCAGTGTTGTTCTCTGCTGCCGCCTGGGTGCTGCTGCGAGTTGTGCTTTATTCTGTGCTGCTAGCCAGTGTTGCATTGAGCGGTGTTGTTCTCTCCTGCACGCCTGTGTGCTTTTGCGAGTTGTGATTTATTCTGTGCTGCTAGCCAGTGGTACATTGAGCTGTGTTGTTCTCTCCTGCCAGCCTGTGTGCTTCTGCGAGTTGTGCTTTATTCTGTGCTGCTAGCCAGTGGTACATTGAGCGGTGTTGTTCTCTCCTGCCAGCCTGTGTGCTTCTGCGAGTTGTGCTTTATTCTGTGCTGCTAGCCAGTGGTACATTGAGCTGTGTTGTTCTCTCCTGCCAGCCTGCGTGCTTCTGCGAGTTGTGCTTTATTCTGTGCTGCTAGCCAGTGGTACATTGAGCTGTGTTGTTCTCTCCTGCCAGCCTGTGTGCTTCTGCGAGTTGTGCTTTATTCTGTGCTGCTAGCCAGTGGTACGTTGAGCTGTGTTGTTCTCTCCTGCCAGCCTGTGTGCTTTCGCGAGTTGTGCTTTATTCTGTGCTGCTAGCCAGTGGTACATTGAGCTGTGTTGTTCTCTCCTGCCAGCCTGTGTGCTTCTGCGAGTTGTGCTTTATTCTGTACTGCTAGCCAGTGGTACATTGAGCGGTGTTGTTCTCTCCTGCCAGCCTGTGTGCTTCTGCGAGTTGTGCTTTATTCTGTGCTGCTAGCCAGTGGTACATTGAGCGGTGTTGTTCTCTCCTGCCAGCCTGTGTGCTTCTGCGAGTTGTGCTTTATTCTGTGCTGCTAGCCAGTGGTACATTGAGCTGTGTTGTTCTCTCCTGCCAGCCTGCGTGCTTCTGCGAGTTGTGCTTTATTCTGTGCTGCTAGCCAGTGGTACATTGAGCTGTGTTGTTCTCTCCTGCCAGCCTGTGTGCTTCTGCGAGTTGTGCTTTATTCTGTGCTGCTAGCCAGTGGTACGTTGAGCTGTGTTGTTCTCTCCTGCCAGCCTGTGTGCTTTCGCGAGTTGTGCTTTATTCTGTGCTGCTAGCCAGTGGTACATTGAGCTGTGTTGTTCTCTCCTGCCAGCCTGTGTGCTTCTGCGAGTTGTGCTTTATTCTGTGCTGCTAGCCAGTGTTACAGTGAGCTGTGTTGTTTTCTGCAGCCAGTCTGTATGCTGCTGTGAGTTGTGCTTTATTCTGTGCCGCTAGCCAGTGGTACATTGAGCTGTGTTGTTCTCTCCTGCCAGCCTGGGTGCTGCAGCGAGTTGTGATTTATTCTGTGCTGCTAGCCAGTGTTACAGTGAGCTGTGTGGTTTTCTGCAGCCAGTCTGTGTGCTGCTGTGAGTTGTGCTTTATTCTGTGCTGCTAGCCAGTGGTACATTGAGCTGTGTTGTTCTCTCCTGCCAGCCTGTGTGCTTCTGCGAGTTGTGCTTTATTCTGTACTGCTAGCCAGTGGTACATTGAGCGGTGTTGTTCTCTCCTGCCAGCCTGTGTGCTTCTGCGAGTTGTGCTTTATTCTGTGCTGCTAGCCAGTGTTACAGTGAGCTGTGTTGTTTTCTGCAGCCAGTCTGTATGCTGCTGTGAGTTGTGCTTTATTCTGTGCCGCTAGCCAGTGGTACATTGAGCTGTGTTGTTCTCTCCTGCCAGCCTGGGTGCTGCAGCGAGTTGTGATTTATTCTGTGCTGCTAGCCAGTGTTACAGTGAGCTGTGTGGTTTTCTGCAGCCAGTCTGTGTGCTGCTGTGAGTTGTGCTTTATTCTGTGCTGTTAGCCAGTGGTACATTGAGCTGTGTTGTTCTCTCCTGCCAGCCTGGGTGCTGCAGAGAGTTGTGCTTTATTCTGTGCTGCTAGCCAGTGTTACAGTGAGCTGTGTGGTTTTCTGCAGCCAGTCTGTGTGGTGCTGCGAGTTGTGCTTTATTCTGTGCCGCTAGCCCGAGGTACATTGAGCTGTGTTGTTCTCTCCTGCCAGCCTGTGTGCTTCTGCGAGTTGTGCTTTATTCTGTGCTGCTAGCCAGTGGTACATTGAGCTATGTTGTTCTCTCCTGCCAGCCTGTGTGCTGCTGCGAGTTGTGCTTTATTCTGTGCTGCTAGCCAGTGGTACATTGAGCTGTGTTGTTCTCTCCTGCCAGCCTGGGTGCTGCAGCGAGTTGTGATTTATTCTGTGCTGCTAGCCAGTGGTACATTGAGCTGTGTTTTCTGCAGCCAGTCTGTGTGCTGCTGTGAGTTGTGCTTTCTTCTGTGCTGCTAGCCAGTGTTACATTGAGCTGTGTTGTTCTCTGCTGCCAGACTGGGTGCTGCAGCGAGTTGTGCTTTATTCTGTGCTGCTAGCCAGTGTTACAGTGAGCTGTGTTGTTTTCTGCAGCCAGTCTGTGTGCTTCTGCGAGTTGTGCTTTATTCTGTGCTGCTAGCCAGTGGTACATTGAGCGGTGTTGTTCTCTGCTGCCAGACTGGGTGCTGCAGCGAGTTGTGATTTATTCTGTGCTGCTAGCCAGTGTTACATTGAGCTGTGTTTTCTGCAGCCAGTCTGTGTGCTGCTGCGAGTTGTGCTTTATTCTGTGCTGCTAGCCAGTGTTGCATTGAGCAGTGTTGTTCTCTCCTGCCAGCTTGTGTGTTTCTGCGAGTTGTGCTTTATTCTGTGCTGCTAGCCAGTGGTACATTGAGCTGTGTTGTTCTCTCCTGCCAGCCTGTGTGCTTCTGCGAGTTGTGCTTTATTTTGTGCTGCTAGCCAGTGGTACATTGAGCTGTGTTGTTCTCTCCTGCCAGCCTGTGTGCTTCTGCGAGTTGTGCTTTATTCTGTGCTGCTAGCCAGTGGTACATTGAGCTGTGTTGTTCTCTCCTGCCAGCCTGTGTGCTTCTGCGAGTTGTGCTTTATTCTGTGCTGCTAGCCAGTGTTACAGTGAGCTGTGTTGTTTTCTGCAGCCAGTCTGTGTGCTGCTGCGAGTTGTGCTTTATTCTGTGCTGCTAGCCAGTGGTACATTGAGCAGTGTTGTTCTCTGCTGCCAGACTGGGTGCTGCAGCGAGTTGTGATTTATTCTGTGCTGCTAGCCAGTGTTACAGTGAGCTGTGTTGTTTTCTGCAGCCAGTCTGTGTGCTGCTGCGAGTTGTGCTTTATTCTGTGCTGCTAGCCAGTGTTGCATTGAGCGGTGTTGTTCTCTCCTGCACGCCTGTGTGCTTCTGCGAGTTGTGATTTATTCTGTGCTGCTAGCCAGTGGTACATTGAGCTGTGTTGTTCTCTCCTGCCAGCCTGTGTGCTTCTGCGAGTTGTGCTTTATTCTGTGCTGCTAGCCAGTGGTACATTGAGCGGTGTTGTTCTCTCCTGCCAGCCTGTGTGCTTCTGCGAGTTGTGCTTTATTCTGTGCTGCTAGCCAGTGGTACATTGAGCTGTGTTGTTCTCTCCTGCCAGCCTGCGTGCTTCTGCGAGTTGTGCTTTATTCTGTGCTGCTAGCCAGTGGTACATTGAGCTGTGTTGTTCTCTCCTGCCAGCCTGTGTGCTTCTGCGAGTTGTGCTTTATTCTGTGCTGCTAGCCAGTGGTACGTTGAGCTGTGTTGTTCTCTCCTGCCAGCCTGTGTGCTTTCGCGAGTTGTGCTTTATTCTGTGCTGCTAGCCAGTGGTACATTGAGCTGTGTTGTTCTCTCCTGCCAGCCTGTGTGCTTCTGCGAGTTGTGCTTTATTCTGTACTGCTAGCCAGTGGTACATTGAGCGGTGTTGTTCTCTCCTGCCAGCCTGTGTGCTTCTGCGAGTTGTGCTTTATTCTGTGCTGCTAGCCAGTGGTACATTGAGCGGTGTTGTTCTCTCCTGCCAGCCTGTGTGCTTCTGCGAGTTGTGCTTTATTCTGTGCTGCTAGCCAGTGGTACATTGAGCTGTGTTGTTCTCTCCTGCCAGCCTGCGTGCTTCTGCGAGTTGTGCTTTATTCTGTGCTGCTAGCCAGTGGTACATTGAGCTGTGTTGTTCTCTCCTGCCAGCCTGTGTGCTTCTGCGAGTTGTGCTTTATTCTGTGCTGCTAGCCAGTGGTACGTTGAGCTGTGTTGTTCTCTCCTGCCAGCCTGTGTGCTTCCGCGAGTTGTGCTTTATTCTGTGCTGCTAGCCAGTGGTACATTGAGCTGTGTTGTTCTCTCCTGCCAGCCTGTGTGCTTCTGCGAGTTGTGCTTTATTCTGTACTGCTAGCCAGTGGTACATTGAGCGGTGTTGTTCTCTCCTGCCAGCCTGTGTGCTTCTGCGAGTTGTGCTTTATTCTGTGCTGCTAGCCAGTGTTACAGTGAGCTGTGTTTTTTTCTGCAGCCAGTCTGTGTGCTGCTGTGAGTTGTGCTTTATTCTGTGCCGCTAGCCAGTGGTACATTGAGCTGTGTTGTTCTCTCCTGCCAGCCTGGGTGCTGCAGCGAGTTGTGCTTTATTCTGTGCTGCTAGCCAGTGTTACAGTGAGCTGTGTGGTTTTCTGCAGACAGTCTGTGTGCTGCTGTGAGTTGTGCTTTATTCTGTGCTGCTAGCCAGTGGTACATTGAGCTGTGTTGTTCTCTCCTGCCAGCCTGGGTGCTGCAGCGAGTTGTGCTTTATTCTGTGCTGCTAGCCAGTGTTACAGTGAGCTGTGTGGTTTTCTGCAGCCAGTCTGTGTGCTGCTGCGAGTTGTGCTTTATTCTGTGCCGCTAGCCCGAGGTACATTGAGCTGTGTTGTTCTCTCCTGCCAGCCTGTGTGCTTCTGCGGGTTGTGCTTTATTCTGTGCTGCTAGCCAGTGGTACATTGAGCTATGTTGTTCTCTCCTGCCAGCCTGTGTGCTGCTGCGAGTTGTGCTTTATTCTGTGCTGCTAGCCAGTGTTACATTGAGCTGTGTTGTTCTCTGCTGCCAGACTGGGTGCTGCAGCGAGTTGTGCTTTATTCTGTGCTGCTAGCCAGTGTTACAGTGAGCTGTGTTGTTTTCTGCAGCCAGTCTGTGTGCTGCTGCGAGTTGTGCTTTATTCTGTGCTGCTAGCCAGTGGTACATTGAGCAGTGTTGTTCTCTGCTGCCAGACTGGGTGCTGCAGCGAGTTGTGATTTATTCTGTGCTGCTAGCCAGTGGTACATTGAGCAGTGTTGTTCTCTGCTGCCGCCTGGGTGCTGCTGCGAGTTGTGCTTTATTCTGTGCTGCTAGCCAGTGTTGCATTGAGCGGTGTTGTTCTCTCCTGCACGCCTGTGTGCTTCTGCGAGTTGTGATTTATTCTGTGCTGCTAGCCAGTGGTACATTGAGCTGTGTTGTTCTCTCCTGCCAGCCTGTGTGCTTCTGCGAGTTGTGCTTTATTCTGTGCTGCTAGCCAGTGGTACATTGAGCGGTGTTGTTCTCTCCTGCCAGCCTGTGTGCTTCTGCGAGTTGTGCTTTATTCTGTGCTGCTAGCCAGTGGTACATTGAGCTGTGTTGTTCTCTCCTGCCAGCCTGCGTGCTTCTGCGAGTTGTGCTTTATTCTGTGCTGCTAGCCAGTGGTACATTGAGCTGTGTTGTTCTCTCCTGCCAGCCTGTGTGCTTCTGCGAGTTGTGCTTTATTCTGTGCTGCTAGCCAGTGGTACGTTGAGCTGTGTTGTTCTCTCCTGCCAGCCTGTGTGCTTTCGCGAGTTGTGCTTTATTCTGTGCTGCTAGCCAGTGGTACATTGAGCTGTGTTGTTCTCTCCTGCCAGCCTGTGTGCTTCTGCGAGTTGTGCTTTCTTCTGTACTGCTAGCCAGTGGTACATTGAGCGGTGTTGTTCTCTCCTGCCAGCCTGTGTGCTTCTGCGAGTTGTGCTTTATTCTGTGCTGCTAGCCAGTGGTACATTGAGCGGTGTTGTTCTCTCCTGCCAGCCTGTGTGCTTCTGCGAGTTGTGCTTTATTCTGTGCTGCTAGCCAGTGTTACAGTGAGCTGTGTTGTTTTCTGCAGCCAGTCTGTATGCTGCTGTGAGTTGTGCTTTATTCTGTGCCGCTAGCCAGTGGTACATTGAGCTGTGTTGTTCTCTCCTGCCAGCCTGGGTGCTGCAGCGAGTTGTGATTTATTCTGTGCTGCTAGCCAGTGTTACAGTGAGCTGTGTGGTTTTCTGCAGCCAGTCTGTGTGCTGCTGTGAGTTGTGCTTTATTCTGTGCTGCTAGCCAGTGGTACATTGAGCTGTGTTGTTCTCTCCTGCCAGCCTGTGTGCTTCTGCGAGTTGTGCTTTATTCTGTACTGCTAGCCAGTGGTACATTGAGCGGTGTTGTTCTCTCCTGCCAGCCTGTGTGCTTCTGCGAGTTGTGCTTTATTCTGTGCTGCTAGCCAGTGTTACAGTGAGCTGTGTTGTTTTCTGCAGCCAGTCTGTATGCTGCTGTGAGTTGTGCTTTATTCTGTGCCGCTAGCCAGTGGTACATTGAGCTGTGTTGTTCTCTCCTGCCAGCCTGGGTGCTGCAGCGAGTTGTGATTTATTCTGTGCTGCTAGCCAGTGTTACAGTGAGCTGTGTGGTTTTCTGCAGCCAGTCTGTGTGCTGCTGTGAGTTGTGCTTTATTCTGTGCTGTTAGCCAGTGGTACATTGAGCTGTGTTGTTCTCTCCTGCCAGCCTGGGTGCTGCAGAGAGTTGTGCTTTATTCTGTGCTGCTAGCCAGTGTTACAGTGAGCTGTGTGGTTTTCTGCAGCCAGTCTGTGTGGTGCTGCGAGTTGTGCTTTATTCTGTGCCGCTAGCCCGAGGTACATTGAGCTGTGTTGTTCTCTCCTGCCAGCCTGTGTGCTTCTGCGAGTTGTGCTTTATTCTGTGCTGCTAGCCAGTGGTACATTGAGCTATGTTGTTCTCTCCTGCCAGCCTGTGTGCTGCTGTGAGTTGTGCTTTCTTCTGTGCTGCTAGCCAGTGTTACATTGAGCTGTGTTGTTCTCTGCTGCCAGACTGGGTGCTGCAGCGAGTTGTGCTTTATTCTGTGCTGCTAGCCAGTGTTACAGTGAGCTGTGTTGTTTTCTGCAGCCAGTCTGTGTGCTTCTGCGAGTTGTGCTTTATTCTGTGCTGCTAGCCAGTGGTACATTGAGCGGTGTTGTTCTCTGCTGCCAGACTGGGTGCTGCAGCGAGTTGTGATTTATTCTGTGCTGCTAGCCAGTGTTACATTGAGCTGTGTTTTCTGCAGCCAGTCTGTGTGCTGCTGCGAGTTGTGCTTTATTCTGTGCTGCTAGCCAGTGTTGCATTGAGCAGTGTTGTTCTCTCCTGCCAGCCTGTGTGTTTCTGCGAGTTGTGCTTTATTCTGTGCTGCTAGCCAGTGGTACATTGAGCTGTGTTGTTCTCTCCTGCCAGCCTGTGTGCTTCTGCGAGTTGTGCTTTATTTTGTGCTGCTAGCCAGTGGTACATTGAGCTGTGTTGTTCTCTCCTGCCAGCCTGTGTGCTTCTGCGAGTTGTGCTTTATTCTGTGCTGCTAGCCAGTGGTACATTGAGCTGTGTTGTTCTCTCCTGCCAGCCTGTGTGCTTCTGCGAGTTGTGCTTTATTCTGTGCTGCTAGCCAGTGTTACAGTGAGCTGTGTTGTTTTCTGCAGCCAGTCTGTGTGCTGCTGCGAGTTGTGCTTTATTCTGTGCTGCTAGCCAGTGGTACATTGAGCAGTGTTGTTCTCTGCTGCCAGACTGGGTGCTGCAGCGAGTTGTGATTTATTCTGTGCTGCTAGCCAGTGTTACAGTGAGCTGTGTTGTTTTCTGCAGCCAGTCTGTGTGCTGCTGCGAGTTGTGCTTTATTCTGTGCTGCTAGCCAGTGTTGCATTGAGCGGTGTTGTTCTCTCCTGCACGCCTGTGTGCTTCTGCGAGTTGTGATTTATTCTGTGCTGCTAGCCAGTGGTACATTGAGCTGTGTTGTTCTCTCCTGCCAGCCTGTGTGCTTCTGCGAGTTGTGCTTTATTCTGTGCTGCTAGCCAGTGGTACATTGAGCGGTGTTGTTCTCTCCTGCCAGCCTGTGTGCTTCTGCGAGTTGTGCTTTATTCTGTGCTGCTAGCCAGTGGTACATTGAGCTGTGTTGTTCTCTCCTGCCAGCCTGCGTGCTTCTGCGAGTTGTGCTTTATTCTGTGCTGCTAGCCAGTGGTACATTGAGCTGTGCTGTTCTCTCCTGCCAGCCTGTGTGCTTCTGCGAGTTGTGCTTTATTCTGTGCTGCTAGCCAGTGGTACGTTGAGCTGTGTTGTTCTCTCCTGCCAGCCTGTGTGCTTTCGCGAGTTGTGCTTTATTCTGTGCTGCTAGCCAGTGGTACATTGAGCTGTGTTGTTCTCTCCTGCCAGCCTGTGTGCTTCTGCGAGTTGTGCTTTATTCTGTACTGCTAGCCAGTGGTACATTGAGCGGTGTTGTTCTCTCCTGCCAGCCTGTGTGCTTCTGCGAGTTGTGCTTTATTCTGTGCTGCTAGCCAGTGGTACATTGAGCGGTGTTGTTCTCTCCTGCCAGCCTGTGTGCTTCTGCGAGTTGTGCTTTATTCTGTGCTGCTAGCCAGTGGTACATTGAGCTGTGTTGTTCTCTCCTGCCAGCCTGCGTGCTTCTGCGAGTTGTGCTTTATTCTGTGCTGCTAGCCAGTGGTACATTGAGCTGTGTTGTTCTCTCCTGCCAGCCTGTGTGCTTCTGCGAGTTGTGCTTTATTCTGTGCTGCTAGCCAGTGGTACGTTGAGCTGTGTTGTTCTCTCCTGCCAGCCTGTGTGCTTTCGCGAGTTGTGCTTTATTCTGTGCTGCTAGCCAGTGGTACATTGAGCTGTGTTGTTCTCTCCTGCCAGCCTGTGTGCTTCTGCGAGTTGTGCTTTATTCTGTGCTGCTAGCCAGTGTTACAGTGAGCTGTGTTGTTTTCTGCAGCCAGTCTGTATGCTGCTGTGAGTTGTGCTTTATTCTGTGCCGCTAGCCAGTGGTACATTGAGCTGTGTTGTTCTCTCCTGCCAGCCTGGGTGCTGCAGCGAGTTGTGATTTATTCTGTGCTGCTAGCCAGTGTTACAGTGAGCTGTGTGGTTTTCTGCAGCCAGTCTGTGTGCTGCTGTGAGTTGTGCTTTATTCTGTGCTGCTAGCCAGTGGTACATTGAGCTGTGTTGTTCTCTCCTGCCAGCCTGTGTGCTTCTGCGAGTTGTGCTTTATTCTGTACTGCTAGCCAGTGGTACATTGAGCGGTGTTGTTCTCTCCTGCCAGCCTGTGTGCTTCTGCGAGTTGTGCTTTATTCTGTGCTGCTAGCCAGTGTTACAGTGAGCTGTGTTGTTTTCTGCAGCCAGTCTGTATGCTGCTGTGAGTTGTGCTTTATTCTGTGCCGCTAGCCAGTGGTACATTGAGCTGTGTTGTTCTCTCCTGCCAGCCTGGGTGCTGCAGCGAGTTGTGATTTATTCTGTGCTGCTAGCCAGTGTTACAGTGAGCTGTGTGGTTTTCTGCAGCCAGTCTGTGTGCTGCTGTGAGTTGTGCTTTATTCTGTGCTGTTAGCCAGTGGTACATTGAGCTGTGTTGTTCTCTCCTGCCAGCCTGGGTGCTGCAGAGAGTTGTGCTTTATTCTGTGCTGCTAGCCAGTGTTACAGTGAGCTGTGTGGTTTTCTGCAGCCAGTCTGTGTGGTGCTGCGAGTTGTGCTTTATTCTGTGCCGCTAGCCCGAGGTACATTGAGCTGTGTTGTTCTCTCCTGCCAGCCTGTGTGCTTCTGCGAGTTGTGCTTTATTCTGTGCTGCTAGCCAGTGGTACATTGAGCTATGTTGTTCTCTCCTGCCAGCCTGTGTGCTGCTGCGAGTTGTGCTTTATTCTGTGCTGCTAGCCAGTGGTACATTGAGCTGTGTTGTTCTCTCCTGCCAGCCTGGGTGCTGCAGCGAGTTGTGATTTATTCTGTGCTGCTAGCCAGTGGTACATTGAGCTGTGTTTTCTGCAGCCAGTCTGTGTGCTGCTGTGAGTTGTGCTTTCTTCTGTGCTGCTAGCCAGTGTTACATTGAGCTGTGTTGTTCTCTGCTGCCAGACTGGGTGCTGCAGCGAGTTGTGCTTTATTCTGTGCTGCTAGCCAGTGTTACAGTGAGCTGTGTTGTTTTCTGCAGCCAGTCTGTGTGCTTCTGCGAGTTGTGCTTTATTCTGTGCTGCTAGCCAGTGGTACATTGAGCGGTGTTGTTCTCTGCTGCCAGACTGGGTGCTGCAGCGAGTTGTGATTTATTCTGTGCTGCTAGCCAGTGTTACATTGAGCTGTGTTTTCTGCAGCCAGTCTGTGTGCTGCTGCGAGTTGTGCTTTATTCTGTGCTGCTAGCCAGTGTTGCATTGAGCAGTGTTGTTCTCTCCTGCCAGCCTGTGTGTTTCTGCGAGTTGTGCTTTATTCTGTGCTGCTAGCCAGTGGTACATTGAGCTGTGTTGTTCTCTCCTGCCAGCCTGTGTGCTTCTGCGAGTTGTGCTTTATTTTGTGCTGCTAGCCAGTGGTACATTGAGCTGTGTTGTTCTCTCCTGCCAGCCTGTGTGCTTCTGCGAGTTGTGCTTTATTCTGTGCTGCTAGCCAGTGGTACATTGAGCTGTGTTGTTCTCTCCTGCCAGCCTGTGTGCTTCTGCGAGTTGTGCTTTATTCTGTGCTGCTAGCCAGTGGTACATTGAGCTGTGTTGTTCTCTCCTGCCAGCCTCTGTGCTTCTGCGAGTTGTGCTTTATTCTGTGCTGCTAGCCAGTGGTACATTGAGCTGTGTTGTTCTCTCCTGCCAGCCTGTGTGCTTCTGCGAGTTGTGCTTTATTCTGTGCTGCTAGCCAGTGGTACGTTGAGCTGTGTTGTTCTCTCCTGCCAGCCTGCGTGCTGCAGCGAGTTGTGCTTTATTCTGTGCTGCTAGCCAGTGGTACATTGAGCTGTGTTGTTCTCTCCTGCCAGCCTGCGTGCTGCAGCGAGTTGTGCTTTATTCTGTGCTGCTAGCCAGTGTTACAGTGAGCTGTGTTGTTTTCTGCAGCCAGTCTGTGTGCTTCTGCGAGTTGTGCTTTATTCTGTGCTGCTAGCCAGTGGTACATTGAGCTGTGTTGTTTTCTGCAGCCAGTCTGTGTGCTGCTGTGAGTTGTGCTTTATTCTGTACTGCTAGCCAGTGCTGCATTGAGCCGAGTTGTTCTCTCATGCCAGTCTGTGTGCTGCTGCGAGTTGTGCTTTATTCTGTGCTGCTAGCCAGTGTTGCATTGAGCGGTGTTGTTCTCTCCTGCCAGCCTGTGTGCTTCTGCGAGTTGTGCTTTATTTTGTGCTGCTAGCCAGTGGTACATTGAGCTGTGTTGTTCTCTCCTGCCAGCCTCTGTGCTTCTGCGAGTTGTCCTTTCTTCTGTGCTGCTAGCCAGTGGTACATTGAGCTGTGTTGTTTTCTGCAGCCAGTCTGTGTGCTGCTGTGAGTTGTGCTTTATTCTGTACTGCTAGCCAGTGCTGCATTGAGCCGAGTTGTTCTCTCATGCCAGTCTGTGTGCTGCTGCGAGTTGTGCTTTATTCTGTGCTGCTAGCCAGTGTTGCATTGAGCGGTGTTGTTCTCTCCTGCCAGCCTGTGTGCTTCTGCGAGTTGTGCTTTATTTTGTGCTGCTAGCCAGTGGTACATTGAGCTGTGTTGTTCTCTCCTGCCAGCCTGTGTGCTTCTGCGAGTTGTGCTTTATTCTGTGCTGCTAGCCAGTGGTACATTGAGCTGTGTTGTTCTCTCCTGCCAGCCTGTGTGCTTCTGCGAGTTGTGCTTTATTCTGTGCTGCTAGCCAGTGGTACATTGAGCTCTGTTGTTCTCTCCTGCCAGCCTGTGTGCTTCTGCGAGTTGTCCTTTCTTCTGTGCTGCTAGCCAGTGGTACATTGAGCTGTGTTGTTTTCTGCAGCCAGTCTGTGTGCTGCTGTGAGTTGTGCTTTATTCTGTACTGCTAGCCAGTGCTGCATTGAGCCGAGGTGTTCTCTCATGCCAGTCTGTGTGCTGCTGTGAGTTGTGCTTTATTCTGTGCTGCAAGCCAGTGTTACGTTGAGCTGTGTTGTTTTCTGCAGCCAGTGTTACATTGAGCTGTGTTGTTCTCTGCTGTAAGCCTGGGTGCTGCTGTGAGTTGTGCTTTATTCGGTGCTGCTAGCCAGGATTACATTGAGCTGTATTGTCCTCAGCTGCCAGCCTGGGTGCTGCAGCGAGTTGTGCTTTATTCTGTGCTGCTAGCAAGTGTTACAGTGAGCTGTGTTGTTTTCTGCAGCCAGTCTGTGTGCTGCTGTGAGTTGTGCTTTATTCTGTGCTGCTAGCCAGTGTTGCAGTGGGCCGCGTTCGTCTCTGGTGCCAGCCTGGGTGCTGTTGTGAGTTGTGTTTTTATTCTGTGCTGCTAGACAGTGTTGCATTAAGCAGTGTTGTTGTCTGCTGCCAGCCTGTGTGCTGCAGTGAGTTGTGCTTTACTCTGCGCTGCTAGCCAGTGTTATGTTGAGCTGTGTTCTCTACTGCCAGCCTGTGTGCTGCTGTGAGTTGTGCTTTATTCTGTGCTGCTAGCCCGTGGTACATTGAGCAGTGTTGTTTTCAGCAGCCAGCCTGGGTGCTGTTGTGAGTAGTGCTATATTCTGTGCTGCTACCCAGTGTTACATTGAGCGGTGTTGTTCTCTGCTGCCAGTCTGTGTGCTGCTGTGAGTTGTTCTTTATTCTGTGCTGCTAGCCCGTGTTACATTGAGCAGTGTTGTTTTCTGCTGCCAGCCTGTGTGCTGCTGTGAGTTGTGCTTTATTCTGTGCTGCTAGCCCGTGTTACATTGAGCCGTGTTGTTCTCTGCTGCCGCCTGGGTGCTGCTGTGAGTAGTGCTTTATTCTGTGCTGCTAGCCAGTGGTACATTGAGTGGTGTTGTTTTCTGCTGCCAGCCTGTGTGCTGCTGTGAGTTGTGCTTTATTCTGTGCTGCTAGCCCGTGTTACATTAAGCCGTGTTGTTCTCTGCTGCCGCCTGGGTGCTGCTGTGAGTTGTGTTTTATTCTGTGCTGCTAGCCTGTGTTACATTGAGCTGTGTTGTTCTCTGCTGCCGCCTGGGTGCTGCTGTGAGTTGTGCTTTATTCTGTGCTGCTAGCCAGTGTTACAGTGAGCTGTGTTGTTCTCTACTGCCAGCCTCAGTGCTGCAGTGAGTTGTGCTTTATTCTGTGCTGCTAGCCCGTGTTACATTGAGCCGTGTTGTTCTCTGCTGCCGCCTGGGTGCTGCTGTGAGTTGTGCTTTATTCTGTGCTGCTAGCCAGTGTTGCATTGAGCTGTGTTGTTCTCTGCTGCCGCCTGGGTGCTGCTGTGAGTTGTGCTTTATTCTGTGCTGCTAGCCCGTGTTACATTGAGCTGTGTTGTTCTCTGCTGCCGCCTGGGTGCTGCTGTGAGTTGTGCTTTATTCTGTGCTGCTAGCCAGTGTTACAGTGAGCTGTGTTGTTCTCTACTGCCAGCCTCAGTGCTGCAGTGAGTTGTGCTTTATTCTGTGCTGCTAGCCCGTGTTACATTGAGCCGTGTTGTTCTCTGCTGCCGCCTGGGTGCTGCTGTGAGTTGTGCTTTATTCTGTGCTGCTAGCAAGTGTTACAGTGAGCTGTGTTGTTTTCTGCAGCCAGTCTGTGTGCTGCTGTGAGTTGTGCTTTATTCTGTGCTGCTAGCCAGTGTTGCAGTGGGCCGCGTTCGTCTCTGGTGCCAGCCTGGGTGCTGTTGTGAGTTGTGTTTTTATTCTGTGCTGCTAGACAGTGTTGCATTAAGCAGTGTTGTTGTCTGCTGCCAGCCTGTGTGCTGCAGTGAGTTGTGCTTTACTCTGTGCTGCTAGCCCGTGTTACATTGAGCTGTGTTGTTTTCTGCTGCCAGTCTGTGTGCTGCTGTGAGTTGTTCTTTATTCTGTGCTGCTAGCCAGTGGTACATTGAGCGGTGTTGTTCTCTGCTGCCAGTCTGTGTGCTGCTGTGAGTTGTTCTTTATTCTGTGCTGCTAGCCAGTGTTACAGTGAGCAGTGTTGTTTTCTGCTGCCAGCCTGTGTGCTGCTGTGAGTTGTGCTTTATTCTGTGCTGCTAGCCCGTGTTACATTGAGCTGTGTTGTTCTCTGCTGCCGCCTGGGTGCTGCTGTGAGTTTTGCTTTATTCTGTGCTGCTAGCCAGTGTTGCATTGAGCTGTGTTGTTCTCTGCTGCCAGCGTGGGTGCTGCTGCGAGTTGTGTTTTATTCTGTGCTGCTAGCCCGTGTTTCATTAAACTGTTGCTCTCTGCTGCCAGCGTGGGTGCTGCTGCGAGTTGTGTTTTATTCTGTGCTGCTAGCCCGTGTTTCATTAAACTGTTGCTCTCTGCTGCCGCCTGGCTGCTGCTGTGAGTTGTGCTTTATTCTGTGCTGCTAGCCCGTGTTACATTGAGCTGTGTTGTTCTCTGCTGCCGCCTGGGTGCTGCTGTGAGTTGTGCTTTATTCTGTGCTGCTAGCCAGTGTTACAGTGAGCTGTGTTGTTCTCTACTGCCAGCCTCAGTGCTGCAGTGAGTTGTGCTTTATTCTGTGCTGCTAGCCCGTGTTACATTGAGCCGTGTTGTTCTCTGCTGCCGCCTGGGTGCTGCTGTGAGTTGTGCTTTATTCTGTGCTGCTAGCAAGTGTTACAGTGAGCTGTGTTGTTTTCTGCAGCCAGTCTGTGTGCTGCTGTGAGTTGTGCTTTATTCTGTGCTGCTAGCCAGTGTTGCAGTGGGCCGCGTTCGTCTCTGGTGCCAGCCTGGGTGCTGTTGTGAGTTGTGTTTTTATTCTGTGCTGCTAGACAGTGTTGCATTAAGCAGTGTTGTTGTCTGCTGCCAGCCTGTGTGCTGCAGTGAGTTGTGCTTTACTCTGTGCTGCTAGCCCGTGTTACATTGAGCTGTGTTGTTTTCTGCTGCCAGTCTGTGTGCTGCTGTGAGTTGTTCTTTATTCTGTGCTGCTAGCCAGTGTTACAGTGAGCAGTGTTGTTTTCTGCTGCCAGCCTGTGTGCTGCTGTGAGTTGTGCTTTATTCTGTGCTGCTAGCCCGTGTTTCATTAAACTGTTGCCCTCTGCTGCCAGCCTATGTGGTGTTGTGTTTTATTCAGTCCTGCTACCTATGTGTAACTGTAGTTGTCTCTACTCCCTATGTGTACACTACAGAGAGCCATGTTTGTGTTTCACTGGGTGTTGCTGTGAACTGTAATCTCTACAGTTATCCTACGTGTAACTTTGAGCTGTGCTGTAAAATCCACTCCTACTGTGAGCTGCACAGTAACTTCTAGTTACTCCCCGGGCTGCGGTGAGCTGTTCTGTAATCCCTACAAGCATGTGCCCTTGAGCTGTCCTCCACACTCTGCAGATGAGTGTGCCTGTGTGTGCTTCTTAAACTGGGGTGTAATCTCTGCTTTTAGCCTGTTTGTCTTACTGCAGACAGGGCTCGAATCAGGCCCTTATATCATGAAATCAAAGTGAGAGTTACAGAGAGCACTCCTACCCTGGGGTGTCTAGGCGCTAGGTCAGGTTGTGTGTTTGCTGCTACAAGCTGAGCTGTAATCTCTGCTCTTAGCTGTGAGTTGTGTTGAGCTGGTGGGACAGGTGTGTAGCTGAATCTCGAAGACCTTAACAGGCACAAGGGAGATGAAGGGGACACGCAGGGATAAAATGACGTACACACCACACGTATGTGTTGACATGTTTAATGTGCATGAACACCAGGGCCTCTATCACACGAGGTGTCCCAGGAGGGCAGTGGGGTGTGCAGATGTTTTGGGCGCTTTTGTATTGCAGAAGGGGCTGCAGACACTGGCATGAGCTGATCTGTAATATGGATCATGCCAGGGCACAGTTTGTGAGGGTGCAAACGAAGTGGGCGTGGCCCTATGCAAATGAGGGAGTCCCTGCACTCACTCCAATTTAAAAAGTAGCTGCAGGTGCAAAGCAGCTGTTGGGAGGTGCACTGACAATGTGAAGGGGGCGCACCTTATGCCAGCCTGTGGTGCAACGCTTGCCCTCCTCCAAATCGAGGACAGATCTGTCGCCAGCGATGAATGACAGTCTCAAAACGCCGGTCTGGCTTTAATCAATGCCCTGGGAGAGGAGCACAATCCTGGTGTCGGCCCAATAAAGGGTGGGTCGCAAAGCAGATCACGAATATACGCACAACATGTAGGGACCGTGCTGTGCATTCTCAGGGCATGGAGCATCCTGGCACCAAAGTAGTAGGTACTCCCTATAGTGGTGCCTTTCATTCCTCCTGTACATCTACAGGTACCAGGGAGGTAAAGAGCTTTCAAAGACTAAACCCAACAGCTTCTTCGAGATCTAGGGTATATGTATGAACGCATTTTCCCATAGACACAGAATGGGTAAAACCCTTTGATACATCTGGCACCCAGAAGAGGTGATGTAGGCACCAGTGAATGAGCTAAACAGCAGAGGACCAGGACAGTAATATAACAGCACTGAGACAGTACAGATGTAGGGTCTATGCAGGCAAGGAACAGGAAGGACAACACACTGGCTCCGCTAGGCCGTAGCTGCCGAAGAGAGCAGGCTAGAGAGGCAAGCCAGGCTTCATATGTAGGGTAATGGACAGGGTGCATTGGTCGCCTTAATCTGTAGAAAGTGGGAAACCTGGGCAAGGAAGGAAACCTTTAAGAAAAGGGCAACTAGATGGGCTGCGAAGACTTTACCTGTGGAAGTGAGCACAAGGACAGGGCCAGGAAGGCTTTTCCTGTGGGTCAAAAGGCCCACTCGATGGGCCGGAAGGCCTTACCTGTAGGAAGTGGGAAGGCTGGGTGGGCAAGGAAGACCTTACCTGTAGGAAGTGAGAATATAGGCTGCACCAGGAAAGCTTTACCTGTAGGAAGTTTGCAGACAGGACGACAATCTGTTGGAAACTGGCACAGTGGATGGGCAGGCCTCACAGAGGGGCAGAACGAAGCACCCCAAAGAGCCCAGAAATAGGGTCAGACTGAGATTTCTTAGTGCTTGAACACAGGGGCGTGGGGGGTGTATAGTGTGCGACACTCCACCCCCTCGCCCCCCTGTAAATGCATTCTTGGCATGGTAGTCGGCTACATCTTTATGGGTTTTTCTCACTGTGAACTAAAAATGACAAATAAAACAGGACCTTTAACGTGAATGTGAGAGCGAGAGACGGACAGACATCTACTCATCTGGGGGATGAATTTCAAAATGTGAAACCAGATAACCTGGAATCAATACCACTTGTCCAAATTGATTGATCCTTTGAAAATAATATATTTGAGATTGCCTCCTTTGTCTTTATTAACACATATGAGCACAATTTGTAAAACTTGACTTCAGTTGCACTGTACAAGCACCTCTGACGGTTGATTTAACAGACTATAACGTTGCTTCAGCTATAATAAGAATCTAGGCCAGGTTTATGGTGTACATACTATGGACTTGCCTCTTAGTTCAGTAATGGCATTGGCGCTGGGGGCGAGCTATGAATGCTGCTAAAAATTCAGTTTTAATAAATGTCTGTCTATACAGTGATATAATCTGATGTGCCATTTTTGCATTATGTTTGTTGCATGATATACCTACTCATCTTTTTCATTTTGTGTATGGAGTATTAAGCCTGACCCATAGCTCGGCTCTGGTGCAGCTCGCCCTATTCATTTGCCCAGGTGACCTCCTATATTTGTGACTCAGGCTGAGTACATGGGGCCTCAGTCACTTGATAAAAGTCGAGGACTAGACACATGGAGCCTGGCTCAGATGCACCTTTTTGACAACTCTTCCATTAAGACTTTTTTGCAGCAGAGGCGAAGACGAGTGTGTGCAGTGGAAATACATTTAAAATAAGTGACCCCAGGCTGGGACTCCAGGCCGCTGTGTTGTACGTGACCAAAAGCATGAGTTCCCTGGGAGAAGTCCCAGGCCCAAGTGGGGTGGGGTGGGGTGGGGTGGGATGGGATGGGCAGGGGAGTAGCTTCAGCAGGGGTCCTTGGAGTGTGTCACCAGTGAATTGCATTCTTGGCTTGGTTTTTGGGTCTGGGGCCCTGAGTCGGCTCTGCTATGCTTGCATCAGTTTTTCTTGTTTTGATTTCACAAAGAAGTTTTAACTTGTTCATTTTTTGGATCAGGATCTTAAAAATATATATAGCAAACCGTTTACCAAAAAGTCCTAAATCTGCTCCTGCAGAAGTACCCTTTGAATGGGTACAAAGTTACTACTGATTGAGTTCCCAAACGTTAGTAGTATTGAGCATGAAAAGCTGCGCCAGTTTCTAGTTTCCATGCATCACACACCCAAATGGTGAGGGGAAGAATGCTTGCAAATAGTCAAACCAGTGTAAATCGTTAAGATAGCATTCCAATCCATCGTTTTTCATCCAGTGTGCCAATCCAGACAGAGGCCCAACTAATGCAGATCAGCACTGACCCTGTTCCTCATGGAAAAAGTCCATCCCACCCCTCCACCCTGAAGTCCACTGCTGTTTAGACATATGAGATTCTGCTTGAACAGTTCATTACCCCTTCCCCCCCATTCCCTTCCATCCCCCCCCCTCCCCTCGGGTCCCTTTCAGCCTCAGGGTCCTACGTACGTTCTTGTTACATCTTGCTCGATCATTGCTCGAAGCTCTTTGTCCTGGAAGAATCTGTTCCATAAACTCTAAAATGAAAAGAAGAAAATTCATATGTAACGGCCCACCTGGAACCAGGAAACACCCGCTCAGATCGACTTGTTTATCTCAAATATACTGTATTATTAACAGCATGAACATTGGAAGGTACAGGGAGACAGACACTGGGACAGAGAGACAGACATTAGGACTGGGAGGCACGGAGACATGGACACTGGGACAGAGTGACAGGCATTAGGACTGGGAGGCACGGAGAGGCATGGACACTGGGACAGAGAGACAGACATTAGGACTGGGAGGCACAGAGAGGCATGGGCACTGGGAAAGAGAGACAGACATTAGGACTGGGAGGCACAGAGAGGCATGGGCACTGGGACAGAGTGACAGGCATTAGGACTGGGAGGCACAGAGAGGCATGGGCACTGGGACAGAGTGACAGGCATTAGGACTGGGAGGCACAGAGAGGCATGGGCACTGGGACAGAGTGACAGGCATTAGGATTGGGAGGCACAGAGAGGCATGGGCACTGGGACAGAGAGACAGACATTAGGACTGGGAGGGACAGAGAGGCATGGGCACTGGGACAGAGTGACAGGCATTAGGACTGGGAGGCACAGAGAGGCATGGGCACTGGGACAGAGTGACGGGCACTGGGACAGAGTGACAGGCATTAGGACTGGGAGGCACAGAGAGGCATGGGCACTGGGACAGAGTGACAGGCATTAGGACTGGGAGGCACAGAGAGGCATGGGCACTGGGACAGAGTGACAGGCATTAGGACTGGGAGGCACAGAGAGGCATGGGCACTGGGACAGAGTGACAGGCATTAGGACTGGGAGGCACAGAGACATGGACACTGGGACAGAGAGACAGGCATTAGGACTGGGAGGCACAGAGAGGCATGGGCACTGGGACAGAGTGACAGGCATTAGGACTGGGAGGCACAGAGAGGCATGGGCACTGGGACAGAGTGACAGGCATTAGGACTGGGAGGCACAGAGACATGGACACTGGGACAGAGAGATAGACATTAGAACATAAAACCAGATATATTTAAGCATACAAGACATTTGTGAACATTAGAATACTGAAAAGTTAATTTAAAAATGATATTAAAAAGCAAAATCATGAAGAAGACTAAACATTTGTTAAAAGGGTACATACTCATAACGATATCGGATTGGGGTCGCTTTTATAATAAAATTTAAGGCTGCAAAACGAGTGTCGTGTGGTTCTGAAAATTCTGGATTCGTATAATCGTTCTGGACTCGAGAATTAAAACTTCGTCAAAGTTTTACGAATTTGGTATCAAAAGACCGAGAATGACGAGCGCAACATGTACATATATTTTCAGCACATTCGAGTGACGATTTCACCTCGAAATCGTCATTTGCGTTCTGAACCCTTGGCTTCCATTTATGTGTTGCCCTTTACATAGGCCTTAATCCAGCTGAATTCAATTCCACAAGGACACATACTCCTTAATCGACTTTTCTTTGACCTATGCAAGTTGGAACCATTGCCCCAGGCCAAACTCGTTAGGTCAGTTCCCCTCCTAGTGGCCGAACAAGATAGCATCAAGGCTCAACGAGCCATAAAACCATTTCAGCGCGCACACCTGCAGTATCTCGCTCACATCTGTCTCCACTCCTTTTCTTCATTTTTCTTTATGATGGGGAGGTGCCCGTTTTTATTGGGGGTCCAGCGATATCTGATGAAATGTTGGGCCTTGCCAGGTGATTTGTTATGGACAGCACGACATGAAATATGTACATGTCATCATGACTCTGCTTTTCTTTTGTAACCAAAACCTGGAAATGATAAATTGCAAATTCGAAGAATGTTTGCCTGAAGCCGAATATTCTGTATAAAGAGAGAAGCCTGACTTTGTAAATTCGAGCAGTCTCCTGAGAATATACTCCCCGTGTGTTGTACTTCTAGGACACTTGTTACCTTGGTTGCAGCCAATAAAATCGATCCTTGACTTCACCTAGAAGACTGAGTTTCTGTAGGTCTGAATCAGGAAGAACTCGAGGTCTCTGGGTGTACCCTGACACCGCTGGGTTGCCGATTCTGTGCCGGTTCTTAAAAACCCAGTACCTCAGTCGGTCGTGCTTCATTTTTGTAAAAACTCTATTGGTACCTGGTTATCATTAATCTTGGCCCTGCACAGCAAAGGAACTAAAAAATACTCCTTTAGCCTTCATATAATGGACAAAATCGAATAAAGTGGCATGTGCTCGGTTCTGTAACGTTATCACAGTGACATGGTGGTCATTCCTGCTGCCAAACACACTCTGTAGGAAAAGCCACTTTAAATTGGATTAAATGTAATCTAAAATGTGTTGAGAAGGCGATATTTTACATTTTCAATCCAGCCCAAATGCGGTTCAATGGATTTAACAGTTCAAATTGGCAAATAATGCTCAACTGTTTTCATATTTAAGATGCCCCGTAACCTCTCCTCTAAACAATAATCTGTAAGCAGAGATTTAACACTAGTCTCAGCATTAGGCGGAATGTTATTAGGGGGAGAAACATTTCTTTTAGGCCCAATATAAAGAAAACGGATTTTACATACATCAAGCAGGGTATCTTGTTCACATTACCTAAGGATAAACAGTCTGACAGGCATTTTCTCACCACACTTGCCTTTGAGTTTTGCCAGCACTTAACCCCTTCGCTGCGGCGGCAATTCCGCTGCAGCGCTAGGGGGGCGGGCGGGCCGAGCGGCGCTCGCATGCTCGTGACAGAGCCGCTTCGTCACGAGCCGCGGTTGAGCTGTGCTCATGACGGAGCGGTTCCGTCATGGCCCCGCACGCTCAATGGAACGTCCAGCCCAGGCGCGGAATTCGCACCGCGCAGGCGCTCCGAGCGGGCCATGACGGAACCGCTCCGTCATAAGCACAGCTCAACCGAGGCTCATGACGGAGCGGCTCCATCATGAGCATGTAAGCGGTTAATACATAATAGGAGTGGTGCAATTTGTATCTGGTCCCCTATAGAAGGTAAACCCAACTCCTCATGGCACATGTAATTTGCAGACTTTTTTGGGATTGCAGGCACCCTACATGTGAATCCATTGTCTATGTATTGGATGGAGAGTGTCTACTTCGAGATATTGCTTCAAAGAATAGGGACTATGGGCTTTTATATAGGAGGTCCAACGTAGTTGCCCAAGAGGTCAATGACTACAAAAGAATACAAAGTTTCTCAGTGTGTCACTGAAAAGAAAAAGTCTGGATCTGTTTAGTGTTCTGAGTGGAGAGGAAAGGGGGTAGATGGTGTTAGAAGGAGGAAGTGGAATTCCTCCTTGTGGAACTAGGGCCCTCACACACCCAGCAAGCTAGGTGTCATGCTTCATCATTTGAGCCTGCTCCTCGTCGGGTCGGGGCTGCAATACCTGATGGGCTCCCATTAAGGGGCTCTTTATCGGAGATCTTTTGTTCCGGCCGTAAGGGTGTAGTGGGGGTAAGGGGCCTAGTGGGTGTAGATGTACGTGAGTGTGTTTAAAACAGATGAGGGAATCCCGGGATTTTTGGTTTATTTTGGTGGAACCCTAGTCTGATTAAAATAAAGATGTGGGGTAGGCTACTGTCATGTATTTAAGAATCAAAAGGCGCTCTACTCCCAGAGGGTCAACATGTTTCACGCCTTATTTAGTCAAAATAATCTAGTGGCGATTCATCAGGACCTATGATGGTTACTATCTAGCACTAATGACTAATTAGTTAGGTTGTAAAAACAAAAAACAGGTACTAACCCCGGAATACCATATACTGATAGGTAGGTCCCACCATATCACCTGTGTAGATAGTAACCATCATAGGTGAGGAACAAAGAAGAGAGTGACCAGTGCCAGTGAACATGCTACGGGTATGGAAGCGTAGAGGCTTATTTAACCTTTCCTCAAATGTGTCTTCGTCAACGCCCATGATTTGTAGAAACAGTTGGGAAAGCCAAAAGTGCTGCATTTGCAAATGCTTGTTTAAAATGCCTTCAGATCATAAGTTGGCTTACTCCAAGTTCAGTACATAAGAGACAATTAAATGGCGAGAGGTCAAGTGATTTGTTCAGGATTCCGCATTGTGTTCAGGTGCGAGGACCAGGATGGAGTCTGTGTTATCAGGATGGTTTAACTACAGATCTGGGTATGTTCAGTCTCCTGCAGATTCAGGATATTCACTGCTATGATGAGTCCCCAGGAGAGTGTAGGCACTAACTGCTGAAATCTCTTTAAAGTGGGACAAGAAGGACTTGCCAGTAGAGGGTCGAGGTGGAAGGGACATAAATGAATCTTGCAACAAAGCTCACCAGGCCATCTTTGATTTTACATTACAGAGAACTATTGAATCATTTAAGAACCATTCGGTGCTGGAAGCAGCAGCGACGGCCCCTCCTTGGAGGTGGAGGGCCCTTGCCCCACCACATTTTTACCAACGTGAAGTGTCCGTCAGTCTGAGCAAAGATCAGCCTGACAAACACTCTCCTTGTTCAGGTCAGCCAGCCAGGCCTATGCATGTGCTAAATGTGCAGGCACTTGCGTGAGGTGAAATGTGCCAGTCACAGCCTGGTGGGCGTGACCTCCTCATCCTGGTTAAACGCCTTGTGGGACTCCCACTCAACGAGGGGGAGCGTCATTGATCGAATCGGACCTGGACCCTTCAGTTCTAAGCCCAGAAGTGCCCAGGGCCAAATGTCTATCAGTGACATTGTGAGAAGTTGGCCTGATGTATGATGTCCACAGTTCTGTGGGCACCCTGTATCAGTCCAAACAATCCCTTATGGTGGTGGTTGTAAGTCAACCTTAAAGACAAGCTATCCTAGTGGTAGCATGGACTAAGCAGCCTAAAGGCTTAACTCAAGAGGACATGTGAAGCCAGCTGTTTTACCATATGCAATCCTGTAATTTCAAATGAAAGGACACCACACAAGTTATATATTATAAAAATATATGTATTTAGTCTCAGAATAATCCCCACTACTCTTTATGAGCAATGAAGCACAAACGTTTAAACAAAAGCACAATATAACATATACAAGTTGCACGTTTATGGCAGTTGAAACCCTTCGAGAAACGCTACAGGCACTGGCAAATCGCTCGTGTTTTTAACTTGCTATTTTAACTTGCTAAATTTGCACAAGCTAAACTGTACTGTATTACCTGTTTCCTGGTGCCCCTGTTCCTTCGCGGCTCGTGCCGTTTGTGCGGAGGGCTAACACCACCCCCTATGAGCGACTCACTTCCTGGAGTTAGCAGGGTCAGCGCTCTAGGGTCTTCCAAGCACTGTTGCGGTCCCGCCCACTTTCCCTTCATCTGGAAGTGCGCCGAGCGGACGCGCGCAGCGGCGCGCCAAAGGCAAGCCCGTCTGCGCCCGTCAGCTCCCGGCCGACTCCAGACGCCAGGTACCCTGCACTTCCTTTTCCCCACGTTAGTTACTCTCCTTCCCGGCCTCTACTCCCCTGGACAGCTATCTACAATGGGCATTATCCGCTACACAAACCAGGAGCTCCACTCCTTAAATACAGGCAGACTGACCTATACCGCTGCTCACTCTGTTAGTAACAACATAAGAGATAGGAAAACCAAGGCAGCAATGAAACGCCCCACCCCACGGCTTCACATATCTTGCATGTACTGCAATGCTAGATCGATGCCTAAACATGCCTTAGACATATGGGCACTCTTGGACTCAGACAGCCCTGATGTACTGTTCATTACAGAAACCAGATTACAGGAGTCCTCCTCACCAGACATCTCAATTGCCCTACCACCCCCCTATAAAATACATAGGCTTGACCGCCTGGGAAAGCTGGGAGGAGGAACGGCAATAATCTACAAATCCAACATTAAGCTTCACATCAACGACTCTTATTTAGAAAGCTGGGGCGAAATGTGTATCGTCACCTTGACAATAGGAAATCAAGAGTCATGGAAAGTGGCCCTCATATATAGACCCCCAAACGCCAAAATTCAATTTGTAGAGAAGCTCATTGAGGCTATTGCACCGTATGCGTTGGCCACACAGAACTTTCTTTTGTTGGGAGACATAAATTATTATCTGGACCAAATTCTCGACCCCCATACTGTGGACCTCACTACCAACCTTGGTGCCTTACAACTGAGCATACTCCCGACTGGCCCAATGCACATAGCAGGACATACCCTGGACTTCATATGTACAAATTCCCCTAAAGTTAAAATTATTCAAATTGATCCAGTCCTGTGGACTGATCACTATGTTATTAAATTTAACATTGTGTGCCCTCAGCTTGAACTCCGGAAAACTACCCAAGTAAAAATGAGTAGACCGTGGAACAAAATCACCCTAGAATCTTTCTCTGTACATTTTTCACCTCCAATCATTTCTGACAAGACTGACCCTAATACAGCTGTCAGAGAGCTGGAATGTGCAATAGTTGTGGCATTAGATCACAGCGCTCCTGCCCGACCCTCAAACCTTCCTACAAAAAACTCACCTTGGTTTACACCAGATCTGGAACAAACTAAGCACACAGCTAGAGTAGCTGAAAGGAAATGGCGCCAAACTAAAGATTCTAATGACAGAGCTCAATACAAAACCGCCCACAGACAATATATGAAAGGAATTGCTGAGGCGAAGAAGGCATATCTTGGCAACAGAATATCTCTAGCATCCAACTCACAGAGAGAGCTATACAACATAGTGAAAGATTTTACCAACCCCATTGCCAGCCAAAAGCCACTTGATGAATCTAAAGAATGGGTAGAGTCTGTGGCAGCATATTTTCATGACAAAATTAATGAAATTCACAAACGTTTTCCTCAGTTACCCCCAACCTGTCAGGCAGTCTCGTCCTCCAGCAACTGCAGTGACCTCAACAAATCTACTCCCACACTCAGGGAATTTCCATCCTTCACTGAAGCACAGGTGGAGGCTACTTTACTACATATGAAGTCAGGATCCCCTGGAGACCCGGCCTCTCCACAAATCTTATCTAAAGTGGCTCCTGCTCTGATTCCAGCTTTAACCAAAACGTTAAATCAGTCCTTATTTCACTCTTCTGTTCCACAACATTGGAAGGAAGCAGTCATCAGACCTATTCTAAAAAAAACCTCTGCAGACCCCAAATTACTCCCTAATTATCGGCCCATTTCGCTCCTCCCTCTCTTTGGTAAGATCATGGAATCCTTAATAAACAAACACCTTAAATCACATCTGGAGACAAACAAGCTCCTGGACCCTTCACAATCAGGCTTTAGGGCATACCACAGCACCGAGACTGCACTTCTTGAAGTTGTGGATAACATAAGACTGACACTGGACTCTAACCAGTCAGCCATATTGGTCTTGCTCGACCTGTCTGCGGCCTTCGACACCATCTCGCACCACATTCTTTCAGAGCGTCTGGCTGAGATTGGGGTCGAAGGCTCCGCACTCTGCTGGATAAAAAACTATCTGTCCAACAGACGGTCCATGGTCCAAATCGGTGCCCACTCCTCCAAATATTACGACAATGATAAGGGTGTCCCACAGGGATCCATATTGAGCCCTACGCTATTTAACCTTTATGTATCCCCTCTTGCTAAGGTCATCCGAGCACACAGCTTTGGAACCGTGTCTTACGCAGATGATACACAAATACTGATCACTATTAAACAGAATCCTGATGTAACTAAAATAAGTTTTAAAAACTGCATGGTAGACATTCACAATTGGATGACCAGTAACTTTTTAATGATGAATGCAGGAAAGACCGAGGTTCTGCTGTTTGGAAAGGCAGATAAATTCTGGTCCGATGATTGGTGGCCAACCTCCCTTGGCACATGCCCCACGCCCAAATCCTCAGTAAGAAACCTAGGGGTAACAATAGACAATAAACTATCAATGTCTGAACATATTAACAAAGTAGTAGGCACCAGCTACGGCCTCATGCGAAGCCTGAGAAAAATCTTTAAATGGCTCCCCCTCTCGGCTCGTATGCCCCTAGTTCAGGGACTTATTGTTAGTAGAATTGATTACGGGAACGCACTCCTGGCCTCAACAAATACGACCTTGCTGGCCCGCCTACAGGTGCTACAAAACACCGCTGCCAGATTGGTGCTTGACCTTCCCACCCGCACCCCCTCATTACCCTGCTTAAAAACCTTGCACTGGCTCCCAATACAAAAACACATTAAATTCAAACTATGCTGCCTGGTCCACAAATCCATCAATGGGCATGGTCCAGCTTACCTAGAACAAAAACTGAAGGTCTACCACCCGGTGAGAACACTTAGATCATCCACAAAGCACCTCCTAAGTGTTCCCAGAGTGCGTACCGTCAGAAATGGTGACAGAGCCTTCAGCCAAACTGCTCCTGAAGCATGGACCTCCCTGCCCCTCCAGATCAGGACGGAACCTGACTATCTGAGATTCCGCAGACAATTAAAAACATGGCTTTTTTAGATCTGCCTACGCCCGGTCTGGGTTTCTATAGGACTTCCCTCTGCAAGCGCTCTGAGACCTTCGGGTGATTTATGCGCTATACAAATGAAATAAAAGTAAAGTAAAAGTATGGATGAGGCCGGTGGCCACTCAAACCATATATCAATAAAGTGGTATAACAATCACTAATCGATCAGGGGTAAGGCCTAGGGCCTTGGGAATCGCTTGGACTACACTGGACTAACAGCAGTTAGGACAGGAGTAGCCCGCGGGATTCGGGTGCAGTGCAGGAAGCACACGCATGCACCAATGCAAAGTCAATGGTGCGTAAAAGTTATCGAGTTACAGTTTTAAGAGTCTTCCGACTGGACTAGAAGGACAAAACTTTAGACTTAGACACTAGAGGTGTTAACCACTACAGGAGCACCGGTGTTCAAGAGTTACCTCACCCACAGGAAGCGGGTGCACAGGTGCGAAGATGTGTCGGGTTTCGTCACGAAGATCTAGGGTGCCTGGAGATGAAGAGGCTGCAGGCGTGCAGAAGAGAAGTGTCCGGTGCGATCCAAGGGTGGATCGAAGTTGATGGGTACCTGAAAGCAGAGGGGACAGAGTCTGGGTCACTAGCCAGTGACCAGGAAGGAACCAGGCGATGTCGGGCGCAATCAGGTTGATGTCGGGAGCCTTGTCTCCGCTGCCACGTGGACTCTGGGGCACCGAGGATGTCCTGGAGTGAATCATGAGCTGTCCCACGAAGGCTCTCGCTGTCGGCGGTGTCGGCTTCCGGATCGGAGTCAACAAACCTTGGCAAAGGCAACCCACGCAGGATTCGAAGAAGGCTTAACACTCGGACCAGCAAGGTCAGAGCGGGTGCTCCTTTTCAGGGGAGCAAGGGCCAGTCTGGAGCAACCAGACCAGCTGTGTAAATTCTTAGGTTCGTCGGTTCTGGGGCCACTAGCCAACGGGCAAGCGACCGGACCAACGCGTCGAGCAGAAAAATGCAAAAGGGCCCCACACAGCACTCGGCGAGTGTGGAGGGGTGAGCTTCGGTGCAAAAGCTGCTCGGGGCTGGAGCTTCTCAAACTCCAATGCACAGCTTCGAGGGAGCCTCGGGTGCTGCACGGTCAGCGCTTCGTTGTTCCTCCAAGATGGCCGCTCCCACGCTTCAGGTCGCCTCCACGGGTCTCAGCTTTGCAGGGACTGTGGATCGGGCTGTTAGAAGGCAGGCACGCTGGGTCTTGTCGATCTCTGACGCTCGAGTTCCGGCGGGAACTGCAACAAAGCAAACGTCTAGGTGCTGGATGGTGCCTGTTTGCACAGGGTGGTCACTCCTTGACCACAAGGGAGATTCTTCAGTCTTCTACATCGAGTAGGATGTCGAAGGGTCCAGAGTTTCGGTTCATGAGTTTCAGTCAGGATAATCTGATGTGCATTGGCACTGCTCCCATCTATATTCCAAATCTGGGGGCTGGATTACCTGCTAGGTCCCTCCTATGGGTGGGACCAAGGAAGGGGGTGGTTACACCCCTTTTCCTTTGTCCAGTTTGACGCCAGGACTGGGGCAGGATGGCCCCAGAACCGGTTTGACTGGAATCTGCCCAGGGACACCTTGTGTGCCCCAGGCAGTGTCTAGTTACTTTCAACCCTCCCTGCTACAATCCACTATCTCCTGTCTGGGGTGGTGTGACACCTCCCTGTGACAGGAGATCCTTTGGTCAAGCGTCCTCTGCCGAGTTTCGGTCAGCTGCAGGAGGCCAGACTCGTGTCTGTGGCAGCAGCATCCATTTTGTGATGCTGGGGCTCTGGTTAGGATTAACCGCGTTTTCAGTGAAGTAACATGTCTTCTCCCTCTAGAAGGGTGGAATGCTACCCCCGTCGCCAGAACTGGCGAGGGGGTAGTATTCCAAAGTGTATGACACCAAACACTACATGTTTTGATAAAGCCAAACCAAAGTTAGCATTAACCGCGAGGATTATAATGCACTTAAGAGTATATGGTATGGCAGTATCACTGGAACAGCAGTAAGGAAATGGTTCCGAACACTGCAGACAGGCTCAGCTCATGCTAGAGCACCATTTCACATAAAACAAAGCACTCTGCCTCCAGGATTGTAAAGGCCTGCCATAGGAGTGACTTATAGGTATATATGTGTCCAGATATAGGTTTAGATATAGGTATACTATATCTAAGCAAGGGGTGATTACACCACCTTGCCCCAGCTGTGTGAACAGCCAGTTGTGTCGATTTAAGTACCAGCCAGGGGTGGCAAAAGATATGCTGCAGCCCCTGGTAGGCCTTGGATGCACCTATGCCCTGAGCACCTATAGTGCATGGTACAGGGGCTGACAAGGTGTCCAGTACCAAATTGGTGATGTACCTATAGTACATGTCTGTGAATTTAGAGAGAGAACAGCAGGCTGTGGTCTGATTAGCAGGCCCACAGCCACATTAAGTCGAAAACCAGTGAAGCAAAAAGCAAAAATTGGAGTGACCATAGGATAGCAGACCCTACTCTCCTACAGACATCATCAGAGAGTGGGGTGGGGTCGACAGTCTCACTGATCCATTCCACTCTGTGACGAATAAGGGACTGCCATCTTCTCTCATTGACCGACTGAGGAGGTGGCAGACCCAACTGTTCTGGAACCACAGAGGCTTCCCTCCCTCGGACTTTGCAGCATGTAAGTTTTGTTAATTAATGTTTGGTGCATGCTTTCGTATGTGTATGTATGAATGTAGGCATGTGTGTGTGTGTGTAACCTGCTCGTCCCTACACCTGCTCTAATTACCGGCCGCCACTGGCTAGAACCTCATCATTTTGGAGTGAGGTGCCCTCTCGTAACTTTCTATTGATTGGTTTGGGGTCATCCACCAATACAAGCAGCTTGAAATGAGAAGAAGCGCCCTGCCTCCAGCATGCTTGAAGGCGGAGGGCTTCAGACTGAATGGGAACTTAGAAAGAATCTTCTGCCCCCTGGCAGGAATTGTGCGGAGGACTTTGTTTTACAACTAAAGAAGCCAGTTACTTGATATCCCACACAGTCTTACAAACCTGTCTGCCGCCACATCCCACTGCTTGAAGAAGCTGGCCTGGGAATCTGGAAAGGTTCTGGGCCCATTAGAGGGTACTGACAAAGAATCTGGACTTAAGTGGCCTGCAGGCTGACCACAAGGAGCCATACAGAATCCTGTTGTCCTAGAACAGTTTCTCGCTGACCTGTGACCGTTTGGGAAGAACTAAAAAGAACTGTGTGGTGTAATCATTTTACCAAGAGAGCTAATCTGTGTGAAGCTCACCCTGTAGTGCTTAAGATAGCTAAAGTAAACTTTAATGGTTTTCTTTTTTTACATAAGCCCCATTGAGAGAGCTTTATGCATCTGATAATGGACTGTGCCCATCCTTACTGCCCTATTTGAAAAATTCCGCTGGCTAGCTAATTGCCCCAACTGAACGGTCTCAATAAATCAATCACGATTTTAAAAGTGCGATTAATCACCCCATAGAGTATTCAGGTGGTTTCAGGTTCCGGAGTCTTACTCGAACAGCCAGGTCTAGAGGGCCAATCAGAATTCGGGAAGTGAGGTGATGGTCCGGAGTTAAGAGGGGAGCAGCAGGGGCACCTCCGCAATGGCAGAGGGGCGTCGCCCCACTGGCTCAGTCAGCAGATACAAAATAAAAAATAAAACAAAATTGTGTTCTATTTCAGATGCTGGCTGAGCCAGCGGTTGTGAGGATGGGCCGGGCCATGGGAGGGGGCAGAGTGATGTGCACTATCTGGGCATGTCTGTTTGGACAGCCGTCTTAGGCCGGCCAAACAGACACGCGCAGTTAGGTTTCTCCACACAGCTGTATTCCACAGCCGGGTTGGAGAAAGAACACAGACTTCCTGTGCCTGAGCGAGCATGCTGCAGCATGAGAGCAGCGCGGGGATTGTACAGGGAGACTCTGATGCTGTCCCAGGGCCTGTTGGGACTAAGAAACAGAGGAGCTTCGAGGCACGAGGTGGCAGAAGTAGCTTCAGGTAAGTTTTATTTTTATTGTTTTTATTACTCCCGTGCTCCCCAATGCCCGCGCCCTCTCTACCTGCCTCACCACTGTTAATATGCATCGGCCGCCACTGGTGGCTAGGCTGCTCCAGGTCTTTGCTGTGATGTTTGAGAAGGAGCGTCCTCAACTTCTGCTTTGGGAGATACAGGGAGTATGGGCATTTGAAAGAGAGGCAGAGCGTAGTCTTCGACGGTTGGTTGAAGTTCAGGCAGTGGTTATAGTAGGCGAATCCTTGGTTGTATAGAGTCTTGTGTGCATGTCTTCTCTATGGGGAACCAGTGGAATTGTCGGATGTGGGGTGTGTTGTGGGTTCATCATGGAAGGCCCAGGATGAGTCTGGCTGCGGTATTCTGTAAGGCCTGAAGTCTCTGTAGGTGGGGTGTGCAGATTCCTACGTAGAAGGCATTGTCGTAGTCTAGTCGGCTGGTGATGTGGGCCTGTGTCACGGCACGCCTCGTGTGTAGGGCTAGTCATTTGAAGATCTTGTGTAGCATGCGCAGAGTGAGGAAGCAGGAGGAGGAGATGTTGTTGATCTGTGACTTCATGGCGAGCTTGTGGTCAATGATGATGATTCAAAGGTTGGAAAACACAACTGCAAAACCGGCCCCCAGTAACAAAAACAGCCCCCACCTTTACGGCCCACCGGGAAACACCCGGTGCCCGCTATGTCTTGTCCGGCCCAGAGAGAGAAGGAGCCCTTAGGGGAACCTTTTTTCGCCTCCCTGGTCTGGACTGTCGGCCGTTCTCTAAAAGAGCCGGTTTCTCAAAGCGATGGGTACTTCATTATCTGCTCCTGTCAGTGGAATCCCTTCTCTGTTTAAATGAAAATGACTGTTGTATATTTTCAATTTAATGTTTTGTTTATAGATAATGTTCTTACTTTGTACAGCTCTCTGCTGCTTTTTAAGCAAGGTATGCCCGGAGGAAAGATTTTGATAATAAAAAAACGTAAACCAAATTGTTGTACAAGAAAACCCCCGTGTAATGCAGCAGAAAATATATTTTTTTATCGTCCATGCACCACATGGTTGTTCGCCAGAAAAGGAAATTTTGAACACTACTAATTCCCAATTCGGTTTTAAAAATGTGAATGTATCCATTCATTTCAGGTGTTTGTGATGCGCTGCATGAGGCTGCTGTAGGGCCGCCTCACAGAACTTGGGGGAAGCAGAGCAAGAACCTGAGCATGACTCCACACGTGAAGGCTCCTGGACAGAGCAGTAGAGCCCAGCCAGTCTTTGCTGGGCGCACCTGGCAGCATGGCTCAGTGAGCTGAATGCTGTCCGATACCACAATGCGGTGTGACAGACCTCGTGTTCGAATCCCATCAGGGCAGAATCGGACTTCCATCCTTGCATTGGTCGGTAACCGGACCACCATCAATTGGGTCCTGATAACACGGTATTTATAGCGCTTAAAAATGGTACAAGTGCAGTATGTCACAAATTAACCCCTCCGCTGCGCTGAACGTTCTGCGCTGGTGCGGAACGTTCTATTGCGTGGGCGGGGCCGGAACGTTCAGCGGACGTGCGCAGCACTACCGAGATAGTGCACGCGACGTCTGCGGAACGTGGCCAGTACTGAAGGGGTTAAGACAATGATGAATGCCGGTCAGAGAGTGCCCCCATGGCACTAAAAGGAGACATCCAGCTATCCACTCCAGAGAGACAGCTCTACCCCTACTATTAGCAGGGCACACGTCAGGGGTACACACGGGTGAACGCTGTCCACCCTGCCAAGAAGTGGTGCCCCAATGAATAATGTGCTGAACTCATCCCGGTGTAATTTCCAAACACTGCTACACATTCAGCAGCGCCTGCACGTCGTCTGCTTTCGTTCCAAGCAGCAACTCTGCAGGCGGGGAGGGCGCTTTGTTATTTCAGACTCCAGCTGGGCGGTAACAAAGGCCCAATTTGAGGTGTCATCGGGCCTCCTTTTGTTCGACTCTCCTGGCTGGGAGCAGTCAAGGCCCTCACCAGGGCCGGACTGGCCGTAGTGGGCACCGGCGTTTCCCCTGTGGGCTGGAAGGTGGGGGCCGGTTTTGGATGTGGGGGCTGTTTTTGTTAGTGAGGGACGGTTTTGCAGCTGTGCTGCAAAATCGGCCCCTTGTAACAAAAGCACAGCAGCAGTTTGTAAATCAATGTGCAGGATGTGTTACACAAAAAAATGGTGGATTACAAGGTGTAGAAGTCACATATCATCTTCCATAGCTCACTGTGCTATATTAGGATTACAATGCAACTGCAAGTAACATAAGGATGTATGTGTTCAAAGCAGCAACCCACTTACCTATCTACATAAAATAAAATCTGTCATTTGCATGTTAGATGGTGTGCTTTGCATTAAACATCTATCCTTCTTTGAATCAAACCTGAAGCTAGACAAAACAAACATCTTTCCTGCAAGTGCATTAACCTCCAGAGTTATCTTACAATTATTATTCATTCAGATTTACCATAAGATATTTTAAAATACAGTCTTTGGAACCAATTAACCAGAACCGATTTACCGTCAGATTTCTTCTTGTTGCCACTTTCTTTGTTGCAAGTGTAAAAAAAAACAATGTATAAATTGAGGCCCAGATTTTGAGTGAGGATTAAGTCACTTTTCTGGCACAACCTTGACGCAAAATCTATTTTGGGATTTACAGTGCCACACATTGCCCTGCCTTGCATTACCTTACGTCAGCTAGGCGTCAGGTACGTATTACATGGGTGGTGTTAGGGCATTCCTGTGCATCCATCAATGTATTTTGAAGCAAACCCATATTGACAAACCCTTGTAAATATAGGATTGCACCAAACTGGTGAGTCTACCCGAGGCTGGCTTAGTATTCTGCAGCACACATACAAAGAGGAAATGGTATCCTAGGATCGTTTTTGCGTGGCTTTTGGGGGAGGATACACAAGGCAGCCCATTGCGCTGCCTTGTGTTACTATGCATCAGGTAGGTATTACATGGGTGATGCATTGGCGTTCCCAGACATCCACCTATGTATTTTGTGTGCAAATATACGCAGTCTTCTAAAGACAGGCACACCAGCTTTCCTTGGGTTAGCTCTCAAGCTCCACTGCCCTGTAAAAGAATCAAGGTTATTCCCCATTTATGTGAGGCAGCATTTCATCTAGGGCCTGCTGATGAGTTCAAGTCTTCGAAGTTCCATGATCGCTTTGAGACAGTCAAAGTGCCTCCGCACTGTAGCGTGTCAGAGCAAGCCCAGTATTGGTGGAGAAGTGTGGCTCACTGGTTAGAGGAGGCAGACCTGGAAGCAGAGGTCAGCCCGGGACCAGGGTTCAATTCCCGGCTCGGCGGGGTCTTGAGTCCTAAAATGTCCATGGACTCGACAATTCTCGCTCCGGTGCCTACTCGATTCACGGGTTCACACTCTGCGACTCTGGGCAATAGCTTGCTTAATCTCCACAACGGCCCCTCGCGGCGGGATGCCTGGCTTTCACCTTGCGGATACCCTGCCGGGGTTATCTCACAGGGGAATACCAGGACGGGTTCCCTAAGCAAGCGCTTAGAAACCGCTCGGTGATTTGCGCTATATAAATTCCTGTACATTTACATTGGTGGTGCAGTATTCAGTCTTACCCGCTTGCACTGGAGGGTCGGAGTGCCCGGTCTTGCATCTGTGGCTCGGCAGTGAGCAGAAGACTGGATACAACGGTAGAGGCAGCAAGCGTCCACACGCTCCTCTGCCTATATAGAAAGCCTCCCTGAATCCGACGGCAGGTCTTGGCTCCTCCTGGATTGTTGGGTAGTTGAATCGTTGCTCTTCCTCTGCGAGTAACGGCTTGCTTCTCCTTCCAAGCAGCGCGCTGCTCCAGGGTGACAGCCCTCTTACTTAACCACGGGCCCTCTCCTGGCATACGGGGTTTGTGACACCTCACACAGGAAGACGCCCCTTCAGGTCACAGCATTGCACAGTGCGACTGCCCTCTTCTCGATAGAGCATTGCACCAGGACGACAGCCCTCAATCATCACCGCAGCCCCCACCTGGCATACGGAGGTCATGGACAGCACAAAGGTCTTTCCGCATTCGCTTTGTGCAATTCATTCACTAAATGGTCATCTCTATTTGTCCTATTTCACATCAAAGGTCAATGTTTTGTTCTTAATTCTTGATGCATGAGGTTAGTGTGTGGGTGGCAGGCAGAAGCCACAGAAAAGCCAAGTGTCAAATGCATTATATATGTGGTGGATTAGATTCTCATTACTATATTCCAAGAAGGAGTGAGTGAGAGTGATACAGGATTTGCTCACCTTCCCAAAAACTTAGCCATCGAAAAACAACAGGAACAAACCTTTACTGTGCTTAGCCTATCACTCCGTACTAGCCCAGGGGGAACACCCTATGGTATTAAAAGGGCTCTCGCCCTCAAGTGGCATGCTTTTAAAAAAAAATGTTTTATTTATAATGTTTTATATAGCGCAAACTAGGCCCAGTGAGGCTATCAGAGTGCTTTACAACTGTTACAACAAAAAGAGAGGTGAGAGCTAGGAACATAGATAAGAGTAGCTAACAGGAGAAAGTAAATGTTGACAGTAAACATTGTAGGTCTGGCAGAATTCAGGAGTGCTTTAGTCATTCTCGTTACGCGTTCATTCATCACAGATCCTGGTAGGAGAACAGAGTCTGAGTGGTACCCATCTCGCTCTAGACCTGGGATCGGTGGAGAGTTTTATTCATTAGAAATAATTTGACTTCTATTTTGAAGGAGGAGATTGAAGCGATCATTCTGATTGCCGGGGACAGGGCGTTCCAGATCCTAGGTGCTAGGCCTGAGAAGTTGCACTTGTAGGTTTTATTTTTCCGAAATGTATGTGGTTTCAATAGCATGGTGTTGGTGCTTCTCAAAGTTCTGCTACCTACTGATAATTTCAGTTTACTGGCTAGATACTTTGGTGTGTTGAAGTGCAGGGCTTTGTGTGTCATGCAGGCAATTTTTAGCGGTGATCTTACCTCATAAGGGAGCCAGTTCAGTGCCTTTAGGTCAGCGGGATGTGGTTGTTCTTTTTGGAGCCGGTGACTAGTCTTGCAGCCGCGTTGAATGAGGCTTTTAGAGGAGCCAGGCTGGATCTCGGCAAACCACAAAGGGTTGTATTCCCATAGTCTATTCCGGGTATCAAAGAGCTTGTACAGCTGTTTTTAGGTCATCATTGTTGAGAAACGGTTTTAGTTTTCTTAAAAAGTTCATATGGAAGTTTGCTCCTGTGGTGACTGTGCTGATGTGTTCCTGCATGGTGAGATTCTTTTCGAGTGTTATTCCCAGTGATCTTGTGGTATCTATGATGTGTAGAGTGCAGTTGAAGGCTGCTAAGTGTTTCATCAAGTTCTCTATGTCGCCGTGTTTTTATGGCGCGGAAATTAAGAGAAAGTAGGTTTTAAGGACATTGAGTTTGTGGTGTTTTTTGTCAGCCAGCTGTGAGTTTTTTGCAAGGTTGTGTTGAGTAGACAGATATCATCCACGGATGATATTTGTAAGTACAGTTGGGTATTATCCGCATACATGTGGTAATGACCATAGGAGAAATTTAGAATTTCGGTTAAGGGTTCCATGAATAGACTGAAGGAGGACTCGCAGGGTGACCAGTGTGGTTGTGGACAGAGATTGGTTAATCTTGATTTTCTTTAGCTCAATTGTCTGTGAAAGAGGCGAACCACTTAAGGATAGCCCCTGATAAACCCATTTTGTGTTCAAGTATGTCCAGGAGACTTATGTTTGACTGTATCGAAGGCTAGGGATGGGTCAACGAGGATTCGGAGGCAGGATTCTAAGTGCATCATCACCAATGTGCGTCATGGCAGTTTCAGTGCTATGATTCTGCCTGAAGCCGGATTGGAACTGGTCAATGAGGTGGAATTGAGCTATATAGTTGCATAGCTGGGAATGGATGCATTTCTCAAGTAGTTTTGCTAGGGAAGGAATAGTGGATATTACACGGTAGTTATCTGGGATTGTGTGGTCTGCTGTAGTTTTTTTCAGAATATGGGTTACTTGACCTGCTTTTAGGCAGTTTGAAGGGTTCCTTGCATTAAAGATGCATTCACTATCTTTGCCCAGAGGGGTATAAGAGAAGTTTTGATCTCGCTGAAGATGTTGGCTGGAAGAGGATAGCGGAAGTGATTTGATGGTTTAAGTGTTGTTACTAACTTGAGTATGTAATTTCCGTCTAAGCTTTTGAAAGTGTCCCAAGGTGCTTTGTTTTTGAGGGTTAGACTGTGTTAGTTAGGAGGGTTTGTACAGCCGGCGGCAGGTGAGGGCTGGGAGGGGGTAACACTGAGTTGTTCCTTTGCTCTGTGGAGCTCTTTTTCTATCTTTATAGATTTTTCTAGGACGTAGGAGGCAAATGTGTTGCAGTTAGGATGCGAGTTAGGACCTGATGACGAGTTGTTGGGTTGATGAGAGGATTGATTGAGAATTTCAAACAGTTTTCTTGGTTGATTTCTAGCATTGTTTAGTTGGTCTTCGAAGAAATTCGCTTTTGACTTCTAATATGTTTGTTGTAGTTACTCCTCCTTGCTCTTAGATGCTCTAGGTACAGTGAGAATCTCCAGGCCCATTCTGCTAGTCTTAGGTTGCGTGAATGATCATTTAGGTTCCCATTGTACCATGGTTTAGTCTCTTTAGAGGACAGCCTTTTTATTTGATAGGGCGCATCAGTGTCCAGGATGCTCGTCATTGAGTTGTTATAGTGGATTGTGAGGTCTTGACATCTGTCATGTCCTCTGGTGGTGGTAGTAACTTGTTGCAGAGGGATGTCAAGTTGTTGTGGTTAATGTTGCGAGTATTTCTTTTCCATTGTTTGGGTTTCTTAAGTTGGAATTTGTGTGTCTTCATTGGTTCGGTGATAAGGAGGGAGATGCAGTGGTGGTCTGTCCAGTCACATAGGACGATCGATTCAAGTATGATGGAGTTTGACCTGGCAAGGACAAGATCCTGTGTTGCGCCCAGGATGTGTGGGGCTATCGTAGATTTGGACAAGTTTGAGGTCAGCTACGAAGGTTTTTAGGCTATTAACTGTGGGGTTGTTAATGTTCTCCAATGAAGGTTGAAGTCACAGAAGAAGATTTGGTGACAGTGTTGCACCACACTGGAGGACATTATTTCCCTGACTTGTTCTATGAATGCAAGATTGTTGCCTGGAGGGTGGTAGATAGAGTGTAATTTACAAGGGGGACTGTTGTTGATTGCGATGCTTATGCCTGGGTATTCGCACATGGTAGGGCCGGTGGTTTGGGACTGTATCACCGTAAGGTCAATGTGGTGTATGCAGGCTATGCCACCCCCAGATCTTTTTGGTGTGTCTGCTCTTATGTCATAGCCTGGAGGGATTAAGATGTCAAGTACTGGTGCAGAGTCGTTCTTTAGCCATGTTCCAGTTAGAAGGCCTAGATCAAGGTCATGAGTGAGGATAACGTCTGGGATGTTGGCTGCGTGTTTCCAGGCCATCTTCAATTTAGGAGGTTGTATTTGAGGCGGGGTTTGGTGTTTTGGTGAGGTTTTCTCTGTAGTGGGTACTGGTTTGAGGTTGGTCTTGTTTACGTGTCAGGTCTTTGTTCTTTATGTGGGTTCGAGACAATTGTTGAGATGGGATTCGGGCTATGTGGCAGGTCATGGGGTTCATTATTGTACATGCGGAGAATGGCTAGGATGTCATTGTCAGATAGAGAGATCTTGGTCCTGGGGAAGTTGTAAGAGTTTAATGGCATGTCAGAATGGTGTAAGAAATTATCAGGACGGATTGGCCTATTGCCCGCAGGCATCTTAGGGGGGCATCGGTTATAGGCTAGCTCCGTAGTGATGCTTGTTAGCTTCTGCAGGTTGGATTTGAGTTGTTGTAGTGCCTGTGTGATTGCCTCCAGTCTAGACTCAATCTCGGTGTGGTAACAGGGGGATGGGGCATGGTGTTCTGAGGTGTGTTTTTCCCGAGTGTAGTTGATGTGAGGAGTATAAGGGAGAGAGGGATGTGTGGAGGGGGATTTGGGTTTATGCTCTGGACTAGTAAGTGGGGAGGAAGTAGTGGATATACTTCTGTCTAAGGCATTACAGGAATTGGTGTTGACGCATGGGCTGGGGTGGGTAGAAGGGGTTTTCTCTACATCGACTAGAGGAGTGGCTGAGTTGGAATAGTGTGGCCTGAAGGGTGTGGTGGAGCATGGTGGGGAAGGGGGCAGACTGTTTATGGTGGTGGAGCTGTGGGCGGATAAAACATGGGGGTGGCCTGGAGAGGTGGGTGTCTTATTATTAGTTACCACCAGTTTGATAACAGGGAACAATAAATCGAATAGGTTGAGGTAGTGGTTAGATGCCTGTTTGAGAATAATCCCATTGTCCCAATGGAGAAGTGTGGCTCAAATGGTTAGAGCGGCAGACCCTGATGCAGAGGTCTGGCCCGGGACCAGGGTTCAATACCCGGTCTGGCGGGTCTTGGGCTCAATTTCCTCGGACCTGATAATTCTCGCCTCGGTGCCTATTCTAATCATGGGCGACTCTGGGCAATAGCTTGCTTAATCTCCACAACGGCCCCAAAAGCGCTGGGATGCCTGGTTTCACCCTGGGGGTGCCCAGGAGTGGACACTCACAGGGAAAACCAGGAAGGGTTCCTAAGCGGTATACGGACAGCGCCGGGACACTACCTCTGGGAAGTAGCTGTGCGCTCTATAAATACCGGTACATTTACATTTACATTGTTAAAGCTGGAGATGGTTAATTTTGTGTTCAGGGGGCTACTGAAAGCCTTATGCTAGGAGAAGTTTTCCTGGATGTAGAGATGGAAAGCATCGAGTAGAGGATTTTTCTCCATTGGGCTCTTTTAAGTGTGTAAAATATGAGATCATTAGTTATGACTCCTTTAGATGTGCAGAAGTAGTGGTCGGCTATAAGAGTTTCTGGGTGTTGGTTGAGAAGTCGGTGTTTGAGGGCTTTCGTGGCTTTTTTTGAGAAATTAGGTGGGTAATTGATTTTCTGGGGGTTGCAGCCATCAGAACTCAGGAGGTTGTCAGGTGGGAAGTGTGTCACGGGGTCCATGATTAAAGGGAGCCTTAGTGATCCTCAGTTGTCAGTTAGGGGGAAAGGAAGCTTACTATTTAAAGGTGGTAGGTAGCTTGTCAGAGGAGTGCCCGAACAGGGAACAGTGTCAACTTGGCTTTAAAAGGAGTGTATTCAATTTGCTACTTAGTTGTGGCGGGATCCTCTTGCTCAAATTCTATTGCGGGTAATGTATTCAGAGTGGGAGCAGACAGTACCTTACAAAGATGGCCGATGTATTAGCCTAGGAAGTTCCTGTTTAGGTGGATTGCAGGTAGTGTATTCAGCGTGGGAGCAGTAAGTACCTTACAAAGATGGCCGACACATGAGTCTAGAAGTTCCTGCTTAGGTGGCTTACTGGAAGTCCTATTTCCCTTTTTATTTTTCTAATTAAGTGCTTTTTCCTGGTTTGGGGTGGGCAAGTCCTCTTTTCGTTATAATTAGCCTGGAGGGCCTCCATCTCAGATTGGGGGAGCAAAGAGGGGCCTCAAAATGTCCTACTCAAATAGAGTGGAGCTTGGATAAAAGACCCCAAGATTGGGCTCTGTGATCTGGCCCCCCTGCCCGAAGTGGACAGTGAACCTCCTTGAGTTGTTATGTTATGTTATGTTATACTTAATTTCTAAAGCGCTCAGCTACTCAGAGTATCCCGGCGCTGCTACCCTAAACCCCCACCACCAGCTGAACAGGAAGAGCCTCTAAAAGAATGGGCTCAGAACAGTAGTGTTTTTAAGTTCTTTTTGAAGACAGCCGGATCCGAAATCCTCCTGAGAGCAAGAGGAAGCTCATTCCAGGCTAGACCAGCCTTACGGGTAAAAGAGCAGCCCCCGAGCCTCTGGCATGAAAAGCACGGGTTCTGAATAAGAAGTTGGTCCGAGGACCGCAAAGTCCTGGAAGGAATATAGAAAGAAAAGCGCTTCTGTAGATATAGTGGGCCCAATCCATACAAGGCCCGATGGACAATGGCCAGCATTTTAAATTTCAAACGGGCCTCAACTGGGAGCCAATGAAGGTGGCGGAGATGGACTCACACGCTCTGCCTGGAAGAAAGACCCCGAAGGAGACTAGCAGCCGCATTTTGGACTACCTGTAATTTTTTAATCAGATAGGCTGGACATCCCACTAAGAGCGCGTTGGAGTAATCCAGCAGGGAAAGGATCAATGCCCGGACTACAGTTTCTTTAGCCTCAACCGGCAGAAGGGGGAGGAATTTGCGCAGGGTTTTAAGTATGCCAAAACAGGTCCCTGAAAGTTTTTTGACATGCGTTGCAAAATTCAATTTTTTCTCGAACCAGACACCCAAGTTTTTTGCAAGGCCCTTATCTGATTGGGGGGGGTGGAAAGTCCGTGGGCCACAGTCTGGTTTGGAAACCCGCAGGAAAAGCTCCAAACAGGAGCACCTCCGACTTCTCCTCATTGCACTTAAGTTGTGCATTGGCCAACCAGCGAAACACAGCGGAAAGACAGCGCTGAGCCGTGTTGACCGAGTCCTCACCCCTTCTCCAGGTAAACAATAACTGCTTGTCATCCGCATAGGCCATCACCCTAGCCCCCAGTGACTCCGCCAGATAAACCAGGGGAGTCACAAAGATGTTAAACAAAAGGGGGCTAAGGGAAGAGCCCTGCGGGACACCAGTGGAGAGAGGGGAGGGGGACGAGGCAAACGGGGGGAGACAGACTTGCTGTGACCTATCCTCCAAAAAAGATTGCAGCCAGCTCCACGCCGTACCCGCAATGCCGATGTCAGTAAGTCGATCAAGGAGGAGGGAGTGGGGAACTGTGTCGAATGCCGCAGAGAGATCCAGCATCACCAGAGCTGCTCTCCCGCCGGCATCCAAACAGTCCCTGATAGCCTCAGCCACCTCCAACAGTGCCGACTCTGTGCTATGGGCGGCCCGGAACCCCGATTGCGCAGGATGTAGCGCGCCCGACATCGTCACATAGTTGGTTAACTGCAAGGTGACCGCCTTTTCGCAGACCTTGGCCAAACTAGGCAAAAGCGAGATGGGTCTGTAATTACCGGGAAGCGAGGGGTCAAGGGTGGGCTTCTTAAGTAATGCAAGTAAGAGGGCCTGCTTCCAAGTGAGCGGAACGTGTGCCTCGCGAAGCGACTGGTTGATCAGAATATTAACTTCCAGATTAACCGTATCGGCTAGATCAGCCAGCAGCCGAGCCGCGCAAGGATCGTTGGGGGAACCAGATTTCAACGCCCCAAGGATTTTGTGAGAGGCCAAGAGGTCGATGGGGCAAAAGGCCGAGAAGGAGTGATCTGGGTCCCTCGCCGCACTAAGCCCACGCTGGGGCCTGGGAGGCGTCAGGTTTTTTGGAAAAGAGTCTTGGATAACCCTGATTTTCTCCCTAAAGTGATTGGACAGAGTATTTGCCCAGATGACTGAGGGCGTAGCCACTATCTCCTGTGCACGGGGCACCACAAAACTCTGCACAATGGCAAAGATTTCCTTTGCATTGTTGTTAGCCCTATCAATGCGCATGGCAAAATGGGCACTTTTTGCCAAGGAGATGGCTGAATAATACAGTTTCTGTTTGTCCCTAAGAGCCTGTTTGGCCATAGGACAATAGCCGCTGGCCCTCCATATTCTCTCCAAGACCTTACATGAGTGTTTGAGATCCCTCAACTCTGCGGTGAACCAACCTTGGAGGGGGTTTCTCTCCCCAACTTGCGGGGGCCAGAGGCCGAAAGGCCCATGACAGCATCACTAATCCAATTCGAAAACATAGTAACGTTATCCGGAAGGGTGCTCCCAAGAGTCGGGCGCGAAGACGCCAACTTTGCACTCAAAAGCACAGTATCAATCTTTCTGACCTTCGGGGCGCGGTGGCAGAGTGGTGGTTGGCGTTCTTGCAAGGCCGTCCACGAAAAGAATACTGGAAAGTGGTCTGACCATGTAACCGGGAGGGGATTTTGGACCAAAACCGGAAAGTTGGAACAAATAAGGTCCAGCGTATGCCCCCCCCCTTATGGGTTGGAGCACTCACCCACTGGGAGAGCAAGGCTAACTGGACAATATCCCGGAAATCAGCGGCGTCCGACGACTCTGCTGAGTCCAGATGTAAATTAAGGTCGCCCAACAAAAGGAAGTTAGAAAACCTTAGGACTCTCTCTGCTATGGTGTCACCGCAAGTATCCAAAAAGGCACCCGGTGGGCGATAAAGTAAAGAGCCACCCAAGGTGAAATGGGGCGACAATTGCAGGCTAAAATCCAAAGCCTCACAACCTACCCAAATAGTGGGTGCTTCCCCCTGGAGGACCCAGCATTCTCTATATAATATGGCAACACCACCCCCTCTCCCCAATGGGCGGTCAAACCGATGTATTTTATACCCGGGGGTGGCCAGAGTAACTATAGGGTTGGAGAATACATCTAACCAGGTCTCTGTAACAAATAGGAGATCAAGATCAGAGTCCCAGACCAAATCGGAAATGTCAGTATGGTGCCGTTTGAGAGATCTGAAATTAATGAGGCAAGCTTTAAAACTGGCCGGAAGGCGAGAATTGATGCACCGAGCCTCCGACCGAAGCTGAATAGTAGGAAGAAAGCTACAATCTGGGCAAGCCAGACTACTCAACGGGTCAGCAGTAGACATGGGATAGATGGCACAGCGTGGGCTTCCCAGGGACATAAGTGCCGAGCTCGAGTACTGAATACGCGATCCAATGTAGTGAATGGAATTCAAACCGGCAGCATGGCTCGCCCTGAGCCCTGCCTTAGCAGGACGGGCTTGCCATCGGCGCGCCCGCTGCGCCCGCCCGCTGCGCGTGCGGCCAAGGCACATTGAAATAGGGAGTGGCCAGAGCCGATGGAATTGAGCAACAACTGGACCGCTGACCGCGGATAGCTCGAGTCAGATTCCAAGATGGCCGCTACCCGGCCGGAATTGGTGTCCGGAGTGGAGCGAGGGAGGCAAAAGGGAGACGAGCCCCAAGCAGGAGCACAACAGCGCAAGGTAAATGCAGTAAATACAGTATTAATAATAGCCCTCACAGAGCCGCCGAAAAAATAACATCAAAATTCAGGCACTCCCCCCCAAATTCCCTTCCAAGCGCTCCCCCCCCAAATTCCCTCAAGCACACAGAATACGGAAAAAAAAAGAAAACATGAAGGGCAAGTTTAAAACCAATCGAGGCACTAGCACTAGAAGTAAGAAGCTCACAGTGGGCCCCAAAAATGCTTTTCATCGCCCCTTGATCCGACCAGCTGGTCAATAGTCTCATTTGTGTAACAAAAAAATAAAATCAAAATAAAAGCCAAAGTACAAGTAGAACTAGGCCCAGGCCTGGCCTGCCTGGTCGCTGAGCACGCCGTTCTCTCCCTGCGATTACGGAATCTGCAGAAGCCAGAGAAACAACCCGGGGCTGTGGCTCCAGGCGCCCTCACCACGCACTCAGCCTCCCGTTTCGGGCCAAGAGTCGTGGCGAGGAGGGCGAAATGCTGATGCCCAATGCGAGCGCAATGCTTCATCAGAGTCCTCGTCCAGATAGCTAGTGTATCTGGTTGGGCTCAACCTTGGAAGCCAAGGTAGCTCTTTGGTTATTGGGTGAGCTCTTATATTTAAAATAGTCTAGGGTGTCCTGGAGGTTACTTTTATTTTCAAAGAGCACCCTGATGGAGTTAAAAACAGGTGAGGATGCACTAAGGAAATTAGTATCCTCTGTAACCCTGGGTCAACATGTTTTAGCCATCACACCAATGCCAAACCGGTCTAGTTGACTTTCGGTATGACCTCACAACAATCTCACTAACATCATATTTGTTAACATTCAATTGTGAAGCTTCCAATCACCATATTCAAACATGCCATATATACTGACCCATTTGGTCACTATGTTTGCATTTCTTTAGTAGCGTCCTATTTAGAGCACCATGAGGGTAAGGAGGCAGTTGGACCTTGTAGTCAAACTTTCATCACAGGTCCCTTCCAGGCTGTGAACCTATTTGGTTCCTCCTTCCACACATCCTAGATATCATGCAACATTACGGCATTATAAATCAAACACAAGAGAGATTTTGCTAGGATCCCCAAATTTGGGTAAGCTGGGAAGCCGGGATTTATCCCAGGTTTTCCGCTTTCACATTGGTCAATTCAGTTATTAGGTTGACATATTGTTATTTCTCCTTTTTCTCCTTTTTTACATCAAATGTTAATGCTTTGTCTTTAATTCTTGCAAATTAGGTTGAAGCTTGGGCGGCGGGCTAATGCCGCAACTTTTCACTTCAAATAAGTACTGCCTTCCATAATCCTGCTTGCTCCTCCATGACCTAGTTATTGGAGTTTTGTGCAGAAGTATCTAAATCTAACAACACAACAAAAAATGATTTTCACACACTTGAAAGGATGTGCATTATTTACCAGTTCCAATCACTAAATGTTGAAGAGCTGTTTTCCTTGAAAGGGAGGCAAGTTGCATGTTTCTAACTCTGGAAATTCGAGAGCGCTGGATATGGCTGTGTTTTGCCAAGTTGTTACCCTGCTGAGGTATGGGTGGTTTTATTTCTTACCCTTCTCAAACCTACCTACTGCAGAGATGTTGCAAAGTTTGCAATGTACTGTATTAAAACACAATAATGTTTTGTTGTTATGAATCTCCTAGGTTCAGGAGACTGATGTAATTAAGAATTATGCTAATGCGGCAGACCTGTAAGCAGAGAACGGACCGGGACCAGGGTTCAATTCCCGACGCGGCAATTCTCGCCTCAGTGCCTACTCTAACCAGGGAACACACTCGGCAACTCTGAGCATTAAGCTTGCCTCATCTCTACAACGGCCCCCAGACGCCGGGGATGCCTGGTTTCACCCTCGAGATACCCAGAAAAGGGACCATCTCACAGGGAAAACCAGGACGGGTTCCCCAGCGGTCTGCAGCGCCAGGACACTCGGTTAGAGTAACAGTGCGCTTTACAAGAATCCCACATTTACATTTACATTTACATTATGATGAGGTTACAGTGAATAGGTGAGCCCACAGGTCAGCACTACTGTAAACAACTAGGCCGTCAATGGTGCACCGTGTTGGCAGTGTAAGATGTCTAGAATAGGCAGAGGTCTTACAAGCGAACACAGTCTAGTATAGATTCTGATTACTGGTGATAGTTTGTGGTGTTTCAAGCTGTCCCTACATCTCGCACACTTGCACAGTTTTTCTATGCAAACTAGTAATATTTCCTTTGGAAGGCCAATATTTTCTTGAAAGTGCTATTTGGGACTGCAATTGCATGTGTCTTTTTATTGTCAGTTACCTTTGTCACCATTTCCTTCCCATCTTTGAATACCGGGTGGCTTACACTTATTTTGATGGGGAGCGGATACCCATTACTTTGAAATTTATGGTCCATTCTTGGTGTGGGCACTCTGGTGGTACGGATTCCAGGGTGAGCTCAGGTTGCGCTGATAAATGTGAGGGTTGTTTAGATATAGTTATGACAACAATAAGAACACGAGAGATGCCTGCTGCTAAATGTGGAGATGACATTTTGGGAGGCAGTGTGTAATTTGTAAAAACATAAATGCAGAGCCAAACTTTCTTGGGGTCCTATTGCTGAATGCCAAGGTCGCAATAACCTTTTTCTTTCAATACCCTAAAATTGCTTATTCTTGCAGGTTCTTTTTTCATCCACTTTTATACATTCATCATGGCTTTCTTATCTCTCTGCTTTCTTACAAAAGTGTGACTATTCTGCCTTAATCAGGAGAGTTTGTATGTATACTCAAATTGCGCTCAAATGTACTCATGATAGACCCGCTAAACATATATGTGAGGCCTTAAGATCTGATGTCACTTCTTGAGATGCGACTTCCTGTAAAGTCGTGGCTTGTGATGCCACTTCCTTTAATGTCAATTCCTGTGATGCTGCCCTGTGTGGTGTCATGTAGCCTGATGTCTCCTGCCGTGATGTCACTTGCATACTGCCCAACTAGGTTAGTCCCCCACTTCTTTTTTTAGTACTTGTGCCCTGACCATTAGGTAGAAAACCTCCTCAAACTGAAATCGGTATTATTCACCTCGGTGGAGACACATCGATCGCGTGAGGTTACTGGATGACTTATGTTCCGGGTCTTCATTTATCAACCCTGTGCATTCTGGGGTTTGGAGTCCTGGTCAACCTCTATTGAACCCACTGGACTAAAGGTCTACATTACCATGGTCTGTAGAAACAAAGTTTGGACTGGAGTGTGGTGACACTGCGGACACAAGTTAATGTGTACCTATTATGGCTTTCAGCGTGCTGGTGTAAAGCAATCTTACGCAGCCCCACTAGTGTGTACAGATGAGAAGGGACTAGGAACACAAGTAAGAACTGGTTTATTAGGTCTCGCCTGTCGATGCGCATGCGCATCGAGCAAGCGAGACTATAGGGGCTCATCTACTCTTTATCTAACTTGCAAGGAATCGTGGCGATTCCTTGCAGTGCCCGTGACTTTTAAGCTCAATGCGCATGTGCATTGAGCTTAAAAGCGCGTGCACAGCCGCCCGCATTCCTCCGACACCTTTGAAGTGAAGCTTAGCTTCACTTCAAAGGCCCGGCTTCTTCACACCCACATGCCGCTCTGCCCCGCTCCGCCCCCTCCCCTGAGTCATCCTGCCTGCCCCTTCCCGCCGTGTCGCATTTCTCCTCCCCCCTCCCCTCTCTTCCCTCCGTCTTGTTATTATATTTATCTTGATTGGCTGCGGGTTTGAGGATTTTAAAACGTGCATCACTAAAATATGCCCAAAACTTCCTCTGTCTCAATGTAGTACCTCATAAACTGTGGGACTTCATAAAGCACCTCCGCCGTTTCTAAGCGCTGTAAATATGACATGCCATTTTACACTGTTTAACAATACTCATTTTATTTGATGGGAAGCTGGGTAGGCCTTGTCTGAATTGAATTGAATTGAAGGCTCTGCCCACCTTCCAAGGGTCGCACCACGTGCGCCCCACGGGCCCCTTCACTGACCGCAACCTACTAGCAGCCCGCGCCCCATACAATGGCTTCTTACAAACTTTACCCATTTCTTTTTTTATTTGAACCGGATTAAGTTGCTTGCGCGGTTAAATGCTGCGCTTTATTTGGCCTCTTGTCCCTTTCGTGGAACACAAGAGTGAAACACGGTAAATGAAAATGACCCCCACCCCCTACTTCCTACCCCAAAACCAACTATTCGGGATTGTTGTACCTGAGCCGCTATTAGTCCTAGGAGGGGCTGGCTCCTTGCATCTTCGCCACCTACTTTTCGGAGGCAGTCCGAATGGTCTTCGATTAAATTCCCAAGTTTGCATTTCTGAGCGTTCGATCCATTCTAGAACATTGCTGTTTGAAGAATAGTGCACGCGGGTGTAAATGTTTCAATAAACCGACCACGACTACCCTGCATTATAAAGGGGTACGAAACTGCGTAAAATATGTATTTTTTCTGTTAAGATTTTGTGTGGCAAGACGTAGAACCTCGTAAAAACGAATCTTTTTCCGAGTGTAGAATGAATCACTAGAGGTGAGTCTCGCCGCTGGGGTCAGCTATAAGAGTTCCCCCCCCCCCCCCATGGTAAGCTCGGCCTTCAACCCTTAGGAGGTTGTTAAATCCAGTACCTTTAAATTAGAGCAAATAGTACCAATTGTTATTTAGCGCTTAGAAAAGGGACCACTCGGTGTTTAGGCGCTATGTAAATAGCACACCATTGTTGTGTGAAGGTTATTTGTCTGCAAATATGAACATATCGCGGATTCCTTGTGCTCTTAACGATGCCGCATAGGAAGCACCGTTTAACACGACGCTGGTTCATCCAGCCGCGCCGCCTTTGAAGGAAGGACTCCAAACAAAAATGCGAGCAGTTGCATGTTTTTGATGTCTCTAATTCCTGGCATTCCCGCTGCCTGCGAGAAAGGCAGGCCCGACCCCCTGCCTGGCTTGATTTAAACAGCCCGGTGTGTTTTCTCCCCTTCATCCTCCCGTGAATAAAAGATAACCTGACAATTCCGTCAGGCGGAGCAGCCAGACGACGCCCAAGCAAACCAGCAGCACAGCAAGGGAAAAAAGCCATAAAAAGAGAAGCTTTTCACAAAAAGCTATTCTACTCGCTGAGCAGGCTGTGGATTTCTGTTTGTGACTACCATTTTTTTTTATTAACAAAAAAATCTTTTTCTGCTCCTTTTGCGTGCGAATGATGGTGGATTTCTTTTAAGACATTCTTTGCAAGGCACAGAATATAAACCTCTTTAAAACATTTTGGTTCTTGAACCTTCGTGACGCTGGCGACCTGGAGTTCCCTTCCCCTCCTAGGTCTTGTAACCGCAATGGTATTTGAAATTTACCAAGTGTTAAAAACACAGGAACATGTGAGATTGTGATGGACTCGACACCCTGTGTATATGGCTGGCTGAGATGCTTTACCAATTCTAAGCAGTGCCCTCTCGGGCCACGAGATATTATACATAAGCATGGCCGGAGTCTCACATTTTTGCTGGGCATTGTATCGAGGGGAATTTTACTGTATCTCTCTTTGCTTTTTGAAGTTTGTGGTGGACTTTGCGAAATATAATACATTTATTTAGCACAAGCATTTGGGCACTAAATAGGTCTCCAGGATTCCTCGTACAATTAAGTAAGAGGCTGATTTTATGTGACTTCTCACGTGTTTAGTTTAGCCAGTGAAGACCACAGTAATTACGCATGTTTCATGCTTTTTTCTCAGACAGGATTCCCTGGTTTTAAAAGCAATCCTGAGTTACAGGACAGTGATAATTTGAATGGGCAATCAACCTGACATTAACCTAATTGCACTCACCCTCAACCCCTCACCCTCACTCACCCTCACCCTCACTCACCCTCACTCACCCTCAACCCATCACCCTCACTCACCCTCACTCACCCTCACTCACCCTCAACCACTCACCCTCACTCACCCTCAACCCCTCACCCTCACTCACCCTCAACCCCTCACTCACCCTCAACCCCTCACCCTCACTCACCCTCACCCTCACTCACCCTCAACCCCTCACTCACCCTCAACCCCTCACCCTCAACATCAACCCCTCACCCTCACTCACCCTCACCCTCACTCACCCTCACTCACCCTCACTCACACTCACCCTCACTCACCCTCACCCTCACCCTTACTCACCCTCACTCACCCTCACCCTCACTCTCACTCACCCTCAACCCCTCACCCTCACTCACCCTCACCCACCCTCACTCACCCTCACTCACCCTCAACCCCTCACCCTCACACAGTGGAATAGGTCTCGGAGCATTTGAGTTAGAGCTTTTAGAAATGTTTATGTTTTTTTTTTTTTAATTCTTTAGCATTGGCTACAGGAAACAAAAATGCTAAAGATTTACAAAAAAAACCCATAAACAATTCTAAAAGCACTAACTCTAATGCTGCGAGACCTATTGCATTTCCAATGCTTGTCTGTTTATGTGATGAATACGGTTTTTACCATTCACAACCTATGTAATCTAAGGCGTAACAGTGTGTACATGACTTCAGCTTGTTTCTGGGGTTTTTTTAACGACTATGGACAAGTACAGAAGCAGATAGTTTTGCAGTGAAATAAATGATACAACTTCAAGGACCTTTGGGATAGTAGCAATGAAAAGCTGGAAACACTGAGGAGTGGGAAAGGGAAGAGGTGGACTGGGGATATTGTGAGCATCCCATCTCCATTTTCTAGCAGCCTAAAAGTCTTGACAGCCCCCACAAATTATTACATTATGGCACTGCTCAGGAGCAGCCAAACCCATTGGTGCCTGCCTGGTTCTCCAATGGAATCAATGTTGCAGACGACAAACTGCTCATCCGCCCTGCTGATGGAGTCTGCGCTTAGACTACTAATAGAATTGTATATTTATGATGCGTTGATGTGTATTAGGTAGAAAAACAATCAATCCACATCCATAACCATATATCAGTCACCCCAAGTCTTGCATGAGGGAATGACGCCAACTCTGAGCCAATACATAGCTGATGGCGTCTGCACATGGGCAACGGCTGAAGTGCGACTGAGAACGCAGACCACAAACCGAAAGAAGTAACATCACCAGATGCAATAAGAGACACATACAGGGAGCAGTCAGAAGGACCGGTGGCACGGTACAAGGCCCACCGTGTCCAAAGAACTTATCTTGAGTCAGAGATACTGAAGCGCTACATATGGGGAAACCACTGGTCCCCGGGCAAACCACTGGACCCCGGGGAAACAAGGAGCCTGAAGAGGACGAGTTGTTGCCACAGGGAGTGCGGCAGCAGCTGCCGTGGCTTGATGCACCAAAGTAGAAGGAATGAGCAAGGGAGGCAGAGGAGGCCGGAGGCCAGAAAACAAGTGTAGTCCACGCTGGTGACCACTTGGGATCACATGTTCCAAATTCCACTTCTTGCTGTGATCTCAACAGCACTGTTATACCCCTTACATGGATAGGGGAGAGGAGTTGGCCTGACGGCTAGGGCTGTCGCCCTCGAATCTGGGGAACTGGGTTGGAGTCTCTGCAATGACGCTGAACATCCTGTGATTCTGGTCAAATCACCTAATCTCCCCGTGCCTAACAAGAATGAATGTGTCCTCATGTAACGCAACCGGTGCTATATAAAGCGCTCTGATTGCAGATTCAGGTCAAGTTCGCGCTATATAAAACTCTATAAAAAAATTTTTTAAAAACGGCTAGGCAACTCAGCTGATTCCATTTTCAACCATAGGATCAAAGAAGTGCTCGTCCCCATAACACCACTGAAAATAACTGTTGTCACTCAATCGAACAACCATATGCGGACATGTGAATGGAAGAGCAACTCCGATGTAGCAGGCAAACTTGTATAGATCTATCAACTAAAAGTCTACAGAACCTCCATCAAGAATTCCCAAAAAGGCCTGTGCCACAGGTGCCACAAGCTCAGACTGTGCCTCCAAAGTCTTCAAGATTATCTCCCAGTTCCACATACAAGAAGCAAGCTCAGCTGGACCCGTTCCATCGCAGCAATCCTGCAACAAGCTGGATGACAACGCAACAAAAAACGGACTTTGCTTCTCACCACAGCTAAATCCAAACTAGGTTAGATAATGCCCCTGCACTGCTCCTGGACAGTCGCCTTGGCTTCAGTCTTCACCACATGTGTCCCCTTTCCCGGGAAAACTGAACGCGTCGCAATTCAGGAATCCGACTCACCCTTGATGAGCAGCCATCTTTAAAAATCTCAGCTCCATTCCCATTGCATACTCAATGATTCAAAGCATTGTTAATGCAGTCTTCTTCGAGGCAACCGGCCCAGACACTTTGATGACCATCAACATCATGGATTTCTTGAAAATTAAAGAAAGCTTTATGCAAAAAATGCAGTATAGACCGAGCACTTATGGCCCATTTATGGGTAAACTGAAAGGGCTACGCTCAATCAACTCAACAACTGCAACAAGGGCTATCAGTTCTTGGCAGACAGCAAGGTGGATGGGACTGTTGTCAAACAGAATGCTCCTCTGTAGCCACGTGGGAGGACTTTCAAATCTCAGTTGGAGACACATACTTCCCAAACCCGGTGGCATTTGGCATGGTTCCTCACCACACTATGTTTGAATATCTCCAAGACCTTAGGATCCAAGGAACTCCATCTCTCCGCCCCACAGATCATCTAGAGCTCACAGTCCATCTCATCTCTCCACCCCTCAGATCATCTAGAGCTCATCTCTTCCACTATCAGGGGTGAAGTCTGACAGAGGTCCAGGATAGCTCTGTTATCTCGGTACAGTGAAGGTGTCCTCTGAGGAGTCTTTCCAAATTAGGCGACGACTGCACTGAATATTGGTGAATCATCATTATTCGAAGAGAAATCCTGGACTTGTGGCGACAGGTCTTCACGTAAGTGCTCAGCACTGGGGCTCCCCGAGGCACCATTTCTGATACCAAGAAGACCCTGTGTTTGTTAGAGCCGAGCCGCACCTGCCAGAGTGACCTGTGATTCTGAGCAGTTTGAACCGTCTTTCTACCGCATACATTACCACACATCATAGTTTAACAGTGCAGTAAACTCTAGACCCTGCGACCCTAAATCCCAGTTCCCCAGTTAATAGTGGAAACTCGTGGGTGCCTTAGGTCCATGTTCCAGGCCCAGGGATGAGCTTACCATTCTCGTGGTGGGTTTGGGACTTACTTATATTTTTGGCAGATTTTCAGCCCCTAGAGAAGCTAAGAGGAAGAGCAGACATATCAAATAATAATAACATTTATAACTTTTTGCCAGGCACCTCAATAAATTGAGAGATTGTCACTGCAGATAAAGAGAGATCTGGAAATTTCAGAAGAGGGAAGCATTGTCAACCTCTGGCCTTAGTCTGAACTGGCCCATAGATGACAGGGAGACCAGTGCCTGCTTTACGCTCTAACTGCTGGGGATTTATTCGTGGTTGTACCTGAGCTCCAGGAAAGTGCGTGGGCCGACTTTTCTGCTTCGGCCATTTTACGAGATCTACACTTCCTTTATATGAGTAAAGATCTAACCAGTTTTGGAAGACATAGCTCTTTGCACACAGAGTTCACGGGGTGTGACTAGTGTGTCCAAGTTTGAAACCCATTACCATGTCTTGGAGTAAGCCTTGAGGCTTGCTCTCACATCTTGGTCATTCAAACAGAGACAACAGAGGCAAACAACCTACAATGGATACCCCCAGTGACCACAGACTATCCACTAGGACAGGCCAATGATACCACGGCCCACGTCAACATCATGGTGCTGAGGATACAACCGATGCGGGGAGATCCAGGCAGCCTCTTTACGGTCCACGCTCTCGCTGGGATATTTTTCCAGGTTTCTTCTAGATCAATGCTCAAATGATCTGATCTCCCAATGGCTGGTGCTGAGAATATCCACAGTTGATCGCACGTTGATATCACTCAAAGGGGATCCACGCCATGCCTTTTTCAACACGAGGTTGCCACCACTTTCCATCGCGAGTATCTTCAGCGCTCTATCACAAGCGCGCTCTATCACAAGCATGCTCTAAGCGCTCTATCACAAGCATGCTCTAAGCGCTCTATTACAAGCGCGCTCTCAGCGCTCTATCACAAGCGCACTCTAAGAGCTTTGAGTTTCAAAGGGGGGGGTTATCAGGAGTAACCACATTCAAAGAAGTGCTCCGTTTCAAGCACAGGCCTTTTCTAGGCACTCTATTGCGGAACCGAATTAATTGGCCGCTGAAAGAGCCTCTTGGTAGTAGGTTTTGGTTGAGGTGCTGCTCATGGCATGTCTGATCCGCACCCTCCCAGGCCCCAGGGGAAATCTACTGATAAATGTAGAGCTGGTGACAGCTGAGCTCATGGACCTGCTGGCGGAGGTCCTCAGCACGCCAGCTCAGTGGGTTCAGAGCTCATTGCACACTTCCACGGGTATCCAAGAGGTCACACATTAGAATCTTCACAGGGAGGACTCAAGGTTTCTCCCTTCTAAGGGCAATGAAATGAGAACCATTGAGCCGGATAAGAACAAAACCTGATGCGTGAGAGCCAAGGGACTTTACATTTGGGTGAGTGTTATACAAACAGACACTGTTGGTATTTTTTTTTTAATTACTGAACTAATTAAGAACACCAGGCACCGAAGTCCTGAAGAGAAGCAGATTTCACGCCTGAAACTGAGGGAGAGAAAGAGAGATCGAGAGAGACAGAGAGAGGATAAGGGAGGGGGAGGGAGAGAGAGAGAGAGAGAGAGAGAGAGACAGAGAGGGAGAGAAAGAGAGAGAGAGAGAGAGAGAGAGAGGGGGGAGAAAGAGGGGGAGAGAGAGAAGGGGAGAGAGAGACAGAGGGAGAGAGAGAGAGAGAGAGAGAGAGAGAAAGAGAGAAAGAGAGAGAGAGAAAGAGAGAGAGAGAGAGAGAGAGAGAGAGAGGGGGGAGGGAGAGAGGGAGGGAGAGAGAGGGGATAAGAGAGGGAGAGAGAGGATAAGCGAGGGAGGGAGGGAGAGAGAGAGGTCGCGAGAGACAGAGGGAGAGACGGAGGGAGAGAAGAGAGGTTGGCGAGAGAGAGAGAGGGTGGAGGGAGAGAGAGAGAGGGGGGAGAGAGAGAGATCGATAGGGAGGGAGGAAGGGAGGGAGGGAGGAAGATAGAGATCGAGAAGAAGAGGGATTGAGAGGGAGGGAGAAAAAGTGAGAAAGGGAGGGAAGGAGAAAGACAGATAGAGATCGGGAGGGAGAACGAGAGAGAGAGGGAGAGGGAGGGAGAACGAGAGAGAGAGATCGAGAGAAACAGAGGGAGAGAGTGAGGGAGAAAGATAGATATAGAGATCGAGAGAGAGGGTGGGAGAAAGGGAGAGAGGGAGCGGGAGGGAGAGAGAGAGTGATCGAGAGAGAGGGTGGGAGAAAGGGAGAGAGGGAGAGATCGAGAGACAGAGGTAGAAAAGGGAGAAAGGGAGAGATCAAAAGTGGCAGAGGGAGAGACGTACGACACCAAAGGCAGTCAAAAGGACGGACATAAGAGCACCATGCCTGCCCCCGATTGATCCAGGTAGAGCTCCTGCACATGGAAGGAGGTTCCCTTAGGATTGAATAATTTCACTCCACTTTTGGGAACACTAGATTGGGTCTCAAGAGGCCTGGGAAAAAAAAGATGTCGATTAGGCATAAGCCACCGCGCTGGAATAACGCTGTAGGCCACAAAGAGTGGCTGGTGGATCTCTAGATCTGGCACTATTGATGGCCAAAAGACCCCTAGCAAACTCATGGAGCCCCAACCAGGGAGCCATGGCAAAGGGAGGTCAGGAGATGGCTCGATGGAAAGCAGGGCCTTGCAAGGCAAAGGGAGGAGGAGGGACTGTAGATGCCTCGGTGCACATCTGTGGGACAAGATACTTTGACGAAACACGTGTCGGCTGGCTTTGTTTTCACTGGATCTCCTGTGCTCGGAGAACCGTCTTCACCCATAAAGCAAAAAAAGAAAAAACACCGACTCTTGTGGACGATCTTATCTCTCACAACACCTGTGATTACTTTTTCATGAACTCCTTGCGTGTGCTCTAGTTCTTGTTTGTAAAGACACTGGAAGCATTCAAGAGATGTCCCTCACAGCACAGCATCCCAGGGCATTGCGCAGCACCCCAGGGCATTGCGCAGCACCCCAGGGCATTGCGCAGCACCCCAGGGCATTGCGCAGCACCCCAGGGCATTGCGCAGCACCCCAGGGCATTGCGCAGCAACCCAGGGCCTTGCGCAGCAACCCAGGGCATTGCGCAGCACCCCAGGGCATTGCGCAGCACCCCAGGGCATTGCGCAGCACCCCAGGGCATTGCGCAGCACCCCAGGGCATTGCGCAGCACCCCAGGGCATTGCGCAGCACCCCAGGGCATTGCTCAGCAACCCAGGGCATTGCACAGCACCCCAGGGCATTGCACAGCATCCCAGGGCATTGCACAGCATCCCAGGGCATTGCACAGCATCCCAGGGCATTGCACAGCATCCCAGGGCATTGCACAGCAACCCAGGGCATTGCACAGCACCCCAGGGCATTGCACAGCACCCCAGGGCATTGCACAGCACCCCAGGGCATTGCACAGCACCCCAGGGCATTGCACAGCACCCCAGGGCATTGCACAGCACCCCAGGGCATTGCACAGCATCCCAAAGCATTGCACAGCATCCCAGGGCATTGCACAGCACCCCAGGGCATTGCACAGCATCCCAGGGCATTGCACAGCATCCCAGGGCATTGCACAGCATCCCAGGGCATTGCACAGCTTTCCAGGGCATCGCACAGCATCCCAGGGCATCGCACAGCATCCCAGGGCATCGCACAGCATCCCAGGGCATCGCACAGCATCCCAGGGCATCGCACAGTATCCCAGGGCATTGCACAGCATCCCAGGGCATTGCACAGCATCCCACCCAGGGCATCGCCTCCTCTCATGAGATGTGGCTCGTGCGATGTATGTCACCTCACAAGAAAACACCAAAACTATTGATGTGGGTCTAACATATCCATGGGAGCAGAGGAGACGCACCAATTGTAACTGAATATGTCATTTACCTCATTACGTAACCCTGTGGTAAACACTATATAGGCATGACCACTAGAAAAGTAAAAACACAAATCATGGAACACAGGAGCACCATTAGGTGTCAGAAGTCAAACACAAAACTTACGGCACACTACTTGGAAAAACAACACACAGTAAATGACTTACCATGGACCGTGGTGGAAAAACCTAGATTCAATTCTAACATAGGGAACAAAGATCACTCCTGTCAACTCGGCACTATAACCTAAGGGATCGGTTTATTGGGATGGGGCTGCCTGCACAGCATCCACTCTTAAAGCTGTAGTTGGATGGATTTGGCACTGCGCAGGCCATTCCTAACCACATGCCAAACACCACACTGGTATTCCATATTACATTAATATGCATTTATCAGGGGCTCTTCTGCCCCAATGCTGCAGTATCTGTGATGGAACAGAGGAGAACTTCGGTTCTTTACCTGCGGACATATCCGCGCGTCTAGAGCGAATGGGAACAGAGAAAGTTGTTTCCCAAAAGAATAGATAAAAAAGTGCCGGGGTCATTTCCCTGGGCAACGAATTGATGCTAGCATACATTACATCACATACATTCGGCCACGTCAAGCCGAGCACGTCACGTGACTGGAAGCATTACCACTATGAGAGGTAGACAGATTCAGCTTCCAGCTACCTTCACAGCAGAAACTGGATATTCTCTAGGCAGAGCACCCACCTTAAAGGAAGGAGTAGGGGTAGGGGGACAGGACCACAGAATGGAACCATGCTTCTTGGCCCATTTAGCTCAGACTGCAACGCCACGAAAAACCACACCACAAGGTGGGACGACTCTCCGCTCATATATCATGGTGCACGATGCAGTCCAACATCAGGCGTTATTCACACTGAGGGGACCTTTCGGTTGGGCGGTTATTGTCCGCTACATCTCTTTTCTCCAAGAATTACGGAGGTGGAACCATGAAGATATTTCTTTTGATGGCAGGATATCCGCTATAAGGGGTACTTGGTCAACCAGAGATTTCAGTGCACATCATATGTTTGGTGCACTGGACATACATTAACATATGAAGAATTGGACACTTATTCAGTTCATCCTCTAGACCTGGATAGTAGGTTTATAGTTTGTGGTACCAAGACCCCGTGTATACATGACCCCCCATGCTTGAACCATCTCTTGAACATCCGTATGAACACTGACCATTCTTATTGCAGATAGGGATTGACGGAGCGGTCTGCCACACAGCTGGTTCCTACAACTTTTGCTGGTTTTTTGTCATCACATTCTGGACATTTATTTTTCTATTGCCCTGAAGAAGTCCCGGCTGGGACGAAACGCGTCGGCTGTTGCATTTTCACTTTGTTGAAAAATAAATCATCTTGAACAAAACGGACTTGCTGGACATTTATATTTACTTTGTTACTATTGAAAAATTGTTGGTTTTATGGTGCACCTGTGCTTTTGATTAACTCCTGTTTTAGTTCTGTCTGAACTGGCATTGTGTTGGCGGGTGTCATATCAGTGTGCACATGATCCCCACCTAAGGGTTAAAATAAGGGGAACCTTATTATATAAGTGGCATATTTGTGTATCAGGTGCATTGATTCCAAGGTTCTGCCATCCATCATGCTTTAAAAACAACTATTCTCTGTGTATTGTCCCGTACTGAACATCGAGTGTGTGCTATGCATGGATACCCTCCCTGTAAAAATAACAGGTCCCCAGCGGTACCTAATCCTAGTATTGAGGGCATAACGCTATGGGATCGGAAAGGTCCTGAGGAATGCCAGTGTGACCAACACTGTGTGCACTATGAACACGGCAAAAACATGTCGACGATTTGGCAGTAAGGAGGGGTGAAGGAACTCCTAATTCTTTCCGGTCACCACCACCATCCTTCACGCTTTTAGACCTAGCCGGGGGGTCCAGGAATACAGTTTTGAGCAGAGAAACCTCCGAGCTAGTTTTAACCTTCACTGCACTTCTCTTTCGGTGATCCCAATATACACTGGCAAATATATATATATATTTTCATGTTTGTATTGTCTTCCCCTCCCTTTGCTCCACCCCAGGCGTTGGTCTGCATAGGGGTTTATTGAAGCATGTCCAATGATGAAGCATGTCACAATTTTGTGAGTGAGGGCAGTATTTCTAAACCAAGCACGTGCCACCGTCTTGATCACCAGTCTACTCCTCCGTGTAACATCTCTCAGAATATACCAGAACTGGAAGACATGACCACCTCTGGGAGAGCCGCAGAAGCAAGACCACCGACCTGCACAGAAGACCTCAAAAGTAATACACTGAGCTGCACACATGGATGGAGAGTCCCAGGGACCACCTCCCAAGAACCCTAGATAGATGCATACTCCTGCTAAACCCACACCACCGACAACGCGCCCTCGCTCCTAGCAAACGTTGGTCTCAGAAGACACCCCTAGACCCTTCTAGTTACTTTAGTTTTAGTAGTTAGCCCCAAAAGTTATGCACGAGCCACCCAGCACACCGCTGAATGGAACTAGCAGTTTTCTTAGGTTTTGTTCTGTTCAGCAATGTAATCGAGACGATGTAATATGCATGCGTAAACAAATACAACAAAACATTTAAAAGATACAAGGGCGTTCCATATGAGTTGCGATAGCTAATACTTCTTCAGTTCTAACAAGACAAGGTGGTACACCGCATTGTACATCTGAAAAGGCAGAGGCAGGAGATATATAGCAGTTTCTGAAATGCAGACTGCAAATCCAGAAAACGATGGAAAATAATCCCAGCTCTTTCTGCTTAAATACACTGTGTGATCCTGGGGACATCACTATCTCTCTGGGCCTCGTAGTTGAACAGACACAGTTGTGCAAACGCACAATGCACGCGATAAACACAGACCTTGTACACTACATAAAGGACATTAACGCTGCCCCATCTATAACGATATTGATTACTTTCACAGTGCTTGCCACACACCGCTTTGTCTCCTGGCTCACTCCTGCGGCATCCCTGGCGGGCCTGTCGATTCAGATGAGGCTTAAAAGCGTTTTACTGGATTTTCTTCGACAGCAGACAAGAAGCACATGCAGTTAAGCTGTCCTATCACTCTGTCAGGAGAGTGTACAGGGCGGAGGAGGGCGTGCCTCGAATATATGAACAACATGTAGGCACATGGTGCACAGAGAAACCTTGCCTATGGCACCAAAACAGCACGAGGCGGCCACGTGTCTTCCCAGTTTAAGAGGCGTAGAGATGACCATGAAGCCAAACATCACTTTCCTATCACCTCTCTTGTAGAATTGTATTCTGTATATTCCTCAAGAAACCCTCTCTGATACTGACCAGCAACTCTACAAGAATTACCGGATGCAGCTCGTGGAGAATCTGAGCTACTGAGGAGAAGCCCTGGAGGCCAGGAAGGAGCAGAGAGGAGAGGATCAGGGAGGCTTCTGGGCGCTGTAAGTAAATGTATCTAACCAGGAGAGAGAGCGGGAATGAACTGCCTGTCTCAGGAGCCTTCTGAGCCAGGAAGAGTAGGGTTGTAGGGAAGAGGCCAAAATAGCAGGACTTCAGAGGATTCCCTCAAACTAAATCAGCAGCAGAAAAGCTGAGCTACTGAAGCTCTGAGGGAGCGTGAGGTGTGTCCCTCTCCAACGCATGCGCTAGAATGTGGGACTCCGAGTACTAAATGGCTGTTGGTTCAGACTGTATCCATACCGCTGGACCAACGTTGACTACCGAGGAAGCATTCCAGCACGCAAATCGATGAAAGATCCAAAGCTGGGGAATGAGCGTGCCCTTCAGAAACATTTACTCACTTGAAGCAGATGTTGCTCTCAATTTTTAAAAAGCTGCTTAGAAAAGGCCCAGCTCTTCAGAGCGGGTTCATCTCCCAGCCAGAGGTTTCCAGTTAGACTCCTCTCAACTTCAGATCCACAGGGATAATCCAGCTGTGTGCAGGCGATCCTATGGGCTGGTGGAGCTCTCCATGTTTTCAAGATCTCCTTGTAACTCAGGAAGGAAGATACCGCAGGAAGCAGACACCCCTGGGCAGGACCTTGGGGGTCCTCAAGAGGCAGCTTTCCAAGCCCTTGGAGCAGCGTTTGGGTCACACGGTTCAGGGTACAGCTGAAGACTCTTTCCTCTCAGCCCTTCAACGGGAAGAGTTTGTTCAGCAAACAGCATGACCATTCTGCTCAGCACTTGCTCTACTTGAAGGGCTGTGCAGCTGTTTCAAAGGGTAAATCAGCTCCAATTGGCAACTACAGCTCTGCTGCTCGAACCCAAGTGCTGGCACAATCCGTCCAAGGTTCAGATCTAGTCACACAAAGAGAGAACCCTTTGTGAGTTGCAGGACTCTGGAGCTCCCTCAGCAAATAACAAAAGAGACCAAAACCTATAGACAAATAGGACAAAGCTGGGCTGCAGAGCTGTCAAAACAGTCCCTGCTTGAGGAAGGCTGCATCTGACAACTAAAGAGTGGACATCTTAGGATTCCCAGTGGATTTCCAAATGGTCCGCCATGCTCAGAAGGTGAAACCTTCAGGCTCATCTCGTGTTTACCGAGTGGAACTTACACCTGTTAAGTGAGAGGTGAACAAGTTCTCTCCACACCAATGGTGGGAATTGTGCCATATTTTGAGCTCCTTTTCATGATGGCGGAGGCTCTGCCACCAAAATGGCTGCACATGAGCCACTTTGGTGGTGAAACGCCTGGCAGAAAAGGCACCAATGCTAGTGGCAGAAAGTGGAATTTCTGCCAACACATGAGGGCACTGTGGAAGTACCTCCAAACGGCGGGAGGCTGAGATGTTCTCAGTGCACAGACGTCCGGACTCCCTAACTAGCTTGGATGTTTGGGACGCACCACAACTACTTGTGGGGAAAACTCAAGAAAATGAACATTTCCAAATTCAATGACCATGGTGGCCAATCAATCACTCCAGGCGTGGTCCTGCGCCGCCGCAGCTTAGGAAGGAATAAGCATTGTCCCATAGGGACCAGGGTCTTCCGGAGGTCATTCTATGGTAAATCCTCTGTTACAGCCAGGATCAGGGTATTCCAGAGGCTGGTTTACGGTAAACCCTGTTACCGCCCTCTCAAAATCAGACATCAGGGTTTTCTAGCAAAACTATTAGTGTAAGAGGGTGTCCTACGCTGCAAGGGATCCGGGCACTGCACACGCTTCCCAGGGGATTCTTGCTCATGAAATGGCCTGCTTGTGTCTATGTTAACACTAAGGTGGAGTGCACTCAGCCTAGTATGGTGGGAAACTTTGCAACTGTCCATGGACTTTCAATCCCCAACACAAGCCTCAAGGGGACCTTCTGAAGTGCTCTTACCCCCTCATCCTGCGACAACGGGTTGTTGATGATCAGGTCTTGCTGCCCAGCCGCTTTCCGAGGGTTGGTGATGTGCTGCAAAGGAAACAAAGGCATGATCAAGATGGTGTCTGCCCCGCGTGCGCATGCGCGCGGCTGTCTGCTCCACTCTGGAAAGATCAACTTACTATCTCTTTAATCCTTTGATACCCCGTCCGCGCCGCTGCCGTTCTGCCGAGCCACTGGCGTCTGTCTTGGGGAAGGACATTTAGGAACAGCTGCCAAAGCAAAGAAGCGAAGAGAATTAGAAAATGTCTCCGATGCGACATTGTGCGCCTGGGGATAGAACTGCAGTTATTTCAAAGAGTGCCTTCATTTTATCCCACAAAGACACAATCACTTCCCTGCCACACACGTGCCTGTGAACGGGCTGCGTTCACACAATAGCAAAGACTTGGAACTGGTTGGAGGAGCTTCGTATGCATGCACTGGAGGGAAGAGATGACCCCCAAAATATTGTTTTTTCAATTAAAACTTGCTTTATGCAGAGTGAACTGAAGCGGGCAGTGCAGAGTGCAGTAAAAACTATGGACAGAAATATACTATTTGAATAAGTACAAGTGAATGGCAGTGCAGAGTGCAGTAAAAACTATGGACAGAAATATACTATCTGAATAAGTACAAGTGACTGGCAGTGCAGAGTGCAGTAAAAACTATGGACGGAAATATACTATTTGAATAAGTACAAGTGACTGGCGGTACAGAGTGCAGTAAAAACTATGGACAGAAATATACTATTTGAATAAGTACAAGTGACTGGCAGTGCAGAGTGCAGTAAAAACTATAAACAGAAATATACTATCTGAATAAGTACAAGTGACTGGCAGTGCAGAGTGCAGTAAAAACTATAAACAGAAATATACTATCTGAATAAGTACAAGTGACTTGAAGTGCAGAGTGCAGTAAAAACTATGGACGGAAATATACTATTTGAATAAGTACAAGTGACTGGCAGTGCAGAGTGCAGTAAAAACTACGGGCAGAAATATACTATTTGAATAAGTACAAGTGACTGGCAGTGCAGAGTGCAGTAAAAACTATGGACAGAAATATACTATTTGAATAAGTACAAGTGACTGGCAGTGCAGAGTGCAGTAAAAACTATGGACAGAAATATACTATTTGAATAAGTACAAGTGACTGGCAGTGCAGAGTGCAGTAAAAACTATGGACAGAAATATACTATTTGAATAAGTACAAGTGACTGGCAGTGCAGAGTGCAGTAAAAACTATGGAAAGAAATATACTATTTGAATAAGTACAAGTGACTGGCAGTGCAGAGTGCAGTAAAAACTATGGACAGAAATATACTATTTGAATAAGTACAAGTGACTGGCAGTGCAGAGTGCAGTAAAAACTATGGACAGAAATATACTATTTGAATAAGTACAAGTGACTGGCAGTGCAGAGTGCAGTAAAAACTATGGAAAGAAATATACTATTTGAATAAGTACAAGTGACTGGCAGTGCAGAGTGCAGTAAAAACTATGGAAAGAAATATACTATTTGAATAAGTACAAGTGACTGGCAGTGCAGAGTGCAGTACAAACTATGGAAATAAATATACCATTTGAATCAGTACAAGTGACTGGCAGTACAGAGTGCAGTAAAAACTATGGACAGAAATATACTATTTGAATAAGTACAAGTGACTGGCAGTGCAGAGTGCAGTAAAAACTATGGACGGAAATATACTATTTGAATAAGTACAAGTGACTGGCAGTACAGAGTGCAGTAAAAACTATGGACGGAAATATACCATTTGAATCAGTACAAGTGACTGGCAGTACAGAGTGCAGTAAAAACTATGGACAGAAATATACTATTTGAATAAGTACAAGTGACTGGCAGTGCAGAGTGCAGTTAAAACTATGGACAGAAATATACTATCTGAATAAGTACAAGTGACTGGCAGTGCAGAGTGCAGTAAAAACTATGGGCAGAAATATACTATTTGAATAAGTACAAGTGACTGGCAGTGCAGAGTGCAGTAAAAACTACGGACAGAAATATACTATTTGAATAAGTACAAGTGACTGGCAGTGCAGAGTGCAGTAAAAACTATGGACAGAAATATACTATTTGAATAAGTACAAGTGACTGGCAGTGCAGAGTGCAGTAAAAACTATGGACAGAAATATACTATTTGAATAAGTACAAGTGACTGGCAGTGCAGAGTGCAGTAAAAACTATGGACAGAAATATACTATTTGAATAAGTACAAGTGACTGGCAGTGCAGAGTGCAGTAAAAACTACGGGCAGAAATATACTATTTGAATAAGTACAAGTGACTGGCAGTGCAGAGTCCAGTAAAAACTACGGGCAGAAATATACTATTTGAATAAGTACAAGTGACTGGCAGTGCAGAGTGCAGTAAAAACTACGGGCAGAAATATACTATTTGAATAAGTACAAGTGACTGGCAGTGCAGAGTGCAGTAAAAACTATGGACTGAAATATACTATCTGAATAAGTACAAGTGACTGGCAGTGCAGAGTGCAGTAAAAACTATGGACGGAAATATACTATTTGAATAAGTACAAGTGACTGGCAGTGCAGAGTGCAGTAAAAACTACGGGCAGAAATATACTATTTGAATAAGTACAAGTGACTGGCAGTGCAGAGTGCAGTAAAAACTACGGGCAGAAATATACTATTTGAATAAGTACAAGTGACTGGCAGTGCAGAGTGCAGTAAAAACTACGGGCAGAAATATACTATTTGAATAAGTACAAGTGACTGGCAGTGCAGAGTGCAGTAAAAACTACGGGCAGAAATATACTATTTGAATAAGTACAAGTGACTGGCAGTGCAGAGTGCAGTAAAAACTACGGGCAGAAATATACTATTTGAATAAGTACAAGTGACTGGCAGTGCAGAGTGCAGTAAAAACTATGGACAGAAATATACTATCTGAATAAGTACAAGTGACTGGCAGTGCAGAGTGCAGTAAAAACTACGGGCAGAAATATACTATTTGAATAAGTACAAGTGACTGGCAGTGCAGAGTGCAGTAAAAACTACGGGCAGAAATATACTATTTGAATAAGTACAAGTGACTGGCAGTGCAGAGTGCAGTAAAAACTATGGACAGAAATATACTATTTGAATAAGTACAAGTGACTGGCAGTGCAGAGTGCAGTAAAAACTATAAACAGAAATATACTATCTGAATAAGTACAAGTGACTTGCAGTGCAGAGTGCAGTAAAAACTATGGACGGAAATATACTATTTGAATAAGTACAAGTGACTGGCAGTGCAGAGTGCAGTAAAAACTACGGGCAGAAATATACTATTTGAATAAGTACAAGTGACTGGCAGTGCAGAGTGCAGTAAAAACTACGGGCAGAAATATACTATTTGAATACGTACAAGTAACTGGCAGTGCAGAGTGCAGTAAAAACTATGGAAAGAAATATACTATCTGAATAAGTACAAGTGACTGGCAGTGCAGAGTGCAGTAAAAACTACGGGCAGAAATATACTATTTGAATAAGTACAAGTGACTGGCAGTGCAGAGTGCAGTAAAAACTACGGGCAGAAATATACTATTTGAATAAGTACAAGTGACTGGCAGTGCAGAGTGCAGTAAAAACTACGGGCAGAAATATACTATTTGAATAAGTACAAGTGACTGGCAGTGCAGAGTGCAGAGTGCAGTAAAAACTATGGAAAGAAATATACTATCTGAATAAGTACAAGTGACTGGCAGTGCAGAGTGCAGTAAAAACTACTGGCAGAAATATACTATTTGAATAAGTACAAGTGACTGGCAGTGCAGAGTGCAGTAAAAACTACGGGCAGAAATATACTATTTGAATAAGTACAAGTGACTGGCAGTGCAGAGTGCAGTAAAAACTATGGACAGAAATATACTATCTGAATAAGTACAAGTGACTGGCAGTGCAGAGTGCAGTAAAAACTACGGGCAGAAATATACTATTTGAATAAGTACAAGTGACTGGCAGTGCAGAGTGCAGTAAAAACTATGGACAGAAATATACTATCTGAATAAGTACAAGTGACTGGCAGTGCAGAGTGCAGTAAAAACTATGGACAGAAATATACTATCTGAATAAGTACAAGTGACTGGCAGTGCAGAGTGCAGTAAAAACTACGGGCAGAAATATACTATTTGAATAAGTACAAGTGACTGGCAGTGCAGAGTGCAGTAAAAACTATGGAAAGATATATACTATTTGAATAAGTACAAGTGATAGCAGCTCAGAGGGAAGAACTCCAAGGAAAGAATGAAACACTGTTCATCCGCTTCTCTGTGTGGTTCCAGGATGTTTTGTCCTTGTTGTGCGTTCCTTGGTACAGAGTCTTAGCCTAGCCTAAGACTCTGCACCAAGGAACGCACAACATGGACATGGACAGCGGATGAACAGAATTTCTTTCTTTCGACACTCAATTCAATTCAAAGAATCTTTATTCGGTGATTAAAAATCACCATAAAAGCACACACATATATACATAGTAAAAAGTCATTAAACGTTTCCAAGATCCTTTGTACAGAGTGTAAACAAAGCATAAAATACAAACAGTGAACAATGTATGACACTTAAAAGGCATAAAATTTGAGACAATTCATTCTTCTCCCCTGGTATGCCTTAAACGGACCGCTACCTTAATAAAATTCATAATACTACATAGTGTTAGGGGGTCCGAAGCTTTCTGTAAAAATACTAGTGCCTCCCTAGCATGGACCAATTTGGTTTTTTTTTAAGAGGTTTACAAGGAATCTGCGTCTAGGCATTGTATAAAAGGGGCAAAGTAAAACAAAGTGAAGGGAGTCCTGCGAAGACCTGTTATCGCAGCTGCAGGGCCCCTTCTGTTCAAGTGATGTAGCAAATCCTACTGGTGATGCCAACAAAAATGGGAGTAGGTTCAGCCTGAAACGGCACATCAAGAACCTGTCCTGTGCGTTATGCATGAGGTACAAGTATGGTTCCATACCCTCCGCGCTCTTCACTAGGTTATGAGCCCTCACTGTCTTTTTACACCCTTCCGCCTCAGCTCTGCATAGATTTTTCCGCTCTAGAAAAATTTTCCCTACTTGCAACTTATTCTGAGCTACAATTGTTGCAGGGTTAGTAAAGAGGTTCCCAAAACCTAGTTCCTCTAAGGTGTTCTTCACATAGTGGAGCCAGGGGATGCGCATACATTTGTCCCTCTCCAAACAGCCCGATAAGATTTCTCTACTAAGTGACGCATCAGGATTGACCCAAATTTTTAACCAGGCTACTATAGGCCTCAATTTTACCAGGTCTTCTATATATGGCCTCCCTACCTCCCTGTGGGCAATGAATCCAGCGGTGCTTTGGGGTACCCTCAGGATTGATTTCAAATATTTGTTTTCTTCCCGTTGGATTCTTGTGGTATTAACGAAGCCCCATACTTCTGCCCCATAAATAACTTTGGAGCATGATACAGAGCTGTACAAGTTCATCACCTGTTCCGTGGACCATCTTCCTAGCCTCCTGCCATAGCTAGCTATTGCCCCGTTAGATGCGATCATTTTACTGCAACGCTCCTCCACCAAGGAATCAAACTGTAAGGCGCCATAAAATGTTACACCAAGATAGGGAAACGTTTTGACCTCTTCTACAATGTGACTACCTATTGTGTAAGTGAATTTGGAGGTAGGTTTTTTCCCCGCCAGGAGCACATAGGATTTACCCAAATTAACAAAAAGGTCCAGGGCACCCATGAACTTAACGAATCCATCGATCAAGATTTGTAAGCTCCTGGGTGTACGTGCAATCAGCACTGCGTCATCTGCATAAAGCAGAACAGGAATATGACGCGACCCGACCCTTGGGCAATCAGCCTTTAAACCTAACAAAAACTGCTCCAAATTATTAATATACAGGGAAAACAAAAAAGGGGCAAGGATACACCCTTGCCGAACTCCGCTCAAACAGGGGAAAGAGTTAGTCAATCCCCCCTCCCTATTGTAACGGACCTTAGCCGTAGTGTCACTGTGCAATTCCCTCAAAATATTGATTAGGCCACTCTCAATCCCCATACTAAACATCATGCCCCACAATTTCTCCCTATTGACGTGATCGAATGCCGCTGCCAAATCCATGAAACCCATATAAATGGATTCATCACTAGCCATGGTATATTTGGCAGTCAGCATGTAAAGGTTCAGGCATTGGTCACTAGTGGACCTCCCTGTCCTAAATCCGTATTGAGTGTCCGAGAAGATGTTATTTTCATCGGTCCACTCGGACAGTCTGTTAAGAATTGCCCTTCCCAAAAGTTTTGCTGACACATCAATCAGGGAGATATACAACTGCTGAGGTCTTTTGGGAGATCCAGAAAGATAAGGCGCACACCTGAGTAACCGCTAGATAGTGGAAAACAGAATTAGATGGTGTAGGCAATGGGGCGAGTGGTAATACCTCACAACCACTCAATTAGACCAGAAGACTGGTCTGCAATGAATAAGAACAACAGTGCCCCTGCACTAACACATACATAGAAATATTTCAAAGTTTTGAATTAAGTTAATCACATGTGATAGTAAGATTTGGCACATCAATCTAAACAGATAGTAGAGCTTCGTGCTTTAGTGAACAAGAACAGAGTGAAAAAAATGTAATTCAATTGGTAGTCTGTTCATCGAGTCGATGAACAGACTACCAATTGAATTACATTTTTTTCACTCTGTTCTTGTTCACTAAAGCACGAAGCTCTACTATCTGTTTAGATTGATGTGCCAAATCTTACTATCACATGTGATTAACTTAATTCAAAACTTTGAAATATTTCTATGTATGTGTTAGTGCAGGGGCACTGTTGTTCTTATCAATCAGGGAGATCGGGCGGTAGCACTTGGGGTCGTGCCTATTGCCCTTCTTAAAAATCGGCACAATTACCGTTTTAGACCAGGACGGAGGCAGGCCGCAGGTAATAGCAGTGTTAATGACCCTTGTCATTAAAGGGGCCCAAAGTTGAATATTACTCAGAAACAGATCTGGGGGAATTCCATCGGGCCCAGGGGCTTTATTTTTAGTCAGACCCTCAATCCCTGCGGTGATCTCCTTAATAGTGAAAACAACCGGTGGAGCCCGAGTTGGGATAGCCGATAACTCTACAGTAGTACCAGGCTCGTGGTTATACAGACTCCTGTAGTGGGTAACCCACTGTTCTGGGAGGAAATTAGCCCCTATCTCCGGGGTGTCTTTTTCCTGGAAAGTTGGGTTGTTAATAATCCTCCAGAAGCCCGCTAGATCCTTTCTTTCCCCTGCTTCTCTTAAATCTGCCCACGCTTCTGCCTGCAAGACAAGTTTCCTCCTCTTAATCTCTTTTTTATAATTTTCTCTACACGCCTTCACTTTATGGGGAACCCTTGGTTTAGATTTGAGGCAGCTTTTCAGCTCCCTCAAAGCTTTGGAGCAGTCTTTATCGAACCATCGAGGATTCCCGTGGTTCTTTAAGGGCACACAGGTCTTTAGTAGACCGTCGATCAACTTGGCAATCTGATCGAATGCCTCCAGAAGCCTCAAACCATGAACCTCTGTGTCTAAACAATCATAGATGGCCAAGTTGCCGGCGTCCACCAGGTCCTTGTAAAACTTTTCCCCATCAATTTTGGACCACTTTAGTCTCCTTCCTTGATCTGTTGCCCTCTCAGTGAATGTGTGTTGAGCTCTATTTCTTGGGCCCACCCTGTACAACAACTCCAAGACGAGAGGGTTATGGTCACTGAAGCCACTCCATTCAATCCCTGCACTAGTTATCTTATTTATCAGAGATCTTGAGACCAGGATATAGTCTATGAAGGATGAGCACCCTCTACCCTTAAATGTAGGTGGGAGTGTACCATCCTCCTGCGTCCCCATCATGTTAATAGTATGCTCGAGGTCATACTTGCGCCGGAGCGTGCTGAAAGCTAACCCTGTCGGCGTATGGGAAAAGTGCGGCCCCTTCTCCATGGGGCACTGGGACCAGTCTAGATTTTTATGCACCAGTGCCGGGCACAGATGGCAATTATAGTCTCCCATAACCAACAGTGCGTGTGGCTGCCCCTTTTTTTGGCCCGTTATTTCCTGACCCAGCCTGTGATCCAATTCAACAGCAAGAGGGGTGTGGATTCCCGCTGTCTCATTGTTGTAGATATTAAAAACTACAAATCTAAGCCCCTTCCCGGAAAACCTAACTGCCTGCATCCTATGGGAGTTCCAGTCTAGGCAAGAGCAACTGCCCGGAATGTCCAAATCTATATAAATAGATAATCCTCCCATGGCTCTCCCTGATCTTGATTTTTGGGCGGGTACAAAAAAACACTTATACCCTTGCAAGTGGAAGTTATTCTCCAATGCCCAAGTCTCCTGCAGACAAATTACATGGAATTTCCTGATATAGTCGAGCCACTCTTTGTTATTAAATTTTCCAGCCAGACCAGCTATATTCCATGAGATAATTCTCAGTGCCTCACCCCCCTGCTCCACTCCCCCCTGGCGCCCCCTTTGTAACTCACACCCTGTCTTTTCCATGTCCGGCCCATGTCCCTCTCCTATACATCCAATATCTACTGCCCTGGGTTCATCCAGCACAGGCGTCATGCCACCACTTGATGGCATTTGCTTTGCCACCGAGCTGTATACCTCCGACTCTTCTTTCAGAACCCCTTTACCCCCTTCTCCCCGAGGACCATTATCCATTTGTCAATCTACCCCCTCTAAGCCATCCAGACAATGAAACCGGTTGGATGTATGAAGGGGTGGCTCTGGGCGACTGAATACTGGCCTGGGGTTAAATTCGTGACGATCACCTCTCCGACCGACCCTTTCCCAGTTATCATGGGTACGAAGCGTATGTACCGGGGCAGGGACAGGGATAGGTGGGAAAAAGAAAGACACATGAAGGGTTTGAATGGTTGACACCTGCGATCTATTCTTTCCCTGACATATGTGAGAGACAGTTCCAACGTCCCTGAAGCTCACCAATATGCAATCCCCTATAATGGATTTGCGAGTTCTCCCCACCCATGGAACCCTTCTAACCATTATGATTTCATTATTTAAATGTACTGGTAAGGGTCTGTTCAGGTTTAACCACTTAATTACCCTACTTTTTAGGGCACAAAAGTCCTCTGCTTCACCCACCTCTAGCGGAGGAACGCACGCCATGACTACAGTGAAGTCATTTGCCTCTGGGGGTAAGTTAGGTCTACGTAGCCTGGAGGGAAGCTTCATTAGTGGTGTTAGCGCGACACTATCTGTAGGCTGTGGTGGGGGAACAGAGTATACAGGGGGGGTAGACCCAATAGGATTAGATGTCTTCATTCGAGCAGGCTTATTCCTCTGTGATTGTGGTGGGGCAGCCACAATCGCAACCTGTGTCGGGGCTAAGCTCATTGCGTTTTTTGGAGGATGTTTAGGGGCTGTTGGGGTGGCGATGAGCTCAGGAGGCCTTCCTTGAGAGTTGACCGGGATTTTCATGCTACTTAGTGTAGCCTCAAGGATGGTTAATCTAATTTCCACCTTTTTAATGCTTTCACTGATTGGTAACAGTAGTGACCTCAGCAGGAATTCCAAGTTGCCTAGCGGGGCGACAGAAAGGGGGGCATTGGCAATGTTATTTACTATATCTTTAATCGAACCGGGGGCCAAACCGTCCTGTACAGCAGGTTTAGGATGTGGCGCCTCCACTGTTATCACAGTCGGTGTGGGGGGTTTAGATGACTTCCCAAACTCGGAGTGGGGGGTTTTGGGTTTGTTTTTTCCCTGTGCGCCCTTCGTCTTCCTCCTGCGTTTGTTTGGGGGGGGGGGGGCAAAAACTCCTTGTGCTGCAGCTGGCTTAGGTTTAGCTTTCAGGGCTGGGGGAGGTTGAGAAATTAGATCAATGGTCACCTTGCTTGGGCTTATGCTGCTCACTGGGGTAGAACTCGTGGGTGACGCTAGGGTTTTTTTTGTACAATCCCTCAACAGGATTGGGACATCATCTATTGGGGTCAACTCTACACTAGGCGTGGTGGGATGTTCTCCAAGAGGTCTATTTTTCAGGTTATCTATAGAGCGCCTCCGCTCAGCCCTAAGCCGGTTTAAAGTGCTCTCCTTGTCCCCTTCCCCCACAGCCCGAGGAAAGTAATTCTCCAAGGTCTTATTTTTAACTCCACACTGTTTCATGGGGGTGCTTTCCCTAGCCGGGGACGGCATGGCATCTAGGGTTCAATAAAGAGTATGGGGCGCTATATCCCTTACTTGGGCCAAATGCCAGAAGACACAGCCAAGAGAGTAGGCCCAGCCCTGCCTCCTCCTGCCCCGGACGGCCACAGACGGTCCCGCCCTTGTCCCGGGCTTCTCCCTGCGCGCTCCCGCTCGCTCCCGCTTAGCGGGGATTGTAATCAATTATATGCTTGGAGCACCTAGACAATTGGTGGGAGGACAGGGGGGTGTGTCCAGCGGGGAGAGCAGCCCAGGTGTGTTCAATGGGCGCGCAGGGGCTCCTGGACACTGGGGTCCCTGCCTGCTCGCAGCCCCGCCGACACTCTGCCCTGCCTGCTCCTCCTCGCAGCAACAGCAGACCCACACAGACAGGCGCCACCCAGCACACGGCGCTGCGGGACCCGCGAAGCGGGTCCGGCGATGTTCAAGACACTAGCAGCGCTAGCAGGACTCGGGAACAAGAAATCCTCTAAGTGAAGACCAAAATCCAGTGGGGGTTCGAAATGCGGCAACCAGGGTGAGGAATCCACGGATCAAATGGAGTGCCGGCTTTTTCAACAGTCAGGCGGGGGGCGTGTCCAGCGGGGAGAGCAGCCCAGGTGTGTTCAATGGGCGCGCAGGGGCTCCTGGACACTGGAGTCCCTGCCTGCTCGCAGCCCCGCCGACACTCTGCCCTGCCTGCTCCTCCTCGCAGCAACAGCAGACCCACACAGACAGGCGCCACCCAGCACACGGCGCTGCGGGACCCGCGAAGCGGGTCCGGCGAGGTTCAAGACGCTAGCAGCGCTAGCAGGACTCGGGAACAAAAAATCCTCTAAGTGAAGACCAAAATCCAGTGGGGGGTTCGAAATGCGGCAACCAGGGTGAGGAATCGACACTCATTACTGCACTAAGTTCATTCTATGTAGCACTAGCGTGTGCAGTGGGCCTAGGAGTTCTTTGTCTGTGGTTTTCCACAATCTAGGGAGAGGGGGGGCTCTCCCTACCCTTTTGCACTTCACTTACGCCTAAGTTCACCCTATAATATTTGCGTACTGCCTTAGAGCGCCATCACCCCACTAGAACAACCACCGGGCGTGCAGTGTTTTCAGCACAGAGGGAAGCTTTGAGTCAGCAGATCATTAACATATACAATTGCTCCATACACTGAAGGTGCACACAGTACACAGAGGGGGAGAGGAGTATGTTCAGACCGTCTCAAGGAAGGATATTATGCCCTCAGGTACAAGGGTGGAGTGTAGAGAGAACTCCCTTACAAAAAGAAGTCTGTGTAGCTGAAACAGTTCAAAAGTTACTAAAAATGCTGTGACAATTGTTGTTCCGCAGTGGAAGGCCCTTTGCAAAGTTGGAATGGTCACCTTTCTGATGCTTATGGCTATATTTGGGAATTAAACTGGTACTGATGAGATGCAACCAAAGCTCTGACAGTGTTACAAAGTTTAAGAATGACGAAAAAATGAAGTAATACTATCACAATATGTGGCACATTGTGCTGCATAATTTGCCTTTTCTTGTCGCATAATTGACTCAACCATGCTGTACAATTGAACTGTCTCCTGCCGCATAATTCCAGTGGCCCTGACAATACCCGATGCAAATATAAGTCAGTGTGAGTTCAAATATTTTTATGAAACACATGCTAAACCTCAGGGGTTTCAGAAGCTGTACAATGGCGGAGTAATACCAAGTGCAGTATTAGTACCAAAAAAGAGAAGGCATGAATGAAGACAACGTAGTTTTAGTTGGCGTGAGTATCAAGTTAAGGTACAAAACACTCATGCGGATGGCTTAAGGTATCACTCAAAGGAAAACAGAAAGGTGATGGGTTGAATGCTTAATTTGATAGAAATTACTCAGGCCGTATTCCAGGTCATCGTTTTTTGTCCTTTCTGCGAGTCTAGGCCAGACTTCTAGATGAGGACACCACACACCCCTACCTAGGCCTGGTCAATGAAGTACAGCTGGTATCCATTGCTATTGCTGCTGCTTCATCAACTTGTGCCTTGTGATTATCTGAAGAATGAGAAGGAGGGAGAGTTTGACGTTGACAGGAAGAACAATGCCTAGGGGGAGTAAATACCAGTGGACATGTGTGAGACAGGTAACATGAAAGATGAATCCTTTAGACACAAAAGATGCTTTCTGGTGTTTTCTTTGTATGTTCTGTGAACCATGAAGTGGAACCATCCTGCTGTAGAGGCTGAAAGAGTGGAACTGGCCCTTCCACACAATCCTGTATGGAGGACCACAGGGCTCCTGCCTTTCACCTCTGGTCTTTAAAGTCTCCTTGCACTGTCCTGCATAGGGTTACGCAGGAGGACTGTAGAAGTCCTACCTTTGGTGACGCAAAGATTTCGTTTATCTGTGCTTATTATATTAACTTTCAACATGCTCAACAATTACCTATATGTATGCACATATTATTTTACATTTAGATTTATTGAAACAAGTGTTTTAAATGTTTTCAATTTAGCTATGATTGGGACATATGCATTCTAACTTTGATATGAGTGGGTCTAGGTGCTCGACTACATTTTTAGGTACACACTGTAGTTTAGCTTAGTGTGCTTAAGTTTCTTTTTGTTTCAGGCACCAGTTATTGTGTTCTCATTAAAAATTGTTTTCCTTAAGCATGACCATCATCGGCCTCACCTGACTGGTCATCAACTCCACTCGCATCGCAAGAGACACTCCACCTGATCGTCACAGCCAGCGATAGAATCAAGAACAGCCATGTAACCAAGCTCACCTGGACAGACCACACCATTGTCCACTTCATCATCTCATGATCCTCTGGCACTACTCCCAAGCAGCCCAGCACATCACATCACACCTGGAACAAGATCTCAGACAGCCAATGGACTGATGCCCTCAACACCTCCCTGACCCCGCAACCAACCTAGAACAGGTGGTCAAAAACATCTCCACATGGATCACAGACTGCACCAACAGTTGCCCCCAGCAAACCCACCAAGTCCAAATGGTCCTCCAAGCAAATCAGATGATACACGACAGAGCAAAGAACCATGAAGCACACCTGCAAATAACTGGAAAGGAGATGGCGCACCAGCATAGAACCCATGGACCGAGCAACATTCAAAACAGCCCTCAGCCAATACCACCAACTCTTGAAAAAGACGAGATGAAGCCCCCTGGTCAAAAGCCTTAAAGGAAGCTTCAACCAGAGCAAGAAACTCTTCTACTTCGTCAGAGTTTTCGCCAGCCCCATAGCCACTGAAAACATCACCCCTTTATAGGAACACTGCGACTCCCTGGTAGACTTCTTCCACAACAAGATCTCCAACATCTACAGAAATGTCAAACCCCAACCTCCTTAGCCACTTCGACAACTGTCTACAACTCAGCAAAGACAAGATGGAAGTGTTGATCTTTGAGAAAAACACAGCCCATGGAACAACACCTGGTGCCCCCCCCGACCTAGGGCTCTCATTCACTTCGACCGACCACAACTATGGCATCATCCTGGACATTAAGCTCACCATAAGAAGACAGAACAACGCAGTCTCCTCCACCTGCTTCCTCACCCTTTTCATGCTCTGCAAGATTTTCAAGTGGGTCCCCATCAACACCAGATGCACACTCACTCGCGCCCTGGTCACCAGCTGACTGAACTACAGCATCACTCTACATTGGAGTCACCTCACACAGTGCCATCTTAATGCATGGGCATGCTGGGTAGCTCCCCGAGGAGAGGGGGGGGGGCAACGAGCATATGGGCCCCATGCATACCAGAATGTAACAATTATTTTCCTTTAAACATTTTTATAGCTGTGAGTGGTTGTGTAGGCAGGGCCCAGTGCACTGCTTTGTCCGGGGGCATATAATGCTGTTAAAACAACCCTGACCTCGCACCTCCTTAAGAGACTGCAAACAATAAAGAACTCAGCGGCCAGACTCAGCCTCGACCTCCCCATTCAGAAGAGATGCCATTTCGAGATGTTGAGCCACACCTTCAAAGCTCGCCACAACCAGTGACCAGCGTACATCAACCACCAAATGAACTTCCACCTTCCCTCCCCAGAGGCCTGCACTGTGACTCCCTCTGCCTCGCCCATACCCCCCGCAACAACAGTGGAGGACGCTCCTTCTCCCACCTCACTTCGAAGGCCTGGAACACCTCCCACTTCACCTATGGACCGTATCATCCCTGCTGGAATTCAGGAAAGGGCTCCCAACCTGGATGTTCAACTCAGCCGTGAGCACAGCACCTGGATACCCTCTTACTCAAGTCCAGATTTACTGATTGATTGCTGTGTGAAGGTTATGTTTGCTGATATTAATTAGCTGGACGATAATTCTCAGCACCTGCACGGGACACAAGGAATACTCCTTTGCAAGATATTGTGAAGGCCACAATGACGGAAGAATTTGGCATTGTATTTTTAATTTGAAGGAGGTTGTCATCAAGTACATCAGGAACACTTGTTTTGATTGATTCTTATTACAGTGCCAACTGTGGGAGATGTATCTTCTCTTAAATTTGATGACTTAATTGTATGGTTTGGCTTTAGTTGGAGAGAGTTGCCCCTGTCAACCATTAATGGTGGACGTACCTTCTTTAACTCTCTCGGTCTCGAGAACCAATGATCCTTATACTTCTGCTCTTGGACTTAATTTCTAGAGCAAGTACATTTCTCCTTTTCTTGTTTGGAATCTTCATTTGGTTCGACTTTCAATGGAATATTTGTTGACATCAGCCACTTCAAAATGTTCCGATGTAACCACGACCTTAGCTTAGCATCAGGGAGCTCCCCTTTAGAGGGATGGAATTTTATCTCGCTTTGCATATGTGTTGTAAAAACGTGTACTTTCATCCACCAAATTGAATTGCCTGGATTATATTCATAAAGGCTATATTCAGAGGACTACTGATTTGGGATTAACTCATTCGATTTGAGATTGTAACTTTACTAACGTGTTACAAAACCTTCATGAATTTGCAAAATGACCCTTCTCTGTCATTTTGAAGTTGGCACGTCTAGGTGGTGCCTGTATAGGTACAACGCGTGTGATTTCCAGCAGGGACAAAATCGATTTGGAGGAGAAGGACGCCACTACCGGTGCGTAGAGGTACTACTCAAAAACTTCCGAATCCAGTCTGATGCCTGGGGAAGACTCCTACATAAGGAATCTGCTGCTAGATGTCTCCATCAAATTTTATGATTTTAGCCTCAGTTTGAAGTAAAGGTCAATATCCATGGACATAGTCTATTCAGGTTTGCACCAAATTTGCATGCTGCAAACACTATCCTTATTTTTCCCCACTGTCCCCTCTCACCTCTGGTCTTCAACTTCTACTTATGCAAGGTTATATCCAAGACTGTAGTGGTCCTACTTCTCACCTCTGTTCTTCAGCCTCTACTTGTGCTGTATCAAACATGGTTATACAGAGTACTGTGGTGGTCCTACCTCTCACCTCTGTTCTTCAACATCTACTAGCACCCTACAACACAGTGCTGTATACAGGTGCCCAAGGGCGTCCTCCTTCTCACCTCTACTCTTCAACCCCAATTGCACCGCACCACACCAGATACATAGTCAAATGACAGTCAAATTCATATCCGCTTCGCAAGAAAGGACAAGCCTGGACATTTGACAGAATGGAACAAATTACTTACTTTCAGTAATGATGTATCTGTAAGAGACATAGGTTAGTTATAGATTCCTTACCTTAGAATTACGCCCAGGTGTCAGATTGGTTCCGGAGAATTTTTTCTTAGCAGCACCCCTGCACGTCGGTAGGTGGCGTTTGTCAACTGTGTCTGTTGTCGGCGTCATGGTCGCCAGGATGATGTTGCGGTGTCTACCTAGACGTGTCCCCTGCGTGCGGACTTCAGTTCTGACACAACTTTGCATACCAGAAAGGCAGAGCCAGGAAAGACACTGACCACTGGTGTGCCACAACTAGGGCCCCGAAAGGGAGCCCCTATCTCTAGAAGTCAGATCGCAGAGCGGGGAGGATGAGTGAGGCGGTAAGGAATCTATAACTAACCTATATCTCTTACAGATACATCCATACCGAAGGTAAGTAACATGTTCATCTGAAAAAGACAGTAACTTATAAATTCCTTACCTTAGAATGAATACCCCAGTAATACCAACCCCGGAGGACGGTCTGCAAACCAAGTTCACACCAGAAAATCCTGGAAGACAGAACGGGCAAAATAGCCGTCCATCTAGACTTGGCTGTCCAGGCAGTAATGTCTGGTGAACATGTGCATAGATGCCCATGTTGCCGCCTGGCAGATGTTAAGTAGTGGGATTCGATGTGACAATGCAGTAGTTGCTGCCGTAGCCCTAGTGGAATCAATCAATCAGCAATTTGTATAGCGCACTACTCACCCAGTAGGGTCTCAAGGCGCTGGGGGGAGGGGTTAGTTACTGCTCGAAAAGCCAGGTCTTGAGTTGTTTCCTGAAGGAGAGGTGGTCCTGGGTCAGCCGTAGGTGGATGGGGAGGGAGTTCCATATCTTGGCCGCCAGGTAGGAGAAGAATCTTCCTCCAGCGATGGCTCTGCGAATGCGTGGTACGGCGGCGAGGGCGAGGCTGGCCGATCGTAGCTGGCGGTTGGGTGTGTAGAAAGGGAGGCGGCTGTAGAGGTACTTCGGGCCCATGTCGTGGAGAGCCTTGAGTGCGTGGGTGAGGAGTCTGAACGCGATCCTCTTGTTGACGGGGAGCCAGTGCAGGTCTCTCAGGTGGGTAGAGATTTGGCTGCGGCGAGGGATGTCCAGGATGAGTCGTGCGGAGGCTTTCTGTATGCGCTGGAGTCTTTTCTGTAGTTTGGTAGTGGTTCCCGCGTAGAGGGTGTTCCCGTAGTCCAGTCGGCTGGTGACGAGTGCCTGGGTGACTGTCTTCCTGGTTTCGGTGGGGATCCATCGGAAGATCTTACGGAGCATGCGCAGGGTGTTAAAGCACGATGACGATACCGCGTTGACTTGTCTGGTCATCGAGAGGGAGGAGTCCAGGATGAAGCCCAGGTTTCGTGCGTGGTCTGTTGGCTTGGGGGTGGTGCCCAGGGCAGGGGGCCACCAGGAGTCGTCCCAGGCAGAGGGTGATGATCCCTCGATGAGGACTTCCGTCTTGTCTGAGTTCAGTTTCAGGCGGCTGTTCTTCATCCACTCGGCGACGTCTTCCATCCCTTCGTGTAGGCTGGCTCTGGCGGTGGCGGGGTCGTTGGTGAGGGAGAGGATCAGCTGGGTGTCGTTGGCGTAGGAGATGATGTTAAGGTTGTGATGGCTGCGATGGGGCTCATGTAGACGTTGAAGAGGGTGGGGCTGAGTGAGGATCCTTGTGGTACGCCGCAGATGACTTCGGTGGCCTCGGATCGGAACGGGGGGAGGCGGACTCTCTGGGTTCTTCCGGAGAGGAACGAGATGATCCACTCCAGTGCCTTCTCTTGGATTCTGATGTTGCTGAGGCGCTGTACTAGGGTGCGGTGGCAGACAGTGTTGAATGCTGCAGAGAGGTCCAGGAGGATGAGGGCTGCTGTTTCCCCGTTGTCGAGCAGGGATCTGATGTCATCGGTGGCTGCGATGAGGGCGGTCTCGGTGCTGTGGTTGGCTCGGAAGCCGGACTGCGAAGGGTCGTGTGGTCAGTTTGTCTCGAGGAAGGCAGCAAACTGTTTGTTGACGGTCTTCTCGATGACTTTGGTAGGAAAAGGGAGGAGCGAGATGGGGCGGAAGTTCTTGAGGTCGGTGGGGTCCGCTGTTGGTTTCTTCAGGAGGGCGCTGAGCTCCGCGTGCTTCCAGCTCTCCGGGAAGGTGGCGGTGTTGAAGGAGATGTTGATGATGTCCCGGAGTTGGGGTGCGATGATGGGGTCGGCCTTGTTGAAGACGTGTTGGGGGCAGGGGTCGGTTGGTGATCCGGAGTGGATGGTGTTCATCGTGCGGGTGGTGTCTTCGGTGCTGACCGGGGTACAGTTGCAGAGGGTGGTGGTGGGGGGCGTTGGTTCGGTGGTTGGGTGCGTGATCTGTGCGCCGAAGCTGTTGTGTATGTCGGCGATCTTGCGGTGGAAGAAGGTGGCGAGTGAGTCGCAGAGGTCTTGCGAGGGTGTGATGTTGTTTCCGGCGTTGGGGTTGGAGAACTCTTTGACGATGCTGAAGAGTTCCTTGCTGTTGTGGGTGTTGTTGTCCAGTCGTTCTTTGAATGTTGTCCTTTTGGTGGTGCGGATCAGCTGGTGGTGCTTGCGGGTGGCGTTCTTGAGGGCAGTCATGTTTTCTGTGGTCTGGTCGTGGTGCCAGACTTTTTCAAGGGTGCGGCAGTTATTCTTGGATGTTTTTACTTCGTCGGTGAACCAGGAGGCTTTCTTGCTGCCGGGTCTGCTGGGAGGGTTTTTCAGTGGTGCGAGGTCGTCGGCGCAGTTGGTGAGCCACTGTGTGAAGGTGCAGGCTGCTTCGTTGGGATCCGTTGCGCTGTCGGGAGGGTTCTGGCTGAGGGAGGTGGTGAGCTGGTCGGCGGTGATCTTGCTCCAGCTTCTGCGAGGAACCTGTTGCGGGTGGTGGTGGGTCGTGGTTCTTCTGAAGCTGAAGTGGACGCAGCTGTGATCCGTTCAATGAAGTCCAGTGGAGTGGCTGAAGGAGATGTGCTTGCTGGAGGAGAAGACGGGGTCAAGCGTGTGGCCGGCGTAGTGGGTGAGTACACAGCCCCACTGGAGGTTCCTTTGTCACTAAAGCAGAACAGATTTTAATACAATGGATAACCCCCTGGAGATGGTATGCTTTTGAACAGCCCGACTTTTCAGGGCACCCACATAGCCAACGAAGAGCTGATCCTCCACCTGGAATCTTTTGTGGTGTCTAGGTCAAAGGACAGCACACGCTTTGGGCCCAGATGGTGGAGTATCCTCTTCCTTGGAAGGGTGTGGAGGTGGGAAAAAGGTGGGCAAAGTGATAGTTTGTCCTATGTGGAAAGGTGTAACCACTTTAGGAAGGAACAAGGGTCTCGTCCTAAGCACCACTTTGTCTGGATGCATAGAGAAGAAGGGGGGCTTAGAGAATAGAACCTGAGGCTCACTCCCCCTGCGAGCAGAGGTGATGGCAACAAAAAAAGCAGTTTTCAAGGTGAGGAACCTGAGAGGACAGTTGTGAAGGGAGCACACATAAGATAAGTCAAAACGAGATTCATGTCCCACTGGGGCATTATGAAAGGAGATGGAGGAAAAAGATGAATAATGCCCTTAAAGAAACTGTTTACAATAGAGGTCTCGAATAAAGAAGGCTGATCTGGTAGCCTTAGGAAAGCAGAAATAGCTGCAAGATCGTCTTTTAGAGCGCCTAGAGCAGAGCCCTGCAGGGCCAAAGAAAGGATGAACAAGAGAACTGGAGAAAGAGGGGCAGAAAGGGGATCCACATCCTTTGCTGTGCACCATGCTACAAACGTGTTCCATTGACAGGTGTATACCGGTTTAGTGGAGGGACGCCTGGCTGCCAAGATGACGTTACAGACTTTGGTCAGAAGGTCAAAAGCTGTCAACTGTCGCCGCTCAATCTGCACACAAGGAGTTGGAAGCTGGACAGGTTTGGGTGGAGGACCGTCCCCTGCTGCTGCGACAGAAGATTGTCCCGAAGGGGCAGTCTGACTGGAGGATCGATGGCCATGCTCAGGAGCTCGGGGTACCAGACTGTTCGTGTCCAGTCCGGAGCCACAAGAATGACTTTGGCCCGGTCACGCTTGATCTTCTACAGCACTCGGGGCAGAAGTGGTACATGCGGAAAGGCGTACATTAGGCCACAATTCCAATTGTGGTGAAAAGTGTCGCCGGGCGAGTGCTACCTTGGAAACTCCAACACGCAAAACTGCTGGCATTGCGTGTTCGCTTTGGTGGCAAACAGATCTTACCAAGGTTCTCCCCACCGCTGAAAGAGACCTTGCATCACCTACGAGCGAAGATGCAATTCATGATCTACCAGGCACCGGCAGCTGAGTTCGTCCACCCAGGCATTCAGAGAACCTGCCAGGTATTGAACCACCACGGCTATGCCCTGATGTTCCAGCCATGTCCAAAGGCAAAGAGCCTCTTGACATTGGGTCCACGACCCCACCCCACCCTGTTTGTTGCAGTACCACATGGCGGTGGTGTTGACTGTGAACACCTACACTACTTTCCCCTTGAGGGAGGGAAGGAATGCCTTCAGTGCAAACAGGTTGACATAGAGCCCAGACTCTGCCGGAGACCAGAATCCTCTGATCTCTGAGGCTCACAGATGGCTGCCCCATCACAGGAGTGATACATTGGTCACTACTGTGAGTTCTTGTTGAGGAAGGGAGAGGTTGGTTAACCACCACTGCAGTTGTTGAGCAGTTCCCTCCGAGATTTGGACATAGTTGGAATGATTCCCCAGATGCTGCACCCAATGGAACTTCAGGCCCCACTGCAGAGCCTGCATATGCCACCTGGCATGAGCCACAATCAGGATGTAGGAGGCCATGAGGCCATGAGTCCCAACAGCCTCATGGTCATTGTCACCGAAATCCAGGATAGAGGCTGAAACATTGCATCATAGCCCGAATATTCCGGACTAGCTGCTCGGGACGATAGGCCCAAAACTGCACTGTGTCCAGAACAGCTCAGATGAAAGGGAGCATCTGAGAGGGAGTGAGGTGTGACTTCAGCACGTTTAACGTTAACCCCAGCAAGTGAATGAGGTCCACTGTAATCTGGAGGTAGGAGACAACAGCCTGGGATGAGCCTGCCTTCAACAGGCAGTTGTCGAAATAGGGGGAAGACTGGAACCCCTGATCTGCACAGATGAGCTGTCACCAGTGCCAATACTTTCGTGAACACCCGAGGGGCAATGTAAGGCCGAAGGGGAGCATGGTAAACTGAAAATATGTGTGGCCTTCCGTGAACCGTAAGTAGCATCTGTGGGCTGGCAGGACGGGAATATGGAAATAGTCATCCTGCAAGTCCAATCCCACCATCAAGTCTCCAGGGTCGCATGCAGACAAGACCTGAGCCAACGTGAGCATTTTGAACTTCTCCTTCCGGAGTAAGTGGTTGAGGGCCCTGAGGTCTAGAATAGGAAGCAGGCTTTTGTCATTCTGGGGCACCAGAAAGTAGCAGAAATAGCAACCACGACCTACTTCTGGTGCAGGGACACTTTTGAAAACTCCCTTGGCCAAGAGAGCTGAGACTTCCTGGCGGAGAAGTGCCAAATGATCCTCCGACATACGATTTAAAGACGGTGGCATGGAGGGAGGGGCAGTCTCAAAGGAGAGGGAGTAGTCCCATTTGACTATCTGCAAAACCCACATGTCCGACTGATGTATTGCCAGTGGGGGAGGTGATGGCGAATCCTGCCACCCACTGGCCAGTGATGGCCCTGAAGGGTCGGACTAGGAGGGTATGGAGGCGGCTGCAGGGGAGGGAAGGGAGAACTGGCCCGTCCACTGACTCCCAGACCCACAAGGTTCCGCGGACACGCAGAGGCTGGGCAGCGTGCGTGGACCAGTGGATAGGCCGTGGTGGGGTGCCCCTTCCATAGCCACAAAAGGGGCAAAAAAGCAGACTGAGGTGGATGGGATGCGAGGCCCAAGGATCTGGCTTTAGCTTGAGAATCCTTAAAGCGCTCGGGCGCCAAGTCCTCCTTGTCGCCAAAAAGGCGACAGCCATCGAAGGGCATGGTCAGCAAAGTTGACTGGACACCCCCAGAAAAAACAAATTTCCTCAACCAGGCAGAGCACCTAAGGGCTACCAATATGGCAATAGTTCTGCCTATTGAGTCAGTGGTATACAGGCCATGTCCAACCGTGAATTTAGCTGCATCTCTCCCATCTGCCAATGCTTGGGAAAGAATGGCGAGGGCCTCTTCTGGGCACGGAGGCAGCACTTGTGTGACTGCATCACAGATAGTATGGGAGTATCATCCCAAGAGGCACCTGGTATTCACAGACCGCAGAGTCAAGCTGCAGGAAAAGAACATGCACTTCCCAAGATGATTCAGCTTCTTTGATTCCCTGTGTGGGAGAGCAGAAGGGAATGCACCCTCGGAAGAAGAGGCTTAGACCACCAAGCTCTCTGGGAAAGGGTGTTGGGTGAGGAAAACTGGGTCACCCTGAGTCGGGTGGTGGCGGATTCCACAGGAGCCCCTGTGCTGAGATTGGACCAGGTGCCCAGAAGGACGTTAGTGAGGGCTTCGTTGAAGGGCAGAAGGGGTTCAGAGGAGGTTCCCGCAGGATGAAGCACCTCTGTCAGGAGATCAATCCTGACTGCCACTGAAGGGAGCTCCAGGCCCAAGTCCTGGGCTGCCCTTCGCACCCAAGGTGCTCCCTCCTCCGTAGCCACAGTAGGGGGAGAAAACATGCCAAGGTCTGAAGTGTCCAGACCTCTGGAGCCACCCAGGTCCTCTCTCCAGTCCGGCTCTACAAGCTGGTCTGCCTAAGGGTGCAGCAAACCCTCCGAATCCTCATCACCACTTTCTGGGTGATGGGGAACACCAGGGATGAACAAGGGAACAAAAGTACCCTCTGGCGTCTGATTCGACATCGACCGACGTCGGTCCGGGTCCAGCTCGTGGATGAGGATGGGGATGGCGTTGGCCGAGCCGTTGTTGCCCGGGAAGGCCGGTGAAGAGCGACCAGGGCTCTCCAGCACTAGAGCCACCAGTATTGAAGGCCCAGGACCCCCGACTGGCTCCATGGTCCCCGAAGGTGCGCTAGGGGAGTCCAGATGACCAAAGATACGGCGAAGGGCTATGTAAAATACACAACATTGGGTAGGGGACGCTCCGGGTCCCGGAAATGGGAGGAGGCACGGAGTCATCCCCGAATTAGGCACTTGAGACGCAGCTTTAGAGCAACGACGCTCCGGCGCCCGAGTTGCATCAGCCGACCGATGGAAAGAAGGGGAGGAGCACCGGTGCTTCTTTGCCTTCTTCAGGTGCTTAGACTTAACCGAGGACTTCGAAGTCTTTGAATGGGACGAGGTGTGGGGGCTCCGGAACAGTCTCGAGACCTTCCACTTCAAAGAGACCGGGAGCGTTGCGCAGCCGACCGCCGGCCTCCAAGAGCTTTCGGGACCGTTCCCGCAAAGACTCAGGATTCATGAGCCGGCAGTCAGAGCATGACTTCAGGTCATGGACGCGATCCAGACACCAAAGCCACATGAGGTGCGGGTCTGTCGCCGACATCAGCCTGTGACAGAAACAAACTCTGTTGCCTCTGCACTACAACAAGTTAAAGAGAGCTATGTAACAGCAGTGTAAATTTACTATAAGACAGATAATGTATGCATCATTCTTTTAAGCAGGTTAAGAAACTCTTTGAGAAAATCACAGATCATTCCGTCGACTGTGCGACAATTAGGAAAGTCTTTTCTTGAAGTCGCACTTCTGTTTATTTGTTCCAAATATCAGCCGACACGTGTTTCATCGCAGGGAACACACACACTGCGAATCTTCAGGGCTGAATGTAAAAACAAAGTGTATACATGGAACGTTGTGTTTAAATAGACTAATTATACACATCAAAGGTGTGACATTGTGCTACCTTTAATATGGTGAGAAGGGCATGCCACTCACGATTAATAAATTCTTATAGCATGAATGAGCAAAAGAAGAATCCCCATCCATGCAAGAAAAACGAACCAAGACTAAGCGGTTAAGAAAAAGATGACTGAATGGACAAGAATCAATTGTCCAATATGTTTTGTGATTCCATGGTGCTTATAAAGAGTGCTCATGAGAAGAAGGAAAAGGTTTATAGGTGGTGAAGGGTGGTACCTCATTATCGTGCATACTCGAAAATGCAAAGTATCTTTGGCTCATTACTAATGGATCAGTGCCATTCATGTGCAGCAGTTTGTACCACCTTACAACCCTCGAGAGTTGTAGTGACGCCAAGGTTTTAAAGTAAATACCTTGTTCTAGGAAGAGTATCTAACTTTCAATCGTTTGTAGGTCTATTGTCTATCGATCACACCAGATAACTTGAATAACAACCGGTTAGTTGCACTGTGAGGTCTTGTGCCTGTATATTTTGGGTAAGAGAAAACGTAGAAAGACAAAAACAGGAAGGGTGGATTTAGTACGTATCTAAATCCCATATCACCCTCAATCGACAGGCCTTGCAAGGTTTGAAGCCGTTCCGACGATGGGACATCCCTCGCACACCAGGAGTCAAAGTCTCAAAAAGAAGTCGACAAAATGTTGAAAAAGTTCTGTCAAAAAGTGACTAAAGGGGTAGCTCTCACCAGATCTGCGCAGGCTAGCGGGGAAATAGAAAGACCTAACGTCAGCATGCAGGGGCGGCATCTAAGTAGACACCGCAACATCATCCCGGTGACCACGATGCCGACGACGGACATGGAGTCGACCAACGCCACTTACTGACGAGCAGGGTTGCTGCTAAGAAACAATTCTCCAGATCTAGTCTGACACCTGAGGGTAATTCTAAGGTAAGGAATCTATAATTAACTGTTTCTTTTAGATCATTGAGTACACTCACAATCTGCTCCATTTATTTGTATTTTTATATAGCATGAACCAAACCCAGAGTGGCGGGTGCTTTAGATAGGATACAGGAGAGAAACACAAAACATGAAAAGAATAACAGATATACAGCGTAATTACATAAAGACAAATAAGAAATCTACTACACAATTGGTCTCTGGTATAAAAAAAATGCATAAAAGGGGAGCTAGCCATCAAAGAGTGACGCCAGGAAATCTATTTTGGGATAAAGTAGTTAGACTAGTTATGGGTTACAGCTGATACTCAGAGGTTTTATTTCCTAAACAGAGTATAACTCCAGAGTCTGTAATCTTAGATATAATAGATGCCCATCTTCCCACATCAATTCTATCTGGAGGAGCCTTTGAAAAAATAAATCCTAAAGCTTGCTCTTCAAACTAGCATAGGGAGGAGTTTTTCAAGATAACTGCAGGTATGAATTAATGTGAATTTTGTTAACATATAGTTTACTTACTGAACCAATCAATCAAGGATTTATAAAATGTGAGAGTCTCAAGACGCTGGAGTTGCGGACTGCTTTGTGGTGATCTGCTTGTTCAAACAGCCATGTTTTGAGTCTTCTCATGAATTACTGAAGTGATGAGGCAGTTCCAAGGTGCACTGGAAGGCCATAACAAGTTTTGGCCACTAGGTGTGAGAAGGAGCATCCTCGGCTGTTGCCTTGGTAGATCCTGGAGGTGTCTGCGTGGAAGAGGACGTAGAGGTGTGTGGTCGGTTGGTTGGTGGGAGGTGTTGAGTTTGTTGATGTATGCTGGTCCTTTGTTGTGCAGGGCTTTGTATCAAAATCTTGAACAGGCATCTCTTCTGGATCAGGAGCCAGTATAGCTTCTTTTTTTTTTTTCAGAACAAATTTTATTTGGTTTTAGCAGTTGACCGAATATAAAAGAAACACTGCTTCCATAGTAGCAGGAAGACAGTGAGCTTACTAGAGCGATAAAGGTCAAAATATTCAATCAACATTTCCCTATACCCCCCTCCACGTATTCCAGCCCAGTTCCCACCCCCCACCCTGCACGGTGTTTACATTGTCCAGAACAGGAGCTTAAGCATCGTAATAGCAGCATGTGGTTCAGTTCACTCAGGGGCAGTACGAATGAGGTCTATATCAGTGGCTCGTGTCGCCGGGGGGTCCAGTAGCAGGCCCCTATAGTCTGCCCATTTCTTCCAGATCCGATAGTGCTTCCTGGGGCAGCCCCTGGCCTCAAAGATTGGGCGTTCCAGACCCATGTTGAAGTCCATGCCTCGCTTCCACACCCCTACCAGCGGAGCCCTGGGGGCTTTCCAGGCTTGGGCTATGTCCCTCTTGGCCACCGTGAGACCCAGAAGAAGCAAGTGACGTTTGTACCTATTACCCCCCACTTGTTCCATAACATGAAGGAGGCCCAACTTCGGTGTGCGAGGGAGTTCCCATGCCAATACTTCCTCGAGACAGTCCCACACGCCAGTCCAAAATCTCTGCAGCCGTACACATCCCCACACCGTATGTAAGAAGGAGCCTATCGCACTTCCACACCTCAGGCATTCCGGGGAGGCTATCAGCCCCGCCTTCCACAGTCGCTCCCTCGTATAGTATGCCCTATGTAGGTATTTAAATTGGATAAATCGCAGGCGCACTGCTATCGCTGCTCCCCTAGGGGCCTCCAGGGCTTCCCTCCAGTCCTCCTCCTCCAACCCCCCAGCTCACCGTCCCAGACCGCCCGCAGGTTATCAAGAGAAGGGGAACAATGGGTAACCAGCGTTTGGTATAGGGTTGAAATTTTCTTTGTTTCCAATTCCCCCATAAATATCTTAGCTTCTAAGGGACTGAATTCCGGTAAGGACGTTATGTCTGCTATTGCGGGGGTCAGGGCGTGTCGGAGCTGTAGGTATCTGAAGAATTGGGACTGGGGCATGTCGTATTCATCCTGCAATGCTTGGAACGACTTGAGGACTGAGCCCTTTAGAACGTGGCCCAGCGCCGAGATGCCAATAGCGTCCCAGCCTTCAAAGCCCCGCAGTGAAGTCAAACCGGGCAACCTCCCATTGTGCCACAGTGGAGTTTCACTCGTTAGCCTATTCCACCATCCCATGCGGCGAAGAGCGTCGCGCCATACTCTGAAGACTACCTGGGTGACCATCGGGAGTCTATTCCGGATAGCTGCCGAGTATAGGATAGTATGGAGCGTGTCCGGGTCCATCATATACCTCTCCAGGGCATAGGTCGGGTCGCCCCGATCCCCATACCACCATTCATTAAGGACAAGCAGGTGCGACGCCTGATAGTAGGACTGGACGTCCGACGTGGCCAGCCCCCCACAGTAGGTCGACAGGAAGCAGGTGCGGAGCGCCACTCTCACTGCTCCCCTAGTCCATAGGAACCGACCCAAGGCAGAGTTCACCTGCCGAAACCACTGCGGCGGAACTGGGTACGGGTGATTTTGCAGTTGGTATAGAATAAGGGGCAGGGCCACCATCTTAAAGATGGCTGAGCGGCCATAGACATTTAGGGGCATCCTGGACCAAGTCTGCATATCCGAACGGATCTTGTCCCAGACTGGCACTATGTTGCGGGACCACGACACTCCCGGTACATCCGTCAAAAAGACACCTAAGTATTTAAGGCCTCCCGCCGCTTCCTGCAGGACCGAGGCCCAGGGGCCCAAGGTCCCCCCGTCACCCAGGACCCACAATTTCGACTTCTGTACATTGAGTCGAAGACCGGACACCTCACCGAAAATGCGCATTATTTCCAGGACCCTCGGCCCCGATTTATTGAGGTCTGTGAGGAAGAAAAGCACGTCGTCACCATAGAGTGCAATCCTATCAGATGGGCCCCCCACCCATTCCACTCCGCGCAATTGGGCATCCATCCTCACCCAAGCCGCGAGCGGCTCCATAGCCAAGGCGAACAGGTAAGGTGAGAGAGGGCATCCCTGTCGGGTGCCTCGACTAATGGGGAACGAGCTGGAGACCGCCCCCGCAACCCTGACCGCCGCCGTCAGGTCCGTATACAGCAAGTGAATGTAAGACAGAAAACGTGGGCCCAGATTGAGTCGGAGGAGGAGCGCTCGAAGGTATGGCCTACTCAGGGAGTCAAAGGCGCGATCTATATCCACCAGCAGGAGGGCCGCGGGGATGCCCGCCGCCCGCACCGCCTCCACCACCAAATGCGCGCGTCGTATATTATGTCTCGTTGCTCTGTGGGGCATGAAGCCTGCCTGGTCCGCATGGATCAGGTCTGTGATATATGGGAGAAGGCGGTTCACCAAAGCCTTTGCCAGTATTTTCGCCTCAAAGTTCAGCAACGAAATCGGACGATAAGATGCCGGGCTATCTTGGGGCCTCCCCGGTTTGCAAAAAACCACAATCTCGGCATGTCGCCAGTCTGTTGGCAGTCTTCCACGGTCCCTAGCCACTTCTAGGGCCTTCTTATAGCGCAGCCCTAATTGGAGATGAAACATCTTCATAAATTCACAGGGGAACCCATTGGGCCATGGGGCCTTGCCCGTGTTTAGTTCGCCTAGAGCTTCTCCTAGCTCCTCAGCCGACAGCGGGAGGTCCAGTCGATCCCGGGCCTCATCCGAGAGCGCCCGGGGTGGAAGGTCTGCGAGGAATCTGTCGATCTCCTCCGCTGGGAGGGATTCCCGGGGGGCATACTGTGTCTCATAGTATTGAGCAAACGTCTGGGCCAGGACCTCGGGGGCCGAGATAGGGCTGCCCGCGGCGTCTCGGAGTCCCGGTAGGGGCTGGGCTTGATAAGTATCCTGACATAGCCTATATAGCATCGTGCTAGATTTGTCCCCCCCATTGATAGATTCTGCTCTGCGTAGCGAGCCAAGTCTGTCGGGCCTCGTCCAGCAATAAGAAGGTGTATGACCGCTGGAGGTGCAGTAGCTTATTCACTGCGTCTCCACTCTCCCCTGTCAGACAGTTCGCCTCTTGGCTTCGTACCTGGTCAGCCGCTTCCGCCAGAGCCAACGTGCGGGCCTTACGGTTCGCGGCGCACCACGCGATGTCCACGCCCCGAAGCACAGGTTTCAGGGCCTCCCACAAGGTCATGGCATCCACACTCGGGTCCTCATTCTCCGTCCAGTAATGCGCTATTGCCTCCCTCATGTGTGATTGGTAGTCATCGCGCTGCAAGTGCCACGTGGAAAGACGCCAGCGAAACGGCTGTCGCCGCACACCTAGGCTCAATGTCAGCGCGATCGGGGAGTGGTCCGACAGGCCCCTAGGAAGTATGGAGGTAGAGTCGACTCTTCCTATCCAGGGCTGCGGGACGAACAGGTAGTCTAGGCGAGAGAAGGATTTGTGGACCGCAGAGACAAAGGTATATTCGCGATTGCATGCATGGTGATATCGCCAAGTGTCAATTCATCCCATCCCTCGCACCATTCTGCTCAATCGTGTAGTAGTATCAGAAAGCCGACCTCCCCCGGGCCTACAGCGGTCAAATCTCCCGTCCATCACGTCGTTCCAATCGCCACCCACAATCGTCAGCACAAGTGGGACGTCAGTCCATACATCAAACAGTCGTTCAATCAGAGCGTCTTGTAGGGGGGGTGGAGCATACACACTGCCAAAGACCACGGGCTCACTCCCCAGCCTCCCCTTGATAAACGCGTACCGTCCATGCACATCCAGCCACTGTGTGTCGTGTGTATAAGGGACCCTACGATGTATCAAGATTGCGACTCCCCTGGACCCTCTCGTGAACCCAGCATGGAACACCTGTTCATACCCATACCTCCCTAAACTAAGGACTTTGGTGCCCATAAGGTGCGTCTCTTGGAGTAACAAAACATCCGCTTTTTCAGTCTTCCCCAATCGTAGAACCGCACTTCGTTTAATTTTATCGAGCACCCCTCTCACATTCCAGCTCAATATGCGCATCGAGGCTTGCGAAAGGCTCGCCCCCTGTCCTTCAGCCGCCATCAATCACCCAAAATCTGAGATCATCGGGCCACCAAGACCACACACGCACACATAGCTGCCTCCAAGTTCCCGTAAACACCGTGCTAGAGCTAAACTCAACAGCCCTTTAGGCCCATTTCTAGAATCAGCGTGAACATGAGGGTCTCAAGATTTCGAGGGGGAAGAATCTGTCCCCTCCGGCGCCTCGGCCGTCTCGTTGCGGGGAGGCGGGCGCTTCTGGGAGCGCGACCTCCAGTTACTCCTGCTGCGTGATCTTCTAGGCGTTTTTGGGGGTCTCCCGGTGGTCGACAAATCAGAGTTCCTCCTAGGGGGGGTATTCACCTTGACTCGCACTGTTCCGTCTGTCCACGCAAACACTTCCTCCGGGGAATGAAGAACTGGGTGCGGGATTGAAAGACCACACGCAGGCGAGCCGGGAAGAGTAGAGCATATGGAATTTTGAGCTCTCGCAGACGTGCCTTTGCCGCAGTGAACGACGGTCTCTGCTGCTGGACCAGTTTTGTGTAATCCGGGAACACAAGGATTTTGTGGTTCTCAAACATTAGAGGGTCCTGGGCGCGGGCTTGTCGTAGGATAACGTCCCTATCGTGATAGTTGAGCAGTTTGGCAATCACCGAGCGGGGGCGAGCTCCAGTGGGCGGTTTGGGAAGAAGTGCACGATACGCCCGCTCCACCACAAAGCAGCGCGACAGGGAGTCCGGGGGGAGCCCTCCCTCCAGCCATTGGGTCAGGAAGGCCTCCATGTTCCCTTTTTTCGCAGTTCTCCGGGAAGCCCATGAAGCGCAGATTGTTTCTTCTGGCCCTCCCTTCCGCATCTTCCACCCGCAGCGCAAGTCCCTTCTGGATCCCCTCCATAGCGGCAACTTTCTTCTTGAGAATTACCACGTCGTCCTCGACTTCCGTGATCCTGGATTCTGTTTCGGTGATGCGTGCTACCGCATTGCGTAGGTCTTGTCGGAGCAGGGTCACGTTGGCTCCGACCGCTCCGATTTTCGCGTCCAGCATGTCCCTCGACTGCGTGATCGCCGCCATCAACGCTGCATTGTCCGGCCCAGTGCTCTGGGGACCGGCAGAAGCCCCCACACCCCCACTGGGTCCCGCGAACCTGTCCATCGGGCCCTGCTTGGAAGTGTTGCCGCCGTTGCCCCCTCTCGTCATAGCGCGGGCAGAGTAGTGATCTCAATCACAGGGGACCCGGCAGCCCAAGGCACCCCTCACTGTATGTGCGTTCTCTGGTGATGAGTGTCTCCGAGGTCGCCGGGGCAGGCCGTGGCCCCGTGAACTTCCGAATGTGGAGCACACCCCGGCGGAGCACCCGCAAGTCGCTATATGCCCAGTGGCTGGGGATAGTGCTGGGTCCACACAGCCGAACCACGCGGCAACGGGGGCCACTCACTCCGCTGCAGGGTCTGCTGGAGGCAACCCAGAATCTGTGCTGCGTCTCCCAGCGTCTACGCCAATGTGTCCCGGGGGCCGCCGGCCAGCTTGTGACTGTGCAAAAGTCTGTGGGGGTCTGTCCAACCCACCTCCTCACCGCGGTCCGATGCGACCGCCGAGCAGGAGTGCACCGATTGTCCGGCACCCGGGGAGAGTCCAGCAGGGTCGCAATTCAAATGAGGGGGGGGACAGTTATGGGAGTCGGTGTGGCGGCCGCCTCCCTAGTGCTCCAGTACCCTTGAGCCCCGCGGCTCGAACCCGCCGCCGAGTGGGACCAGGCACAGTCCCGGAGCGTCCCCTCCCCCGCTAGGCCTCACGCCCCACTGCCACTCCTTACCCCACCTCAGCCGATGTCTGGGCGCCGACTTCGTCCTCCTCCCGCCGTCGTTGTCGCCACCGCGCCGAGCGTCCAGGCGCGAATGGGGTCAGCCCAACCTCCACCTCCGCTCCGCAGCTTCTCTCCACCGGAGCGGCACCTTCCGCCGGCGCAACCCAGCTTCCCCTTACTTCCGGGCGGGCTACCCGGCAATCGAGGTCCCGGCTGCGGCGTGGAATGAAGGCCTCGTCGCCGTCCGGGCTCCCGGCGGCTGTATCTCCCTGGTCCCAGACCGCCGGGACACCAAAGTCACTGCCGAGGTGTCCCCTCCGGAGCCGCTTGCAGCCACTTGGTTTGGGGTGCAGTTCGGTCGGGGCGACGCAGGATGCAGGTAGGATAAGGAATCGGCGGGACGGAGCTCGCTTAGGCTACGTCCGCCATGTTCGCCGTCTTGGCCACGCCCCCGACAGTGTAGCTTCTTGAGGTGGAGTGCGATGTGGGTCTGTCTGGGGAGGTTGAGGATGAATCTTGAAGCTGAGTTTTGCATTGTCTGTAGTCTCGGCAGGAGGCGTGTAGTGATTCCTATGTAGAGTTTGTTCCTCTAGTATAGCCTGCTGGTGATGAGGGTCTGGTTTTGACTGGGAGCCACCTGAAGATCTTGAGGAGTATATGTAGTGTGTGGAAGTAGGCGGATAGGACTGCGGTCACCCGTTTCTTCATAGATACCTTGCTGTCAAAGATGATGCAGAGGTTGCAGGGAACCTCAGGGATCAGCCTCATCTACTACTACACCAGTGCCACAAACCCAGGAGCAGGGGTTGTGATGTGTGGACATTAGCTCAGTCATCGAATGACCACAGGCACAGGACAGTCCTCTGGAAGTTCAACAGGATTTATTGAGCCTCCAATCAGACTTGAAGAAATCTGTGGAATGGTTATTTTCCTATAACATGGAATGTGACATGGAGGATGTGTCTTGGGGCCTGCTGCACATTTTCACAGTCAGCTGGTGCGGATGGTGGGAATGGGATCGCTCTTTAGCTCTTCAGTTTTGACACTGCAATGTTGTTGCCCCCATCAACAGTACCCACATTCCAGGAGAGGCCCAGGAGAACCCACAAAGAGGGGCAGAAGGGTGCCTTGAGCTACCAAAGCAGAAGGAACTAGATCTCCAGATGAGCTCCCCGGCTGCACTCAGCAGTCTCCTGTCAGGCAGGTCAGAGGGTTGTCGACAGGAAGGCCGGGGTCCAGCATCCACCACGACGAAGTCGACAGAAGTATGGGAAGGATCCAGCTTGCCGTTAACCTGTTCACTAGTGTTCTTCCAGATGGGCCCCTCCATGTATTATAGTCCACTGTGGTTGATAACAGGATAGACAAAAGTGACAGATCTGTTGTGGAGTTCCTATGAATCTATATAGGATATGCACATTTAGACAACAAGTTGTGGGATTGTGTCCAGACACCCTCACCCGGTATGTTCGCCTGTATACCAGCTAGCTCACAGTGCCACTGTAAACTACTCTTACCAAGGACAGAATAGTTCCTGGCAACTATTGAACATGACAACCCTGACCCTTCAGGAATCGTGGAAACAGTATAGTACTTTTCGCTCAGTAACTCGTGCTCACTTTGTCTCGGAGATATACACAGAATAAAAGATGAGGAGGTTTTCAATAAGCATTTATTGAACCAGCGTCTTTCTAGTGTAAAATACATGTGCTGCAACAGCCATAAGACAGAAATAGATGTATACGGTTATAAGCACCAATAGATGGTAGAATTCTACCATAGTGCTAAAATAATAGATATATGCATGCTTATACGTACACGTACAGGACAGTAATAATGCGTACACCTACAATGCTAACCCTAACTAGATGTGCCTAAACATACCTATCATGTATGTAGGTGTATAGCCTAGAATTGACTAGGATAAAGCCAACCCCATTACCTGATGTGAGAGAAAGAAGGACCCCATCTTGGCCTTGAGATGGACACCTCGCCAGTAATGTTAGACCACTGCATGCTGGAGTGTCTGCGTGCAGGAACCTCAGCATCTTATATCAGCATGGAAGTCTTTCTCCTCTGTGCGCCACAGCAAAGATATGGTGTTTATATACCGAAGCAGTACCCTAAGGGGTTCTACCATGCTGTGTTATGTCGGCCGAGGCTGACAATAGGGATGACCCTTATACATAGTTATTATGCAGAAGATGGTAGTCCTGCTGTGATTCTGAGAATCCACATGCATAATAAATGAGGCTAGTTTTCGAAGAAAACCAGGCAACATTTATGCAGCACCTAACTAGGTAAAAGGTCAGCCCAAACAAGTTATGTAAGAAAAAAGTAAAAAGGGAATGTCCCTCTAATTAATCATTAAACAATTTAAATTGCTAAAACATGCAGAAAAAAATCCTAAAATATGTATATGTAAAAAAAAATGATAAGTCCATTGTATGCGTTAAAAAGCTCTATAAGTCCTTTAAAATATGTTCACATGCAGTTTGAGTGACTAAGTACGTCTGAAAACCAAGGTGCTCAGTAAGAGTGAGAAAAGAAACAATTTGCTTAAAATTCCAATTTCGTTTTTTTTGGCAAAGAGGACAAATTATTCACAGCACACGGAGATCCAAATGTTTTGTGTCCTGTGCAGGAGACGCAAAATCACTGCTGCTTACCTTCGCAGACGACGGTCCCTGTAACACCTCACAGATCAGGTCAATCGAGCAAAGGTGATCTTCAGTTCCCACAGCCAATTCTGAGGAAGCATTTGAAACATCCAAAGCCTGTGTGCCTGCGGTAGAGCTGGGGCCCAATCCAACAGGAGCTGAAGCATCCCTTGGTCGCTCTACGAATGCGGACATCAACATGGGAATACACGGAGGACACCGTACTATGTGGGCCTTTAATGGGCCCAGAAATAAATACAGATTCAGAGGCGCAACGATGGACGTGTTAGACAGAGGTCCAACAAGCATTCTTGTCCAAAGAATTAAAATCAGAGAACATGCAAAACACAGTCAATCCAGACTGTTCGGAAAATTAGGAAGCAAGACTCGCTTATCTCCCGAAGTCGAGGTATGCTCAGATGGAGTACCATGCGGTCACAGCAACGTTGCTCCAAAAGAGTTTTTTCCATCTTCTTGGTGATTGGGACGTCCACTGCGTAGCAGAAAAATTGTAATCAGGATTCCCACTACCAGTAGCAGGATTAGCGGACGGCCTCCAAGGATGCTTCCTAATATGGAGTATATAAAAGCTGGTATCACTCTGAAGACTGTCTGAAAGGTGCTTAACAGTCCAGAACCTATGGTCTTAAATAGGTGTACTATACCCTACATATCAGTCATGTTAAAGATACGCTGCACCATTTCTCTGAAATGGAAAGGGTTGTTAGTTCGTACTAGTGCCTGCATCTCAGCTGAGTACCTGGCACCCTGAAGATCAAAAGTCTCTCGGGCTGAGGTTAAGGTCATGTTGTTCTGTAAAAGCATGGCTTTCAATCGGCTCAGTAAATCAAACCTTATAAAGGAAGCATTCAACAAAGGCCATAACAGCGCCTCCCTGACTGTGTGGGTCCGTGGAAACAATACTTGCATACAACAAGTAACCCTGGAACTTACTGTGACTAGATATGCGATGCTTGGAAGCAATCCACAGCAACCTTGATCATTCAGCATTAAGTAACTCCCATTCGAGAGCAGCCTGAACACTAGATTAACCACGGCAGCTGGGGATCCCTCAAACGACAGGATACATTTTCAACTGAACCATTACAGGTCCTGTGAAGCATAATATCCTGACATATTAGAGACCCACTTAATGAAGTTTCACAGACTGTACTGCTGAGAAATACTTCAGTGTTCGCATTCCTGCATCTAAATATTTATGGTAATTCCCAAGATTCATGGATGAAGTCCTTTCCCATCGCTTCAAACCTGCCTATCTGGTGGTACTCTAGACAACACTGAAATTGCTAAGTTGTTACTGGCAATGTTATACGGCCATGAATTAACCATTCTGTGGACGGTGACTTTGCCACGGTGAAAGGTAATTGCTCTAATATTTCAATGTGCAGCATTGCATATCTTGCATCTTTTTGTGCCATTCTCATTGGCCTTTTTGATAGATTATTTGCAGAGAATAGAAACGTGCTGTTAATATATCCCCAGGGCACATAACCAAAGCGGAATGATTATAGCGTCCTACTTAATAAAAGACTGGATCGTAATCGCTCCACAGCTTTCTGTTGAGCGATTTTCTAAACTTCATTGTAAATAGCATATAAGAAGAGTTTACGACGTGGTTTCCGGGGACCAAGCAAAAAATCCCTTAAATCCATGTCATCTGAGAATAGGAACACATGTGGTTTCACCTGTTACAGTGTTGAGGTTCTTAGCCAATCTTGGCATTTCTTCCCAACACTGTATGATGTCAGCACCCCAGAGTGTTCTGTTTGTACGTAGCGCTGATCAGGCCTATGGATACTAAACCCTTCGGTGGTACCCTTGAATCTTGACTTACACCTATTTGTGTCGATAGGCCAAACTAACCATCACTTCCAATTGGGGTTTGATGAATTGTATGAAACGTCATGCATGATGTCATAGCAAACCACAGTCACGTTCTGTATAGTTTTGCAATCTCTCAAGGTGTGAAAGCGAGGGAATACAAGGAGTGTTCAAGTCCTTGATCTTGACTAACCCAAGACAGGAAGTCTGTTGCACAGTGTCGATCAGGAAAATAATCTGCTGTGGTACGAGGCATGCTCTAAATAGTGCCTCAGTTCCCCGAATCTGCCATTCCTTAGTCCCCCAGACTGACTTTATGTCTATACTGTCTTTCCATAAGTTGAAACCCTGTTTAGACAGTTGGAAAATAAAGGATGCAAAGTATATCTGTTTTGTGTTAGTAGGCATATTTCTCTTTGCAGATATAGGTGCAAGCTCATAATAATATGAGCATGGATCTGATGTGTTAACCCAGAAAAATAAGCAAACTTTTGTACCAACATTTGTGAACTACCTTTCTGTGATGTTGGACAATGTTCCCGTTGGTGGTATGTGAAAACATTACAAGGGGTACTTGCTTTAAGCAAAAAATGATGACCATAGTGTTGGTACCAATACATGGTGTCAAAATCACACATATCATCATACATTTTATTTTTTGAGAATGCAGCGGATTGTTCTTAATCGGACAGCATACTATTAACCGTTTCAAAATCCCAATCGTCAGAGAATGTACTGGAGGTGATGATAAAGTCAAAGAAATTTTAAATACATGTAGTATTTTCAAAAGTTCAGTGGGACCAAATACATCATATGAAACCCTTTCCAAAACTATTCCTTCAGGACCGGAAACTGCTGCAATGTTCACAAAGTGTTACAGCAAACAAATGATGGACAGAATGCGGACAATGCAAACATTAGTCCCAGTCAAAAGATCTGGGTTAAATCCATCGTTCTTTTGCCCACTACGCCACCCCGGTTTGCACCCAGCCGTATGCAAATCAGTCTTAACCCTGTTCAGTCCAGAACAAACTGCCAGGCCAGGTCCACAAATGTCGCTCTGTTCACGAAGAGATGACATGTGGTTTCAGGACCAAGTTCACGTGTGATACTGCGGAGGGTTCTGTAAGACAATGTCCATTTAGTAGCAAGAAAAATACAGTCACTGAACCTATTCAAAGGACTAGGACCAGTAGACCAATTTCTATCCAGAGCTGTAGCCAGGGTGAAACACGGTAAGTCTTTTTCAGTCAAAGGTAGAAATCCTGACGTTTTTTGGGGGGAAACTGGAGCTGGCAGTGACTCAGGTTCACTTGGATCCAGAGAGAAGGTGTAAAAAAAAAAAATCGATGAAATAGCCTGATGCAGTTACATCTATCAATGGTAGCTCAGCAGGTTTGGTTGAACTGGCTGATGACTCGTTTTGATTCCTATTCACATAGATGTCGGTATTAGGCTGAATTGAGATCTGCATTTCATTTGTGCTCTGTTGTTCAATTCCAATAGGCACGACTTCTATTCCATTGTTGGCAACTCGGTTACTTTGTAGAGTAGAATCTTCAAAGGTTATTAGACTTTCTGTCTGAACATCCTGTATGGTAGCAAGAAGAGATCGATGGCTACCCTGGAGCCCTCCCCTATTCAGGATCGGCCACATAGTGTGGTTTAATCAGATCAATGGAGACAAAGCTTTTTTTCCGGCAAGAGGTTTAAGAAACACTGTTCATGTTCCTTCAACAGCCAGGACAGGAAAAGGTGTTCTGTAGGATGGCCCAAATTATTTTTTGTGCACGAGCATGTTCTCTGACCAGGTCCCAGACCTTTGGGACCCAGGCAGGTCTTGCCATTACTAATTTTACTTCCCCAGTGGCGATGCAATTTATTTGGACGTTGTGCCAGGAATTCATTAAGTTCCTGTAAAACAGCCAAACCGTTATCGATGTCAAATGGCTTTTCATCCACCACTGCGCTGCCACAATCAAGATCGGGTACCCACATTCCCATCCCAAATAGGACCTCATATGGAGTGCGGCCCCCCCTAGAGAACTTCTTGGCATGCTAAGTGCCCTCTGGACCCCATATAGGTGATTGGCCAAACTGCCACCAGAGCCGAATCCCTTTGCTGTTAAGGATTGCTTTAAGTCCCAGTTTTTCCTCTCCACAATTGAATTTCCTTCGGGATGATACAGAGATGAGTACTGCAATGCAACACCCAAACTTCCCATGGCTTTCTTGTAAGCCTGAGAACTAAACTCAGAGCCATGATCAGGTGTATATCCCTATAAAGACTCGGAAATCCTTTATAACAGTTCGGGCGTCAGCCGAGCACTGAGGCCAAACCCAGAATCCACTGCCACCAAGATGTACTTGTAGGCCCCATCAGATTGTAAGGGGCCGAGTTGGTCCAAGTACACACAAGTGAGAGGTCTGTCTGATATCAGTAGGGATTTTTGGTGGGGTGAAGGTGCTGCGATGGAACCCTTCACCTGCTGACAGATGTCGCACCCAAGGACAAATGTTTTTGTCGGTTTCGTTAAATCTGGCCACCAATAGCGTGGTGTCAGTAGTGAAACTGTTTCAGTAATCTCTCCATGTACTGTACTCGGACCCTGGTGTGCAGCTAGAATTAAACCTAATCTGGGATCTATGTTTGGTATTACTCTATCCCCCACTCCTGGAATTTGAGAACACAGAATATTTTGCGCATATAACTTGTAGGAGTACTTAAATGGAAAGCTTTTTGGCACCGCTGAGCTATTTTTGTGTGAAGCAATGACAGCTACCATTATGTCTCCATCTAGTATTGTGCGAGAACGAGTGATTGCAGCTACGGCAGCAGTTCGACTGGCGGCTTCATCAGCCAATAAATTCCCTTCAACGTGCATGCCAATACATTGATGACTCAGCGTATGAATCCCGTGAGCCAAGCCTTTTTTTTCAGTTCTGCCACTTGTTCCCAAAGCAACCTGTACTTTATTGTGCAACCTTTTGAGTCTTTAATACAATTTTGACCCCAGTAGTGAAGATATTCATTCTATGACTTGACACAATTAAATGAATCACACACAATAAGTGTGAGGAATTCTCGAACTGTATTTTTTAGTACCAGTACAAGGGCTTTTAATTCTGCCAGCTGAGCTGTGCAAACTCCTAGAGACTGCGTCTGCGTATTGGTAAGACTGAACTTGCCATCCCGCATACGACCCTTTACAATCGCATATGCGGCGCTGTATTGCTGTTTACTTTCTACGGCAGGCTGAGTAGATCCATCAGTGTAAATAATGTATTCATAATGATTTAGAGGCATTATTTCATTTGGGAGAGGATATTCTTGTTCGTACTGAAGAAATGCTTGAGTTTTTAATGTAGAATCAAATTTGTAGTCTACATCTGTTGCAGTGAGAGAATTAACCCATTGTATCCATTGTGGATGCAGCGCTTTTGTGTTTGGAATGCTAGCTTTTCTGACAGCCTCTAAGGCCAGTACCGGAATCATGAAAATATTCATTTCCCCTGTGCCAGTGCTCTTTCTCGCACTACAGCAGTCTGTACTGCTGTCAAAAATGTTTTAGTTGATGCAAAGCGCATCTCAGCATTTCTGTACAAATGAGATTTGTATGCAATTGCTCCTGTTTTGCCTTCATTGAAGGTCAGGTATGTGTACCTAGATTGACCCGCTATTATACGGATCACCAAATTTGCAGTATTTACACGTGTGTAAGGATTTGGAAACATCATGTGAGCTTGTAAGGAACGTAGGATATCTCTATGTTCCTGTGTCCAATGGTGAACTGAAAAATCCGTTCTGATTAAATCATAGAAAGGTTTTACTTTTTCTGTGTAATCCAAAACGTATGTTCTGCCAAAAGTTAGGAATCCCAAAATGGACTGTACTTTTTTTATTTTAATTTTTTTGTTTTGTTTTTTTGTTGAGTTTTTGGAGGTTGGAGCCGCGCACACTTTTCTAAAAAGTTAGCTGCCAGGCTTTTCCCTTCACTTTAAAGCTCATATCCCAAAAACAGGACACTGAGATGGGCAATTTTTGATAGTTTTAAAGTTACATTTATAGCCCTAAGAGACGAATCCCAAAATTATGTTGCAAAGTCAATAGAAGGAAAAATAGAGAAATCGCCCAGCGCTGGTTCTCAGTTCCCTGTTTTCCTTTCAGAGAATATTCACTATATTAGATCATGAGCTGAGAAAAACACAGATTGCATCTTGAATGTCCATGAATTCTTTTTATTGCACATCCTTCTCTTGGACTATTGAATCAGTTGATCTTCAATTTGTATAATATAGGTGTGTCTTCAATTTGTATAACATAGGTGTCGAAACCAATAAAAAACACAGATAAACATCTTCATCAACAAGTGATGCTAAAACAGCCAGCACATGTTTCGCGATTTAACGCTTCTTCAGGGCTTGCCAAAGTAGATTCCAGAGATATATCTCACTAACTCTTGATAAAGAAATCTACAGATCTTCTTCATGTCCAAATATTTCATGCAAAGTCATCCTTCAATAACATAATACAGCTATAGCTGCCCGTCAATGTAAATGCCTTCACTGTGATCTGTTTATTCAACATGTCACCATAAATTCCATCATGTTCTGGGGAGCTATTTTTACTTCTGCTGCGCTAACATCGTCAGAGCCCATTCCCCATTTAGAAGTTGAGTCCTGAGTAGCCTGGGCATTTCTTACTTCAAGGCCAGCTACTTTCTTCTTTTTAAATTGAGGTTTTGATTTTGGTTTATATTCTTATTTAATATTATAGTCCGAAGTACGATCTGTATCTCCAGACTTTGTTCGTTCTTCTGATCTGTGTTCTGACCGTTCTTTCCCTCTCTGAGTTTTTGATGAACCCTGAAAGGTACGAGAGGAACGTGCATCAGTATCCTGATACCTGTCTGTTTTTTTTTAGGTTATCACGATTTCTAAGGTTACACCTCCTTTTGGAGGGTTCCTGTTGAGGAGACCCACCCCTAGATTGTGATCTATTCTTTCTATTTTTATTTTGTTTATTATCCCATTTCTTTTTAGAAGAATCAGGTGCCTGCCTGGGGATATCCTTTTCAGGACTACCCATTACTTGTGGTTTTGAGGCTCCAGCTCCCAAATTATCTCTACCATATTTGGTGTATGTTTCTTTGATAATTTTAGTTAATTCTTGCTCCTGTTGTGCGGGAATGCATTCCCTCAGGCATTGGTGTATAGCCACCGCTGCTGCCTCACCTTTTATGTTTGCTAAAATAATTATTGATACCTGGGAAAAGTTGCCTAATAATTTTATCCCCAAGTTTATAGCAGGTTCTGTTCCATACTCATTCTGTATTTGTCTTAATAGCTGTGATACCAAATGTATTGAGGGGATACCATGAGTTCTGGTGTCGATGGCAGCGAAAACTGTACCCCAAGAGGTCCAATCCTCTATCAGGGGAGCTATACTCATTGGCAAGCAAAATGTCAGTATTCCATGTTTTCCTTGTGGGCCAGTGTTTTGAAACACTGCCTCTAACTAATGATTTTCTGTGCTATCCAGAATGCCATTTGCTCCCGTTTAGTGGGCATTTTCCCATAACCGCGTTCAGCATTTATGGGGTGATCTTAGTTGCAGTCATCCCTTGTAGTTGACCTGTTGGTGTTACCCTTGTAGGTTGAAGTGTGATTGTTCTCATAATGAACTGAGTCAGATTTCTGTAAAGTTTTTTTATATCTTTGTGAAGTGGACGGAAGTCTGCTATTGGCAATATGTAAACGTATGGATGCGGCATGTAAGCAGCTAGGACCGGCCAAGTTGTTCTGTCTCTGCTGAGCCGACAAAGTCTTACTTTTTCTGTGGTGTGTGGGAGGGCGCCTTTAAACCAGTTTATATGCTCCTGGTAACTGAGCAGAACTTCAATGTCCTCGTACAGACAGCATTCTTCTGGTATTTCATCCGGAGTGTAAGAATGAAATGTTTTTGTGCACGCGTCTGCAGGTGGGAATCTGACCCATGAATAGAATACCTCCGTCCTGAATGACTTGTGTGCCTCAATCACGAATGTCGTGGTCCCACCTTATGCTGGGACTCTGTACTCTGCTAGTTTTAAAGTAAGTGTATTTCTGACATTTTCTGAAATCTTTATTGCATCATCTTGCTCCACATCCCGTGCTGCATTTGCATTTAATGCTGCCACAGCGTTCTCACCGACAAACATTGTTGAAAGAGTTTCAAGGAAACTGAGAAGGTTTGATGCACAATAGGGAATTATATTCCTTCAAGCTTGAATAAACCTACAGCCAATACATAGGATATACCTACTCATCTGCTGTGGATTTTTCCCTTCCCAATCCAGATATCTCTGAGTATATGTGAATTGGGTCTCTGAGAAAGCCCAACTGAACTACTTAGATTTGACCGTAAAATAAAAACCAAACCAGCGTTGGTGGCTCATTTTGTGTAGTTCCTATGAATCTATATAGGACCTGCACGTTTAGACAAACTGTAGGATTGGTGTCCAGACTGATTCCAGACACCCCCACCGGATATGCTTGCCTGCATACCAGCTAGCTCATAGTGTCACTACGAAACCCTCTTACCAAGGAGAGAATAGTTACTGGCAACTATCCAACATGACAACACTGACCCCTCAGGGATTGTGGAAAGAGCAGAGTACCTTTCACTCTGTTGCTCATGCTCCCTTTGTCTCAGAGATATACACAGAATAAATGATGGGGACGTTTTCAATAAGCATTTATTTAACTGGTGTCATTCTAGTGTAAAATATGTGTGCAGCAACAACCATAAGACAGAAACAGATGTATACAGTTATAAAACCAACAGAGTAAATAGATGGTAGGATTCTAACAGAGTTAAAACAATAGATATATGCAGGCATACAAGTATATGGCAGGGTTAGCATTGTAAGAGTACACAATATTACTAACTAGATGTACCTAAATGTACCTACGTGTATGTAGGTGTATAGTCAAGAATCCCTCTAGAATAAAGCCAACCCCATACCCGATGAGAGAGAACGAAGGACACAGTCTTTGTCTCAAGCTGGACACCCCACGAGGGATGTCAGACCACTGCATGCTGGAGTGTCTGCGTGAAGGAACCTCAGCATCTCGTGTCAGGGTGGAAGTCTTTCTACTCTGCTCGCCCCAGCAAAGATATGGTGCTTATATTCCCAGGTACCCTCGGGGGTTTTACCTTGCTGTGTCATGTCGGCCAAGGATGACGATAGGGATGACCCTTATACATAGTTATTATGCAGACTATATAGAAGATGGTAGTCCTGTTGTGATGATTCTGAGAATCCTCAAGCATAACAAATGAGGCTAATTTTCTGAGAAAACCACACGACATTTATGCAGCACCTAACTAGGTAAAAGGTCAGCCCAAACCCGTTATGTAGTACAATGGAAGGGTAAATTTAGGTGAAAAATTAGGTGACTGCACATTACACATAAGGAAGTACAAAGCCAATGCAGGGAATCAAAGTAAGAAGGATACAATGAAGGCTGAAAGAAGCGCAAGTGCTGTAAAACCAGGATCTTGTCAGGACATTCAATATGGGGCAGGAGTTTAAAATCTTGTGGGGTCTGCTTTTTATTCTCCTTACCCCTGGAGCATTTGCTCACTACCCTCTTTTCCCCCACTACCAGAATAGTGACCTTCTCTGCCAAGTTCTCCTTTTAATGTCCTGATGTAAGAGTTGCTTTCCTCTCGCTCTACTCATACCTGCCTAATTAACACATTTCTCCATTCCTCTGTTCCGTTCCCCTTACTCTCTACTATAAGAATGCCCCCTCCTCTCTACTCTTCTCCTATTAACGTCTTACATCACCCCAGTTCTCCTCATTGCCGTAAAGACTGGCCTTCCTCCTTCACTATTCTATTTTTCACCCAATTATCATCTTCGTCACTTACTTTTCCCTCTGCAGTATTTCTGTAGGAAGGGCTTTCCCCTTCCAGTGTGCATCAATGCACCCTTCCATTCCTTCAGACCTAGCCTACGTGTAGCTGTTGGAATGCTTTGAGTTGCCTTCGTCACTGCACCCCTTCCATTCCTTCAGACCTAGCCTACGTGTAGCTCTTGTGATGCTTTGAGTTGCCTTCGTCACTGCACCCCTTCCATTCCTTCAGACCTAGCCTACGTGTAGCTCTTGTGATGCTTTGAGTTGCCTTCGTCACTGCACTCCTTCCATTCCTTCAGACCTAGCCTACGTGTAGCTCATGGATGCTTTGAGTTGCCTTCGTCACTTCACTCCTTCCATTCCTTCAGACCTAGCCTACGTGTAGCTGTTGGGATGCTTTGAGTTGCCTTCATCACTGCACTCCTTCCATTCCTTCAGACCTAGCCTACGTGTAGCTCATGGGATGCTTTGAGTTGCCTTCATCACTGCACCCCTTCCATTCCTTCAGACCTAGCCTAAGTGTAGCTGTTGGGATGCTTTGAGTTGCCTTCGTCACTGCACCCCTTCCATTCCTTCAGATCTAGCCTACGTGTAGCTGTTGGGATGCTTTGAGTTGCCTTCATCACTGCACCCCTTCCATTCCTTCAGACCTAGCCTACGTGTAGCTCATGGGATGCTTTGAGTTTCCTTCATCAATGCACCCTTCCATTCCTTCAGACCTAGCCTACGTGTAGCTCTTGCAATGCTTTGAGTTGCCTTCCACATCCCTTGCTTTTCTCACCCTCTACTAATGCTCTAATAGTCCTCTTCCTTCCTCGCTTTCCTCCCTGCAGCCTTACCTTCCTCACTTTTTACTACTGCAGTAGGAGTGGCCTGCCTCCACCCTAGCACTCCTTGCTCCATATTAGTTATGTAGGACCAGCATTAACCTGCCTGTTGCCTTCAACATTCCCTGATAATGCTGCATGAGGAGCCCCCGTCTCGCCCTATGTGTCCGCGCTGCGCATGAATCCTATAAGAGAAGCTTCCCTTCACCCGACCTCTCTGCTTCCCTATGAACTCTGTGAGAGAAGCCCCACTCGCTCCACTGTTATCATAGTGGCTTCCACCAACACTAGTCTTCCACAGTCCATGATACGGAGACACTTCCCTCCATCCCCAGCCTTCCTCCGTCCAGCTGTCCTTACTCCACCCCAATGTGGACTTGGCTCGGTCCAACACCCAAAGAGTACACCACTAACCATAGTCTTCCTCAATCTCTAATACTTTATGGACACATGTTCTCCACCCATGGCTCTCCATCATCCCGAGCCTTCCTCGCTCCCTACTACAGCTGCAAGTCTGGTCGTCCTCCATTCCCAACAATGTAGAGGACGCTCTCCACCATTCCTAGCATTCCACACTTTCTACTACGACAGTAAGAGTGGCTGACCGCGATTACTAATACTGTAGTAGAAGCTCTCCACCATCCCTAGCCTTCCTCACTCCCTTGTAAGGCAGTAAGAGTGGCCCACCACCATTCCTAATGCTATAGTAGAAGCTCTCCACCATCCCTAGCATTCCTCCCTCCCTTGTAAGGCAGTAAGAGTGGCCCACTGCCATTCCTAATGCTGTAGTAGAAACTCTCTACCATCCCGACCCTTCCTCACTCCCTCGTAAGGCAGCAAGAGTGGCCCACCGCAATTCCTAATGCTGTAGTAGAAACTCTCTAGCATCCCGACCCTTCCTCATTCCCTCGTAAGGCAGCAAGAGTGGCCCACCGCCATTCCTAATGCTGTAGAAGCTCTCTACCATCCCAAGCCTTCCTCACTCCCTCGTAAGGCAGCAAGAGTGGCCCACCGCCATTCCTAATGCTGTAGTAGAAGCTCTCCACCATCCCTGGTCTTCCTCGCTCCCTCAAAAGGCAGTAAAAGTGGCCCCCGCCATTCCTAATGCTGTAGTAGAAGCTCTCCACCATACCTAGCCTTCCTCACTCCCTCGTAAGGCAGCAAGAGTTGCCCACCGCCATTCCTGATGCTGTAGTAGAAGCTCTCCACCATCCCTAGCATTCCTCACTCTCTACTAAGGCAGCAAGAGTGGCCCACCACCATTCCTAATGCTATAGTAGAAGCTCTCCACCATCCCTAGCCTTCCTCACTCCCTCGTAAGGCAGTAAGAGTGGCCCACTGCCATTCCTAATACTGTAGTAGAAGCTCTCCACCATCCCTGGCCTTCCTCACTCCCTCGTAAGTCAGTAAGAGTGGCCCACCACCATTCCTAATGCTGTAGTAGAAGTTCTCCACCATCCCTAGCCTTCCTCGCTCCCTCGTAAGGCAGCATGAGTGGCCCACCACCATTCCCAATGCTGTAGTAGAAGCTCTCCACCATGTCGAGCCTGCCTCACTCCCTTGTAAGGCAGTAAGAGTGGCCCACGGCCATTCCTAATGCTGTAGTAGAAGCTCTCCACCATACCTAGCCTTCCTCACTCCCTCGTAAGGCAGCAAGAGTTGCCCACCGCCATTCCTGATGCTGTAGTAGAAGCTCTCCACCATCCCTAGCATTCCTCACTCTCTACTAAGGCAGCAAGAGTGGCCCACCACCATTCCTAATGCTATAGTAGAAGCTGTCCACCATCCCTGGCCTTCCTCACTCCCTCGTAAGGCAGTAAGAGTGGCCCACCGCCATTCCTAATGCTATAGTAGAAGCTCTCCACCATCCCTAGCCTTCCTCGCTCCCTCGTAAGGCAGCAAGAGTGGCCCACCGCCATTCCTAATGCTGTAATAGAAGCTCTCCACCATCCCTAGCCTTCCTCGCTCCCTCGTAAGGCAGCAAGAGTGGCCCACCGTCATTCCTAATGCTGTAGTAGATGCTCTCCACCATCCCTAGCCTTCCTCGCTCCCTCGTAAGGCAGCAAGAGTGGGCCACCGCCATTCCTAATGCTGTAGTAGAAGCTTTCCACCATCCCTAGCATTCCTCAATCCCTCGTAAGGCAGTAAGAGTGGCCAACCGCCATTCCGAATGCTGTAGTAGAAGCTCTCCACCATCCCTAGCCTTCCTCGCTCCCTTGTAAGGCAGTAAGAGTGGTCCACCGCCATTCCTAATGCTGTAGTAGAAGCTCTCCACCATCCCTAGCCTTCCTCGCTCCCTTGTAAGGCAGTAAGAGTGGTCCACCGCCATTCCTAATGCTGTAGTAGAAGCTCTCCACCATCCCTGGTCTTCCTCACTCCCTACTTAGGTACTTTGAGTGGCCCACCGCCATTCCTAAAGCTGTAGTAGAAGCTCTCCACCATCCTCAGCCTGCCTCACTCCCTCGTAAGGCAATAAGAGTGGTCGACCGCCATTCCTAATGCTGTAGTAGAAGCTCTCCACCATGCCTAGCCTTCCTCACTCCCTCGTAAGGCAGTAAGAGTGGATCACCGCCATTCCTAATGCTGTAGTAGAAGCTCTCCACCATCCCTAGCCTTCCTCACTCCCTTGTAAGGCAGTAAGAGTGGCCCACCACTATTCCTAATGCTGTAGTAGATGCTCTCCACCATCCCTAGCCTTCCTCACTCCCTCGTAAGGCAGTAAGAGTGGCCCACCGCCATTCCTAATGCTGTAGGAGAAGCTCTCCACCATCCCGAGCCTGCCTCACTCCCTGCTGAGGCCACTAAAGTGGCCGACCCTATGTTCAATGCTGTAGGAGTAGCTCTCCACCATTCCTATCTTCCTCCATGGCATCTACTGCTCATCTTCAAGTGCTAAGCTTCTGTGTTAATACTACTTCCTTTATTGTGATTACTAGATGAGGGGCACTATTTAAACCAGCATTACCCTCCCTGCCCTCCACAAACCACGTCACATGAATCCTACAGGCCTCAGCAGGGGCAAAGGCTGGGCCTGATGTCCCAACACTTCAGGGATTATGATCCAGGGGTCAGAGTATTTCATTTCATGGAAGCCCCACCAGCTTGTTCAACCTCCAAGTCTCTCACAGGTAAGTTGTCCACATGCAGCGCCCGCAGCCTCTTACCTTCCAGCACACACTGCGGAAGCGGCTGCTCCGAAGGCGCCCGTTGATGCCATGGGACCGGATCCGTGCCAGGCAGTTGTCAATCCCAAAGAGCTCTTCCCATTCTCGGCTGCAAGAACCCAAGAGAAGGAGACGTCAGATCATGAGAGGTGAGTGGCAGAGACAACAGAGCAGAGCAGGGCCCACAGAACAGAGCTAAGACCCTCCTTGGCACCGCAGATCAGTGCCACAGAACAGAGCTAAGACCCTCCTTGGCACCGAGAGGGCACAAGCCTGGTACGCAGTTGGGCATGGAGTAATGCATGACTAACGGTTTGGACACATTCTCTTCCCCTTATTTAATGAATATGCAGATGGTATAATCATGCCAGCCACCAAATGAAATTCATGAAATCTGCGTAGGCCTTTTAATGACTTGCCAAGGTTGGCCCCACAGTTTAGCAAATGAACAAGAAAATCATTTCCAAGCAATAATCGGTCTACAGACATTAGGAAAGCATTAAAAACGTGGGTTTCCTGCTACATTTCTCGATCTTCTTACAGGTGAGTTTGGTTCACCGTGTGCACTTTGCAAATAAATAATTATTTTAAAGAAAAGAAGTGAAATTAAAGGAAAGAGAAAGGGAGAAGAGCAAGGAAAGGGAGAAGAGCAAGGAAAGAGAAGGGAGAAGAGAAGTTAAAGGAAAGAAATTAAATGAAAGGGAGAAGAGAAATTAAAGAGAAAGGGAACAGAGAAACGAAAGAAAGAGAGAAAAGAAGAGGAATTAAAGAGACAGAGAAAAGTGGAGAAATAAAAGAGAAGGGAGAAGAAAAGAGAACAGAAAGGGAGAAGAGAAGACAAGATATGACATTTGGTAACATTCCAAGGCTTTTATGCCAGTCCCTAAACCATGAGCAACCGTCAGGAAAGACAGTCTAATGCGGAAATATTTTGGGGTGAAATCCCGTGCACTTATGTGAAAACTTTCAACATGCATTTCCTGTGGACGGAGCACCGCACGTGCCATCTCGCTCTTACCGCTGGTCTAGAGGGGGGGGGGGGGGGTGGGGCTGGAAGGACTTGCCGTGAGGCATGAGCTACGAAAGATTCAAGGACTTCCACTGGAAGGGGGCGGGGTCTGGGGTGTGGAAATGACGTCCCTAGAGGCCACATCGGACCCCAGCCCCCCCTGAACGAGGTCTCGGCACCTCGAGACCCTCGGGACCGAGGAAGGACCCTTGGGCATGAGTGGGACTCTGAGAAGTGGGCCTCTTCCTACGTCATACTCTGCCACCCCCTCCTGCCCCTCACATTATAAAGAATTAATTCCAATCTGGAGGTTAGCTGCCGAGACCAGCAATGGGACCACGCAGGAACATTCACATGCCTTCAGCTGGCATGTACGCCGTATATAATGTATAAGCCACTGACATGAGACACCAAGATATACTGTTCTATAGAGGACGGGCCCCTTTGGTTGATACGTTTGATTTTTGTGGCTAATTTGAAAACGAAAAACTATAATCACATCATTGGGTCCGGAGTGCTTAATGTATATTAGGCCTGGGCAGTAAATTACATTCCGCTCGCGGAATTTGCGGAATTTGGGTAATTTCGCATTCCGCGGAGAACGCGAAATTGCTCAAAATTCTGGGTTCCGCGACTTCGCGTCATTTTTTCCTTGTTCGCGTTCTCAAAATGCGTGTTTGTGAGATATTTCCCTCCGAGCACGCAAACAGCGATTGCAAACAGGAAAAAAGCATCTCGAACAAGCAAATCCGGGTGTTTGCGGAATTTCTGCATGTTCGCGGAGATTTTTTACAGTTTCTCAGAGATTTGCGTAACGCGATTACGCAAATTTCGCCCCCCCTAATGTATATACGCATGTCTACAAGACTCACTGAAGATATACACAGAACTATAAGTGACATGTTGAATCAACACAGTGATATATATAATAAACAAAAAGACATACTGTAAAACAATCAACAAAGATAGAAAATACCAAAAAGGCGGAGGAGTGGCAATTATCCACAACAATAACCTGTCAGTGTCCAAAATTGATACCTTTAACTACAACTCCTTCGAATGCCTAACTGCCAACATCAAAACCACCAACAACGATCTATTGCACTGCCACCTCCTGTACCATTCCCCAGGTAACACTGTCACGTTCACGGAACACCTGATCGCTCACTGCTCTCTCCGAGACACCAACAACCTCATTCTAGGCGACCTCAACCTCCACTGGAATGATAAGAACAGTGTTCCAGTGCAAAGCCTAAATGAACTACTGCATACCAACAACCTCACCCAGAACTGCTCAAAAGAAACCCACAACAAAGGAGCACTCCTGGATGCCATAATCGCCCAACATGACGCTATCACTATAGACCACATCCTTCCGGTCGACTGGTCAGACCATCACCTAATCCTATTCCACTTCTCTCAACCAATCATGTGTCAACCCCCCCATCTCAGACCCCCCTACATGGTCTAGAAACCTAGCACAGATCAACACAGTTGATTTAGAAGAAAAAATATCCTCCTTCCTACCCATCTCCCCAGAAGGTCTCAACTGCAGAACTCACATCCCACTATAACTTTACCATGTCCTCCATCTTAGACCAACTAGCTCCCTTGAAACTGAAAAAACCCAGGAACATCCCCTCCAGATCCTGTTTCAACAAGGATATTAACGAGGAAAGAAGGCAACTCAGAGCCACAGAACGTCTCTGGAGAAAGAATCCCTCCTCCAGCCGTTGCGAAGAACCCAGAGCAGCAAGAAGAAAGTACAAAAAACATATCAATAATGAAAAATCCAACTTTTTCTGCACCGTGCTGGACAAGGCCAAAAACAGACCAAGAGAACTCTTTGACATCATCAAAAAACAAACGTCCAAGCCATCCACTTCCCATCTCCAGCCCTCTAAAGCCTTATGCGACAACTTCGCCAACTTCTTTAACGAAAAAATCACCCAGATCGAACTATCACTGGACCTCAACCTCCATCCCCCCCCCGGCAAAAACTGCACCCCAGCAATCGAAACTACCTCTAAATGGGCGACCCGCAACTACCTGGACTTCCTTCGAACCATCCCTGAATCGGAGATCCTCAATTTAATCTCCTCCTCCAAGCCCTCAGCCCACAACCTCGACCCTATACCCTCTCAAATGGCCAAAGAGCTGAAACTCACCCTGTCACCACTTTGATGCAAAATCATAAACAGCTCCCTAAAAACTGGCATCATACCAGATTGCCTCAAAGTCGGCAAAGTCACTCCCCTTCTTAAGAAACCAGGCTTAGCCACTAACAACCTGAATTATTTCAGACCTGTCTCCAATCTTCCCTTCCTATCCAAAATCCTTGAAAAATGCGTTCTCCGTCAACTGAACAAACATATTGACAATACGAACTTGCTAGACCATCACCAATCTGGTTTTAGAAAAGGCTATAGCACCGAAACTGCAATCCTCAACATCGTGGACGACATCTTCAACTCCCTTGAATCAGACCACTGCTGTCTACTCATCCTTCTAGACTGGTCAGCAGCCTCCTAGACTTGTCAGCAGCCATTGACACGGTACATCACAGTCTTCTCATCAAAGCGCTCAAAGAGCGGGTAGGTGCAGACAAAGTGGTCCTTCAATGGTTCTCTTCCTCCTTTCAAAACCGCTCCCAAAGAGTAAAAATCAAATCCTTTACATTTGACCTCTTCCCCGTGAACAGAGGTGTCCCCAAGGATTCGTTCTCTCCCCTTAACTGTTCAACATATATATGGAACCCCTCTCCTCCATTCTGAAAAAAAACTAACATCCCTTTCCATCTATATGCAGATGAGACAGATCTACTTGGAAACCTCCTCCTTTAATGACATTCTAAGACTCAACAATACTCTCAGGGAAGTCCAAGAATGGCTATCAACAAACCACCTTAAACTCAATCAGGGAAAAACCGAGATCCTCCTCATCTCTAACAAGGAAGAAAATCCGCAAATCGTTGAATGGCTGAAAGCAAATCGATGCCCTCGACGGGAATCTGATCCTGGCAAACGCGGTTAAATCACTTGGAATTACCCTTGACCACAAACTATCCATGACCAACCACATCAAGAACTCCGCTAAGAGCACCTTCCTCAATTTGAAGCTCCTCAACAAAATCAAACCCCACATTCCACCTATGGACCTCAAACAAGCCACCCAATCTCTGGTGTAGTCCAGACTGGACTATGGGAACACAGTCCTCTCCGGTACAGCTCTCTCCCACCTAGCGCCACTCAAAACTACCCTCAATGCAGCTGCCAGAATGGTAACCAGAATCAAAAGATTTGACCATATATCTCCCGCACTCAGAGATTTAAAATGGCTCCCAGTGGAAATGCAGGCCAGCTTCAGAACTGCCTGCCTCACACACAAAGCCCTGCACACCGGGAAACCGGAATACCTAGCTTCCAAAGTCAAGAAAGCCGGTCAGTCTAGAAGCCTCAGGAGTTCCAACGCTCTCCTTCTCATCCCCCTGAAAACGCGTAAACAAAAAACTGCAGCCCGCTCTTTTGCAGGCAACGCTCCTAAAATCTGGAACTCCATCCCGGTTGACATCAGAACTACCCCCTCCTTTCCAAAATTCAAAAGCATCCTAAAAGTCCCTTACCTCAACCGCGCATTCTCGAACTCAATTACGTGGCTCACACGCTTCCACCGGGCAGTCACCCGACATCGCGCACCCACTACCTACCTCATCCCCTCTCCGCAACCCATCGCCTTGGTTCGCCATCCACTAGGAGAAAATTCCAGCATCAAACTTTGTCTATGCTTTGAGATTACCTCCTGACCCCTCTACCTCAATGGCGCACCTCGGATCCCTTGACCTCTCTACTTCAACAACGCACCTCAGACGCTCAGCGCAAGTGTAATTTTTGAACACTTCTGTACACGTCCACTTTGTGCCACTATCCTGTATTTGTCTTCTCTACATCCTGTTGTAAAGCGCTTCGTTACCCTCGGGTCTGGCCAGCGCTATAGAAAACCTACAAATCTTTTTTTTTTTTTTTTAATTAACCGACCTGGACAAGTAATTAGCAGCAGTCTACCGGTGTATACTGCATCAGAGGTGTCGAGCCTTCGGTGGGGGCAGCCGGCCCTGGTGGACATCCAGTAGCCGCTTTGCAGGGTGCTCGCCTCTAGTGGATTCTGCTGAGTGCTCCCCTCCTGTGGCTTCTGCGGGTTGCTCTCCCCAGTGGCTTCTGGCGGGATGCTGTCCCTCAGTGGCTTCTGGCAGGGTGCTCTCCCCCAGTGGCTTCTGGCAGGGAGCTCTCCCCCAGTGGCATCTGGAGAGGTGCTCGCCTCCAGTGGCTTCTGGAGAGGTGCTCGCCTCCAGTGGCTTCTGGAGAGGTGCTCGCCTCCAGTGGCTTCTGGAGAGGTGCTCGCCTCCAGTGGCTTCTGGAGAGGTGCTCGCCTCCAGTGGCTTCTGGAGAGGTGCTCGCCTCCAGTGGCTTCTGGAGAGGTGCTCGCCTCCAGTGGCTTCTGGAGAGGTGCTCGCCTCCAGTGGCTTCTGGAGAGGTGCTCGCCTCCAGTGGCTTCTGGAGAGGTGCTCGCCTCCAGTGGCTTCTGGAGAGGTGCTCGCCTCCAGTGGCTTCTGGAGAGGTGCTCGCCTCCAGTGGCTTCTGGAGAGGTGCTCGCCTCCAGTGGCTTCTGAAGGGGTGCTTGCCTTCAGAAACTCCTGGAGGGGTGATCTTCTGCATGGTGCTCGCCTCCAGTGGCTTCTGGGGGGTGCTCGCCTTCAGTAACTCCTGGAGGGGTGCTCGCCTCCAGTGGCTCCTGGAGGGGTGCTCGCCTCCAGTAGCTCCTGGAGGGGTGCTCGCCTCCAGTAGCTCCTGGAGGCGAGCACCCCTCCAGGAGCTCCTGGAGGGGTGCTCGCCTCCAGTAGCTCCTGGAGGGGTGCTCGCCTCCAGTAGCTTCTGGAGGCGTGCTCGCCTGCAGTGGCTTCTGGAGGGGTGCTCGCCTCCAGTGGCTTCTGGAGGCGTGCTCGCCTCCAGTGGCTCCTGCAGGGTGCTCGCCTCCAGTGGCTCCTGCAGGGTGTCCGCCTCCAGTGGCTCCTGCAGGGTGTCCGCCTCCAGTGGCTCCTGCAGGGTGTCCGCCTCCAGTGGCTCCTGCAGGGTGTCCGCCTCCAGTGGCTCCTGCAGGGTGTCCGCCTCCAGTGGCTCCTGCAGGGTGTTCGCCTCCAGTGGCTCCTGCAGGGTGTTCGCCTCCAGTGGCTCCTGCAGGGTGTTCGCCTCCAGTGGCTCCTGCAGGGTGTTCGCCTCCAGTGGCTCCTGCAGGGTGTTCGCCTCCAGTGGCTCCTGCAGGGTGTTCGCCTCCAGTGGCTCCTGCAGGGTGTTCGCCTCCAGTGGCTCCTGCAGGGTGTTCGCCTCCAGTGGCTCCTGCAGGGTGTTCGCCTCCAGTGGCTCCTGCAGGGTGTTCGCCTCCAGTGGCTCCTGCAGGGTGTTCGCCTCCAGTGGCTCCTGCAGGGTGTTCGCCTCCAGCAGGGTGTTCGCCTCCAGTGGCTCCAGCAGGGTGTTCGCCTCCAGTGGCTCCAGCAGGGTGTTCGCCTCCAGTGGCTCCAGCAGGGTGTTCGCCTCCAGTGGCTCCAGCAGGGTGTTCGCCTCCAGTGGCTCCAGCAGGGTGTTCGCCTCCAGTGGCTCCAGCAGGGTGTTCGCCTCCAGTGGCTCCAGCAGGGTGTTCGCCTCCAGTGGCTCCAGCAGGGTGTTCGCCTCCAGTGGCTCCAGCAGGGTGTTCGCCTCCAGTGGCTCCAGCAGGGTGTTCGCCTCCAGTGGCTCCAGCAGGGTGTTCGCCTCCAGTGGCTCCAGCAGGGTGTTCGCCTCCAGTGGTTTCAGCAGGGTGTTCGCCTCCAGTGGCTCCAGCAGGGTGTTCGCCTCCAGTGGCTCCAGCAGGGTGTTCGCCTCCAGTGGCTCCAGCAGGGTGTTCGCCTTCAGTAGCTTATGAAGGGTGCTCTCGTCCAGTAGCTTCTTGAGGGGTGCTTACCTCCAGTGGCTTCTGGAGAGGTGCTCGCCTCCAGTAGCTTCTGGAGAGGTGCTCGCCTCCAGTAGCTTCTGGAGAGGTGCTCGCTGCCTCCTGTAGCTTCTGGAGAGGTGCTCGCTGCCTCCTGTAGCTTCTGGAGAGGTGCTCGCCTCCAGTAGCTTCTGGAGAGGTGCTCGCCTCCAGTAGCTTCTGGAGAGGTGCTCGCCTCCAGTAGCTTCTGGAGAGGTGCTCGCCTCCAGTAGCTTCTGGAGAGGTGCTCGCCTCCAGTAGCTTCTGGAGAGGTGCTCGCCTCCAGTAGCTTCTGGAGAGGTGCTCGCCTCCAGTAGCTTCTGGAGAGGTGCTCGCCTCCAGTAGCTTCTGGAGAGGTGCTCGCCTCCAGTAGCTTCTGGAGAGGTGCTCGCCTCCAGTAGCTTCTGGAGAGGTGCTCGCCTCCAGTAGCTTCTGGAGAGGTGCTCGCCTCCAGTAGCTTCTGGAGGGGTGCTCGCCTCCAGTGGCTTCTGGAGGAGTGCTCGTCTACAGTGGCTTCCACAGGGTGCTCTTCTGCAGGGTGTTGGCCCCCAGTGGCTCCTGCGGGCGGCTGGCCCCCAGTGACTTACAACAGGAAGCCTTTTAATGCTTGGATGTGTTTTTAGGTCTCATCCTATTAATCGCGCAAGCGATAATAGGACGAGAGTATAGAGGCTCATCCAAGCTCTGAAACCATCGCGGATTTCGTCGAGTGCATGTGCTCGTGCACGCGCTTGCCATTTGCTCCCGCCTGCCTCCGAGAGCTTCACTTCAAAGGGATCCGCTCCCCCGCCCCCTGCTTCACACTTTTCACGGCCGCCAGGCGGTGTCTCGCATTTCTGCTCTCCACAACAATGCCAAGAGCTTGTTTTTAAACTTCCTGAAATAGGCGTAAAATATTCTCTAGCTTTATAGATTCGGCAAACCTCTTCGGCCTTTGACTTATCGCAGCAGCATTGCAGCTTTCCATAGCATGAGCTGATCTTTATATTTAATCACTGTTAAACGAGCGTAGTCTACAGCGCGGCCATTTGTGAAACTTCCGAAGGTTTCTCAATCAGACTTCTCGTAGTGATCGCATAGACCTTCGTTGGATGAAAGTTTACGTCTGCCCTACCACGAGTCAACATGTCTGACCTACAGTTTACCCACCCAAATCTTCAGTGGACATTGTCTCAAAAGCTCGAGAAATATTCCAGGAGCTGTGGCGTCCTTTTTGCCCTTTCAAGCTGGTCTTAAAGGCATTTTCTGTGTACAGTAACTTCAGGCACGCACTTCCCAACAGAGCATTTGAAGTCCGCCTCAGACAGCAGACTTCCACCCCTAATCACATTCAAATGCGCGTTCAAAGCTCTCTGTAAACAGCCTGCTTGTCCGAGGTGGGCTGCAGCCGCAGGCAGTGCACACATGCCTCCCGCAGCTCGCGCTCAGAGTATGGCTTTCAGAGCAATCAAAGGACTGCCTGAAATTGCATTAGCAGAGACTTGTAATTAGACCCGCTATCAGGCTCTTGAAGGCATGATGCCACATTGCCTAGGGCACTTCGTTCGCTTGCCACTGCCTCCGCCTACCATTGGATAACAAACGTTGGCAAAGTCAATGGGCTTGGCATGCGCAAAGGGATGTATCCTATACATGGCATCAGAAAACTGTCGTCAAGGATTGGAGTGGTGTGAAACTATTAAAAGGCCTGTGGAGTGACTGCGAGTGGTACATTTGTGGTTGTTTTGTTTGGGAGTGTAGGCTGGCCCTGTTTTGTGTTGCAGATGTAGACGGTAGGATGGGATGAGGACTAGTGTTGTTTGTGTGCATTGGGGGGATATCTGTTACTTAGGCAGAGCAGATACACTGTGCATTCTATGTGCGCTGAGTTCAAATGAGGCACACGTGTGCACAGTGTGGTGCTTATATGGTAATTGCAGGGTAGGTATCCTGTGCGTCGTCACAGTACGTGCCTAGCAGGTATTGATTGCACGCATGACATGTTTACAAATGGTAAATCATATAGCTGTGCCTGCCACGCAACTGGATTGCAGAATGTATGCAGTGAGTGTATTGTATTGAAGGGAACTTCTGAGAATGTATGCCGTGGACACCATACACACATACATGCTCTGTATTCCCGGAGGTAAGGGACGTTTCTAGTCACATCGTGTGCATTGTTTGACTACTTAACGCGTCTACCTTGTTTCCCCTCCCACCCTTCCTTTGATGTCCGCCGCGCGTGGCCTCTGCCTGTCGCCTCTCCTTCACAGCCCCTCTCTGTCATGGAATCACAAATTTGGGGACTACATCTTCAGAACAAGCCTGTTCATGTTGACACTTGCAATTAGAATCCTTTCTTTCTTTCCTTTCATCCTTTCTTTCCTTCTTTTCTTTCCTTCCTTTCCTTCTTTTCCATCCTTTCTTGCCTTCCTTTTCTTTCTTCCATTCCTTCCTTTCCTCCCTCCCTTTCATTCCTTTCTTTCTTTCCTTTCATCCTTTCTTTCCTTCTTTTCTTTCCTTCTTTTCTTTCCTTCCTTTCCTTCTTTTCCATCCTTTCTTGCCTTCCTTTTCTTTCTTCCATTCCTTCCTTCCTTTCCTCCCTCCCTTTCATTCCTTTCTTTCTTTCCTTCCTCCCTTCTTCCTTTCGTTCTTTCTTTCTTCCCTTCCACATTATCACTCAGCACCACTCAGCGCCACCCCAGCACCACTCAGCGCCACCCCATCACTCAGCGCCACCCCAGCATCACTCAGCGCCACTCCAGTATCACTCGGCGCCACCCCAGCATCACTCGGCGCCACCCCAGCATCACTCGGCGCCACCCCAGCATCACTCGGCGCCACCCCAGCATCACTCGGCGCCACCCCAGCATCACTCGGCGCCACTCCAGCATCACTCGGCGCCACTCCAGCATCACTCGGCGCCACCCCAGCATCACTCGGCGCCACCCCAGCATCACTCAGCGCCACCCCAGCATCACTCAGCGCCACCCCAGCATCACTCAGCGCCACCCCAGCATCACTCAGCGCCACCCCAGCATCACTCAGCGCCACCCCAGCATCACTCAGCGCCACCCCAGCATCACTCAGCGCCACCCCAGCATCACTCAGCGCCACCCCAGCATCACTCAGCGCCACTCCAGCATCACTCAGCGCCACCCCAGCATCACTCAGCGCCACCCCAGCATCACTCGGCGCCACCCCAGCATCACTCGGCGCCACCCCAGCATCACTCGGCGCCACCCCAGCATCACTCAGCGCCACCCCAGCATCACTCAGCGCCACCCCAGCATCACTCAGCGCCACCCCAGCATCACTCAGCGCCACTCCAGCACCACTCAGCGCCACCCCAGCACCACTCAGCGCCACCCCAGCATCACTCAGCGCCACCCCAGCATCACTCAGCGCCACCCCAGCATCACTCAGCGCCACCCCAGCATCACTCAGCGCCACCCCAGCATCACTCGGCGCCACCCCAGCATCACTCGGCGCCACCCCAGCATCACTCGGCGCCACCCCAGCATCACTCGGCGCCACCCCAGCATCACTCGGCGCCACCCCAGCATCACTCGGCGCCACCCCAGCATCACTCGGCGCCACTCCAGCATCACTCAGCGCCACCCCAGCATCACTCGGCCCCACCCCAGCATCACTCGGCGCCAACCCAGCATCACTCGGCGCCAACCCAGCATCACTCGGCGCCACCCCAGCATCACTCGGCGCCACTCCAGCATCACTCGGCGCCACTCCAGCATCACTCGGCGCCACTCCAGCATCACTCGGCGCCACTCCAGCATCACTCGGCGCCACTCCAGCATCACTCGGCGCCACTCCAGCATCACTCGGCGCCACTCCAGCATCACTCGGCGCTACCCCAGCATCACTCGGCGCTACCCCAGCATCACTCGGCGCTACCCCAGCATCACTCGGCGCTACCCCAGCATCACTCGGCGCCACCCCAGCATCACTCGGCACCACCACAGCATCACTCGGCACCACCACAGCTTCACTCGGCACCACCACAGCTTCACTCGGCACCACCACAGCTTCATCCGGCACCACCACAGCATCACTCGGCACCACCACAGCACCACTCGGCACCACCACAGCACCACTCGGCACCACCACAGCACCACTAGGCACCACCACAGCACCACTAGGCACCACCACAGCACCACTAGGCACCACCACAGCACCACTCTGCACCACCACAGCACCACTCTGCACCACCACAGCACCACTCTGCACCACCACAGCACCACTCTGCACCACCACAGCACCACTCTGCACCACCACAGCACCATTCAGCACCACCACAGCACCACTCAGCACCACCACAGCACCACTCAGCACCACCACAGCACCACTCAGCACCACCACAGCACCACCACAGCACCACCTCAGCACCATCACAGCACCATCACAGCACCATCACAGCACCATCACAGCACCATCACAGCACCATCACAGCACCATCACAGCACCATCACAGCACCATCACAGCACCACTCAGCGCAACCCCAGGTTATAGGTGTCACATTTGCTTAAGTTATAACTATTGGCAATGTAAAGGACAAAGCTATTAATTTAGCTATTTTCAAAACGAACACATCAATAAAAAAATTGTCATTTACAAGACCAATAGCTCAAACTGTCCTAATGCGAGACCTATTGCATTGCAAATGCTTGTTTACATTTGCCAGCACCGGTAAAATATCGTGGGAGGACGGGAAGTGACCATGCAGAAGGAACACACACTGAAGCTGGTACTGAAAAGTAATATGAGATGAATGTCTGTGGACCACTGTACAGTGGCCTCTGTGGCACACTCTCCTTTCAAAATATTGAAAAACTTTTCTTTTAAAGCAAATGTGTGGCTCTGATCAGGTGGCAATGATGGCAGCCGGAAGACCACAGGACCATGCCAACAGAACCCCACTTGGTTCTATTGCTGTCACTGCACGCGCCAAAACCTATTACCTATCCAACTTAGAGACATGAACTGTGAAGAGCGCTCTGGGCAGCGACATGTCCAGACCTAAGAGGACGAGAAACGAAGAACTGTGAGGAGCGCCCTGGGCAGCTGGCCTGAGCATCAACATGTCCAGATGTAAGAGGGCGAGAAACAAAAAACTGTGAGGAATGCCCTGGGCAGCTGGCCTGAGCACCGACATGTCCAGACCAAAGAGGACAAGGAAACAAAGGACTGTGAAGAGCGCTCTGGGCAGCGACATGTCCAGACCTAAGAGGACGAGAAACGAAGAACTGTGAGGAGCGCCCTGGGCAGCTGGCCTGAGCATCAACATGTCCAGATGTAAGAGGGCGAGAAACAAAAAACTGTGAGGAATGCCCTGGGCAGCTGGCCTGAGCACCGACATGTCCAGACCTAAGAGGACGAGAAACAAAGAACTGTGAGGAGCGCCCTGGGCAGCTGGCCTGAGCATTGACATGTCCAGATGTAAGACGGCGAGAAATGAAGAACTGTGAGGAACAGCCTGGGCAGCTGGCCCAAGCACCGACATTTCCAGATCTAAGAAGACGAGAAACAAAGAACTGTGAGGAGCACCCTGGGCAGCTGGCGTGAGCATCGACATGTCCAGACCTAAGAGGACGAGAAACGAAGAACTGTGGGGAGCGCCCTGGGCAGCTGGCCTGAGCATCGACATGTCCAGACCTAAGAGGGCGAGAAACGAAGGACTGTGTGGAGCGCTCTGGGCAGCGACATGTCCAGACCTAAGAGGGCGAGAAACAAAGAACTGTCAGGAGCTCTCTGGGCAGCAGGCCCGAGCCCTGACATGTCCAGACCAAAGAGGACAAGGAAACAAAGGACTGTGAGGAGCGCCCTGGGCAGCGACATGTTCAGACCTAAGAGGGCGAGAAACAAAGAACTGTGAGGAGCGCCCTGGGCAGCGACATGTCCAGACCTAAGAGGACAAGAAACAAAGAACTGTGAGGAGCGCCCTGGCAGCTGGCCTGAGCAATGACATGTCCAGACCTATGAGGGCGAGAAACGAACTGTGAGAAGCGTTCTGGCAGCGGGCCTGAGCATCGACATGTACAGACCTAAGAGAACGACAAACGAAGAACTGTGGGGAGCGCCCTGGCAGCGACATGTCTAAACATAAGAGGGCGAGTAAAGAAGAACTGTGAGGAGCGTCCTGGCAGCTGGCCTGAGCATTGACATGTCCAGACCTAAGAGAACGAGAAACGAAGAAATGTGGGGAGCGCCCTGGCAGCGACATGTCCAGGCCTAAGAGGGCAAGAAACGAAGAACTGTGAGGAGCGCCCTAGGCAGCTGGCCTGAGCATCGACATGTCCAGATGTAAGACGGCGAGAAACGAAGAACTGCGAGGAACAGCCTGGGCAGCTGGCCCAAGCACCGACATGTCCAGATCTAAGAAGACGAGAAACAAAGAACTGTGAGGAGCACCCTGGGCAGCTGGCGTGAGCATCGACATGGCCAGACCTAAGAGGATGAGAAACGAAGAACTGTGGGGAGCGCCCTGGGCAGCGACATGTCCAGACCTAAGAGGACGAGAAACGAAGAACTGTGAGGAGCGCTCTGGGCAGTGGGCCTGAGCATCGACATGTCCAAATGTAAGAGGCCGAGAAACGAAGAAATGTGAGGAGCGCCCTGGGCAGCGACTTACCCAGACCTAAGAGGGTGAGAAACGAAGAACTGTGAGGAGCTCCCTGGGCAGCGACATGTCCAGACCTAAGAGGACGAGAAACAAAGAACTGTGAGGAGCTCCCTGGGCAGTGGGCCTGAGCATCGACATGTCCAGTACTAAGAGGACGAGAAACGAAGAACTGTGAGGAGCGCCCTGGGCAGCGACTTACCCAGACCTAAGAGAGCGAGAAAAGAAGAACTGTGAGGAGCGCCCTGGGCAGCGACATGTCCTGATGTAAGAGGGCGAGAAACGAAGAACTGTGAGGAATGCCCTGGGCAGCTGGCCTGAGCACCGACATGTCCAGATGTAAGACGGCGAGAAACAAAGAACTGTGAGGAGCACCCTGGGCAGCTGGCCTGAGCACCGACATGTCCAGATGTAAGTCGTCGAGAAACGAAGAACTGTGAGGAACAGCCTGGGCAGCTGGCCTGAGCACCGACATGTCAAGATGTAAGACGGCGAGAAACGAAGAACTGTGAGGAACAGCCTGGGCAGCTGGCCTGAGCACCGACATGTCCAGACCTAAGAGGACGAGAAACGAAGAACTGTGGAGAGCGTCCTGGGCAGCTGGCCTGAGCATCGACATGTCCAGACCTAAGAGGACGAGAAACAAAGAACTGTGAGGAGCGCCCTGGGCAGCTGGTGTGAGCATCAACATGTCCAGACCTAAGAGGACGAGAAACAAAGAACTGTGAGGAGCGCCCTGGGCAGCTGGCGTGAGCATCCACATGTCCAGACCTAAGAGGACGAGAAACGAAGAACTGTGAGGAGCGCCCTGGGCAGCGACATGTCCAGACCTAAGAGGACGAGAAACGAAGAACTGTGAGGAGCGCCTTGGGCAGCGACATGTCCAGACCTAAGAGGATGAGAAACGAAGAACTGTGAGGAGCGCCCTGGGCAGCGACATGCCCAGGCCTAAGAGGGCGAGTAACAAAGAACTGTGAGGAGCGCTCTGGACAGCGACATGTCCAGACCTAAGAGGGCGAGAAACAAAGAACTGTGAGGAGCGCTCTGGACAGCGACATGTCCAGACCTAAGAGGATGAGAAACGAAGAACTGTGAGGAGCGCTCTGGACAGCGACATGTCCAGACCTAAGAGGGCGAGAAACGAAGAACTGTGAGGAGCGCTCTAGACAGCGACATGTCCAGACCTAAGAAGGCAAGAAACAAAGAACTGTGTGGAGCGCTCTGGGCAGCGACATGTCCAGACCTAAGAGGATGAGAAACGAAGAACTGTGAGGAGCGCCCTGGACAGCGACATGTCCAGACCTAAGAGGACGAGAAACGAAGAACTGTGAGGAGCTCTCTGGACAGCGACATGTCCAGACCTAAGAGGACGAGAAACGAAGAACTGTGAGGAACAGCCTGGGCAGCTGGCCTGAGCACCGACATGTCAAGATGTAAGACGGCGAGAAACGAAGAACTGTGAGGAACAGCCTGGGCAGCTGGCCTGAGCACCGACATGTCCAGACCTAAGAGGACGAGAAACGAAGAACTGTGGAGAGCGTCCTGGGCAGCTGGCCTGAGCATCGACATGTCCAGACCTAAGAGGACGAGAAACAAAGAACTGTGAGGAGCGCCCTGGGCAGCTGGTGTGAGCATCAACATGTCCAGACCTAAGAGGACGAGAAACAAAGAACTGTGAGGAGCGCCCTGGGCAGCTGGCGTGAGCATCCACATGTCCAGACCTAAGAGGACGAGAAACGAAGAACTGTGAGGAGCGCCCTGGGCAGCGACATGTCCAGACCTAAGAGGACGAGAAACGAAGAACTGTGAGGAGCGCCCTGGGCAGCGACATGTCCAGACCTAAGAGGATGAGAAACGAAGAACTGTGAGGAGCGCCCTGGGCAGCGACATGTCCAGGCCTAAGAGGGCGAGTAACAAAGAACTGTGAGGAGCGCTCTGGACAGCGACATGTCCAGACCTAAGAGGGCGAGAAACAAAGAACTGTGAGGAGCGCTCTGGACAGCGACATGTCCAGACCTAAGAGGATGAGAAACGAAGAACTGTGAGGAGCGCTCTGGACAGCGACATGTCCAGACCTAAGAGGGCGAGAAACGAAGAACTGTGAGGAGCGCTCTAGACAGCGACATGTCCAGACCTAAGAAGGCAAGAAACAAAGAACTGTGTGGAGCGCTCTGGGCAGCGACATGTCCAGACCTAAGAGGATGAGAAACGAAGAACTGTGAGGAGCCACCTGGACAGCGACATGTCCAGACCTAAGAGGACGAGAAACGAAGAACTGTGAGGAGCTCTCTGGACAGCGACATGTCCAGACCTAAGAGGACGAGAAACGAAGAACTGTGAGGAGCGCTCTGGACAGCGACATGTCCAGACCTAAGAGGATGAGAAACAAAGAACTGTGAGGAGCGCTCTGGACAGCGACATGTCCAGACCTAAGAGGGCGAGAAACAAAGAACTGTGAGGAGCGCTCTGGACAGCGACATGTCCAGACCTAAGAGGGCGAGAAACAAAGAACTGTGAGGAGCGCTCTGGACAGCGACATGTCCAGACCTAAGAGGGCGAGAAACAAAGAACTGTGAGGAGCACCCTGGGCAGCGACATGTCCAGACCTAAGAGGATGAGAAACGAAGAACTGTGAGGAGCGCCCTGGGCAGCGACATGTCCAGACCTAAGAGGATGAGAAACAAAGAACTGTGAGGAGCGCTCTGGACAGCGACATGTCCAGACCTAAGAGGGCGAGAAACAAAGAACTGTGAGGAGCGCTCTGGACAGCGACATGTCCAGACCTAGGAGGGCGAGAAACAAAGAACTGTGAGGAGCGCTCTGGGCAGCGACATGTCCAGGCCTAAGAGGGCGAGAAACAAAGAACTGTGAGGAGCGCTCTGGACAGCGACATGTCCAGACCTAGGAGGGCGAGAAACAAAGAACTGTGAGGAGCGCTCTGGGCAGTGACATGTCCAGGCCTAAGAGGGCGAGAAACAAAGAACTGTGAGGAGCGCTCTGGACAGCGACATGTCCAGACCTAAGAGGGCGAGAAACAAAGAACTGTGAGGAGCACCCTGGGCAGCGACATGTCCAGACCTAAGAGGGCGAGAAACAAAGAACTGTGAGGAGCACCCTGGGCAGCGACATGTCCAGACCTAAGAGGATGAGAAACGAAGAACTGTGAGGAGCGCCCTGGGCAGCGACATGTCCAGACCTAAGAGGATGAGAAACAAAGAACTGTGAGGAGCGCTCTGGACAGCGACATGTCCAGACCTAAGAGGGCGAGAAACAAAGAACTGTGAGGAGCGCTCTGGGCAGCGACATGTCCAGGCCTAAGAGGGCGAGAAACGAAGAACTGTGAGGAGCACCCTGGGCAGCGACATGTCCAGACCTAAGAGGATGAGAAACGAAGAACTGTGAGGAGCGCCCTGGGCAGCGACATGTCCAGACCTAAGAGGATGAGAAACAAAGAACTGTGAGGAGCGCTCTGGGCAGCGACATGTCCAGACCTAAGAGGGCGAGAAACTAAGAACTGTGAGGAGCGCTCTGGGCAGCGACATGTCCAGACCTAAGAGGGCGAGAAACTAAGAACTGTGAGGAGCGCTCTGGGCAGCGACATGTCCAGACCTAAGAGGACGAAAAACAAAGAACTGTGAGGAACGCCCTGGGTAGCGGGCCTAAGCACCGCCATGTCCAGACCTAAGAGGACGAGAAACAAAGAACTGTGAGGAACGCCCTGGGTAGCGGGCCTAAGCACCGCCATGTCCAGACCTAAGAGGACGAGAAACAAAGAACTGTGAGGAACGCCCTGGGTAGCGACATGTCCAGGCCTAAGAGGGCGAGAAACAAAGAACTGTGAGGAGCGCCCTGGTCAGTGGGTCTGAGCTATGTTGCTGTGCAGGTGCAGAAGAGTTTATGGCCGTTCTGGGTGTGCGCAGACTTCCATAACTTGTGTAAAACTGCCGATCGCTACCAGCGCCACGCACTTGAGTGTAAGAGCAAACACATATGTACCTCAATTTTTTGCTATCCAAAGCAAACAGCCAACAGATGGGGTTTTCAGCCTTTAAACTCACCGGGGCCACCTGTGCTCCGTGGACTGTCACCCGGGCAGACACCACGGACAGGCACCGCGGACAGACACCACGGACAGACACCACAGGATGCTCGTGTTCTGCTACCCCGGCAGACAACATATTAATCGCGCTGCATCTCGGGCGGAAACGTATGGTTTCTGCATTTCCAATTGTATACGGTCAATTCACAAACATCTGTAACTTGATATTCGCTGCTCATCTTCCAAAAGGCAGCGATTTCTTTCCGCATCATTAAAGGGTATTATTTACTTTCCACCTACGTGCAAACAATTGGAAGTCTGTATCCAGCGCCATTTGTTCAGCTTTCGGTGGTGGGGTGGACGTGAGTCACTGCCAGGCACCGGCGGCGAGGGGGCCATGGTGAGGCGAGGCCCCCGCGGAGACGGGGCCCACAGCAGTGACGGGTGCGGGGCCCGCAGCAGGGGAGGGTGCGGGGCCCGCAGCCGTGGCGGGTGCGGGGCCCGCAGCAGAGGAGGGTGCGGGGTCCGCAGCAGGGGAGGGTGCGGGGCCCGCAGCCGTGGCGGGTGCGGGGCCCGCAGCAGAGGAGGGTGCGGGGTCCGCAGCAGGGGAGGGTGCGGGGCCCGCAGCAGGGGAGGGTGCGGGGCCCGCAGCAGGGGAGGGTGCGGGGTCCGCAGCAGGGGAGGGTGCGGGGCCCGCAGCCGTGGCGGGTGGGGAGCGGCATAGATGGGCTCCTAGCAGTGACAATTTTGAGTCAAACTCCCCCGCCCCCCACACCTACAAGTCCAGCCTGGGAGCCTGGAAGAGGCTGGTGTTACCGGGCGTCTCACACATGGGCCTTCAAGTACATGAAAGTGTGGGGAGCAGCGCCTTCTGCCTGACCGGAGAACGCAGAGGTTCAAAGTCCGGCCCCAAAGGCTGATCGGTGTTACCACAAGGGATGTTCCTCCACCCCCCCCCCCCCCCCCCGGACTCCATCCATACCTATCACTCACCATATTCTAGAGGTGATTCGGTGTTGTAATAGTGAGTCTGGGAGCTGTGCCTCCCTCCACTACTATAAACCTATAAGAAGCTGCAATAGTCCAGAGAATAAGCAGTTTTTTTCCCCAAAGATTTTTTTTTTAATTAGACCTAGTACCCCCCACACAAGCCATAAAAAAACACATTGGCAATATGTTATTTTTTGGTGCAGGTGCAATAGATGGGAAACCCAACTAACAGTCCTAGCTACACGTCGTGAAATAATCTACCCATACCCAGAGTGGATAATGTCTGGCAGCACACAGTGACCCCAACCCTCCTGGTCCTTTCTCCTCATATCCCCTGGGCTTCAGGGAGTCCGGCAATTCCCCAGAACCCAAGTAAACAATGAACAAGTAGTTACTCAAGTGCAAGGCGCTAAAGCACAAATACCACCAGGTCCAACGATAAACAACCCACGAATGTGCAGGACTGTAAAAGGTACAAATGTGTCCTCCTGGTGAACAAACAGTGGCAGAAATCCCTGTGGCACAGGAGCTCTTGAAAGGTTCAAGACTTACGAACATCTTAGACTCTGCAACAACCCTTAAAAACCGGAAGGAAGCAGGGAGGTGGCCGCAGACCTGAGGACAGACCAAGGAAGGAGACCTCCAGAACTGGAAATGCAAATAATGAACAAGCATTCTCTGGTACGTTAGGGGAAGAGTTGATAATGTTTGGGTGGCTTTTCACATCTTGCGCAGCTGTCTTGAAAGACTATCCCATAATGAAGAAACATTTTGGACTACAATATCAAGTCTGGGGGTAGGGCGCTTTTCTTGGACAGACTCCATTAGCAGACGAAAGCAACACCCTCACAGACAAGTTACGAGGAGTCAGAAGATGAAGTTGGCCTAAGAAGTGGAATTACAACGTAGTCTAGTACACGATTAGGTTTTAAATGCCATCCAATGCACATCCACCTCAGATGATATGAACCAGCAACGGAAGGAACACTGTGTAGGAGAAATCTGGTACCTAAAAGAGTGAATAAAACAAAGTGGTGACGAAAGCCTCGTAATCGCGGTCTCTCTGCCTCTGGCACTGGCACTAACACTAGTCGAGGCATACTGACCTTATATGAAAGCGGTGTCTCCTAAGTGGGTTTTGAATTTCAGGGAGTTTGACTAGAAAATGAAGTTGCAGGACCCAGCCCAACAGAGAATGGTTGCTTTAATTATAGATAGTATATTTAAGCAAGTACTGGCATGCAATTGGTCAATCTTTGGAAAGGCTTCATTATTTACTTCTTTTTTGCAGATTTATGCATTAGACATTACAGTTTAAAAGTAATAAAAAGTAAAAACGTTGCCATCTAAACATAGGGTGAATATGTTTGCAAAAAAATAAATATATATGAACCAAAACAAACATGAAATGAAAACAGAAGTAAAAGCAGGAATAAGCGCACTAGCCCAGGTTCCTAAGAGGACTACTTTTTAGGTGTATGTGCACGAGCAAAATGCTTTTTTGATACCAATAAATTGTTTCTAACATAGATTTTGATATGGGTTCCTGTTCTTATATTTGTTTGCCCCTATTTTCATTAGTTGCCTAAGTAATTATGTATACAATCACAAGCAAAATGCTGCCATTTGTGGTGAAGAAAGTCAATGGTTGACGTGGGCTGACCTGCTGCCTCATGTATGTGAGCAGAATCAACACGTGATGACACATGAAGAGACCAATGTATAAACACGGTTGGGACAGAGAGCGTACGTGTGTGTGTTTGTGCAAGAGAGAGTGAGATCTCCAAGTCTTGTACAATTGCAAGAGATAGAATTAGCACCACCCGCACCTCAACGACGTTCTTTTCCATCACAGCACAAGCATCTCAACATGGACTATGCCCAGGACAGGACAAGGCAAAAACTCGCAGAGGTGGCAAGATCGCCACTCAGGGACCAGAAGGAGGGAGCTATGGGGTGGCACAGGGAGACCTTTGCAGATGGCAAAGAGAGAGATGTTGGGGTGGGGGGTGCATGTCTACAAAATGGCACAGCAAACTATCACTGAACGACTCAACCAGCATACATAAGGATATTTGATTATAACTGGTTACTGCAGAGATAACCAGAAGTGGGCTCCACCGAGCACCTATTTATGTAATCGACAAACCAAAGGAAGGGTTCGATTGACCAATGCTGGGACACGTTACTGCTTCCCATCTAGTACTGGCGCATCAGGGAGTGACGTTCAAGTCTACACCACACAACAGAGCAGCCTGCCAACTGCTAGAAGGTAACATACGTTCATACTGTCCCAGGTGGTCCCAGGGGGCTCCACCAAAACCACCAACATTATAGAGGTAAGACGCTGCAGAGGTTCGTGTTCATCAGTACTGTTGAGACAGCGCTTGCCCAGAAAGGAAGGAGAGGCTGGTTCAGGGACGGCCTTACTGCTAGTGGCGGCTGGTGTGACAATGTTTGCTGCCCGCTCCCCCCCAAGACCACCTCCGCCATGGAATCCCTCACTACCACCCTTAAATAGTGCCCCTCAGGTCTCCATAACCACTCTCTCTCCGATGCATTTAATTAGTTTAATAGCGTCACTCATTACAGTGAAGGGTGTCAGAGCACTTCACATCACACACACATTACATAGAGACAATCAATTATACATGTGTAAGTAAGTGTATACGAAACGTTACTTAAGACTGAGGACTACAAGGAGTAGGATTCACATGTCATCCATACTGGGAGGCAGTATAGTGTAAGAGTGCTTGGTCTGGAGAAGCACAAACTCTGAATTGTAAAAATGCCACCAGAGTTGGGGATTCTCTTTAATAATAAGAATTGATTTCTACCCAAATGAACACTTTTTGCAACATTAGGATAATGAAGGACAGGAGAAGAAAAATCAAAATGCTGTAGTCTATACTTTGCAGTTTGCATGCAGTTCTTTGATGACATTTAATAGCTTATTATGCTATATTAAGATTTTAACTTATAAATTGCAATTAACAAAAGGAAGTCTCTGACAAAAGCAGTAACCCACGGACCTATTTACATGATATTCACTTGGTGATCTGCATGGTACACGTTCATTGTGGCAGGCACAATAACCCTCTGCTCTACCTTAAATTAATCAAAACTTCCACAAGTCAAAAACCGGATACAGAAACCACCAGGGACCAAGGCGAAATGCGGCTATTGCGGACGCAGAAAACACCCAGTGAGTGTCCTGCCCAAGGCAGGACCTGTCCCAAGTGAGGCATTCCTAACCACTTAGCAGTGGTGTGCCGGAAGAAAAACCGAGGAAGAGACAACAGAGGCCACCATCCAGAGCGGTGTGTCAGTTGTCCATCACGAACATATCGCAGCATGAAGAACCAAAAGGGGCCAGCTGGATAAGCCAAGGGCAAGAGGACTCATTGGATGATGATGATGAAGTGGAAACATACCTCATATCATTTGCGCAAGAGCTCAAACGCCGTTGGAGGGCCCAACCCACAAAGCGCGGTCAAGATCGCAGGGTCCGAAGTCAAGGCCATCATCGACACCGGAGCCTCGGTCAACGTGATGGGCGTCCAACAGTACCACCAGCTTAGGCCCAGGCCGCTACTCACACCGTCCAAAACGAGAATATTCGGCTACGGAAGCCAAGCCCTGTTACCCTTAAGAGGGAAGATGTCAGTACCTGTCAAAGCAGAAGACCAAGAAGTAATGATGACGATCCACGTCATAGTCTACAAGGCGGCCACCCTGATCGGCAACCACACCGTCGAGGACCTGGGGCTGATGTCTTTCGATAGTTGCGTTCAAACACACCAGGTCGAAGACATCCTAAACCAATTCCCTGAACTATTTCAAGGGCTAGGTCACCAAGTGCCCGCCCATCAAGCTGCACATCGACAAGACCGTAACCCCAGTGGCATTGAGACACCGACGAGTCCCCTTCCACCTACAGCCGTTGGTGGAGAAGAAGCTGGAGAAACTCGAGAAGTAGGGCATGATCGAGAGAGTGTCAGGCCCAAATCTGAGGGTGTCGCCGATGGTAATCGCCGAAAAGCGCAAGCAGCCAGGCACAATACGGATGTGCATCGACATAAGACTCCCCAATCGGGCAATCAAATGAGAACAACATATCACTTCAACGATAGATGATATAATCACGGATGTAAATGGATCCAGATGGTTCTCCAAGGTGGACCTAAACATGGGGTAGCACCAACTACCCCTGGCTGAAGAGAGAAGATATAACACAGCGTTTAGCATTCATCTTGGGCAGCAGTGCTACAAACGGTTGAACCACAGAATATCATCAGCGGCCGAAATTTTTCAGAACACCATCCGAGAGATGTTGTCAGGCCTACCCAATGTGCTAAACGTCAGTGATGATATACTGATCCACTCAGCGACAGCTGCAGAGCACCACAGACACCTGAACGACACGCTATGGCGCCTCAGGGAGCATTATGACACTACACTGAAAAAAAGTGTTCATTCATCCAGCCCTCTGTGGAGTTCTTCAGCTACGTGTTCAACCAGGAGGGTATTCAGGTGGACCCCCATTAGACACAAGCCATCCGAGATGCGCCGGTCCCCAGCATCCCATTGGAAGTGAGGAGCTTCCTCGGCATGGCCACCTACTGCGGGCGGTTCATCCCAGACCTCGCAATCCTGGCCGAACCGCTGCGAGCTCTCACCAAAACAGAGGCCAAGTGGACCTGGGGCACCCTGGAAGACAAGGCATTCCAGAGCATCAAAGACACCCTCCTCAGTGAGGCCACCCTTGCATACTTCAGCCCAGGCCATCGAACAGAGCTGCTGGTAGATGCAAGTCCAGTGGCCTTGGTGCGGTGCTGACCCAGGAACAGGAGCCAGGACGATGAGTCACGCTAGCGTTTGCCCGTAAGTTATGGACTCTGACTGAATCCAGATAAGGACAAATCGAGCGTGAAGCGCTCGCCATCAAGTGGGCTTGCAATCATTTCGACCTGTATTTGAGCGGCCAACCCTTCACTGTGGTGACCAACCACTAGTCCAGCTGATTAAAGGATCTGCTACACACCCACCGCCGCGGATCAAGAGGCGGGCAGTCCAGCTGCAACACTACCATATGGAAGCGGTGTACCGCCCAGGGGCTAAAGACCCAGCAGACTTTCTATCCCGTCACCCCACACAGTGGAAGACAACTGGACCTCCCGACGAATCAGAGCACTATATCAGAATGATCTCAAGAGCGGCGTGTCCCCAGACCATGACCTTGGATGACATCCAGAAGGCGGCTGAGCTTAACCCAGTGTATGCCAGGACCCTCCAAGCTGTACCAAGTGGGTCATGGAGAGAATTTTTCCAGCAGTCAAACTACTGGTCCTCGGAAAATAAAGATAAACTAACCAAGATGTGGAGAGTAAGGAACAATCTCAGTGCCACGGAAGAAGGTATCCTTCTGCGGGGTTCTCGCCTAGTGATCCCCCAGACACTTCGGCAACAGGCCACACAGATCGCATATAGTGGACATCAAGGCACCTCCAAGATGAAATCATGGATGCGAGAGAAGGTGTGGTTCCCGGAACTGGAGACAATGATCGAAGACCTTGTGTGCAAGTACCAGGCCTGCCAGCTAACCAGCCTGCCCGAGCGCCCGGCTCCAGTGTTGACAGAGGAACCCTGCACCGACCCTTGTTCAAAGCGGAGCATAAACTTCAGGAGCTTCCGGGGGGAGGGGGGTGAACCACACGTGTCCTGGTAGATGCCTTCTTCAGGTACCCGATTGTGGAGGTAATGCCATAGACAGCGTTCATACACGTGGCGCCCATCCTGGAGAAAATGTTTACGACATTCGGCCTCCCAGCCGAGATCCGGAGCGACGCCCCCGTTTCATGGAGAGGAGTTCGTAGAGTTCCTTACTCAGCAAGGAATCGACCACCACCGGATTACCCCGCAATGGCCCCCAGGCGAACGGCGATGTAGAAAGGTTCATGTGCACGCTGAACAAAACACTGCGCATTGCCCTAGTCGAGAAGACCGATCCGGAACAACGCCTAAAACTGCTGTTCCTCCCTGAGTACAGGAGCACTCCACACTGCACAACATTACAATCCCCCTGGGCGATGATGTTCAATGGAGCCCGGAGATACCTACTGCCCACCTGTCCAGGTTGGAAACCTCCACCTAATGACACCCGAAGTGACAAGGAAAGGAGGAAGTGAAGGAATGACCGAGGCCGTGCAGCGGTTGCTCCAACCTGGTGCGACGGTGCTCATCAGGAATTGACACCCAGGAGGCAAGTTTAAAACCACCATGAACCAGGGACCTGGACAGTCGTTGCCAAGAGAGGCACCATGGTGATGGCCCAAAGAGGGACGGAAGAAGTCTCCCGTAACATCTCCTAGTTAAAGGAAGTTCCGTCAACCCCATCCGGACCAGTCTCGGACTCTCCTCCAGAATCGGCAGGAAACTCTGACCACCACACAGCCAGCGACCAGGAGGAAAGCACGGGTCCTGGGGAGTCCAGCAAACCATCATCAGACCCACCACCAGTCATGACTCCAAGGTGTGACCCACCTATCCGTAATCACCTGCATAGTTACAGTTTCAAATCAAACCCTCAGCCAAGCACCAGGCTTCAGGACTTTGCTTGCTAATCGATTGGGACTATGCTGAAGGACTAACTTGGGAAGGGATGTAACAGGTCAGCGGTCCTGTTGTCTGGTGACGTAACAGGATACTGGTGTAGCATCACATCCATGGGCCAGGCGTGGCTACGGGGGTTAATAAAAGGTGAGGACCCGCACGTGGTTCACTTCCCGAGCTAGCACCGTTTGTGTAGTGTGTTGGGTCCCCGCGCTGCGGGGGGAGGAGGAGGAGGAGGAATATGAATGAATATATATGTATATATATCCCCCATCACAGTACCATGAAGGTCCAGCAGAAAAGGTTTTGTGACCGGGCAGGGGGCAGCGGAGGGAGGCTGTGGAGTTGACCCAGACATCTGTAAATAGGGCCAAAGTTAAGGAGTTATTAGAAGACTTCAGTCCTGTAGGTGTACGGAAGCCGTGCAATCTGTACACTACAAGGGGTGACTATTACAACTCTCTCACTCCGCACCTCTACACCAAAGCTCCATGGAAATGACTCGCATCCAGTTGAGGACCTAGACCACCTTGGTAGAACTCCCTCGAGGCCTCAGTGCTTAATTTGAGCGATGGTTGCAGGTTGGCCCCAATAACTCACATTTTTAGGGTCCCACACTTTTATTTCCTCGTCAAAATTTGACTCCGCACAAGAGAGAAAACCAAAAAGAGGGAAAGAATGAAGAGTAGGGCAGAAAAACTGTGACAAAGGGAGAAAGCAGAGATGAAAAACAACTTAAAAATATATATATAATAAAAGGGGCTGAAGTGTTGGATGGTGGATGAAAGTGACATGACGTGGCCATCAAGACTGCACAGCCTTGGTATGCGCCCCCCAACCATCAACAGCATTATCCAGAGACTTCTGAGCAAAACAGGACTAGTGGAATAAAACCTGGACAGGCAGCAGGTGTGTGCTCCAAACTGGTAAAGATGACAGATGACAGTAGAACTAATCTAGGCCACAAATCTGGTAAGGGTAACAGAATATAGTAATAGTGCAGCACAAACCGAGCAGCTGACCGTGCTTAGTTTGTAGTACAATAAGTTCCAGGGCTTTCATTAGAAGGCCTCTGCAGCTTGCACCGTCCATTGCCCTTGCCACGCTCGCAATGACACTACAAACACACCTACTAACCATCACACCACTACAAGCGTGACAATTCACACTATTCCAGGCCCCAGGCGGGCAACTAGAGACAAATTTCGGGGGGGCGGGGGAGGGGGGGATATTTTGGGGGGAGGGGGCTAATTCTTTCAACCATAAACAGAGTGGCTGTAAGAAGGGGTGGAAAGACCATAAAATCCTAATTTACAAGTAAATGGTCTTTTAAAGACCTGTTAAGTACTCGGGTGCGGCTGCAATTAGATGCTCGACAGCCCGCAAAGCTGTGTCAGCCCGGGCTGACACACACGACGGGGGGGGGCAGAAGACCCGTGAGCCCAATGGGTGTTGCGCGCCTGCCAGGCCCACAGAGCTATAAGAATGGCCTGGGTGGCAGGTCTCAGTTATTATTAAAGTATATTGAATTAATAAACAGCTGTTATTGTGCTCATCCCGAATTTAGGCAGACAGCGCCACTATGTGGCAGACTGTCATAAGTGCCAGTGCTGAATATTACATTCCGGTGCCAAGCACCGTAAGAAACTGGCTCGAATTAAGAACTGGCAGCTGATGGTTTTATCAGCACTCGTAAAAGTGTTAAAGGTAATAGTGCACCTGAGCTGAATACATTTAGATTATAGTCAGAGTGTTATAATTAGCTTATTTGCATGTAGAACATAGAGTGCATGACATCATGGATTGTTATGGAGGCATTCCAGCTGAAGGAGAGCAGTTGGAGAGCTGGATTTGTTGGTGGTTGCACTGGAATACACCTACTCATAAACAGATCATCTGGATTGTGTCTTTTTATCACTGGCGACGAGGAGCTTGATTGGGGACAAGCACACACAACCACCAACTCCCCTGTGCACCCACAGAGGTTCCTAATGCTGTCAGAAGACGGCTCTGTATTCTCCACAAGCTAATGGTCTCACGGAGAGGATGAACAGAGTTTTGAAGAGTTGTGCTCAACAAGCATTAGATTCAAGGACTTCTTTCAGTAGTGTGTTGATAGAAACTTGGTAGGCGCATCGCACTGTTCCCAATGCTATTGAGCAGAAATATCCTTTTGAAGCCTTGAGAGGTAGAGTGGCTAAATCTAAACTCAATCCAGTTTGGCTTCCTGATGGGAATAGTGATGCTGTGGCTGATGAGTTAAAAAGGAAAAACAAGCTTGCTGAATTTTAGCCAAAGTTTAACCCCTTCCGTGCGGGAGAAGGGCTCGCACAGCGCCCCGGTGCTCATGACTAGCTCAGCTCGTCATGAGGAACGGCGCTCGTGTGCTCATGACGAGCTGAGCTGGTCATGACCACACCCGTTTGTGTGGAACGCTCAGCACAGCAGGGGAATTATCCCCGCGTGTGTGAGCGTTCCACGGCTCATGACGAGCTCAGCTCGTCATGAGCACCGGAGCGCCGTGCCTCATGACGAGCTGAGCTCGTCATGAGCACGGAAGAGGTTAAACAGCAGTATGATGTCAGGATGGCAGTCGGAGCGAAAAAGTGGAATTTGGGTGATCGTGTGTTAGTGAAGAGAGCTAAGCATGGTCACAAAGGTTCCTCTAATTTCCGTGGTCCTTTTATCATTACTGCAATTAAAAAGAATGTTGTGACTCTGAACAATGGTTGTACTTGGAGTATGTCCAGACTGGCGAAGTTCACAGGGTCAAGTGACAGCTCAGCTGTTACTCGTGGTTTTGTTCCTGTGAACAAGAACATAAGCACTGGTCATTTAATCAGACACAAACGTATGCCAGAGAAGTTCAAAGATTCCGTTTTGTATTGAGGAATTTTCTTTATTGTGTTTAGTTCAATTAACATCTTCTATTTTAAGATTTATGTTGAAGGTTTTGTTTAGTGATGCATTATTTCCTGTTTTGTTATTTCACTCTGTAAGGGGGATGTGTTATAATTAGCTTATTTGCATGTAGAACATAGAGTGCATGACATCATGGATTGTTGTGGAGGCATTCCAGCTGAAGGAGAGCAGTTGGAGAGCTGGACTTGTTGGTGGTTGCACTGGAATAAATCTACTCATAAAAGATCATCTGGAGTGGGTCTTTTTATCACAGAGCTACTGGAATTATGCAGCAGAAGACAAAATTATGCAGCAAGAAAAGGGAAATTATGTAGGGCAATGAGGCACATTTTATATAGTATTAATTTGCTATTTTTACACTTATTTACACTTTCTGCTCAAAGATTTTACCTCATTAGGTCAAAACCAAATACAGCAAAAAGCAACAACAAGCATCGGCAAAGCAATAAACAATAAGCACTGGCAAAGCCAATAGGTCTCGCCTATGCAAGAGCTATTGACATTGCCAATATGTTTTAGCCATGTTGTACAACAGCGTGGCTGCTGTTCAGCATGGCTAAATGTTAGGAGGGTAAAGGAGAGTGGAGTGATGTAAAGAGGAGTAGAGTGCAGTGTTATGGAGTGGTGTAGAGAGTTGTGGAGTGGAGCAGAGTGCAGTGTTATGGAGTGGTGTAGAGAGTTGTGGAGAGGCACTGGGTGGAGCAGAGTGTTGTGTGGTAGTGTCGTACAGAGGCATATAATGTAGTAGAGTGGAGTGTAATGAGGTGGAGCATCATGGAGAGGAGTATTGTGGAGTGTCGTAGAATGTAGTGACGTAAAGTAAGGGCGGGGAAGTGCTGAGCCATTTAGTTTGGTGGAGTCGTGAATACAGTTCTAGTAAAGTCGCAATGCTATCCACCCCCTTTACCAAGAACTTTTGAGTCCTTGTAGACTCCTGTTTCACGTTCAGTGTGCCTATGGGTCCACTCTTTCCTATCTGCTGCCTTCAACTTTATATTTTTTATACTTTCCATCTGTACCCTTACCTGCCAGTAAAAGCCTTATTCTTGCATTAGTATTAGTGCACAGTGCTCCTCCACCCAAGGACATATTGGGCTGAGCAATTTTTAAAAGGATAAAACAAAGAGATGGTCCAATCAGAAGAGGTATGTACCAATCTTCTGAAACTGCAGGTGGTCCTAAAAAGTTGACTGCAATAGTCCAAATGATTAGAAGACGCAGGCACGACTAGCGTAGAGGCCATCGAAGAAGCCAAGAAAGTGGGAGTCTTTCAAAAGAGCTGGATGTTCAGGACAGCCACTGCCCACACTGTTTGCACGTCAGTGCTAAAGGAAAGATGTGGTTCAATGTAAGAACCCCCATTTTTAGCAGGAGAAAGAGAGATCCATGATGGGTGCAGAGCTGGAATTTGAAAAATGCACTCTGGGAACCCATAAATTGGGGGTCAAGGTGTGTCTGAGGGAAGGGGGTGGAGTCACTAGGGGGCGCACCTTGAAAAGCAGTGTCTGACCGTCAACTCACACATTTATTTAAAAAAAAATCTGCTGCAAAGAAATTGGAAACAAGGACAAATGTGACAAAGTTTTTTCTAGTTTAATTAAATGGTCACATATTGGCTGCATTTTAACATTTCTTACAGGGTTAAGACACATGCTGGAGAGATCACTGTGTGCCCATCATTTATGAGCTGATTTTAATAGCAATAAGATCACTCTGTTGGTTAACAGTTCTGGAAGGGTTCTGGGTTTTGTCTAATTACAGTTGTGCACACTGGAAAAGCACAACGTGTAACATGCAGAGCACAGATTTGTATGTTATGTAGTCTGATAAGTGGGCAGCTGCTTTTGACACTGATAACATTTTGTTACTTCCGGTTCATAAGTTGCAAGGCTTTTAATATAGCACAGTGATCCTGAGCTGCATGCAAACTATAATTTATGGGATTAGGTCCTTATTGGTTTTTAGGTCTCGCGACCTGTCAATGCGCATACGCATTGAGCGGAGCGAGACTATAGGGGCTTAAACAGACTTTAACTAACTGGCGATTTGATGCTGTGCCCGTGCGCTTTTAGGTCAATGCGCTTTTGACCTAAAATGCGCGTGCACAGCATCAAATCGCCAGCCATCTGTTCCCCAGCAGCTCTTCCCGCTCCGCCCCACAAGCTTCCCCCAGCGTGCGCTCTGCCTGAGCCGCACTCCTCCCACACCTTTGAAGTGAAGCTTAGCTTCACTTCAAAGGCCCCTGCTGCTTCACACCCTCATGCCGCTCTCCCCGCTCCGCCCCCTCCCCTGCCCGCCGTGTCGCATTTCTCCTCCCCCTCCCCATAGCAATGCCCTCCGTCTTGTTTCTCTTATCTTTGGCATCTTGCATGATCATGTGCTGCATCTATGGCTGTGCATGCTCAGCACTTCCCAGCCAGAGGTTTGTCTTTGTGATCTAGCTCATGATTATAGTTTTAGTTTAGTTGTATAGATCTTTAAGTATAGATGTTTAAGTTAAAGGAAGAAGGTTCTTTACTGGCGTACTGGAAAAAATTCTTCATTTGTTGTGTTGAATCCGGCTTGTTTCAAGAGGTGTGGCGCCGCGGCCAGGGCGACTGACGCTGGAATCTGGGGACCACGGTTCGATCCCCGGCTCCGGCGGCAGGTTAGCCCAGCACCATGTGACTCTGGGCAATAGCTCGCTTAATCTTCCCGACGGCCCCCAGCGCCTAGAGACCCTTACGGGTGATTGTGCGCTTTACAAATGTGGACTTTAGTAATGACTTTACATCTAAATCATACTTGCTCTGTGATAGTGAAGGGCTGTTTAAAAACGCGGTAAATGTGAATGGGTTTTGATGGTGCCATTTCCACCTCATTCCAGGGCTCATTGCAACATTGTTCACTCTCTCTGTAATGGTGAACTTCATCTTGATTGATCTGTGCTGTCCCTCCACCCCTGCCTGCGTCATTTTTCCTCCATTACCACATTGTGTCCCCCTGCCACGTTGCTCCCAGTGCTACTTTGCTTCGTCCTTCCATGCCCTCTCTGAATATGCCCCAGGGGCCACAACCCTGTCTCCTATTCTTCTTTCCACTATGTCTTCCTTGTCACTCTGTATCTCCCTACTGCTGCCCAGCTGTTCCTTTCGATATGTTTCCTCTGTCTCCTTTACCCATCCATGCACCCGCTTACCAGAGATTCCCATGTCCCTCCCGAATCTGACTATGACCACTCCCTTTATGACTATCATCCACGCCTTTCTACCATGGGGGTGTTCGTTGTGCCCCCGTCTCAAATCCTTATCTCTGCTTCTTCCTGCTCACCCTGATCTTCCACTTCTAATCACATGCGCCCTTTTAAACGTTGTCCTTCCTTCCCTCCCCCTCTCAACATGTCTTCCTTCCCTCGCCCGCCTCAACTTCCCCACCCCCTGCTCGTTAACCCTTCTAAAATACCACGGGCTGCCCTGACCAGCCAGGCAGGGCTCATTTGCCACGCTCATTTTCGGGTGACAGTTAGCAATTAGAATTTCACTTTTGAAAAGTGCTGGTCACGCAGGGAGCGTGCATATTTTCCACATAAAATTGAGATGAATGAGTTGCTCACAGGGTTTAACTCTATTACAGGGTTAGTTTCAAAGTTTATTTTATGTCAACAAATATTTCCGCACTAAACTACAAACTACGGTTAGTTTGGACCAATGGATGGAGGGTATTCATTTCTAAGGGGAGACCCAGAGCGTTTGGTCACCAAGGACGCTGTGTTGCAATCCTGTGCATTCTGGGAGTAATAGTCCAAAGGCATTACGGTGAATATACCCGACCTAAAGCAGAGGAAAACATGATTTATGAAAGAACATAGTTGTCAAGTTCTCAGTTTGCTTATGTGACATTTCCCTGTTCACAGGGCTTTAAGTGGGATAAAAAAAGCGGGTGGGGTCTCTCAAAGGGGCGTGGTCAATATTAAGGGCGTGGCTTAAAAACACATAAGCTCAAAATCTGTGCTTAGCATAGTGTGCCGCCCCACTGGTATTTTGCTGCTTCTATCATTGCATCCAGATATATAATACAAGTAACATTACACCTACAGCAATCCAGGACTATTTGCTTTCTCAGTGGGTATTAGTTGCATAAGATAAACAAGCATTAACGATGCAATAGGTCTCGCCTTTCATTAAGTTAAAGCCATTTGCTTTGCTATACAATACCATCAGCAAAGCAAATGGATTTAATTTAATCAAAGGCGAGACCTATTGCATTTTCAATGCTTGTTTCTCAATCTGTTGTTATTTTATGATTGCAATATAGTGTTCTTTTGGAAATTAATAACGTTTAGTTAGTACAGACAACCACAATCACAGAGTTATGTTTTATATCTTGACTTGGCGTTTCTTTCATCCACTCACTCTTAACATATATACCCACAAGTATGGAAGATAGAACAATTCATACACCTTATACCCTTCACTGTCTTATGTAACATGTCCTCTACATTGATTTACATAGTTGTAGGATTTATTGTGCCTGTGTGTGATGTAAAGTACTCTGACAATCTACACTGGGATGAGTAGTGCTATAAAGATCTAAATTAAAAAAAGCACAATGAGTATGTGCCATTTAAATCAATATTTGTAAGATAAACATTGGATTCTTACAGCACGTCTCTTAGATAGGGAGTTGAACCAAGTTAGAAGCCTGCAGCCAAATCGTAGGTTCCCTCGAGGACTTGTGAAGTGATAAGCTGTGTGCCTTTGTTTCCTTCCATTGTATTGGCATCTGGGTGTAAGGCTCTAGACGGCTACCAGCTACAATGATACAATGATACTGGAACAAAAAAAAGGGCTGATGGCACTTTAAACAAAACTAATGCTTTGAGCCCATGTGGACATTTAAAGTAAAAAAAACTTCTGGTTGCCTGAAAGTTGCTGCGCCGAACGGAATGTAGACAATGTGTTGGCATTGCTGAATTATGCCCTGGTGTCGGAAGATGACATTAGGAGGAAATCAGCATGTTTCCCTGGGTCGGGAATCCCAGATCCGGCCCAAAAATAGCTGCAGGAACTGGGATCTGGCGGGATCCCTCCCAACTTTCCAGCAATAGGTGGATGAACATCTGGCCGACAGGTACCCGTACCAATTACAGGATCCTTCATTGTGATGCGGTTAGCCTCAGGAAGTTGCCTGTTAACCAACTTCGTACAGCGCAGTCTCCTAACGCGTTGAAAAGTTCGACAGTGTTTGAATTTCATTACAAAATGGGTGTCTGTCGCAACAACTGGTCTTAAGGCCAAGGGACCCCACCATCTTCCTCCTCATCTGAACTTTTCTGCTCATCTATCAGCTCTTCCTGCGTATGGTCTACTCCGCTTTAGTCCCTTTTCGATTCCCTGATATCCCTTCATTAAACTTCCCACCTCCTTACGTATTTATCCCAATCTCCACTTTCTTTAATGGCTCCACTTCCAACACCCTTTTAAGGCTTGGGATTAAATGCACTCAGTTTTGCACCACTCACTCTCGTACCCCCACTGGCCTTCTCTTCTCTAGCTTTTCATTCGGTCATGGACTTTGGGCTCTTCTGCCAGACCAGTCCTGTCCGCCTCCCGTTCCTGCGCTTCTACCACGTTAGGACCCTGATCTTCTTCACACTCCAGCACTGGCATTAGATTCCATGTACTGGGCTCTACCAATCTCTCTCTCCTTTTTCTCTGCAGCTTTGAAAAATCATCTTTTTCCTGGAACTTTCCCAGGCAGCTTCCCAATGGCCTACATTACACTGAGCACAGCTGTTACTGTACTGCCTGCGTATTATTGTCTGTACTTAGTTTTTGAAGGTTCATGTTTATTAACTACTAATGTCCATGTACAGATCTTGGGTGTAAGGTGTGCAATAAATAAATAAGAGTCTGATATACTGATGGCGGGGGCGGGTGTCTCTGGTAGTTCCTGCTATCAGTGGTTCTGAGAAGCCCCCGGAGATAGTCCATAAATGGGTCCACTTGGTCTTCAGCTGGTGCTGGAGTATAGCTCTCTGGTAGTTCCTGCCATCAGTGGTCATAAGAACCCCTGTAGATAGTCCATAAATGGGTCCACTTGGTCTTCAGCTGGTGCTGGAGTATAGCTCTCTGGTAGTTCCTGCTATCAGTGGTCATAAGAAGCCGCTGTAGATAGTCCATAAACAGGTCCACTTGGTCTTCGGCTGGTGCTGGAGTATAGCTCTCTGGTAGTTCCTGCTATCTGGGGTCATAAGAAGCCCCTGGAGATAGTCCATGAACGGGTCCACTTGGTCTTCGGCTGGTGCTGGAGTATAGCTCTCTGGTAGTTCCTGCTATCAGTGGTCATAAGAAGCCCCTGGAGATAGTCCATGAACGGGTCCACTTGGTCTTCGGCTGGTGCTGGAGTATAGCTCTCTGGTAGTTCCTGCTATCAGTGGTCATAAGAAGCCGCTGTAGATAGTCCATAAACAGGTCCACTTGGCCTTCGGCTGGTGCATAGCTCTCTGGTAGTTCCTGCTATCAGTGGTCATAAGAAGCCGCTGTAGATAGTCCATAAACAGGTCCACTTGGTCTTCGGCTGGTGCTGGAGTATAGCTCTACGGTAGTTCCTGCTATCAGTGGGCATAAGAAGCCCCTGGAGATAGTCCATAAACAGGTCCACTTGGTCTTCAGCTGGTGCTGGAGTATAGCTCTCTGGTAGTTCCTGCTATCAGTGGTCATAAGAAGCCGCTGTAGATAGTCCATGAATGGGTCCACTTGGTCTTCGGCTGGTGCTGGAGTATAGCTCTCTGGTAGTTCCTGCTATCAGTGGTCATAAGAAGCCCCTGGAGATAGTCCATGAACGGGTCCACTTGGACTTCGGCTGGTGCTGGAGTATAGCTCTCTGGTAGTTCCTGCTATCAGTGGTCATAAGAAGCCCCTGGAGATAGTCCATGAACGGGTCCACTTGGTCTTCAGCTGGTGATGGAGTATAGCTCTCTGGTAGTTCCTGCTATCAGTGGTCATAAGAAGCCCCTGGAGATAGTCCTTGAACGGGTCCACTTGGTCTTCGGCTGGTGCTGGAGTATAGCTCTCTGGTAGTTCCTGCTATCAGTGGTCATAAGAAGCCCCTGGAGATAGTCCATGAACGGGTCCACTTGGTCTTCGGCTGGTGCTGGAGTATAGCTCTCTGGTAGTTCCTGCTATCAGTGGTCATAAGAAGCCGCTGTAGATAGTCCATGAATGGGTCCACTTGGTCTTCAGCTGGTGCTGGAGTATAGCTCTCTGGTAGTTCCCGCCATCAGTGGTCCTAAGAAGCCCCTGGAGATAGTCCATAAATGGGTCCACTTGGTCTTCAGCTGGTGCTGGAGTATAGCTCGCTGGTAGCTCCTGCCATCGGTGGTTCAGAGAAGCCCCTGGAGATAGTCCATAAACAGGTCCACTTGGTCTTCGGCTGGTCCTGGAGTATAGCTCTCTGGTAGTTCCTGCCATCAGTGGTCATAAGAAGCCCCTGGAGATAGTCCATGAACGGGTCCACTTGGTCTTCGGCTGGTGCTGGAGTATAGCTCTCTGGTAGTTCCTGCTATCAGTGGTCATAAGAAGCCGCTGTAGATAGTCCATGAATGGGTCCACTTGGTTTTCAGCTGGTGCTGGAGTATAGCTCTCTGGTAGTTCCTGCCATCGGTGGTTCAGAGAAGCCCCTGTAGATAGTCCATAAACCGGTCCACTTGGTCTTCGGCTGGTGCTGGAGTATAGCTCTCTGGTAGTTCCTGCTATCAGTGGTCATAAGAAGCCGCTGTAGATAGTCCATGAATGGGTCCACTTGGTCTTCGGCTGGTGCTGGAGTATAGCTCTCTGGTAGTTCCTGCTATCAGTGGTCATAAGAAGCCCCTGGAGATAGCCCATAAATGGGTCCACTTGGTCTTCAGCTGGTGCTGGAGTATAGCTCTCTGGTAGCTCCTGCCATCGGTGGTTCAGAGAAGCCCCTGGAGATAGTCCATAAACAGGTCCACTTGGTCTTCAGCTGGAGTATAGCTTGCTGGTAGCTCCTGCCATCAGTGGTTCAGAGAAGCCCCTGGAGATAGTCCATGAACGGGTCCACTTGGTCTTCGGCTGGTGCTGGAGTATAGTTCTCTGGTAGTTCCTGCCATCAGTGGCTCAGAGAAGCCCCTGGAGATAGTCCATAAATGGGTCCACTTGGTCTTCAGCTGGTGCTGGAGTATAGCTCGCTGGTAGCTCCTGCCATCAGTGGTCCTGAGAAGCCCCTGGAGATAGTCCATAAACAGGTCCACTTGGTCTTCGGCTGGTGCTGGAGTATAGCTCTATGGCCATATACCAGCTGTGGCTCTCTAAAGCCAACCCTAAGCAGGTCTCAAGATGTCTTGGGTTGGTTCGTGTCGAGATGCTCCTGCATCCATTTTGTAGCAGCAGTACCTTACCCCGTAACTCTGCTGTTAGATTTCACATACTTTAGTCAAGGTACAGGGTGGTTGAAGACAAATCTCGCTTCTACCCGACTGACTGCTAAGGTGTAGATTGTAAACTTTGTAACTAAATGTGCTATTTACAGGCTTCGTCTGGAGCAGCTCCTCTCAGAGTAAGATCACAGGAAACCTCATCAGTCTGCAACTCGTAGGATGGCTCCGCTCCCTCGCCGTAGGGCGTCTTCATCCTCGTCCGGTAAGGGTAAATCTTCTATTGGAGTTATGTGTAGCAACCTACAGTGGGCAGAACACAGCACTTTGGGGTCCAGGGAAAATAACTATTGTAAAAGGAACTACTAAGCTGGCTATTCAAGTTGAGAGGACTGACCCACTTTCCTTTCTGGCCAATACTTACAGGATGAGCAATAACCAGCTGTTAACACTTTCATCGTAAAGCAATACCACCTAACTAACTCTATGTAAGCCGGAAGTGAGAGAAACATACTCAAGAGTTGAAATCACTTCATATAGTGACCTGACCACAGGGGAGTAAAACTGGCATACATTTTTTTTTTTACTTTATTTTTATTGCAGAAATAGACAAATTACATCCAACTGTTCTGGGCATCCTGCCGGTAAGGTAGCACAATGCGTCGTCATCAGTATAACTCTTGTATGACACAGCCATTTAGCCCACATCCCGGAGGTTGGGCGGCGATAGCAGATCAATGTCACAAGTAATGGTTCCGGCAGCGGACCTCGATCTCTGTTCTACGGATCATCCATTTTCTGCTTTTCCTGTAGTCCCTTACCTTGCGACCCTATCGGTCAACCAGATGCCTGACCCAGGTGATGTGTACTGTAGGTTCGGTAATTATGATACCCAAGCCGAGCGTCCAACCCCTAGTACTCCACAATTATCCTCAATATAGGGCCCGTATCTGTCGGTCACTCCTCAAGGGGAGTCGCCAGTCTGGTCACACCATCCCCGAAACCATCCACCCAAGTCTAATAGGTCCGTCTGCCCCGTACGAACAATAGATGTCTCCCCTAGCTCAAAGAATCCCACCCACCCTAAACTGCAGCTGGTGTGGGCCTATGTTCGAATGTTTAGCACTGAAAGGGAGGAAATCTGTAGGAACGCATGCAACCTTCCGTATCTCACAAAGAACATCACACACAACACACACCCTCTATTCCTCAGCTGGCGATAGGCTGTCGCTGAGCGCACTCACTAGTTCTGCCCATGCACGTGCAGCCTCAAGGCTCCTCTCGTTAGCCGTACGGGCTGCCTGGCGCAATCTGATTGTGTTTTGACTATGGGCCCATTTATGAAGTTTGTTCGCCCACCTCCTACTAGAGGGACCCTCCCTCGACTTCCAATGCCAGGTGATTTCCCTTTGGGCCAATATAAGGCCCAAGTCAATGAATTTACTAGTGGTCTTAGTCGTCCTAGTATGAGGAAACCAAAGCAGCAAACAGGTCGCCATGTCATATTCCACTTGTCGCTCCGTCACTTCATTGAGAAGCGTTCCCACCTCGGACCAATAGGGCCCCAATTTCGGACAGTCCCACATTAAGTGGTCGAGCTCCACAGCAGGTGCCAGGCACCTAGGACATGCTGCGTCCTGCACGTGGAAATATTTCCGAATCTTCCCTGGAGTTAGGTAAGCTCTATGTAATATGAAAAAGTGTCCTTGCTGAAACCGCGCATTCCTGCACCCTTTCCATGTCCTCGTCAGGATAGAGCCCCAAGCCGTGTCCAGAATGGGTTTCCCTATGCTCGCCTCCCATTTTTGTTTGAGAGTCAGCAGGGGTTCCAAACCTTCGCATAGCATACGGGAGTGTAGGCAGGTGACCGCCTTGATCTGACCCGCAGCCATTACCACATATTGGCACGCCATTGTGGTTTATGGTTCCGACTGCCCCGCTTTCCAGTGTTTCCGCATAGCTGCGGTAACAGCCATATATAAAAGGAAGTCTCCGTCTGGAATGCCATAGTGGTCCTGGAGCGCCCGAAAGGGTAGCAACTCGCCCTCAGCATACAAGTCGCCCACCATTTGCAACCCCAGTTCCTCCCATTCCATTAGTTGGGACCAGTCCTCCCCATGCGTCAATGCTGTCAGCATGCCTAGAGGGATTTCGGGTGCATAGGGGTGTGCCCCTCCCGCCCTCTTCCCACTTTTGTTCCAGCACATCCTCAGGGCCTTCTCCTCCAAAGTTAAATTCCGGACCACCAGACGCTGTTGCATAACAATATAGGAGAGGACATGCCTCTGTATCCCCGAACCCCCAGCCTGTTCCGGACCTCTAAATTCCCTAGCTACATTCTGTGTGAGGATCTGCAGTTGCCCCGCCAAGTAATAAAGTTCAAAGTTCGGAACTGCTAGACCTCCCTCCGCTTTCGGCCTCAACAGCGTGGCCAATGCCACCCGTCTCCTTCCCGTCCCCCACAAAAAATCAATGGTGAGCGTCCGTAGTTCCCGAAAGTACCGAGGAGGTACCCAGAGCGGAAGTGTACGGAAAAAATAGAGGAGGCGTGGCAAAGCCACCACTTTGAGGAGTGCAACCCTCCCCAACACCGAGAGAGGTAAAGTTGCCCAAAACGCCATACTGCCCCTCCGTGCTCTTATGCAGCGTCCTACGTTCCCTTCCATCATATCTTCTGCCCTATGATAAATACGGACTCCCAAGTAGGTAAAGCATGACCGTTCCCATACCAAGTGTGGTCGTGGGGTGTTCGCGGGCCGGTAAAGCAGGCAAGGAGGCCGAAGATAGTGTGCTATATTTAGGGTTTTTATTTGTAGTACAACAGTCACGCAAGATGTGAATACAGCGGTCTTCTGATCTTCGGATTTGGCGTCTGTGGGGCGTAGCTCTCTTCAGATGGTCCTTGCCGGGCTCCTGGTCGTTGCTGCTGGTGGAGGGACCTCGGAGGGCAAGAAGAGAGAGAGGGACCGTTAGTCCGAACAGGGACTTGGCAAGTACGCCACTACCAACACCGGGAGGTGAAAGGGCGGAGCGGATGGTGGTGAGGGAAGGAGGGAACGGGGAAGAAGGACGGCAGGCAAGGACAAAGATAGTGAATGAGAAAGGGTGTTCAGGACGTGACGAGGACCGGGACAGTGCACGGTGAAGATGCTGTACAAAAACGTTACAGTACTTATTCACAGTGATTAGTGCCTATAAGTGCGGAGACTATGTACAATATATACAGAGAGCACCTAGCGCGCTCCAGGGGCGGTTACAGGTACTCACGCGGTCTGCCGTAGCTCTCCAGGTGAGCTACGGCCGCTCTTCAGCTTCCTCCTTAAGGGTTCCACCACTCCTCCGACCACTCGTCTACTTCGGTTAACTCGTCTCCTCCGTCTCCCGCTCCAGCCTGAGTATCCTGCCACGATTCTCCGACGCTGATTCCACTGGTCGAATGGCTTTTCACTAGTTCCGACGCTACCTCCGAGGCGGGACTTCCGGGTTCACGGCGTAGTGCTTCCGGTGCTTGCAGGTCTGTGATTGGCTCCTGTATTGGAGAGAGAGGCGGGGGACTGTGGGTCACTGTTATTGTTCCGGTTCGGGGGCGGACCCGAGGATTTGACCGGCCTGAGTCCGTGTGGACGACCCCGGGAGGAGGTAAAGGCGCAGGGGGACAGTATCCTGGGGGGGCGGACACCGGGACACCGTCACACCAAGTCAGCGGGTAGTTGCGGTTGAGGAACATCAACCCTCAGAGGAAAGACATGTTTTAGTCCAGTTTACGTGGAGTCCTGACAGCCTCCCAAAGTCCGATAACATGCTCATCACCCCCTCCAGCGCCACCGTCGTGTTCGCCAAGAACAGCAGTAAATCATCCGCATATAACGAGATGTAGTGCGGGCGTCCACCACAGACCAGGCCGACATACGCTATCCCCGACCTGGCGTAGACTGCAAATGGTTCTATTGCTAGCGCAAACAGCAGGGGCGAGAGCGAGCACCCCTGTCTCGTACCTCTCTGCACCGGATATTCTGGTGATATGACCGGGCCCAGTCGTACCCTAGCCGTAGCGAAGGAGTACAAGACCTTCGTCCAGTGCCTAAATCGCGCGCCTAAACCAAATAGTTTCAGCACCTTGTCAAGATATACCCATTCAAGGCTGTCAAACGCCTTTTCTATATCGACCAACAGCACAGCCGGCGTCGCTTCATCTTCCAGATCACTGTCTAAGACTCTAATAAGGCGGCGAATATTGGTCGAGGTGTTCCTAGTTGGTATGACCCCCGCCTGATCCTCGTGAACCAAGGCAGTCATATGGGACATCAGTCTCGTAGCTAGTATACGACTCAATATCTTATAGTCCACCGTCAACATAGACAGCGGCCTATAAGAGGTTACATTATCTCCCTCCCTCCCGGGTTTCAACAAGGGGACTACCAGTGCCACCCTCATGGATTCGGGCAGGTAGCCCAGCTCCATTGCCTCATTATAAACCTCCTGCAGCTGGGGCGCATAGAGGTCAACGTACGTCAGATAAAACTCTATAGGGAGTCCATCCACCCCCGGGGTCTTGTTCCTGGCCATATGCTTAATTGCCCCCCTGATTTCAGCGATAGTGACGGCCTGACCTAGGGTTTTTGCGTCCTCTTCACCTAATTGCGGTAGCTGTATCCCCGACAGGTAGTCCTCAATCTCCAGCACATCCGCTGCTAAGTGACTGATACAATGTCGTATAGTATCTCAAGAACCGTGAAATGATCTCAGATTCGAAGTAGACCGTACTCCCAGATTCCGTACGAACACTCAGGACCGGGCAACCCCCCCTGCCTCGGATTCGCCATTCTTGCCAGGAGCGTGCCCACCTTATCCCCTTCAGCATGTACCTTAACCCTATATTGCCTATAGTCGTAACTACGCAGCCTTTCGGTTTCAGTGGCCACGAGCTCCTTAGCCGCCAATAGCCCATCCTGTAATTCCTTCTGTTCTGGCCTTCTTTTGTCTACCTCCCTTAGCGCCTCCTCCGCCTTTAGGACATCATTCAAAACCACTGCTCTTTCACCCGAATATTTACTGATGCATAACCCTCTCACCACCACTTTGAATGCATTCCATTCCATTCCCCTAGTAGATGTCGATTTCTTATTGGTGGCAAAGTAATGCTCAATACCCCTTTGAATTGTGGCTCTAAAAACTTGGTCTTCCAGGGTGTCTGGGCGCAGACGCCATGTGGGCACTTCTGCTCTCATGCGCTGCCATTTAAAGGACACCACCTGCGGGTTATGATCCGAAATAGTCCTAGCCAGGTATTCAGAGTGTGTCGCCAAGGGCGCCAGTGCCTGGGTGCATAAAATAGCGTCAATCCTAACGTGTAGTTCGTGGACAGCCGAACAGAAGGAATAGTCCCTATCCTCAGGGTGGTGCACTCGCCACACGTCAATCAACCCCCATCCGCTCTGCCAGTCCATCCTCTTTCTCGCAATCTTGCGGACCTGGGATTCCGCCAACGGAGGATGTGACCTATCTAGCGTTACATCCGTAATCGAATTAAAATCCCCACCTACAATCACTTGGCCTGATAAAAGATGTGCCAGTTTGCCGGAGAGGGCCTCCAAAAATCGGGGTTGATCTGTATTTGGTGCATAGACGCTACATAATACCACCTCTGTATCATACAATCTCCCTGCCACCGCCACATATCTACCCTCAGAGTCTATCACAGTGTGTGCTACCTGGAACGGGGTCCCAGCCCTCACCCATATTAACACTCCCCTGGAAAATGCAGAATAAGCAGTGCCAAACACCTGACCTCTCCACCTCCTTTGCAGCGCAATACATTCTTGTTTAGTGAGATGGGTCTCCGGCAGCAACGCTATCTGGACTCCCCTTCTTACCAGATACGAATGCACCTTGTGACGTCATGACATGGTATGTAATCCGCGAACGTTCCATGTGATACACTTCAAATCAGGTAATGTCCCCATTGCATCCTGCCCATTCTTTCCCCTCCCTTATAGTTTGTTTGCCCACACCAGCGCTGCCAACCCCTAAACACAAAACACCCCCCCAAACTACCATTACCCTCCCCCCCCAGAACAGGTCCCAATAAGATCATATCAGTCCCCATCCAAACTACCCTAACAATTCACACAATACTATCCTGCAGTAGCCACTACAGGTTGCCTTAAGGGCAATGGGGTTGGTGATCCGGCTTCGACAGGTGGCAGCTCCCGCGCCAGCTCCCCGCCCTCAACATCGCGCAATAATAAAGCACAGGTGCGAAAGTCACAGCTGTTACCGGAGTCTCTGGTACCACCACGCCCAGTCCGCCAGCCGGGAGTCTTAGGCAGAGATAAGTTAATTAGAGATCATCAGCCGATCTAGGTGTCACCTCCGGACCTTTGGTGCTCTCGTTCTCCGATACCTCTGCACCAGATTATCTCCCGTCCTCCTCGGACTCCGTTTCTTTGGTCGAATCCTCCCGCTGAGAACCAGTTATCTCTGCCGTAGCCGCCAGGGCCCCCTGTCTATCAGCCTCCATCTGTGCACGCTGCAATGCCCGTTGTGCTTTGTTTTTCTTGGGGAGGTGTTGCGACTGGCGCATCCGCACCGGCTTGGGTACTCCCCCCCCCTCACCCCTGCCTCTGCGATCAGTTCCTTCCCTATATCGTTCGAGCCAAGACCAAGCATCCTCAGGTGTCAGGAGAAACTGCGTCGTCCCGTCCAGTATCACTCTCAATTTGGCTGGGAACAGCAGTGAATATTGTATGCCTTCCTCCCAAAGCTCCTTCTTAACAGACAGGTATGAGGCCCTACGCCGCTGTATGTCCTGAGTATAGTCCGGGAAGATCGTCACAGCGCTATTATCTAATTGGAAGGGACCCGTTGAGCGTGCATTTTGGATCAACAAATCCCTGTCTTTATAGTGAAGATCTCTGGCTACCAGAGAGCGGGGGGGCCGGCCCGGTGCAGGCGGTTTGGTCGGGACCCTATGAGCCCTCTCGAGTGTAAAGAAAGGAGAGAGGCCCTCTGGTGCAACAACAGTCCTGAACCAATTCTCCAGGAAAGTGACCATGTCCGTCCCCTCAATATTTTCGGCAGGCCTACGACCCGAACGTTGTTGCATCGGTTACGACTTTCAGCGTCCTCAGCCTTCTTTTCCAGTGTTTCCAATCTCCTCAGTGCGTCTTACAACTTGCGTTCTACCGTGACCAACGCTGGTTTGAGGTCCTAAAGAAGCGATTCAGTATCTTTGACCCTGTCCACCAACTTCGAGTGATCCGCTCTCAAGAGCCCCAGCCCTGTTGCCACTTGAGTAATGTCCTGATGAAGGGACTCTTTTGTTGCTGTTATGGCATCTAGGATTTGATCAAGGCGCTTGTTCAGTCTTTGTTCCGAGGTCTCATTTGCGACTTCTCCGTCGTCTCCATGTTCTCCCGCGGGGTCCATTGCCCCTTCTTTTCTGCCTTTGGGTTTCATTCCTTATGGACACATGATGTCCCTCCACGCCAGCTAATTTCGTCCGGTGCGTCAGACCCAAGCCAGCTTCCCCAGATTACAGATCAGGGTCAAGATCTGCGTGGTCCACCAGAGAACCACAACGCCAGGGTAACTCCCTACAGCCTCTGCACTCTTCCTTGTACATGGGGCAGCATATCCCACTGCTTCTTCCCTCAGGTCTCCCAGGGGTTCCTAGGTGCGCAGTCCCCGGCAGGTCAGCACGGTCATTCCGGCCCCATCAGCTCCTTCTTGGGCACAGGCCGCCGGCCGCAGCACTCGCCACTCCGCTCCCGGGGCGTCTACCAGCGATGGATTCCAGCCCCCTGTGACAGCGCACACCGGTCTGCACTGTGCTGCGCCTCCCTCTTGTACCCGGGGCAGTGGCGCGATGTTCCCCAGCCGGTCACCTAGAGTCCCTCTGTGCCCACCGGTGCATTCTGTGGATGTGTTCCATGTAGGCCGCTCCCCACTGCCTTCTGCTGCCGCCTCCAGGGGTCACCGCAATTGTTCCCTCCTTGCAGTGCTCTATTCAGCCCCCCGCGGCCCCCGGCTACCCAGCGCTACGAGCCCGATCCCGCCCCACCTCCGCAGTGCCAAGATCAGGCCCGCAGCAACGCACCCACCGGTGGCCCTAGGAATGGACCTTCAACTGCCGCAGCACCATACACCCGGTCTTGGGGCTCTGCCGCATCTGCCTCATAGTCCGGCACCCGTCCGGTCTCCAAGCGCCGGAAACTTCGCAGGAGCACCTCGCTGCCGCAGCTCCCACAGTGCCACTGAGCTGCTCCCAGCCGCAGGACCTCTCCGGCGCTCTCGCCGGTACCGCGGCCGCACCGCTGTCCCGCTCCCGGGCCGCCGCGCACACCCCAGCGAGACCGGGTCAGGGCCACGAAGCTCAGGCCGTCACCAGCGTGGGCGCCATCTTAGGGTTTGCTGTCTTCTCGGCCGGTCCGTTTCCGTGGCAGCCCGCTATCCGCCCCAGCCAGCTACCTGCACCGATTCCTGTGCAGAGCGGCGGATTGCATGCCGCACTCCTCCGCAATCGTTTCCCCAGCGCCAGCTCCAGCAGACAGCGAGCGATGGGCTGTGGGCCAAGTCCTTCAGGCGAGCCCGGCCGCCATCTTGCTGCTGCTTTTCCGATTCCGCTTGTGCACCAAAAGTGTAGTTTTAGGGGTGCCCCGACACATCAGGCCGCATTCCGGTGGGCAGAAAGACCGCCCGATTCACTCCAATGTCCGCTCCCGCCGTTAAAACCGCATCCCAGGTAGTTCTCAGGATAATCGGCGGGATCATGCACGGAGCTAGCTGCTCACGCCGCCTCCGCCATCGGCACCCAAACCACGCCCCGGGAGTAAAACTGGCATAATGTTGTGGTGGCACTATACAAAGAGTTAAATAACACTGGCTACTAGCCATGGTCAAGGAAGAGGAGCAGACTGCACTGGTCGTGTTTCCTTTTCTACCTTTCGTGTCTACCTGTGTCCATAACAACAAAGGACTAGATTCAGCCAACTCTTTCAAGCACTACTTTACAACAAATGTTCAATTCATTACAAGTTACAAACATTTAATTGCACTGAGAATTAATTTGTTTTTAATTTGTTTGCTCTATTCAGACATATAGACTGAGCTAAATGTTGCATTTAATTGACTAAAATGTTATGTGAATGTAAAAATAGAAAAGTCTGTGCTTCCTGTTTTCCTACATAGCTATTTTATAAGATGCCACTCTGAGCCTTCAGGACAGTAAAAAAATAACATATTAAAAGTGTAACTATGCTTGAAATTTTGGGGTCCAAAGAGAGCAGCACTACTGCAGCAGACACATGTCCCCTCACCCTCAGCACAGAGGCATTCACAGTATTCACAATGAAATCTCCACCCTGGCTGAGGAGAGCTGTGTACACTGGAGCACACACAATAGCAGACATCTTCCTCCCTTAAAGAATTAAGCAGAAGACAAAAGGTATTTGGAAGCATCCATTTTCCCACACAGAACAGAACTTTTTGAGGGAAGATTGACATTCCATAAACGTTAGATCTCATAAACGGCACAGAGGACATGTGGGACTTTGAAAAGTGATTCTTCAAACAAGAGGAACCAGGAGCTTATGAAGGTCCAGCACAATTGCTCCTAAAACGAGGCAACGGAGCAGGGGTAGGTTCGAAATACAAACACAGCTCCACGTCAAAGACGTGGCGAAGCGTTCTGCTCCATGATTTGCCTTCTGGGGGGAGTCTATCCCTATTAACCCGTTGGCTGCTGCTGTCGGCCAACAATCCCATTGGCCGACGCGGCCCCACCCGTTTGTTCGAACGTTCGAAGCAGCCAACGGGTTAAGGGTCACTTTTCCCGATCAGGTCCAGGTAAATTACCATGCGACCTGTTCTGTGACTGTCTACTACTTCTCATTGAGTTCTACACTTGGATTCAAGTCACAAAGTAGTGTAGGTTTGCAACACTAGGTCCTGAAGAATTGCCAATTGATCCTTTTGGACAGCCAGAGGCAAGAAACATGCTGATCACTATAGACTACCATGTGTTGAGTTGAGCTCATCAAAAACTATTATATCTGAATTGAGCACCACGTTTTCAGTTGGGGTAGTGTGCTCTTTTTCATGAAATAAATCGACATTTAGCATCACTGTACCCATTTTAAAACACTTTCAATCACCACACTACACTACACAACCCACACACCCTCACTACACCACAGGGCATTCAGAAAAAAAGATCTCCGGCAAAGAGCCCCCTGGTGGGTGTCCGTCTGGCATTGCAGCGCCGGCCCAACCTGGAGCAAGCCCGATGATGAAGCATGACACCTCTCGGGGTGTGTGAGGGCACTTGCTCCTATATAGAGATTTTTTTCATGCGACCTGGCTTTCTCTTTTCCTTGTTGTAAATTAAGAACTGCGCACACCCTCATTTACAATTCACTTTGAAATGTGGCCCTTGGAAGGAGCAAATATTCACAGAAACCTTTTTCATGGGCTGGGGTGCGAGAAGGATTCCTTGGGCTGAAATGCACCTCTTGGATTGGGTCAGCTGAGCCTCTTCATTTTTCAAATGCCTTCATCGGGTACAATATGTATCGCATCATCTACCGCTGGTGTGGTACTGTCGCCATTCCTAGGCACTATGGTGCCCTTTTCATACGTCCTGGGATCCCATCCTACTGGTGTATTTGGTTGATAGGTGTGAAGTGTCTAGTTTAGTAATAACGTGTCGACCGTGAACATCCTTGAAAGACTTGTTCCTCTAAAAACGAGATCCACCGAGGATGAACCACCAGCGCTACGGTACTCAAAAGAGCTCAACAGAAGCAAGTGAGTGGCAATGACACCTGCAAGTTTCTAAAATACTCTGTGGGTGCTAGGTCAAACTCTGTTTGCAGCGGCGCAAAGGGAATCACGTCTCAATTTTTCCACAGGTCCCAAACCCTTGAGATTCCTATACCATCCCACCATCTTCTTTCCTGATGTGAGTAACAGTTTTGACTCTTGCACATATTCGTTCCTGCTCTCAACTTTGTGCATCGTACCTGGTTGTGGTTGCCTTTAGCGTTTCTTTGCGCCTGCTCGTCTCTGCCTCTAGCTCTTTAATGCACCTGGCTGATCGCTGCCTTTAGAGCTTCTTCATACCGGGTTGTTGCTGTTAGCGTTTCCTTTTTCTATGGACGATGGCTCTGTGTTACGCTGTGGTGCAGTATCTCTTTTTTCGGCCTTACCAGTGTGTTTTTGGCAGGCTTTCTGACTCCTCCTCCCTCCGTAGGACCATCACCTTCTTCCAGGGCCTTGTGAGAGCTAGAGCGGTGCTTTGATTCCACATACGCCAACCGTAGACTGCATCTTGAGGTGCATGTGTCATGCACGAGCAGTTTCCTGGACCTCGGCAAACTCTCGGGGAGAGCAATCTTGTTTCTTCGGGGCACATATCCCCTACTCGTCGCCAGTTGTCGCGTCCACTGCAGCTCTGGAGCACGCAAATGACCACGCCACACACTGAGCTCTGTAACACACGTCTTTATTCTTTGGCATGCAACCATTAACAGAAAGCACGTCGTCAAACTTTACTGACCACACCCAGACACACCTAGATATCTCCCAACCGATTTCGTAACTTTTTAAGGAGTACAGCAAGAACCACAAACATGAGAATACAAATACATTTACTTCCATAGTGCATAAAGTGAGGAAACCAGAATTGAATGCCAGGACTCCCGGTCCTTTGCTCCCCGCACCCACCAAGAGTGACTCCCCTCCCACAGGAGCCTTTTAAATTCGATTTTCTACCACAGTGGTTCAAAACGCTGCCGTTAGGCTGGTTCTCAATCTGCCCAGGCGGTCATCGGCCACCAAGGCGAGAAAAGACCTCCACTGGCTGCCAATTCAGGCCAGAATTTCTTTTAAGCTCCTCTGTCTGGCCCACAGGGCTGTATTTGGACCAGGTTCCGAAGGGATCAAAGCATTAGTCAGACCCTACATCCCCAGCATATCCCTTCGCTCATCCACCAAAAACCTGCTCACCGTTCCTAGATTCAATAAGGTGAAGTGGGGAGGAAGCGCGTTTTCCTTCTTGGTGCCCAAACTGTGGAACACGCTCCCGCCTGAACTTTCCAGCCAACCCTCATTGGTGATTTTTCGTAAACTTTTGAAGACATGGCTCTTTTTCCTGGCATATTAATTATTAATTATTACTATATCTCCTTCCTGCTTTGCTGTGCCTATCTGTTATCTGCGCCTTGATGCCCCTTGGGGTTAAGTTATGCGCATTATAAGACACCCATTCATTCATTCATTCACTCGGAACCAGTTCAGAATGCCAACTTTCAACAGTCTGCGCTCCGCAGCTTGTAATAACCCGAGTTTATTCTACTGTGTACCTGTAAGTGTTCTTTGTTAGAAGAACAGCATGTCTATCAACCTCGCCGCAGACATGCAAACGAGAAGTGTTCATGTGTTTAGACCGGGGTTCTACTTTACTAGCTTTTAATAAAACACTTACGGATATTATAGCCTATTTACAATTCATTTCCACAGCGTTCTCAGCAGATAATTTAGTGAATCAAAATAGCCTGCCTTTTCAGAAAAGTGGCACTCTAGAAAGGAAAAGCCGACAAAAGCCTTCCTAAAGCGTTGTGATTATTCAGTTTGAAAGGTGTGGGTTCTGTTCGCAGAAGTGCCCAGGACACCCCTTGGCACAGACTCGGGGGCTGGTCTATTCCTCACCACGCCCCTTTCCCACCTCCTGTGTGTCCTGTGCTGAGACCCGTAGGCCCTCTGTGATTGGCGCGCTGAGGGGTGTGTGCTCTCAGGTGTGCATAGGTTCATCACAGTGTTTCAGTTTACTCTCTCTGGCTGCAGACGAGGTGGACCGGAGACAGGGGCGTGGCTCTATGGCATGGATGCGGCGTGGCTCTATGGCATGGGGGCGTGGCTCTATGGCATGGGGGCGTGGCTCTAATGCATGGGGGCTGGCGGCGTGGGGAGGGGGGCTGGGAGAGATAGTTGGAAATATTGAATAAGCATTGCCAAAGCCAAAAGGTCTGGCTCCAATGAGCTAACTCGTACACTCACATCCATTCAAATGTGCTCTTTGCGTGCACTGCATTCACGGTTGCAAATTAGCAGACTGAAGCCAGCCTTCTTGGATCTGTAAATGCTGGGGGGCAGGGGGGGCTGGGGGTATCAAAAAGGGATTGCCCTCTGCATAGAATGAATAGAGGAGATAAACAAGCGAATGTGGCAAACACTGTGCTGTCCGAGTGTCATTTTGAGATGTAGAATTCCTATGGAAGCCCTTCCTAGAAAGCGCACTAATCCAACAAACAGCTAACAGCATGAAGTGAGAGAGTAACGGGGGAGACCCCAAACTGTTAACAGAGAGAAGTGAGAGCAACACGCTTCTGGGGGGAGACACCAAACTACTACCAGCATGAAGTGAGAGCAACACATCTCCAAGGCCGTTCTATGTAGATTTTAAAGAATTGATAATAGGTAAAAAGTCAATTGCACTGTCAAACCAAATCTAAAACAGTACTCCCCAAAATTAATGGAAGGGCCACATGGCAGCAAGAAGAAAAGGGGTAGATTCATGGGGAGCATAGTGAATGGCAGCCTGCCAGTGGCCTGCCAGTATGTATGCCGCCCTCCTCGCCGCTACCGATGACATCAGGACCCTGCCTGACAACAGAGAAACGGCGGCCCTCCTCCTCCCGGACCTATCAGCCGTCTTCGACAAGGTCTGCCACCGCACACTACGAACACGCCTACACGACGCCGGGATCCAAGAGAAGGCCCTGGACTGGACCACATCCTTCCTCTCAGGCAGAACACAGAGCGTCCACTTCCCCCCCTTCCGCTCCATTGCCACAGAAATCATCTGCGGCGTACCCCTGGGATCCTCCTTCAGCCCGACGCTGTTCAATATATACATAACACCCCTCGCCCACATCGCCAGACAGTACGACCTCAACATCATCTCCTACGCCGACGACACCCAGCTGATCATCTCCCTCACCAAAGACCCTCACCGCCAAAACCAACCTCCACGAAGGAATGAAGGCCGTCGCCGAATGGATGAGGAACAGCCGGCTGAAGCTGAACTCAAACAAGATGGAGGTCCTCATCCTCGGATCCACCCCTTTAGCCTGGGACGACTCCTGGTGGCCGACTGTGGTTCTGGAAATCTGGATTCGTGTAATTATTCTGAACTCGGGAATTAAAACTTCGTCGAAACATGACGAGTTTGGTATCAAAAGACAGAGAATGACGAGTACATCATGTACATATATTTTCAGCACAGTTGAGTGACGATTTCACCCCGAAATCGTCATTTACATTCTGAAACCTTGGCTTCCATTTATGTGTTGCCCATTATATAGGCCTTAATCCAGTTGAATTCAATCCCACAAGGACACATACTCCTTAAACGACTTTTCCATGACCTGTACAAGTTGGAACCATTGCCCCAGGCCGAACTCGTTGGGTCAGTTCCCTCCCAGTGGCCGAGCAAGATAGCATCTAGGCTCAACAAACCATAAAACCATTTCAGCGCGCACACCTGCCATATCTCGCTCACATCTATCTCCACTCTTTTGCTTCACTTACTTTATGGTGGGGAGGTGCCCGTTTTTATTAGGGGTCCAGTGATATCTGATGAAATGTTGGGCCTTGCCAAATGATTTGTTGTAGGCAGCACGAAGTGAAATATGGACATGTCATCATGACTGCTTTCTCTTTGTACTAGAAATATGTTAACAATTTACTTTACAACCAAGAATGTTTTGCCTGAAGCCCAAAATTGTGTATAAGAAGAGAAGCCTGACTTTGTAAGGGCGAGCAGTCTCCTGAGAATATACCCGTGTTGTACTTCTAGGACACTTGTTACCTTGGTTGCAACCAATAAACCAATCTTTGACTTCACCTAGAAGACTCTGAGTTTCTGTGGTCTGGATCAGGAAGAACCCGAGGTCTCTGGGTGTGTATTCCCTGACACCGCTGGGTTACCGGTGTCTGTGCCGGTTCTTAAAAACCCAGTACCTCATGACAACCTTAGGAACAGCCCCGACACCCACCGACCACGCACGCAACCTGAGGGTCATCCTCGACTCCACCATCTCCATGACTAAATAGGTCAACGCCGTCTCCTCATCCTGCTGCAACAACCTCCGAATGCTCTGCAGGATCTTCAAGTGGATCCCCACCTAGACGAGAAGAACAGTCATCCATGCCCTCGTCACCAGCAGGCTGGACTACGGAAACGTCCTCTACGCAGGAATCCCAGCCAAACAACTACGACGACTACAACGCATCCAGAACGCCTCGGCACTTCTGATCATAGACATCCCCTGCCGCAGTCACATCTCACACCACCTGAGAGACCTGCACTGGCTCCCAGTCAACAAGAGGATAACTTTCAAACTCCTCCTCCACGCACACAAAGCTCTCCACAACACCGGCCCAGCATACCTCAACAGACGACTCAAGTTCTACTCCCCCACCCACCAGCTCCGCTCCGCCAGCCTCGCCCTCGTCCCTCACATCCAAAGAACGACCGCCGGCGGCAGATCCTTCTCCCACCTCGCCGCCAAGACCTAGAACGCCCTCCCCCCAACCTACGGCAGACCCAAGACCTACCGGCCTTCAGAGGACTCCTCAAGACCTGGCTCTTCGAAGTGGGGTGGGGGGGGGGCATTTGGAATGGTAATATTGTTCAATGTGATTTTGTACATCTTGTAGGTGCAGAAGGCGTTTGTGATCTTATAGTAAAATCTCTTAAATGTAATAATGAGATGCCTGTAACTGAAATGTTTTCAGGATGGTGAGGTCATTAGGGGTTGGACGTTATCCATTTTTTCCCTCTTTTCATATGTTGTGTTTATTTTTATTAAGCTGTGGAGTGCACCGGGATGTTGACTGCCTTGACTCAGGTTTTCCGGGGAGCATTTCACACAAGTTCTCACAGTGGACTTGTAGACGTCGAGGAGAGTTTTGACATCTATGGCTGCTTGGAAGTATCTCACAGGTTAGATCGTTTAATTTTGGATTTTTTTTCGATGGGGTCTTTGATGGAATGGATGGCTATTGTCCTCTTTTTGGCTGTTCTTGATGCGGAGATGTAGTACATGGAGAGGAAGTGTTCGATCAAGTTCAGGGCTGTGGGTATCTGGCAGCAGATAGTAAGGGATGAGACCCAAAGTCTTGCTGGATTTGTAGGGTCATTAGTGAGTTATTTCCAGTGCATTGAGAAGTGTGTTGAAGGGTTCAATTCATGTATTTCCTTTTGGGGTTGCTGGAGAGGTTTAAGTCTCCGAGTAATGTGTGGTGGGTGTGTCGGGTGGAGGAACCCTTGATGTCTGAGATGACTTCTAGGACATTCTTGCAATCTGTGGATCAGATGAAAGGAGGTTGTGTTAGAGTTTGAGAGAGGATCAAACAACCCAAGTGCCTCATCTTCTGAGAACTGTTGTTTCTATAATAGGCAAACTGCCTTCATTAGAATGACTAAACACTTACAGGGCCTGCCAGATCTCCCAGTTAGAGGGCACTAGACATATCTCACCTCTCAAGCAACAACAGTAAGTGCAAGCCAACAATACCACAACAAGCATGATCTCTGGCTGCAGTCAGGGGAAGCACGCTCGACCACAGACTCTTTTTCAGCTCGCTTTCGGAGTCAACCAGGTTAGAACTGAGGTTCTCCTGTGGCCCAAATATCTGCCCAGCTCTTGGATACGGCTTCCAGACCATTGCCGTCCCAGGACACCTAATTCAGTCTACCACAAAACAATGCCTCTGCCGCTGGAGACACCATCAGCAGTGGGAAATTTTTCCATAAGGATCTGAAACTATATCGCCTGTTCTGAGCATAAACCTACAAAGAGTGCGTTTCCACATGTACCACTGTTGCAGTTCACCTTTCTTTTGGTGCCATATGAACGTGTAGCCTCATTTGTTTGCCTGTAAAAATGCTTTGATGCAGTTCACCCTGTCCTTGGTGGCCACACAAGATTTGTACACTTTCATTAAAGGTACCTCAGTGTCTGTCACCCAGCCCATGAGTGCCACACACAGTGTCTGCCCTTTTAGTCAATGTGTTTTAATTTCCCACTGCCTCGATGCTGGCTATTGTGGCACGGGCTGCCGTACAAGACTGACCAGAACGTCTGACCGTCTGACTGACCAGAACGTCAATGCAGTTTAATCACCCTTTGGATGACCAACAAAACGTCTATCGGTTCAGTAACTATCTCTGCCTGTAGTACCAAGTCAATGTACTCTCTTTGCCCTAAGGTGATATACACAGCATGTTACCATCCAATCAAAGAGCTACCACGGCTTCAATGTACTCTCCCTGCCTGACCTTAGGTAATATACACAGGATGTTACCAACCAATCAATGCACTCGCATTGCTTCTATATACTGTCCCTGCTTGACCTTAGGTAATATACACAGGATGTTACCAACCAATCCATGCATTCGCATTGCTTCTATATACTGTCCCTGCTTGACCTTAGGTAATATATACAGGATGTTACCAACCAATCAATGCACTCGCATTGCTTCTATGTACTGTCCCTGCCTGACCTTAGGTAATATACACATTGTGTTACCAACCAATCAATGCACTCGCATTGCTTCTATATACTGTCCCTGCTTGACCTTCGGTAATATACACAGGATGTTACCAACCAATCAATGCACTCCCATTGCTTCTACATACTGTCCCTGCTTGACCTTAGGTAATATACACAGGATGTTACCAACCAATCAATGCACTCCCATTACTTCTACATACTGTCCCTGCTTGACCTTAGGTAATATACACAGGATGTTACCAACCAATCAATGCGCTAGCACGGCTTCAATGTACTCTACCCGCCTGACCTTAGGTAATACACACAGTGTGTTACCAACCAATCAATGCACTCGCATTGCTTCTATATACTGTCCCTGCTTGACCTTAGGTAATATATACAGGATGCTACCAACCAATCAATGCACTCGCATTGCTTCTATATACTGTCCCTGCTTGACCTTAGGTAATATATAGAGGATGTTACCAACCAATCAATGCACTCGCATTGCTTCTATGTACTGTCCCTGCTTGACCTTAGGTAATATACACAGGATGTTACCAACCAATCAATGCGCTAGCACGGCTTCAATGTACTCTACCCGCCTGACCTTAGGTAATACACACAGTGTGTTACCAACCAATCAATGCACTCGCATTGCTTCTATATACTGTCCCTGCTTGACCTTAGGTAATATATACAGGATGCTACCAACCAATCAATGCACTCGCATTGCTTCTATATACTGTCCCTGCTTGACCTTAGGTAATATATAGAGGATGTTACCAACCAATCAATGCACTCGCATTGCTTCTATGTACTGTCCCTGCCTGACCTTAGGTAATATACACAGGATGTTACCAACCAATCAATGCACTCGCATTGCTTCTATGTACTGTCTTTGCCTGACCTTAGGTAATATACACAGGATGTTACCAACCAATCAATGCACTCGCATTGCTTCTATGTACTGTCCCTGCCTAACCTTAGGTAATATACACAGGATGTTACCAACCAATCAATGCACTCGCATTGCTTCTATGTACTGTCTTTGCCTGACCTTAGGTAATATACACAGGATGTTACCAACCAATCAATGCACTCGCATTGCTTCTATGTACTGTCCCTGCCTGACCTTAGGTAATATATACAGGATGTTACCAGCCAATCAATGCACTCGCATTGCTTCTATGTACTGTCTTTGCCTGACCTTAGGTAATATACACAGGATGTTACCAACCAATCAATGCACTCGCATTGCTTCTATGTACTGTCTTTGCCTGACCTTAGGTAATATACACAGGATGTTACCAACCAATCAATGCACTCGCATTGCTTCTATGTACTGTCCCTGCCTAACCTTAGGTAATATACACAGGATGTTACCAACCAATCAATGCACTCGCATTGCTTCTATGTACTGTCTTTGCCTGACCTTAGGTAATATACACAGGATGTTACCAACCAATCAATGCACTCGCATTGCTTCTATGTACTGTCCCTGCCTGACCTTAGGTAATATATACAGGATGTTACCAGCCAATCAATGCACTCGCATTGCTTCTATGTACTGTCCCTGCCTGACCTTAGGTAATATACACAGGATGTTACCAACCAATCAATGCACTCGCATTGCTTCTATGTACTGTCTTTGCCTGACCTTAGGTAATATACACAGGATGTTACCAACCAATCAATGCACTCGCATTGCTTCTATGTACTGTCCCTGCCTAACCTTAGGTAATATACACAGGATGTTACCAACCAATCAATGCACTCGCATTGCTTCTATGTACTGTCTTTGCCTGACCTTAGGTAATATACACAGGATGTTACCAACCAATCAATGCACTCGCATTGCTTCTATGTACTGTCCCTGCCTGACCTTAGGTAATATATACAGGATGTTACCAGCCAATCAATGCACTCGCATTGCTTCTATGTACTGTCCCTGCCTGACCTTAGGTAATATACACAGGATGTTACCAACCAATCAATGCACTCAAACTGCTTCAATGTACTCTCGCCGCCCCTTCGCAATATACACAGAGTGCTACCAGCCAATCAATGCACTCGCATTGCTTCTACGTACTGTCCCTGCCTGACCTTAGGTAATATACACAGCATGGTACCAGCCAATCAATGCACTAACACTTTTTTAAAGTATTCTCCCTGCCTGACCTTTGGTAATATACACGGCAAGGCTTCAATGAGGTTCTCCAACCTTTTGGCTTAGAAATAAGATTGAAAAAAACAACAGAAGGGAATCAGCGGAACTGCACGTTGCATCCCAACTCTTCCGCAAGCTCGTAGAACATCTTCTAATATGGCCCACGTAAGGGCCTCAAGAAAGGCAAACACACCCTCTTTACTTTATTCCACTCTTCAGCTTTAGTATTTCCCAATTTGTTTTTAAGTTTCGTTGATCACGTCAAACCTTCATGTTGCCCGAGTGGCTGTCTTCAACCAGATCAGACAATTATTTAAGCATTTTGAAATGTGTTCTTACTCAAAAACATCGCACAACGACTGCACAAGCTGCATCCCGCGAGATGCCACAAAGTTCTTATAGGTGCATACTTTGAAGAACTTGTCGAGTAGCAGGAGTGGGTCAAAGCTAACCAAGGGCCGTATTACACCAAGCGTCCAGGAACACAACGGGCGTTTGCACCCGCTTTGCGTGCCCGAGGGGCACTTTGGGTTTATACAACCGTCTAATACTGAAAGCCCTGGCGCACAAATAGCGCCAGAGTTTTTTCAAGAGGGCATTCCCTCATTTGCATGGGAGCGTGACCCCATACTAACGAGGGAATCCTTTTGCCTCTGTGGCCCCGTCGTATTATAGACGCGGGGGGGTGGGGGGGGGGGGGGGGCGCAGAGGCAGGGAAGCGTTAAAGAGCTGCACTGACAGTGCGCCACCTAGAAGGTGGGGCACTGTCAGTGCGACCCCTGATGGTAGTCCTCTGGAGGGGAGAAAGGGGTGGACCTTTTTACTCCTAGACACCTCTTTGCAGGCGGGTGCAGCCACTTACTGCACCGCCTGCAAGGGGATCCATAATCCCCTTTAAAAGGGCAGGGGGGGGGGGGCGCCTGCACAGTGAAACACCGAGCGGCTGCTTTAAAGCACCTCCGGTTACCACCTGAATGCACTGCCCCCAAGGGAGCGCATGCTCGCGGCTGCCCTGGGAGCAGCACATTCTATGTAATAGATCGAATTTGCCCTGTTTGAGGCTGGCGTACCTGTTTTAAGGTGTGCCGGGCGCAAACAGGGAAAGTGCACCCTACACATAATAGGGCCTCTGGGGAAGTATCATACATATTGAACATTTTCCTTGTTTGTGCCGGGCACATCTTTTAAAAGGTGCGCCCAGCACAAACCAGGAAAATGTGCCATATAAGGATGAATGCGCTGCACCAGGGCAGACGCGAACTCGCACTGCCCTTGGGCAGCGCATTTATGTGCAGAACAGAGTGGCTGCTTTGAATCCGCTCTACATTTCACAGTGCAGGCGGGAACCCACCAGCACTCTGAAGAGGGATTAGAGATTCTTTTTCAGGTGGGTGCCGTGAGTGACTGCACCGGCCATCAAGGGATGTGGGGGGGGAGGGAGTCCATGGGACCTTATTACCCCCCCCCGCCAGAAGGCCGCCATCAGGGGAGGCACTGACAGAGCACCAACGTTTACGGACTTCACTAGCATACAAGATAGGTTAGAAGACACGCAAGGCAGAGATGGCAAAGATTAAAGTAGAATTCACAGGATTATGGAAATAAAACAAAAAAGTCCAAGTTTGGGAAGCCTAACCTGGCAAATCTAAACCGACATAATACCAATTTGACAAAAACCCAAGTTGAAAATGCTTGTGACTGCTGAAAAGTTAAATCCCAATGGGGCTGGTATACAAAGATGTACACAGAATTCAGATTAAATGTAAATAGGAAGTCCGGAAAATGTCTAACCTTTTATTATAAGACATGAAAACAATATTTAATAGATAGGAAAATAATGCTGGTAGGCATAACTTGTAAAATCATGGGCAATGAAACAGATGGTCCTAGAAATCCATTTCCATCACTACAGCAGGAGTCTCTTTAATATTCCTGTCAGGCACAGCTCACAGAAAGCAGGGCCAGAGAGGACCAACATGCAACGGGCACAGGAGGAGCCTGAAGATGCCAAGGAGGTAGGGGATGAGAGCAGGGGCCCAATGTCTACAGGTATGGGGGAAGGAAATGCCAGAGTGAGGAACACTAACTGAAGTACAGCCACTGAGAGCCAGACCCAGACTCTGCCACTATCTTAAAGTGGAAACAGACTATTAATCAAGGTAATTAGGGCACTGTGTGCTGAGGGCTGTAGGCTTATGGAGCAGACAAAGTCTGAGGGGTTGAAATCCTATAGGGCTTTATTGATGTTTATCCAGATTCTAGTTCTCTCTCAAAGCTACTTTGAACAATTCTGTTATCAGGAGTTGCTCTGTAGTTAGGCTTTGTTACCAGAAAGTGAGAGCGAGATCTACATTCCGGAGCCTTACACTTCTTGGGATCACGCCAACACGAAATGGTGGCGTCCGCTGCAGACACAATCAATGGTGGCGTCGGCTGCAGACACGATCAATGGTGGCGTCGGCTGCAGACACGATCAATGGTGGCGTCGGCTGCAGACACGATCAATGGTGGCGTCGGCTGCAGACACGATCAATGGTGGCGTCGGCTGCAGACACGATCAATGGTGGCGTCGGCTGCAGACACGATCAATGGTGGCGTCGGCTGCAGACACGATCAATGGTGGCGTCGGCTGCAGACACGATCAATGGTGGCGTCGGCTGCAGACACGATCAATGGTGGCGTCGGCTGCAGACACGATCAATGGTGGCGTCGGCTGCAGACACGATCAATGGTGGCGTCGGCTGCAGACACGATCAATGGTGGCGTCGGCTGCAGACACGATCAATGGTGGCGTCGGCTGCAGACACGATCAATGGTGGCGTCGGCTGCAGACACGATCAATGGTGGCGTCGGCTGCAGACACGATCAATGGTGGCGTCCGCTGCAGACACGATCAATGGTGGCGTCCGCTGCAGACACGATCAATGGTGGCGTCGGCTGCAGACACGATCAATGGTGGCGTCGGCTGCAGACACGATCAATGGTGGCGTCGGCTGCAGACACGATCAATGGTGGCGTCCGCTGCAGACACGATCAATGGTGGCGTCCGCTGCAGACACGATCAATGGTGGCGTCCGCTGCAGACACGATCAATGGTGGCGTCCGCTGCAGACACGATCAATGGTGGCGTCCGCTGCAGACACGATCAATGGTGGCGTCCGCTGCAGACACGGTCAATGGTGGCGTCCGCTGCAGACACGGTCAATGGTGGCGTCCGCTGCAGACACGGTCAATGGTGGCGTCCGCTGCAGACACGGTCAATGGTGGCGTCCGCTGCAGACACGGTCAATGGTGGCGTCCACTGCAGACACGATCAATGGTGGCGTTCTGCAGTGGTGGCGTCTACTGCAGACACGATCAATGGTGGCGTCTACTGCAGACACTATCAATGGTGGCGTCTACTGCAGACACTATCAATGGTGGCGTCTACTGCAGACACTATCAATGGTGGCGTCTACTGCAGACACTATCAATGGTGGCGTCTACTGCAGACACTATCAATGGTGGCGTCTACTGCAGACACTATCAATGGTGGCGTCTACTGCAGACACTATCAATGGTGGCGTCTACTGCAGACACTATCAATGGTGGCGTCTACTGCAGACACTATCAATGGTGGCGTCTGCTGCAGAGGCGTAAAGGAGAGAGTGAGGCCGGCTCAGGACTAGTTGATGATCTTGGTTTAGGGAGATCCTCTGACATTTACCATGGTGGTTTCTCTACCTGTGCTACAGCCAGGATAGTCGCTGTGGAGTAGGTTGCTCTGTTGCACACAAGCCTGAAGCGATCTTGCTGCAACACACTACTGCGGTAGGAAGAATTTAGGTGGGCTTGAGATCAGATATGGTTATCTTTGTCCATAATGGCCCTATTGGTGGATGTAGGACTCTAAGTTTGAGGGCGGATGAGTTCTGTGATGCTGGGGGAAGGAGCAGGGAGAAGCTCTTGGCACCCACAGCTTGGACTGGCTTTAGAGGGAGTCATGAAGCTCTGGTCTGATTGGCTGGCCTCATCACCTCATGTGCTTCATCACCTTGGAGGTAGAAAAAGATCCTTTCAGAATGTTGCCATTTTAGGAAGAAAGAATGGCAGCATGTCCATTGCATGCCGCATGGCTGTGCCAGGGAGCTATGGATGTCAGAGAGGGTTTGTCCGCAGCCTTGTCGGTCCACGACAGAATCCTGTATTACTCAGGCAATGCTTCCTACTATGTGACCGACGTGAACACAGAGGGTGGAGTGCAACAGCAGCACCTAAGATCACACAACCCTGATAAGATCTTTCCATTGAGCTTGGGGTCAATTTAAAAAATAAAAGGTGTCACTACCAAAAACATGGCAAAATGAATCTTAAAGTGAGAGAACCCATTATCCAGAGGTATTGCGCCCGAGATCAGTGTGTCAGGACAGCCTTGCCTACAGCCTAAAATGACTGTGTCCTCAGCCTCTGAGAAACATCCTGCCCACCTTTGCCCCTGTACTTTCTATTAATGTCTCGTGATCGCACATCCCTTCATCAGGAAAACAGTTTTTTTTGTTTCTTTGTTTAGCTCAAGCAGAAAAATGAACCCGGTTCATAATGTTAAGGTCGCATTGTTTCCACATTAGGAATCACCTGTTTATCAAATGGGGTATGTATTGCACACCTCACACACAGCTGCTTCCATCTTTACCCAGAAGATGAAGCCAAGCGGAAGGTAGGCACACAGGAACTTCTCAGCTCTCAGGTCTGCGCGGTGCACCTGGGACACCTCATGTAAGCCTTTTACCGAGTCACAACAAGGCTTGCACACTGGGGCGCCCAAACCAGTATAACAAGCGTTGGCAAAGCCAACCCGTTTCGTCTGGGATACCAGACTGAGGTGCTATTGGATTTTGCAATGATTTTTTTTTTTTCATAGATGGTCGCTGAGCATGCGCGTACATGGGGGCCATCTTTGAATGCATTTGTATACTTTAAGAATGGAAGGGGACAGGAGTCTAAATCTTCCCTGATTTGCAGATCATCCAAGGATTGTTCTTAAATCACTGTCGAGCGTTGAAGGTAAGGAAGAGGATTTACATTCAGATGGCTTATATTTCAAGGTTTTCTCTAGCATGCTTAGCGTTGAAATATTATTCCCATTGGTTGTTTTCCATCTTCGTATAATCAGCTCTTAGAGTTTCCTAGAGCTCTTCAATTCAACATTGAGCCAGCAGCGCATTTACTAGCTTTGTTTTTAAGATATAGCGTTGAGGAGCCCTCTATCCAATCTACAAGAGGTTTCAATATTATAGTGAATAGGAGCGGAGGGGTAAGAGTCGAAGGTAGAGGCAAGCACAGGAGAGAGTGGAGTGGACGAGTCAGAAGAGAACGAGGCGGGAATCACTGTTGCAGAAAGTACAGGCTCGAAAGTAGATCCATCGGTTGGTTTAAATCCCCTAGTTATCTCTACATTTTAAGTGGAGTCAGGAGAGTACAGAACCAGAAAAGAGCATAAGCATGTGATCTGATCAATCCACTGGCAATTGGTCATTAGAGTTACAAATTCTAGGTCAAGAGTGAGGCTTTTGTTGTGGTTTGGTCAAGAGCAATAAAGAAGAAGACAGTTCTCAGCTAGGAAGGAATTGAAGTGAGAAGCGTGAAAACCTTAAGCTTTTCCCTAGAGGAAACTGAAGTCGCTCAAGAAGGTGTGTTCATGTGAGGAGAAGAGTGGAGGTCTACCAGCTCGGAAATAAGATGTCACCCTTCCCGGGGAGATGCATTTATGTGAGGAAAGGAGTGGAGATCAGCACACTCTGAAACAAAGATATCATCCTTCCCGGGGAGATGTATTCTTGCGAGGAGATAGACTACAGATCTGAAATGAAGATGTTTTTCTTCCCAGGGGGCTCCTAGAGGTTTGGAAGTGGTGGACAGTTCAATCATTAGGCAATGAAAACTGTTCACTTTCACATCACAGTCCAGGTCATCAAAAGAAACATCTCCACCTGCTTTGTTCAGTCTACCTTGTATTAGTTGGAGACACTGAGGATTAAGTGACCGGTCAGCGGCTGGGAGGTGAAAGCGAGCCGGGATTGAGTGATGTCCAGTGCACAGTCTTGAATACGGCAACGGTAGCAGGTTGGTTCAAGATACAGATGTGCAGAGTGTACACGAGTACATATCTGAGGGAACTTAGTTTGATTGGATTGAGTCCAAATGCAAGCTACTCTGGGACTTACCCTGAGGCGTCTATGTCCATTTATTGGTAGGTTTTATTTTTTGTATAGCACTACACGTTGCCTAGGTTTTCATCATGTATACAAATAAATAAAGGGCCACCTAGAGCGCTATAGAGTTGGAGTTCATGGACAGCTGAGTTTGGGAGAGGACTCTAGGGTGAGAAGATATGGTGTTGTAAAGGTTGGCTTGAGTAGAAGTGATTAGACTTTGAGAAATTGAGTGTGTCAGACACAGGAGGTGTAGTTTCTGCAGATTTGTCAAGGCGGAGCGAGCTACGTGAGAAGGGACCTGATAAAGCCAACGGATGCACCCACAGAGCAGATCATCAGAGTTGAACACAGCCCCCTGGTGGGATCACATGTAAACATGTTGTAGCATTGGCCTTTTCTGCATGGGTACCCCAGATTTTTCATCTGGTTGTCTAACGCATGAGATTGAGAAAAAATGGTAGCAAGTGAAAGACACAAGTGAAGAAAGAGGCTGCCACAACTTCTTTCAGAGGACCACAAGTAACACAAGGACTACTGGGCAAAACAGTGGGGTTGAGGCTTCTACTCCTGCCGTCCAGGGCCCGGCCTACTATCAATCACGAGCAGCTGGGCAAGTACGCGTTCAGCACTTGACTCTCAGTGGTAGATGAAACAAGCAGTCCAAGGCTCCCTCAGGAGGTGGAGGGGAAGTTTAAGAACAGATTAGTGGTCACAGTCTCACAACCCAAAGAGCGTGCAGCAGAAGCAATAAATCAAGGGGGGTAGATTCCAAGGCTCCTATCCTCTGTCGCAAGCTGGGGTGGCGATGCACCCATAGCACCCTCACTAATTCTACCAGGCTGGGTCAGTCACAGTCCTCATTGCTCCTGGTGACCAATGGCTCACCACTGCTCACAGTTTACTAGCTTCTGCCCGATCAACATGACACAAGTATTGCCAGCAGCTCCTGGCACACGTGGTTGCCGCACAGCTGCCACATAGGCTTCGGCCCTTCTCCAGAAGGTTGTATTTTCCACAGCGGACTCTCCTGACACAGGGGCCACTGCAAGGGTGCTGTGTAGCCTTCTGCCCTTACTGCACAGCATTCTACCCCACGGCTATCTTCATGGCTGTCCTCTTTTGGCATATGGGGGTCACGACTCAGTTCTGCACATGAGCAGCGACCCAATCAATGCAGCAGCCGTTTCCTCACACCGGGAGTCCACTCGACAGGGCTATCCACTGGACCTTGCGCCCTCCAACCGTCTATTACTTAAAGGGCACGCTGGTCTAGTCAAGCAGGCAGGTGCTGGTGCTCCAGGGCGGGTGGTCTTGGTGTTCATTCGTGATGTTCACTCACCCTCAGCATTCCTGGTCACAGGCAGGAGTCTTGCTGAGCTTCCCCTCTTCACATAGACCGTCTGGTTGCTTGACAGAGGACCCATTTTGGGGACTCAAACTCTCCTTCTTATAAGGCAATTTCCAGACACCAAATGTGATTTAGGGTCTTAGAAGTTTTGTGTTGGGGTTCTGCTTCTTTTGAAGTACAAATCCTTCTCCACTCCCTCTTCCTTTTGAAAAGCAGTCTGTCAAAGCGGAAGAGACTCCGGAGCTGAAAGTCCCAGACCAGAACAAAGGCCATGGGAGGGACTGCAGCTCGCACTTGGATGACATTCACACTGATATTGTAAGATACTGCCTCTCTGTACAGTGTACTAAAATGAAGCACACTATGTAGAGTGAGCGAGGTATCTCCAGAGGAAGATACAGTCAACAAGAAGATAATGCTACGTAACTTTTTGTGGTACTGTGGGCGAGCAGTAAGGCTCATCAGAAGGCAGTGTTAAGAATTTGTTATATTCACAGAGGCAATAAATGAGACACACTCAATAATAACTCTGAGACCAATTTTGTATAAAAATAACAAGTTTCTTGATAAATGTTTTGAGAAGCAAGACTTTAAATCTGAGATATACTTTGATAAATACTTTGTGGACTGTGGTAGTCAGAATAAAAGACAATGTAGTTCAAAGTATACAGTACTTCCAGGATCTAGGCACATGGTGGTCGATGCTGTCAAATATTCACCATTGCAGTCAGTGGAGGAAGCCCAGAAGTTGTATAGCTTTAGTGGAGTTCAGTAGACCATCAACACAGTTAGCGTTGCGGTCGCTGACAGCAGGTCACACTAGTTCTATGTAGGCACCGCCAGCCCAGTGGTCATGGTTGCTGGGATGAAGTTGTGTAGTCTTGGATAATGGAGTAGTTACACTTGCGGTTGCTGGAAAGATGGCTTCGCCAAGGAGTTTCGGAGGACCACGCTACCTGGGACGGTCGGAGGTTTTCTTCACCAGCTGGATTAAGGTCTTTGGAGGCCCAGGACTCGGGTACAGCGGGAGTCAAGATGTACCTGGAGCAGGAGTACCAGAGTCGTGAGCGGTAGATTTTGGAATTAGCCTGCAGTGGTCGGGTCGCAGAGTTTGAGTTTAAAAATATTTCTAGAGCGCGCGTACACCGAGCGGTTTCATGGCGCTATGTAGTACTACAAACCCAAGGAACGAAAAGAACTAGGAGCCAAAGAACGATTTAAGAGGGGAATGCCTGGGTAAAAAGAAAAGTTTTAAGGGCTTTGCGGAAAAGGGAGTACTGGGGACAAGATCTCAAGTGAAACGGGAGAGAATTCCAAAAGGCAGGAGCCACAGTAGAAAACTTGGATCCTCCCCATTTTTTTCGTTTGAAGTGGGGGACTATGAGAAGTTGTTGGGTGGCTGAGCGCAATTCTCTAGTCGGGGTGTAGTCGTGGATTGCAGAACCGATAAAAGCAGGAGCAGAACCGGACCGGACATTGAAAATGATGCAGCCCAGCTTAAATAGGGCACGTTGCTGAACGGGGAGCCAGTGCAAAGACTTAAGAAGGGGCAGAATGTCATGGAGGTGAGGCAGTCGTGCCAACGTTTCTGCTTCTGCTGTCAAGTCACCAGCAGGAAGGTACGGGCTCTCAGGAACGGGGTCTTTTCCAACATCAGCCCCTCTGCTGAGAGGATTCCTCAAGGGGATGGAGACGTGCTGTAAAGTTTCTTTTCAGTGGTGAGTCGCGTCAACACAAGTGCCGGTCCTCAACCACTGTGGTTCTTTACCGGTGGTCACCGGGGACTAGCTCCTCGAGGCAAAAAGGAAGGTTCTTGGCAATTCGCTGAACACTGGAAGGCTCCAGGGTGTCTTTTGAGGCCTTACAGGTGTGAGGAAGGACAGCAGGTTGTAGAGGTTGAGTCTTAAGCAGTGGCGGAGGTTTGTGCCAGTTTCTTCTGTTTAGAATCTCAGTTCCTGAACAGCAGCGGTCTTCATCGTCGTCTTCTTGTGTCTGTCGAATCTGAAGTCAGGTTCTCAGGGAGCCCCCTAAAAACTGAGTTTAGGGGAGTTTTCAGGCTGCCTACCTGTAGGGGTCCTACACCCTCTTTATGCTCACCCCACGTGTGCGCTACTATCCCCATTGCCAATACAGCGGACAGTGAAAAGCGGTGTCTACCTCGCCTGTCCCACCTGAGGGGTGGTCCAGGGCAAAGATAGACCCACCTCCAACTTTACCTAATTTTTCCGCCATTCCTCCTACCGAAAGTGGGGCAGGACTGGGTGGTCGCCATCTGCTTCAAACAGCAAAGGCTAGAGACAGAGTTCAAAGGTGGCATGCCCTTTGAAGTTCCCGCTTCTTCCAAGGCTGATCAAGGAGAGGGGAAGGTGTGACTACTTCTGCCCAGAGCAGGCATCGTCTCTGCGTCCGGAGACATCTGGTTTGCCACCCAGGGGTCCAGAAACATGCCTGGTGATGGGAGGCTGGCTAAAACTAGACAGAGACAACATCAGTGGTTTCAGGAGACCCTTCAGCATGGTCTCCTGTGTGTATTTATTAATAAATCCAAAACTGGCATCAGCAAGGATTTATTAAGACAAGATGTCGGATACCAAACATCTAAGAAATCAGTGAAGCCATCACGGAGCTACAAAACCCGAACTAACAAGTATCCAACCCATGTGCTCTTCACGACTTCCCTGTTCACTTACAACACCCAAAATGGACTGGACATTGTAGGGGCATATCTGCTCATGCTGATATGCCCTCACATAGGATATAGTGAACCCTTCCTTTGGGGTGACCTACCGATATCGTATGCAGTGTAAGGCTGGCATGGCACACCAGGCTGAGTGCCATGTTGACTCTGTGGTTTTTCCAGCGCCTGGACACAGAGCCTGCGGTAGCAGCACCATCAAGTTCGGGTGAGGGGTTCCTAGGGGACCTTCTTCTGTCCCCAGGCCCCAGGTACCAGGGGTACCATTTACTGCAGCTTACACGGTAAACCGGAGTTTGGCCAATCGTGGTACAGTTTATGGGAAAGGAGATCGGACACTGGGAACCTGGTTAGCAGGGACTCAGTGCACTTACAGTTCAAAATTACATCAGATAAAAAGTGGGGGATTACCATATCAAAAGGGGTACTTTCCTAGAGATAGGTGCACCAAAAGGTTCATCTCAGACTCCCATCCCTACCCTTATTCCCTTATCAGACCCTTCGTCTTCCCAAGATGTGTCCAGGGCCCTTCCTCATGATCTCTCACTGAATCAAAGATCGCCCTTTGAAGTGTACATGGGGAGCCTTGGTCGCCCTCTGCAGTGTGTCCCACCCTGGTAACAGCAATGCCACAATACACAAATCTGTCTGGGGGGATTCCTCTACCTTATCATGTTTCCATCATGCAGGCCTGGGTCTTCAAAAATAAAACCCAGGGTCTTCCATGCAATGTACCATTACAGACACACGTGCACCTAGTGCATGTACACAGCACACACTGTCCAGCACTGTTGAGCTCATTGCATTGGTCAACTACAGGCCTGCATACACTCCGCCACACATTCCTTTTGAGTGTGCTGCACAGCACTGTAGCCTTTCTGTATTGTGCCACTTGCAGGCACACATGCACACTGACCATGCACATGTTGCACTGTGCTACATAGTTTATGGACTGTACTCCTTGCAGGTACACATACATCCAGTACATGCACTGCACATCACAGCACAATATCTTTCTTGAATTGTACTCCGCGTAGGTACGCACACTCACCATGCATGCACTGCACAGCACTACATCTTTCATATATTGTGCTCTTTACAGGTATACATACATCCAGCACATGCACTCACCATACAGGCATTGCACAGCACAGCACTGTCCTATAACTTGTACTGTACTCTTCCCAAGCACACATTCAAGCCACGCACGTACACCACTCCTGCGCTGCGCAGCACTTCACATCCACCCAATGAAGGCCAAAGGGCAAGTTAAGCAAACAGCTGCTGAACTTTAAAAAGCACAGATTCACCACTCCTGCACTGCACAGCACTTCACATCCACCCAATGTAGACCAAATGTTATGTTATGTTAATAGGTACTTGTAGAGCGCACGTACACCCATGGGTTTCATGGCGCTAAAGACCAAATGCTGCAGTAATGAAGTTACTAGGTATAGGCTTGCTCAAACAACCATGTTTTAAGGCCTTCCTGAAGCTTAGGAGGTTGTCGCAGCTTCTAAGTGTCAAGGGAAGAGAGTTCCAGAGTCTGGGGGCCAAGTGAGAGAAGCAGTAACCTCCCAGTCGCTTCCGTTTAAAGGAAGAAGTGGTTAGCAGACAGAGGTGGGCTGAGCGGAGGTTGCACAGGGGGGTATGCTTGGTGATCATACTGCTAATAAATCTTGGGCTGTTGCCATGCAGAGCTTTGAAGGCTAGGCATCCCGTCTTGAAAGCTACTCGTTGGGCTATCAGAAGCCAGTGGAGTTTTCTCAGACCTGGTCTGGTAGACGTCCATTTGGGTTGTTTTCTAATCAGTCTTGCTGCCCGGTTCTGCACGATTTGAAGTCTTTTTTGTAGACCAATTGGCAGTCCCAGATAGATGGAGTTAGAAAAGTCAAGCCGTGAAAGTATGAGGGCTAGCACCACCTGAGTTAGGGCTGAGTAGGTCAGCAGGTGAGCAATTTTCCTGACTTTCGGAGTTGGTGGACACTGGAGGAGATCACAGCCCCCACCTGTCCGCGGAGCGAGAGGTTGGCATTAATAATGACCCCCAGGCTTTTCACCGAGGAAGTAGGGATAGGGGGAGGCCCCAGTTCCGCCAGCCAAATGTTCGTGCTACAACTGTTCTCCATTTTTCCAGGGCAAGTTAAACAAACAGCTGCTGAACTTAAAAAGGTGAGCGAGTCTGTAGGCCTCAATCCAGTGAAGCAGGTTGAAAAGGACCTAGTCACTCCTCCTGATCACTCCACAGTACGCTGCTACCACCGCGCTCGTGCTGCTCACTCTTGGTGAAGGTGGTGCCCTTCCACTACTAATGACGGCAGCACTTTGGGAGACGCTACCGGTCCACAAGACCACAATCCCTGAGACAGGATTTGTCCTGGTGCACACGCATGATCTGTGTTTATCTATGACAACAAAAATCAGCATTAGGAATGCAGACAATAGTACAGTTGGCCCTCCAGGCAGGAGGACATGTCCATTGCCATAAAGAGGACTTTTCAGTGCCAAAGGATGCTTTTTAAAATGAAAGGCCAAGTAACTTGCATTTTTTAATTGCTAAATGGCCTAGGAATTTTCTGAAAATAGTGTTAAAATTCACTATTTTTTTTTACAATATTTTCATAGATTTTCATAGGGTAAGTGAACTTGAAACGAGGAGTGGTTGGAAATGTAGTGGGCTGTCTGCAGGTCCTTTGGCCAACAGACTGGTCGAAGTGGGTGGGATCGGCAGGGCACGGCGTGCCCCTACTTCTTTAATTTAATAGAATCCGTTCCCCTACTTTTTTATTTTAAACACTCGTCCCAAGACGGCAGAAATAGCCAAGGCCTATAGATAAGGCTCAGCGTTCCTGGCCGTTCAGGGACTGGCCAGTAGACAGAGAAGGAAAAGGACTGTCTTTTTCTTCACGCCAAGAGAAAACAAGGACAATTCTATTGCGCTGCCGCTGTCAGCTGACACCCTCTCTTTCTTCCTCTTATTCCCTCTCCTTCTGTTTCGCTCCTACTCACTGGCTGAAAACCGTAACTTCTAAGAAACTGATCTTACACCCGCCGAAAAAGCGCTTCGACGCCTCGTCAGGGGTAGGAAGCGCTATATAAATGCAATTACAATACAGTACAATACAATAAAATACCCTCTCTTTCATCTGCTTTCGTTTACTGTTCGCCTGTGAAATGGATCCAAAAATCAGAAAAACACCTTTGCTGCAAATGTCCTCTTTTTCTGACATTTTTCTATTCCAAAGTCCAGCCTCGGACGGAAGAGTTTGCCAGTGAAGCGGTACTTTTGTTTTCTCGTCTTTCTTTCAACAACCATTGTTTTCCCCGGGTGGAGCTGTACACCATTCCTGGAGGTACTGCACTACCTAGTTGAAGGGAGGATTGGAAAACAAAATGTGTACCGCGCCTCCGTGTTCAAGGATGTGGTCTTTTTAAACCATACTGCTTATGTTTTGGAAGGATATAAGCAATGGACATTGAAATGGGTCCCGTGGTCTCGTCCTTAACCTTTCAGGCAAAAGCACTCACTGATTTCTGAATAACGAGTGGAAAAGCGTTAAGGTAACTATGTTGTTGGTCTTGCTTACAGTTCACACACTTTCCTTAATCTTGCACTACCCTAGGAGTGTTTGCTTTTTCTAGGGTTTTATTGCTTTTTTTTCCAGGCAGCATATGACTGCTGTCTATTGTATGATTTGAATTGAGTCGCATCCAGGTGTTTATAGCAGGGCACAATTGGGTTGTTTCTCTCAGTGGGGGAGAGGATGTGGCACTATGGCCAGAGCTGCCAAATTTGGAACTAGGGAACCAGGTTACATACTTCACGACCAGTCCAACAGACCACTCTCCTGACGGAGCACATTCCCATGCTAGACCTTAGAAGGGCCCGCAACTCTGTAAAAGCCCAGTTGTCTTAGCAGGTGGACCCTAGCAGTGGCAAGAGTGGGTTAACCTTGAAGGCCTGTCCACCACAGTCCATACTTCAGTTCAAAAGCCCAGTTGTCTTAGCAGGTGGACCCTAGCAGTGGCAAGAGTGGGTTAACCTTGAAGGCCTGTCCACCACAGTCCATACTTCAGTTCACCTCCAGTCTTGCGGACAGGCCTACGAAGCAGCACACCGTAGAGCGGCAGGGACTCGGTCACTGAGGACACAGGACCATTGAGGCCAGTCTGCCTCATCCATTGGTACCCCCATTGGCCTTGTTTCAGCAGTAGTAGCTGCAAGGCACATGGGATCGGCAATGCAGGTTTTGCACGTACACCATACGAAGTTGTCAAACTTTACAGTCACAAGCACTTTTAACATGTGCTACCTGCTTTTGGGGCCACTGGAATGATGCAGCACTGGAAGACAAAATTATGCTGCGGTGTTGTCTAAATTATGCAGCAAAAAAAAGCCTGCAGCGTAATGCAGTATCCCTTCAGATACTTTATTATTTTGACATTTTTACACATGCTAGCAGTCTCAAGAAAGATTTTTCCTTATTAGTACCAGTGGAACATACAAATGCAGCAGTGAGAAGGGTGACCAGTCAACCTTTGCAAAGGGCCCTCCACTTCAACGCAGCACAAGTCACAATTCTTAGTAACTTTTGATCCGTTTGAGCTACAAACAATTTATTAGTTAAAATCATCAGACTATGCAGCAGATGATGTATTATGTGGCAAGTATGGCAGAGCCATAATTATGTGGAAAACATTTGCAAACTAGGATATTTTGCCATTCATGTTTGAACTGCTCTTGTGGGAAAAGGGAGAAGTGTTAATGACAGAAACTCCACGCTTGGAGACACATGGCTTGCGATTCCACTCTTAAGTATGTTTGGGACATTCTGTGATTGGAAACGTATCCCACTTTGTGAATGCATTTTAATGTCAATAACTCATATTAAACCTTAAATAAACATGTGTATCTATTAGTAGTCAAGTCAAAAACCACTTTATTCGATTTAGTTAAAAATCATAAAAGCATACTACATTCATATAGAGGTGACAGTATTACAACTTGAGAAAATACAAATTCATTGAGTCAGTACTATATACAGATTAACACTATTAAAAAGTTAAAAAGCATCAGTTAAGAACGTATGAATCATACTTAAAAATACAGCTAAAAATAGGAGTGCATATTACGCTTTTAGCAGATTACAAATACACAGAACATTATCCAATTTTGCCTTCCATACAAAGACCCAGGTATTAAATTTTTAGTCTTTTCCTCCTGATCCTAACTGCAGCAACAAGATAATTGGCCACGCTAAACATAGCCAAAGCAGAATCCAAAAGTTGAAGATACAGTAGGGCTGGTTTAGCCTGTTGGAAGGCTTTATCCTTCAATAATGGAACCAGGTATTTCTGCCTGGGCACAGTAAAAAAATGACAGAAAACGTATCCCACTTTGTGAATGCATTTTAATGTCAATAACTCATATTAAACCTTAAATAAACATGTGTATCTATTAGTAGAATTATAATAAGCTGTAACTAGTCAGTGAAATGCCAAACACTAAAAAGTGGCTGACTCAGCCCATTGACCCAATTCTCGGGTTATTCCCGCCCTCTGATCTCAGCCCACAGTTCCCCTACTTCTTGCCCCCACTTGGACCACTGGGCCAGCAGGCCCTACAAGTGGAGGCTGGGTGAGGCCTGCCTGCAGAGATCTGTGCATAATCTGAAGGTCACGGGTTCAAATCCCGGCAAAGCCGACTCGGTCATCGTCCTGCTACCCCCAAAATGAGGAGCAATACTAAACTCAAGCCTCGGTGAGCATTAGGGAGTAGCATGCTACTCGATAAAAAAAGCGCCTCAACATCCCATCAGGGGTTAGAAGCGCTGTATAAATACAAACCTTCTTTACTCTTCTATCCTTCCGAATCCAAATAACTGACTAACATATCCACCACTTAAAAAATGTCTTGCGTGTTTCACTCTACTAATTCACCACTAATCCTCTATGGGTCTTGGAGTAGCGTGCTACTCGCCGAAAAAGCGCTTCGACGCCTCGTCAGGGGTAGTAAGCGCTATACAAATGCAATTACAATACAAAAATAAATAAAAATACAATACTGGTACCGTGAGAAGTGAAGCTGCCTGGCGCTGTCTGAGTGACAGGGGGCGGGTTTCCCGCGCAGCAGAGGCGTCCTTCACACCAGGCAGCAAATAACTGTCGATACCAATGTTTGTTACCCTCTGCAGCGACATTACCAACAGTCCCGATCGTAACGGCGCATTTAGGAAAATAACCTGCAAAACGGGGAGTTAGAAAAGATAACTCACCTTGATTTTTATTTGATAGGTCGCAGCGCTATCGTCTAATAACATAATTAAAAACACGGCAGCAGCTGGAGCAGCGGCTAAACAAATTAATGTAATAGGAGCCTTCATATGTGCTGGCACCGAGGCGCGCCTCTCTTGGCGCCGAGAAGGTCAGCTGACCTTGAGGAGGAGTGGCGGCTGTCCGCCCCGCCAGGCCGCCCTGGCGAGGGAGAATGATGGGCCCACAGGCCGCGGCTGGGAAAGCGCCTCGAAGCCTCTGATAGTCAGCCAGGCCCCTACCTCCTAAAGTGTCATGTGTCAAACTGCCAAGGACAAGACGGCGTGCTGGCACAGTGTGCATGGCAGGCCTCGCCCGTGTACAGCACACACTTCTGGCAGCCACACTGGGAGTACTGGAGCCAGTACTGTAGGCCACATCTGGCGTGCTGGATAGAGTCCTCTGTACTCTGACCAGTTCTGTAGGCCGCATTTGGCACACTGTAAACATCACACATGCTGACTAGTTCTCTAGGCCGCATCTGGCATACTGTAAACATCACACATGCTGACTAGTTCTGTAGGCCGCATCTGGCATAGTGTAAACACACATGCTGACCAGTTCTGTAGGCCACATCTGGCACACTGTAAACATCACACATGCTGACCAGCTTTGTAGGCCACATCTGGCATACCATCACACATGCTGACCAGTTCTGTAGGCCACATCTGGCATAACATCACACATGCTGACCAGTTCTGTAGGCCGCATCTGGCATACTGTAAACATCACACATGCTGACCAGTTCTGTAGGCCACATCTGGCATAACATCACACATGCTGACCAGTTCTGTAGGCCGCATCTGGCATACTGTAAACATCACACATGCTGACCAGTTCTGTAGGCCACATCTGACATACTGTAAACATCACACATGCTGACCAGTTCTGTAGGCCACATCTGACATACTGTAAACATAACACATGCTGACCAGTTCTGTAGGCCGCTTCTGACATACTGTAAACATCACACATGCTGACCAGTTCTGTAGGCCACATCTGGCATACTGTAAACATCACACATGCTGACTAGTGCTGTAGGCCACATCTGGCATACTGTAAACATCACACATCCTGAACAGTTCTGTAGGCCACATCTGACATACTGTAAACATCACACATGCTGACCAGTTCTGTAGGCCACATCTGGCATACTGTAAACATCACACATGCTGACTAGTGCTGTAGGCCACATCTGGCATATTGTAAACATCACACATCCTGAACAGTTATGTAGGCCACATCTGACATACTGTAAACATCACACATGCTGACCAGTTATGTAGGCCGCATCTGGCATACTGTAAACATCACACATGCTGACCAGTTCTGTAGGCCACATCTGGCATACTGTAAACATCACACATGCTGACCAGTTCTGTAGGCCACATCTGACATACTGTAAACATCACACATGCTGACCAGTTCTGTAGGCCACATCTGGCACACTGTAAACATCACACATGCTGACCAGTTCTGTAGGCCACATCTGGCATACTGTAAACATCACACATGCTGACCAGTTCTGTAGGCCACATCTGGCATACTGTAAACATCACACATGCTGACCAGTTCTGTAGGCCACATCTGACATACTGTAAACATCACACATGCTGACCAGTTCTGTAGGCCACATCTGGCACACTGTAAACATCACACATGCTGACCAGTTCTGTAGGCCACATCTGGCATAACATCACACATGCTGACCAGTTCTGTAGGTGACATCTGGCATACTGTAAACATCACACATGCTGACCAGTTCTGTAGGCCACATCTGACATACTGTAAACATCACACAGCCACATCTGACATACTGTAAACATCACACATGCTGACCAGTTCTTTAGGCCGCATCTGACATACTGTAAACATCACACATGCTGACCAGTTCTGTAGGCCGCATCTGGCATACTGTAAACATCACACATCCTGAACAGTTCTGTAGGCCGCATCTGGCATACTGTAAACATCACACATGCTGACCAGTTCTGTTGGCCACATCTGACATACTGTAAACATCACACATGCTGACCTGTTCTGTAGGCCACATCTGACATACTGTAAACATCACACATGCTGACCAGTTCTGTAGGCCACATCTGACATACTGTAAACATCACACATGCTGACCAGTTCTGTAGGCCACATCTGACATACTGTAAACATAACACATGCTGACCAGTTCTCTAGGCCACATCTGGCATACTGTAAACATCGCACATGCTGACTAGTTCTCTAGCCACATCTGGCGTACTGTATACAGTTCTGCTGTACTCTGACCAGTTCTGTATGCCGCATCTGGCGTGCTGGATACAGTTCTGCTGTTCTCTGAGCAGTTCACTAGGACACATCTGGCGTGCTGGTTACAGTTCTGCTGTACTCTGAGACCAGTTCTGTAAGCCACATCTGGCGTGCTGTATACAGTTCTGCTGCACTCGGATCAGTTCTGTAGGCCACCTCTGGCGTGCTGGATAGAGTTCTGCTACACTCAGGCCAGTTCTGTAGGTCACATCTGGCGTACTGTAATCATCACTCATGTGCGGATCAGTTCTCTAGGCCACATCTGGAGTACTGTACACAGTTCTGCTGTACTGTGGCAGTTCTGCAGGCAATATCCAGAGCACTGCACACCGTTCTGTATCCAGTTTTGGAGGACACATTTGGCGTACTGTTTATAGTTTTGCAGTCAACATCTGGAGCACTGCATATCGTTCTGTATACAGTTCTGGAGGCCACAACTGGAGTACTGTATACAGCTCTGCAGTATTGTGTCCAATTTTAGAGGTAGCATTTGGAGTAAGTTGCACTGTACTGCCAGCCACATCTGGAGTCCTGTGTTTGAAGCCACAGTAAATCACAAACACTTGTCCAGTGATATAGTAGAGAATGAATACCACAATGCTTTTCAAATGGATAGCCCTGGAGGCCTCTTTTCGAGTATGGAATACAGTTCTAGCAGCCGACGCAATGAGCGCTGCATCCAGTTCTGCGGCTCACATCTGGAGTATTGTATACAGCTTCCAGGCCTCATCTTTAGTGCTCAATACAGATCAGCGGCATTACGTGCAGACCTGGAGGCTCTTTCTGGGCACTGGCTACAGTTCTGGAGGCTTTATCTGGTATAATCTATAGAGTGCTAGCAGCCACATCTGGTATACTGCATACAGTTTGAAAGCCTCGAGTAAAGTGCTGTATACAGTGCTGGCAGCCACATCTGGTATACTGCATACAGTTTTGAAGGCCTCGAGTAAAGTGCTGTATACAGTGCTGGCAGCCACATCTGGTATACTGCATACAGTTTTGAAGGCCTCGAGTAAAGTGCCGTATACAGTGCAGGCAGCCACATCTGGTATACGGCATACAGTTTTGAAAGCCTCGAGTAAAGTGCTGTATACAGTGCTGGCAGCCACATCTGGTATACTGCATACAGTTTTGAAGGCCTCGAGTAAAGCGCTGTATACAGTGCAGGCAGCCACATCTGGTATACTGCATACAGGTTTGAAAGCCTCGAGTAAAGCGCTGTATACAGTGCAGGCAGCCACATCTGGTATACTGCATACAGGTTTGAAAGCCTCGAGTAAAGTGCTGTATACAGTGCTGGCAGCCACATCTGGTATACTGCATACAGTTTTGAAAGCCTTGAGTAAAGCGCTGTATACAGTGCAGGCAGCCACATCTGGTATACTGCATACAGTTTTGAAGGCCTCGAGTAAAGTGCTGTATACAGTGCTGCCAGCCACATCAGTATACTGCATACAGTTTTGAAAGCCTCAAGAAAAGCGCTGTATACAGTGCAGGCAGCCACATCTGGTATACTGCATACAGTTTTGAAGGCCTCGAGTAAAGTGCTGTATACAGTGCTGGCAGCCACATCTGGTATACTGCATACAGTTTTGAAAGCCTCGAGTAAAGCGCTGTATACAGTGCAGGCAGCCACATCTGGTATACTGCATACAGTTTTGAAGGCCTCGAGTAAAGTGCTGTATACAGTGCTGGCAGCCACATCTGGTATACTGCATACAGTTTTGAAAGCCTCGAGTAAAGCGCTGTATACAGTGCAGGCAGCCACATCTGGTATACTGCATACAGTTTTGAAGGCCTCGAGTAAAGTGCTGTATACAGTGCTGGCAGCCACATCTGGTATACTGCATACAGTTTTGAAAGCCTCGAGTAAAGTGCTGTATACAGTGCTGGCAGCCACATCTGGTATACTGCATACAGTTTTGAAAGCCTCGAGTAAAGTGCTGTATACAGTGCAGGCGGCCACATCTGGTATACTGCATACAGTTTTGAAGGCCTTGAGTAAAGTCCTCTTATGCAATGCATGCAGTTACATCTGGCATACAGCATAGAGTTTTGTAGGCCTCGAGTAAAGTGCTGTATACAGTCCAGGCGGCCACATCTGGAATACTGCATACAGTTTTGTAGGCCTTGAGTAAAATACTGTATAGTGTACAAGCGGCCACATCTGGTATATGGCATACAGTTTTGAAGGCCTCGAGTAAAGTACTTTTATGCAGTGTAGGTGGTTACATCTGGCATACAGCATAGAGTTTTGAAGGCCTCGAGTAAAGTGCTGTATACGGTGCAGGCGGTTACATCTGGTATATTGCATAGGGTTTGTAAGGCCAAGAGTTATGTTATGTTATGTTAAGATTTGGTAAAGCGCATAACAGCTGCCCCAGCAAAGAGGCGTCCCGGCGCTGAGGAACCACAAGTTAAGTATTGTATACAGTTCAGGGGGCCGCCTATGATACTTTACATACAGTTTTAAAGCCCTTAAGTGAAGTATACTATACAGTTCAGGAAGCCACATCTGGCAGGAGCTACATAAATGGGACGCGTTTGGAGGCGAGCTCGGTTACTACGAGCACCAACTGGTAATTTGAAGTGCCTGGCAAAGGGCTTCACCTTCTTCTCTATGGTACCAACTGTGAAAAATCTCGAAATTGCGTGTAATTGTTTTTAATGCACTATCGCCTTCACTGTATTTTAAAAAAAACTTTCACCCGCCCAATTGCGAAGCGCATTCGAAACCGGCCACAGCCTATTCCCCGGCCACCACGGATTCTTCAGTTTGCGTGGAGGGAAACTAAACGCCATACTGGAAGTGCGGGCAGCCTCCATCACACACACTGGGGTCAGCAGTCTAGCTGCTGAGATTGTATAAATTAGGTCAATGGCCCCGACGCGCAGCGGACGCGCGCAGTGGGTGCGCCGTAGGCCACCCTGGTCCCTTGCTAAAACACTCTGGACCTCCTTTTAAGCCCTTGCGTGCGTCGGACAGCGTGACGGTGGGCGTGTGCAGAGGACGGCCGGGGGCCGTCCGAACCACACCCACGCTATAAAATCACCCGCACCGCGGCGAAATTGCCGCCACGGTTAAAGGGTTAATTCAAAATGGAATACCAAGGCACATACTGACGGATTCAAGTATACTGCTGAGCAATTAAAGGCCCTTCACACACCCCTGCATCCAAACTGTACTAGAGTAAATTCACTTGGAAATTACAAACCATGCACAAACGGTGGCTCTTACTTTTCTCCCAGTCCTGAAGCTAAGACTCGATCGGCCAGCACCAAGCCATCTGCTTCTGATAATAAATCCTTCTCTTTTATTAGTATTAATTGCCGCTCTCTACCGAAACACAAATCTAATCTCTTTGATCTACTAGTAAATGACAAACCTGATGCCATCTTCCTCACAGAGACCTGGCTCCATGAGCGCTCTGGTACAGAGATTGCGGCTGCATTGCCCGCAAATTATGCCACAGTGAGGAAAGATCGAAGTGAAACGCTCTTTTCAAGTTAACGTTATCCCCAAAATTCACCTCCTCGGGTATACTAGTATACCGCCCCCCTACCTCCTCCCTATTATGGACCACTACCTTTGCGGAATTCTTAGCCCCTTTAGCCATGAAAGCAGCACATTTCTCCCCCCTTGGAGACCTTAATCTCCATTTAGAAAATACTTCATGTAAAAATAGCTTAAATTTGATTTCAGATTCAGTCTCTCTGAACCTGCATTGAACAAACTCCGGCTCTACACATGTAGCAGGGCACTTCCTGGACCCAGTTTTCTCAAATCTTACAGAGATTACTTGCTCCCCGGCCCTGCCTACAAGTTGGTCGGATCATTATTTGATTAAATTGGACTTAACACTTTCAGCACACTTATCCTTTACTTCCAGCATGCCGGTCTCAAAGGGCAGAAATTGGAAAAAGTTAGACATCGCTGCCCTAAATACCTTTTTGGACTCCCACAAACCTTGTTCAGTATTTCAAGTAAACCAGCTACCATCTTCAGTACAAAACTGGCTTTTGGATGCCATAAATACTTGTTTACCTGTTATGAACAAAAAATTGATAACCATCGGCCCCTAGGTTTAATGAGGCACTGAAAATTGAAAAAACAAAGTGCAAAAGTTTGGAAAGAAAGTGGAGAAAAAAAATGTCACTTCCTCGTCGAAATCGGTTTATAGAAATGCTTTAAAAACTATCACAAACTTTGCAAACTAGCTAGAGCAGAATATGTTTCAACTACTATTGCAAACGCTGTTAACTGCTCTAAGACTCTTTAATACTGTTAAGGAATTGGCGGGCTCCAAAACTCAAGCTCTATCCCCCGCATTAACAAAACCCAAATGTGAGACCTTGGCCTCGTTTAATATATCATGACATCATGCTTGACCAGGCAAAAATTGTCTCTGCTACCCCACCACTACCACCTTCTCCTCTTAATACTGGCTCACTCCTAAATCTAGCTGAACAACTGAATCTTCCTGGACACTCCCTAATGACTTGGCCTCTACTCACTACAGAAAGTTTAACAACAGTCATTAACAACATTAAATCTGGGTCGCCGAATAATCCCCTACCTGTTTCAATATTAAAGCAGTTGAGCACTTCCTCATTGTCTGTGATAGTAAATCTCCTTAATGCCTCACTACAGGAAGCTGTCATTCCATCGTCCTGGAAACATGCTATGATTCACCCCCTCTTGAAAAAGGCTAACGCCAACCCTGATGTGCCCAGTAATTATCGCACCATATCTTTACTTCCTATTTTTTCAAAGATCTTAGAAAGACATATCCACTAACACCTTAACCATTTTGTAACAACACATGGTCTCCTCCATCCCTCCCAGTCGGGCTTCAGAGCGGGCTTTTCAACCGAAACCACCTTACTTGGGGTCACGGAAAGCATACGGCAACATCTGGACAATGGAGACACTGTAGCGCTCATTTTATTGGATCCGAGCGCTGCTTTCGATACGGTGTCACATGCTGTGCTAATAAACACACTTATGTCACAGGGCATTGGTGGGCCCGCTTTAAACTGGCTCACTGCTTTCCTTACAAAACACACTTTCCAAGTTTTATCACACTCCGCCTGCTCTGAAATCCATTCTTTTGCCCACGGGGTTCCGCAGGGATCCATCCTCAGCCCCTTGTTATTTGATCTTTATGTTAGACCACTGCCTGAGGTAGCCGAAAAATCAGGATTATCCCTCTTCTCCTACGCCGATGACTCTCAAATCACTTTCTCCCTTTCCTCATACAAAACTAATGATTCACCGATTCTCAAAATTGGCTTAAATAAAATAGCTTTTTGGATGCAGCAACATTTTCTTAAGCTTAATGGAGAGAAAACTGAGATTCTGGTACTAGGAAAGTAAAAAGATCTATGGAATCCCCAACACTGGCCGCGCGAAATGGGCGATCTTCCGTCCCCTTCCTCTCAAGTCAAAAATCTGGGCATCACAATTGATGACTCATTCAGCATGTATCCTCAATCCAGTCAAAGTTGCAGCAACCCGTTTCACCATTCTCAAATGGTTAAGGAAAATCTGTTGGATGCTACCGGAATCCACCAGAAAAACCATAGTAAATGCCTTAATAACATCAAGACTTGATTACGGAAATGCGCTTTACCTGGGGTCGAACAAATCTGTAGTCCATATGCTACAGATGGTACAAAATGCCGCTGTTAGACTTCTGTGCTGAGTCCCCAAGACCACCTCCATCTCGACCTACAGACGCAAGCTGCACTGGCTTAAAATTGAAAACAGAATAAAAATCAAGGCACTGAGTTACATGCACAAAATTAAATCCTGCTGTGTCCCTCGCTATCTTCAGTCCTTGGTCAGTCCTTACTTTCCTTCCCGAAATCTCTGCTCTGCCACCCAAGGAAGGTTTGTTGTCCCCAAACTCAAACTAGCCCGGATGGGCGGCAGGTACTTTTCTTATCTTGGTCCCTGAACCTGGAACTCTTTACCCACAGTACTCCGCAATGAGACAAATTACACACAATTTCGCAAGTCATTAAAAACTTGGCTTTTTGACAAGTAAACTGCTCTGTCTACCCGTCTCTTAGCCCCGACCCGTCCTATGCACCGGAAAACCCTTTTTGGGTATCTGTTGCGCACTATAAATTTAAAAACGAACTAACTAACTAATTGTCCCATTTATCATGGACATCCGGGTACAACTGCAGTTCTCCTTCTAGCTGTTGATCATCCCTGTCCTGCACCTGAACAGATTCCCAAAGGTGGCGGAACAGTTTTGGTTCTTGGAAGTAGAGGCGGAAGCATAGCCAGGGGCACAGGAACAACAAGGACCTCCTGTGTAGGTGGTGGTTGCGGAGCAGAGTTTGCCTCAGGAAATCGTTTGTAGTAGTCATGGAGCATCATAGAAAGGTCAGTGACCAAGAAATGGGAATATTAATGGAAGGCTCTTGTGCACGATACTCCTGTTCTTTATATGGAAAATGCTCTTAAATTGCACCTAAGCATTGAGCACTGTGACGCCCTGCATCAGAGAAGGAATTTGCAAACTCCAAATAAGTAGATGGATCATCAAGCGCCTCGTCCGAGTCCTGGCATTTGACTGAGCTGCGAAGAGCTGTATGCAGGGCCATTCAAACCATCATCCTCAGATGCCTGAAAATCCAAGAGGCGAGAAGGAGGCAAAGGGAATATCTTTGAAAAGTCCTGTAGGAGAGATGGTATTGCCTTTGAAGGCACAGTCTTTTTCCCTCGCCAATGGAGCCGTCTACGGTAGAACAGTCAGCGGCTGCTGGAGAGAGAGGACCTGCCGACGGTGAGGTGACTAGCTGGACCATCGACAGCGAAGCCCTCGTCGACAGAGACAGTCTTAAGACAGTCAATGACAGTGACGGCACCACTTCCATCTTCGACAACGTAACCCGCTGTCGTCTTGACAGTCGATGTAGTCGAAGTCGCTGACCGGACCGTCGACGAATCATCTGATGTCATGGAAACTGAGGCCGTAGACTGTGATTTCTTCATCGACGGAGTAATTGACAAGCAGATTTTTACAGATCGAGAATCTCTGAAGGGAGTATGAGCCGCGTACGGTGGACCAGAACCAGCCCTTTGATGAGGGGACGAGGGACCAGGTGTATCCTGTTTAACCCTCTTTTCCTCAGGCCTCTCCTTTCTTTCAGATCTAGATTTTTTAGGATCTGTCTGCGAAGAGAAAGATTCTTCCTCCTTCCTCTTCTTGGAGGTGGTATGGGGCATCTCCTCACCTTCAGAGTCTGAGTCCTTAGCAGCCTTTTTTCTTTGCAGCTAGAGAAGCAACCTACCCTCACCATCTTAGAGGGTTCTTTCTTGAAAAGGTACAACAGTTTTTGCATTCTCTAGGCTTGTGGTAAGGATACTGGCATGAGGGTCCTCAGAATACAGTCTGGCCTTTCAACAAGTCTTGCAGGGCCTGAACAACCCTTTTTTAGACTCCAGCATAATGAAGAAAAATAGGTACTCGCACTCCTGGACCGTAACTCCGAAAAAGAAATTAAGCAATAAATAAACAGTAAGCTGGAAGTTCAAAAGGGCAGCCGTAGAAACACTGATCGAGCAGAGCACTGAGACTAAGCAAAGCTGAGGGGGACTCCCCAACATACGACGTGCGGCAAGAAATGTTATATAACTGCTTATCAGTCTGCTTATAATGTTGAGTCCTTAGTTCGTATGTGGAGCTACATTTCATCCACACTTAGTCACAGAGTCTTTCAGTTGGATGGTATCGAGACAGCGAATACAGAAATACTCTGCTGGTAAGAGCAGTTTATCCAGTTCTCTTCCCCGCTCTGATTTTACAGCTATTTCCAGGATCTGCAACCTGACTTGGCTTAGTTTGGTGTTTTTCTTTGTTTGTTTTCCACTGTGCTGCCACTGGTGCATTTTTTTCTGCTGTTTCACATCTTTTGCCCATTGGTGAAGCATGTTTCGGCTTTCCTGGCAGTCTCATCAACAGAGGCCTTCAACAGGGACATGTCATTAGACCGATCCCACTGCTTGAGTCACAAGTAGCAGCATTTTTTCAAAGGAAAGAGTTCCCCTGTTGAGGGATATTGCAATGTGGGACCCTAAGCTATGTTGTACAGTGCTTGCAGTTTAGGAAAGGGTTCTTCTAAGAGCTGTATCTGCAGACCAGTGGGCTGATCAACAATCTGCAGGGTCTCATGCGCCACGTCACAATACCTTGCAGTGGGGTCTCGAGAAGGCCACCCTTCCGCTGCACGCCCAGTACCTGATAGTTTGGCTGTTTTGGTGGGTTCAGCACTTGTTTTGTTTACTGCGCCTGCTCGCCTTAGTAAGAAACCCGAATGTTACACTGGGCCGAGGCGCTGGGGGCATCGCGCCTTCGAGCGCAGATTCGAGCGCAGATATGGAGCAGTCTTATGATATTCAGTGCATGAGGCTGAACGATCTAGCCCCGCAATGGCCCCTCGGGCCACGGCTAAGCGGGTTTCGGCACCGTGGTTCACTGAGGCATTGTGCGCTACTCGTCGCCAGTGCAAGGTGGCTGAGAGGGCATGGCGCCTCCAGTATGATTTGGAGGCTAGACTTGCTTACAAGACAGCGGTCAAAGCCTATCATCACGATATTCGCCGTGAGAAAAAGGATTATCTTGCCAGGAGGATAGAGGCTGCCTCCAACTCATGCAAAGAGATTTTTGTTGTGGTGAGGGAGTTTACGGCCTCCAGATCCAACATGCCCCAAAGAGCGCCATCCGAGTCGTGGGTCTGTGATCTGGCCAAGTTTTTTACGGACAAGATCAAATCTATCCAGGATTCTTTTACAGTGAGGTCTGCGGAAGTGTTTCCAGCATGGTGGCCGGTCTTGTTCCGTCTTCTGCGCGGGACGCGGTTCTGGCAGAGTTTCCCTCTGTCTCCACCGATGCCTCCCTCGCACTTCTGGCCAATCTTAAATCGGGTTCGCCATTAGACCCCTGTCCGGCCAAATTTTTGGCCAGGATGGCGGCTGTGGTCAACCCATTGGTCAACCCTCTCTTGAACTTGTCTCTGAGTGAGGAGAGGGTCCCGCAGTCCTGGAAAAGGGCAATGGTGATCCCCCTCCTCAAGAAGCCTGGGCTAGACTCAGAGGTTTTGGCCAACTACAGCCGATTTCCCTCCTCCCGGCGCTGGCTAAAATCACGGAGAAACATGTGCATGGCGTGCTCTCAAGCTTTCTAGAATCCAATGACCTGCTGCACCCCTCGCAATCCGGTTTCCGTCCGAATTTAAGTACGGAGACGGCACTCCTGGAGGTGTCAGAGGTCATTAGGGAGACACTGGATTCTGGAGGCAAGGCCATGCTTGTCATGCTTGATCTGTCGGCGGCCTTTGACACCGTCCCCCATGAGGCGCTCCTCGCCAGACTCCATGACATCGGTCTGAGGGGGACGGTGTTCAACTGGTTTACATCTTTTCTTGAGGGCCGCCGACAAACGGTCTGGGCCTCCCCGAGCTCCGCTGAGATGCCGCCATTGGGAGTCGGAGTTCCGCAGGGATCTGTGTTGAGCCCGACTCTTTTTAACATCTTTATGACCCCTCTGGCGGCTCTAGTGGAGTCTTTTGGGGCCCAGATCCTGTCCTACGCGGATGTCACTCAATTGCTCTTCACGTGTGGGAAAGATCAGGCTTTTGATGGAGAGAGTATTCGGGGCTGCTTAGAGATGGTCTTTAACTGGTTTCAGCAGAATAGCCTCAAGGCCAATTCCAACAAATCCGAGGTGTTGTTTTTTTGTTGTTCCTTAGACCCCGACTGGTTGGCCTGGTGGCCAATGGATATGTGTCCCCCTGCCCAGGCATCGCAGGTGGCAAAAAATCTGGGAGTGAAGATTGATAATAATCTGACGCTGAGATCACATATTCTTGGTTTGACGGGCACATGCTTCGGCATTCTTAAGATGCTCCGGAAGTTCCTGCCTTTGCTCACAGAAGAGCATAGAAAGATCACTGTGCAAGCCTTAATTGGCTCCAGACTGGACTATGCCAACGTCCTCTATTTAGGTCTTCCGGACTATCTTGTTCAGCGGCTGCAGGTCGTGCAGAACTCTGCGGCTCGCGCCATCTTTGGCCTCCATAGGCGAGTGAGAGCGTCCGGTTTGGTGCAGTCGCTTCATTGGCTGCCCATCCGGAAGCGGATCATGTTTAAAACATTGACCCTGGCGCACAAAGCGCTTTTCGGTTCCGGAGCTAAGTATTTACAGCGCAGGCTTGTCTTTTATCGCCCGGCCCGATCTCTGCGCTCGGAATCCCTGTTTTTGGCTGCGGTTCCTCGAGTGAGGAAGGCCCGTACCGGGGGGCGCTCCTTTAGTCTGAGGGCCCCTCAGTTGTGGAAGACCTTGCCTCTGGCCTTGCGGCGCTCACCCAATCTGCTCCTGTTTAGGAAGAGCCTTAAGACCTGGCTTTTTAACCTTTAGGATGTCTTCTTTTGTCCTTTCCATGTTAATGTCTGTTTTATGGTGTTATGTTGTTTATACTGAGCTGCCTAAATAAAGCGCCGGGACACTCTTTTTGAGTAGCCGTGCGCTATAGAAATAAAATGTAACATAACATAACATTTGACACTAATAACAGTGTGGGGTCCTCGAAGAGCAGAGGACGCCCCCGCCGCACACCCTGGTTGCCTTTATATCCCTGCCTTGATAAGAACAATAAAGGAGTGTTGTGGAGCCACAGCAAAGGCAGCGTTGATGAGCCGAGCACACAGGAGCTCAGAGGAGCCGAGCACACAGGAGATCAGATGAGCCGAGCACACAGGAGCTCAGATGAGCCGAGCACACAGGAGCTCAGAGGAGCCGAGCACACAGGAGATCAGATGAGCCGAGCACACAGGAGATCAGATGAGCCGAGCACACAGGAGATCAGATGAGCCGAGCACACAGGAGCTCAGATGAGCCGAGCACACAGGAGCTCAGATGAGCCGAGCACACAGGAGCTCAGATGAGCCGAGCACACAGGAGCTCAGATGAGCCGAGCACACAGGAGCTCAGATGAGCCGAGCACGCAGGAGCTCAGATGAGCCGAGCACGCAGGAGCTCAGATGAGCCGAGCACGCAGGAGCTCAGATGAGCCGAGCACGCAGGAGCTCAGATGAGCCGAGCACGCAGGAGCTCAGGTGAGCCGAGCACGCAGGAGCTCAGGTGAGCCGAGTACACAGGAGCTCAGATGATAAGCCGAGCTCAGATGATGAGCCGAGCACACAGGAGCTCAGATGAGCCGAGCACACAGGAGCTCAGATGATGAGCCGAGCACACAGGAGCTCAAATGAGCAGAGCACACAGGAACTCAGATGAGCAGAGCACACAGGAGCTCAGATGATGAGCCGAGCACACAGGAGATCAGCCGAGCACACAGGAGATCAGCTGAGCCAGATGAGCCGAGCACGCAGGAGCTCAGATGAGCCGGGCACACGGGAGCTCAGATGAGCCAGATGAGCCGAGCACACGGGAGCTCAGATGAGCCGAGCACACGGGAGCTCAGATGAGCCGAGCACACGGGAGCTCAGATGAGCCGAGCACACGGGAGCTCAGATGAGCCGAGCACACGGGAGCTCAGATGAGCCGAGCACACGGGAGCTCAGATGAGCCAAGCACACAGGAGCTCAGATGAGCCAAGCACACAGGAGCTCAGATGAGCCAAGCACACAGGAGCTCAGATGAGCCAAGCACACAGGAGCTCAGATGAGCCAAGCACACAGGAGCTCAGATGAGCCGAGCACAGAGGAGCACAGATGAGCTGAGCACACAGGAGCTCAGATGATGAGCCGAGCACATAGGAGCTCAGATGATGAGCCGAGCACACAGGAGATCAGATGATGAGCCGAGCACATAGGAGCTCAAATGAGCCGAGCACACGGGAGCTCAGATGAGCCGAGCACACAGGAGATCAGATGAGCCGAGCACACAGGAGATCAGATGAGCCGAGCACACAGGAGATCAGATGAGCCGAGCACACAGGAGATCAGATGAGCCGAGCACAGAGGAGCTCAGATGAGCCGAGCACACGGGAGCTCAGATGAGCCGAGCACACGGGCGCTCAGATGAGCCGAGCACACGGGAGCTCAGATGAGCCGAGCACACGGGAGCTCAGATGAGCCGAGCACACGGGAGCTCAGATGAGCCGAGCACACGGGCGCTCAGATGAGCCGAGCACACGGGAGCTCAGATGAGCCGAGCACACGGGAGCTCAGATGAGCCGAGCACACGGGAGCTCAGATGAGCCGAGCACACGGGAGCTCAGATGAGCCGAGCACACGGGAGCTCAGATGAGCCGAGCACACGGGAGCTCAGATGAGCCGAGCACACGGGAGCTCAGATGAGCCGAGCACACGGGAGCTCAGATGAGCCGAGCACACGGGAGCACAGATGAGCCGAGCACACGGGAGCTCAGATGAGCCGAGCACACGGGAGCTCAGATGAGCCGAGCACACAGGAGCTCAGATGAGCCGAGCACACAGGAGCTCAGATGAGCCGAACACACAGGAGCTCGGATGAGCCGAGCACACAGAAGCTCGGATGAGCCGAGCACACAGAAGCTCGGATGAGCCGAGCACACAGGAGCTCGGATGAGCCGAGCACACAGGAGCTCGGATGAGCCGAGCACACAGGAGCTCGGATGAGCCGAGCACACAGGAGCTCGGATGAGCCGAGCACACGGGAGCTCGGATGAGCCGAGCACACAGGAGCTCAGATGAGCCAGATGAGCCGAGCACACGGGAGCTCAGATGAGCCGAGCACACGGGAGCTCAGATGAGCCGAGCACACGGGAGCTCAGATGAGCCGAGCACACAGGAGCTCAGATGAGCCAAGCACACAGGAGCTCAGATTAACCAAGCACACAGGAGCTCAGGTGAGCCGAGCACACAGGAGCTCAGATGAGCCGAGCACACAGGAGCTCAGATGAGCCGAGCAAAGAGGAGCTCAGATGAGCCGAGCACAGAGGAGCACAGATGAGCTGAGCACACAGGAGCTCAGATGATGAGCCGAGCACACAGGAGATCAGATGATGAGCCGAGCACACAGGAGATCAAATGATGAGCCGAGCACACAGGAGATCAAATGATGAGCCGAACACACAGGAGGTCAGGTGAGCCGAGCACATAGGAGCTCAAATGAGCCGAGCACACAGGAGCTCAGATGAGCCGAGCACACAGGAGCTCAGATTAACCGAGCACACAGGAGCTCAGGTGAGCCGAGCACACAGGAGCTCAGATGAGCAGAGCACACAGGAGCTCAGATGAGCTGAGCACACACAGGAGCTCACAGGTTTAATGTGCGCCCGTTCGCGTCGCCGGGTCAAATGAACAAATAAGGTTTGTAAATGTATGGAAATATAGATCTATAGGGCTTGTAGGGTATGGGAAGGTCTTTTTGATAATGACGTTAATGGTATCCCTAAGGGTGCAGATAATGTTCAGTACGTAGGCCGTAAGAGCCCTATCTACACGGCTGATGACGCAGAGCTCTCAGCCTCGAAACAAATATATCAAGGGCCCCGCTGAGAGATTTCATACATTACTAGGGTGTGAGAGAATTTGCTTTTAATGGAGACAAACACTAAATTACCTGTTTTTGAAAAAACATAAGCGGGTAAGGCATTCTTTCATCACATATGAAGAAACCTTTGAAAGAGTTAAGCCATTTGAGCACCTGGGCTTGGCAGAAAAATGTGTCTGGTCAGCACGAGTGAAAACAAAGGTGCCAAAAATAAATAAATTAATCGATTCTTTATCCAAGTCACTAAACTTCCCTTCATACATCTACACAAGAAGTGACATCACTCTAGGACCTACATAATGGCTGCCACAGCGTCGATGTGCAGCGCGCATGCCAAAAGCAAGCCCATCTGTACCCGGACCACGCCCAGGGACTCTGGCGCTCTACCCTACTGCTGCTACCATGCTGCGACCCTCCGCGTCCTCCACCACGGCGCATCGCCATACCACACAACACCAAGGCAGTATTTTTCTGAGCTTCCTGCAAGTTTTCATGATCCTACCTACAACCAAGTGTCATCGCACCAGCAGCACCCAACACCCCATTCTCTCTCTCACTCACAGTCCTGCAACCCACACTCACATGCATGCTCCTCAACACCTGCTCACTCACCAAACATGCCACAGAGATCTGGGACCTGCTGCACTACCATGCTACTGACCTGCTTTTCATTTCGGAAACGTGGCTGAAATCCCTCCAGGCCTACAAGATGGCCAGGGAAGACAGACTTCACAGACCAGGAGGGGGAATCGCCATCATCTGCAAGACCTCAATCAGCTACACTAACTCCACGGACACGTCATCCCCCAACATGGAACACCTGTCGGAGAAGCTTCATGTCACAACCAAATTCACCCTAAACGTCACTCATCTACAGACCACCAGCACTGCGCACCAACTTCACAGACATGATCACAGACATTGCCGCACCACGCACGCTCAATGCTAGTAATAACATTCTACTCGGAGTCCTGACCTTCCATCTGGAAGACCACGCTGACCCAAACTCAAGAGCAGTCACTGAAGACCTTGGAAGCCGAGGCCTCACCCAACAAGTAAAAGGACTTGGCCACATTGCCAGACATCTCCTGAAACCTAAATGTGATGTATCGTCTCTGGTGTATAAAAATATAAAACTCTGTCTCTACTCAATAGGCTGATGACCGTCAATTCTAGAACTTCAAAAGGACAATGTCGTCCACCCCATCTTCCAGACCAGGAGATGAAATTGACCATGGCTACAGCCTAGAAGAGATAACAAATCACATTTCTAATGATCAAGTCCTATATATAAGAAATTGGAAAACTTGAAGGCTTTACTAGAAGCATAATATTGGAAGATGCGGTGGCTGACATTGGCCTGAAATACTCTGACAAAACACTTTTGAAGTTCTGGCATTGACAGCCATCAGACTATTGAGAAGAGCAAGAGTTTTATCTTCTTATACACCAGAGATGATGCATCACATTTAAGAATTCTATACGCAATTGAGCCCTGAAGAAGTCCCAAGACGGGACGAAACACTGTGGCTGCGTCTTGAAGATTTAAAAAGAATAAAGGATTTGTAAATTTAACAATATGTCTCCTTGAAACTTTTTGTGATTAATTGGAATGAAAAAGGTGAATCTTATTACTTAACTCGGAGTCATTGAATACATTGTGTGCTGATCATCCTGTTGTGAATGCATATGTAAATCTTATTCACTAATTTGGGAAATAGGAAGCTTTTTTTCACATGATACCTGCACCACATAGACAAGATCCCTACAGCATAACAAGTGCAGTACTGTATGTCTAAGGCCTCCATGTACATCTTTTATCTCTTGAAACATTTTTACCAACTTCAGCAACATTGCAGTCAGTGAGCCCACACCAGTTACCTAGACAGACCACACCCATATCAAGTTCAGCATCTCCATCCTAGTACAACGTGCCCACAACACAACCAGACCAGCTTACCAAAACAGGACAAGCATCACTGACAAGGACTGGAACAACACACTCAACACACATCGACCTGAACACAGCAATAGGCTCCCCAAAGCCATCAAGAATTTCAACAATAGGATCACCTCCTAAGCAGACTCACCAGCCCTTCTCAAACACAGAAATAGAATCAGATCCAGATCCAGACCCCAGGCCAAATAGTACACTAAGGTACTCAGACTGATGAAACACCACGGCAAACAACTGAAGTGCAAATGGAGAATGAGCTAGGCCAATGCAGACAGGAGCACGTACAAATCTGCCCTAAGAAGCTACCACCAAAACACTCCAACCACCCAACACATCACTCTAGCGGATGGCATTGATGCCAGCACCTACAAATGTAAAGAAATATTTGCCATTGTGAAAGATTTCACCTCACCATTGGTAGTCTCCATCTTGATTACCCCCTTGGAGGACCTCTGCAGCAATCCCTCTCAATTCTTCAGCAACAAAATCACTTCAGCCCACAACTGAACCAGACAGACCTCGCTAGGCACCTCCCAATCTTCTCCCAAAAATCAATGCTAACCACTTGGCACTAACCATCATCACCACAGAAAAAACTTCAGCCCCCATGAACTCCATACACACAGTGGCCCCATCGGACTCAAGACCCCACCACGTCTGCTCAAGAGCACTGCAACCATCAGCCCATACTCAAACGCTTTCTGAATGCCTACACCTCTTCATCGACCGTCCCAGATGCTTGGAAACATGCAACTGTCCTCCCATTGCTGAAGAAACCTTCTACAGATGCTTCAATGCTTATCAACAATAGACCAATCCCCTTCATCCATTTATGGACATGATCTTAAAGAAAACCATCAAAAGAAACCTCACTGAATACCTCAACTACCACCAGCTACTTGACACCACTCAGTCTGGTTTCAGACCCAACCACAACATGGAAACAGTCCTCATTGTTGCTACGGATCATTGCCATGGATGACATCTACATGACTCTGGACAGAGGAGACCCGGCGGCACTCATCCACCTGGACCTACCCGCAGCATCCGACAGTCTTCCACCCCATTCTCATCCAATGCCTACACAACATCGGAATACAAGCACAAGAACTCCAATGGATGTGCCCCTTCCTGATTGGAAGGACAAGTCAGTTCACCTGGCACCATACACCTCGCCCAGAACCTCATCTACAGAGTTCAGCAAGGATCCTCCCTGAGCCTTGCAGAACTCTCACGATATCAATGTCCACTCCTACGCGGATGACACACAACTCATTCTCTCCCTCATAAACAAAGCGCCTTTGACACGATCAAGTTCAGTGCCTGCAAGACTGAAATCACCCACTGGATGAAGACCAACTCTCTAAAGCTAAACACTGACAAGACCAAAATTGTGATCTTCAAGGAATCACATTATCATGGGACTCCACCTAATAGTCAATAGAACTATGATCAACATCCACCCCCACCACCCACACCATGATCCTCGGGACCATCATCGACAGCAAACTCAACATGACCACCCAAGACAATACAGTCAATGCCTCATGCTTGTGTAAAGATTAGCAAGCAAGGGGTTGAGGCAAAGCAAACAACTGCACCTGTTAAAACTAGTTTGGGGGAAGTAGTGGTGGTGCAGGAAGACCAGAGAGTACAACCATCTATATTCCCTATTTGGAAACCCAAAACAGCATAAACAACAAGGGAATTCCGCACACAAAAAAATTATATAACCATTCCAAGTCAGTTAGGCAACAGTCATAATTGATGATGCGAAGAAATTCTCAAACGTAGTATTTTTATTTTCTTTCAAACATTGTCCTTTATTGAAAAAAATATTATACACCAAGTTGATAAAATCTAATAGCTAGAGTCCAATAGCCGATGCGTTTCGCCCCAATCAGGACTTCTTCAAGGCTCAATACTAGTTTCCAAGTGTTACATTCCCGAATCATGGAGAGGCAGTATTCTTCACCCAATCTACAAATCCGGGTCTCGCGCAGACCCTAACAACTATAGGCTGATAGCCTTAATAGATGTGGAGGCCAAGATCTATGCTTCCAACTTGTTGGTGGAACTGGAATCCTGGGTGAGCAGCACAGGGATAATTCCTCGGACACAAACAGGCTTTCGGCCAGGACTGGGCACCTTGACCAACTTATCCGCGTTAACCCTCCTTGTTAATAAAGCAAGCCACAACTCCACCCCGCTGTACACTTGTTTTCTGGACCTAAAAGCGGCCTTTGACAAAGTGCCTAGATCCAATCTTTGGGCCAACATGAAAGCCTGGGGCGTGCCGCCAAAGTTGTTGGGAGCTATAATTGAGCTTTATTCAGACACTTGGGTTCAAGTGAAAAAAGGAGATGGTCGACGCCTGACAAAGAAATTCCACACAACCAACGGCTTAAAGCAAGGCTGCGTACTAGCCCCCAGCCTCTTCAACACCTACACCGCGGACCTAGAAAGTGACCTGCGTACCATTCAGGGGGATCCACCAAAACTGGACAACTCACCTATAATAAGTCTTCAATATGCAGACGACATTGTGCTCCTCTCAAAAACCCCCATCGGTCTACAACGCTTGATCTCCAAACTGTCGCAGTACCTCTCCAACGCACAACTGATTATAAACCTAAAAAAAACTGATTATAAACCTAAAAAAAAAAAACATCCTATGCTTCTGCGGCTCAAGAAAGAAAAAACAAAACTTCGTCTGGAAGATTCATTCTACCTCTCTAACCCAGGTAGATCAATATAAATACCTGGGAATCCTATTGGACCACCGATTAAAGTTTAAACAGCACTTGGAACAGGGGAAATCCAAAGCCAAGCAGCTTCAATTTGCTTTTAAAACTGTCCAAAAGCAATTAAACGGACATTCCACTGGCCACATTCTTAAGATTGCAGCCGCTAAATTTCTGCCATCACTAACATATGGTTCTGAATTATTGGCAACCCGGGACTTCGCAGTGTTAAATCTAGCCCAATCCAGGCTGTTCAAAAACCTTTTCTCAATCCCGCGTCATATCTCTCAAGCCCAAATTCGTTTGGAGTTTGGTCTTACTAACCAGCTCCCGGCAAGACATGGAGCACTCGCCAAATATTATTGGCGCATGAGGGACGCAGCAGACGAATCCCTGGCGCACCTTTGCTGGTCAGAAGTTGAAAAACAGGCCGGGCTTCCGGGCTCAATATATAAGACCTTGAGGCAAGCTCTCAAAGCATTAAAACTGGAAGAATCCTGGCTTTTGCCCATGACTTATTCTGCTTTCAAGCTGATAACCAAGAAAGCAGTCAAACAAGCATCATTATCAACAAAAAGAGAGGGTGAACTTGCTATAAATGATCAGCACATCAAAATGATATGTTAACCATCATAGTCATAATCCAATCCTGTAGGAATACTTAGTATTGGAGTGCCCAACTGGTAGGATGCTTATTCACCCTTAAGCAAATTCCGTCACGAAAATCTACCCACAAGCCTGTAGGAGAGTTTCATGAACTATGTACACAGATATGTCCACCAGTGCACATCCCCGTTTGTTATTATTCTCCAATTCAGTAGTAATTCAGTCACTTAGTAGAACGATTTCTTTCAAATTCCTCAGATATTTCAAGTAGTACACAGTCCATCAATATTTCAAAATCTTGTTTATTGATTATTATTCTTGCCACATCGTCACAGCCATGGCTGTGACGATGTGGCAAGAATAATAATCAATAAACAAGATTTTGAAATATTGATGGACTGTGTACTACTTGAAATATCTGAGGAATTTGAAAGAAATCGTTCTACTAAGTGACTGAATTACTACTGAATTGGAGAATAATAACAAACGGGGATGTGCACTGGTGGACATATCTGTAAACAAGCATCATTACTCATGGATAAAGCAGCAATGGCTGGCAAAAACCATGCCTGGATCGTTTTGCCGTCATATACCCACTTAAAACCTCAGGAATATTTGAAAGAATGCTTTAGGGACCACTACAAAAGGAAACTAAGCCTGTTAAGGCTGGGCTGCTTTTCGACCAAAGATCTCACTCCAAGATGGCTACGGGAAACTCCCGACTGCCGCCTCTGTGGCAACGGCGCAGAGTCTTTACTGCACCTTATATGCATATGCCCGGCACTTCAGAATCTTAGAAAAACGCTTCTTCAATCACTTCTAAGAGAAGCCCAGGTGAGAACCTGTAGGGCGGCAGTGATAAGATGCCTAAGTGGAACTTGGATAGAACTCTCATGTAAAACCATAAATTCTTTGAATCTCGCTGCCATAGAGCTGGAAAACAGGGCAGCAATCAAAGAGGTCTCCGGACAATAGGCCAGGCCTTGGCCGGCCACGGACTCCTCCACTCTTTTCCCCTCCTCTCCAAATGGTCGCCTTTTTGTATTACGAGTTAAGAATTAACGTGCCCCCTGTGTGAACTCCCATTGTTCTCCCATACCTTTTCACCTCTCCCCTTCTTATTATGAGTTAAAAATAATGTGCATCCAGAACGAACACACAAGATTCCTTTTATTCTTTTTCCTTTAGACCTTTCCCCGCTAATTTTGCAAATTTTATGATATCAGTTTTTAAGTTCATTCAAAGTTGATTTTGTGTTGTTTTTATGATGAAAATGTTGCTTGCATGGTGGTAAGTCCACCCTTTTATGATTTTTTGTAATCAAATAAAGTATTATCTATCTAGTTTCCAAGTGTATGTCCACTTTCGACATTCACCGTCTTCAGTTGTGTCTTGAAAAACACATTTTGTATAGTGTGCAATTATTTTTTCTTGTGGCGCGATAACCAAAACAAGTCAAACAAGGCGTCTGCTTCGGTGTTTAGAAAGCTTCATGCTTCCATACCCTGAAGATGCTGAGAAAGATTTTCAAATGGCTCCCAATCAGCACCCTGAAAGCCATTACACATGCCCTTGTCACAAGCAAGCTGGGCTATAATAAAACCCTCTATGTCAGGATCAACTAAAAACTCACCAGAATGCTGCCGACCGTTCAGAACTCAGCGGCCAGAATCACTCTCAACATCCCATGCCACACTCTCATCACCTCACATCTGAAGGAGCTCCACTGGCTCCCCATTCACAAACCAGCACAATTCAACCTGCTCACCTACACGTTCAAGGCACCACACAACACTGGCCAGCATACCTCAACAATCGCATCTGCTTCTACAAACCTTCCAGACACCTCCGCTGGTCCAGACTCCTTCTACGTGCAAACATGCCAAGCATATTAAAAACCAGATCAAGTGGTTGAGCCTTCTCCTACATCACTGCTTAAGTGTGGAAGGACCTGCCACTACACATAAGAGCCTCCGCCTCCCTTCTTGGATTCCGCAAGAAGCGGACAACCTGGTTATTGAGTAGTTCCGCAAGGCCTGGTGTGTGCCTAGACTCACACATGCTCAGATCTGCATAACATAATATAACCACAAACTAACTGAGGCCTCAATAAAAACAATGTTCAGCCTGTGGAACCAAGATGGCCTGGGAAAATATCACGCTTAGTCGCATGTGAGGACAGGCAGCCCAAAATATTCCAGACAATCAAATGCTAGGATGTGTGTATGCTGCAAATACAACACAGATTGGGGCAAGGAACCAGGGTGGGTGAGGAGGGCAGGGAGCTGGCGAGAGCTGTAGAGGGCTGGCGAGAGCTGTAGAGGGCTGGAGAGGGCAGCGAGCTGTAGAGGGCAGGGGGCTGGCGAGAGCTGTAGAGGGCAGGGAGCTGGCGAGAGCTGTAGAGGGCAGGGAGCTGTAGAGGGCTGAGAGTTGGCGAGAGCTGTAGAGGGCAGGGAGCTGGCGAGAGCTGTAGAGGGCAGGGAGCTGGCGAGAGCTGTAGAGGGCAGGGAGCTGGCGAGAGCTGTAGAGGGCAGGGAGCTGGCGAGAGCTGTAGAGGGCTGAGAGCTGGCGAGAGCTGTAGAGGGCTGAGAGCTGGCGAGAGCTGTAGAGGGCTGAGAGCTGGCGAGAGCTGGCGAGAGCTGTAGAGGGCTGAGAGCTGGCGAGAGCTGGCGAGAGCAGGGAGCTGGCGAGGGCAGGGAGCTGGCGAGGGCAGGGAGCTGTAGAGGGCAGGGGGCTGTAGAGGGCAGGGGGCTGTAGAGGGCAGGGGGCTGTAGAGGGCAGGGGGCTGTAGAGGGCAGGGGGCTGTAGAGGGCAGGGGGCTGTAGAGGGCAGGGGGCTGTAGAGGGCGGGGGGCTGTAGAGGGCGGGGGGCTGTAGAGGGCAGGGGGCTGTAGAGGGCAGGGGGCTGTAGAGGGCAGGGGGCTGTAGAGGGCAGGGGGCTGTAGAGGGCAGGGGGCTGTAGAGGGCAGGGGGCTGTAGAGGGCAGGGGGCTGTAGAGGGCCGGCGAGAGCTGTAGAGGACAGGGGGCTGGCGAGAGCTGTAGAGGGCAGGGAGCTGTAGAGGGCAGGGAGCTGTAGAGGGCAGGGAGCTGTAGAGGGCCGGGGGGCTGTAGAGGGCCGGGGGGCTGTAGAGGGCCGGGGGGCTGTAGAGGGCCGGGGGGCTGTAGAGGGCCGGGGGGCTGTAGAGGGCAGGGGGGCTGTAGAGGGCAGGGGGCTGTAGAGGGCAGGGGGCTGTAGAGGGCAGGGGGATGTAGAGGGCAGGGGGCTGTAGAGGGCAGGGGGCTGTAGAGGGCAGGGGGCTGTAGAGGGCCGGCGAGAGCTGTAGAGGACAGGGGGCTGGCGAGAGCTGTAGAGGGCAGGGAGCTGTAGAGGGCCGGGAGGCTGTAGAGGGCCGGGAGGCTGTAGAGGGCCGGGAGGCTGTAGAGGGCCGGGAGGCTGTAGAGGGCCGGGAGGCTGTAGAGGGCCGGGAGGCTGTAGAGGGCCGGGGGCTGGCGAGAGCTGTAGAGGGCCGGGGGCTGTAGAGGGCCGGGGGCTGTAGAGGGCCGGGGGCTGTAGAGGGCCGGGGGCTGTAGAGGGCCGGGGGCTGTAGAGGGCCTTGGCTGGCGAGAGCTTGTAGGGCAGGGGGCTGGCGAGAGCTGTAGAGGGCAGGGAGCTGTAGAGGGCAGGGAGCTGTAGAGGGCAGGGAGCTGGCGAGAGCTGTAGAGGGCAGGGAGCTGTAGAGGGAAGGGAGCTGTAGAGGGCCGGGAGCTGTAGAGGGCCGGGAGCTGTAGAGGGCCGGGAGCTGTAGAGGGCCGGGAGCTGTAGAGGGCCGGGAGCTGTAGAGGGCCGGGAGCTGTAGAGGGCCGGGAGCTGTAGAGGGCCGGGAGCTGTAGAGGGCCGGGAGCTGTAGAGGGCCGGGAGCTGTAGAGGGCAGGGGGCTGTAGAGGGCCGGCGAGAGCTGTAGAGGACAGGGGGCTGGCGAGAGCTGTAGAGGGCCGGGAGCTGTAGAGGGCCGGGAGCTGTAGAGGCCCGGGAGCTGTAGAGGGTCGGGAGCTGTAGAGGGTCGGGAGCTGTAAAGGGCAGGGAGCTGTAGAGGGCAGGGAGCTGTAGAGGGCAGGGAGCTGTAGAGGGCAGGGAGCTGTAGAGGGCAGGGAGCTGTAGAGGGCAGGGAGCTGTAGAGGGCAGGGAGCTGTAGAGGGCAGGGAGCTGTAGAGGGCAGGGAGCTGTAGAGGGCAGGGAGCTGTAGAGGGCAGGGAGCTGTATAGGGCCGGGAGCTGTAGAGGGCAGGAAGCTGGCGAGAGCTGTAGAGGTCCGGCGAGAGATGTAGAGGACAGGGGGCTGGCGAGAGCTGTGTAGGGCAGGGGGCTGGGGAGAGCTGTAGAGGGCAGGGGGCTGGTGAGAGCTGTAGAGGGCAGGGAGCTGTAGAGGGCAGGGAGCTGTAGAGGGCAGGGAGCTGTAGAGGGCAGGGAGCTGTAGAGGGCAGGGAGCTGTAGAGGGCAGGGAGCTGGCGAGAGCGGTAGAGTGCCGGCGAGAGCTGTAGAGGACAGGGGGCTGGCGAGAGCTGTGTAGGGTAGGGGGCTGGCGAGAGCTGTAAAGGGCAGGGAGCTGTAGAGGGCAGGGAGCTGTAGAGGGCAGGGAGCTGTAGAGGGCAGGGAGCTGTAGAGGGCAGGGAGCTGGCGAGAGCTGTAGAGTGCCGGCGAGAGCTGTAGAGGACAGGGGGCTGGCGAGAGCTGTGTAGGGCAGGGGGCTGGTGAGAGCTGTAGAGGGCAGGGAGCTGTAGAGGGCAGGGAGCTGTAGAGGGCCGGCGAGAGCTGTAGAGGACAGGGGGCTGGCGAGAGCTGTGTAGGGTAGGGGGCTGGCGAGAGCTGTGTAGGGTAGGGGGCTGGCGAGAGCTGTGTAGGGTAGGGGGCTGGCGAGAGCTGTGTAGGGCAGGGGGCTGGCGGGAGCTGTAGAGGGCAGGGAGCTGTTGAGGGCAGGGAGCTGTTGAGGGCAGGGAGCTGTTGAGGGCAGGGAGCTGTAGAGGGCAGGGGGCTGGCTAGAGCTGTGTAGGGTAGGGGGCTGGCGAGAGCTGTGTAGGGTAGGGGGCTGGCGAGAGCTGTGTAGGGTAGGGGGCTGGCGGGAGCTGTAAAGGGCAGGGAGCTGTAGAGGGCAGGGAGCTGTTGAGGGCAGGGAGCTGTTGAGGGCAGGGAGCTGTAGAGGGCAGGGGGCTGGCTAGAGCTGTCGAGTGCTAAAGTAAAACTGAAAGACTTCGAATTACATCAAGAGAACCCTGCTAACCACGGATGACTTCATGCCCCCCTCCCTCTTCCGGGGCGCCTCTGGCCCAGGGGTGCACCAGCATGAAGACAGGTCCCCCGGCTCTACGCTGCAAGCCTGACTTCCCAGACCGCATCCTGCCTTTTACACCTGTGCCAAAGAGAGACATGGCGGCTGTCTTGACTACATAAGCATTAATGCACACTACATTGAGGCGCAGATCAGTAGGGTTTCTGTGGCTCCACCTACCTGTAGGAGATGAAGGTTCCTCCAGTGTCCGAGGCTGGGTGACTTCTTCTGTCGTCCCCGGTTTCTGTAGGGAAAAACGGAAAAATTACCTTATCAAAAGTTGTGTTTTAAAATGTAGTGGTAAAACTGCCTCAGAAAAATCGTGACTAACATGCATTTCTATGTGAAAGGCAGTGAAGTGCCAAGTCCTATTCTTCCACATTTATCTCGTTAACATAAATGACCCCTAATGTTTAACCCTCAACAGGTACTCATACTAAACTCTGCATTACAACCTTTAAGGCTTATTCAATCAATTACCCACACCCTAACTACAAACCCACCCCTGACCCCAACCACAGGCCCAGCCCTGACCCCAACCACAGGCCCAGCCTGACCCCAAATACAAGTCCAGCCCTGACCCCAAATACAAACCCAGCCCTGACCCCAACCACAGGCTCAGCCCTGACCCCAACCACAGGCTCAGCCCTGACCCCAACCACAGGCCCAGCCCTGACCCCAAATACAAACCCAGCCCTGACCCCAAATACAAACCCAGCCCTGACCCCAACCACAGGCCCAGCACTGACCCCAACCACAGGCCCAGCACTGACCCCAACCACAGGCCCAGCCCTGACCCCAACCACAGGCCCAGCCCTGACCCCAACCACAGGCCCAGCCCTGACCCCAACCACAGGCCCAGCCCTGACCCCCAACCACAGGCCCAGCCCTGACCCCCAACCACAGGCCCAGCCCGGACCCCCAACCACAGGCCCAGCCCGGACCCCCAACCACAGGCCCAGCCCTGACCCCCAACCACAGGCCCAGCCCTGACCCCAACCACAGGCTCAGCCCTGACCCCAACCACATGCCCAGCCCTGACCCCAACCACAGGCCCAGCCCTGACCCCAACCACAAGCCCAGCCCTGACCCCAACCACAAGCCTAGCCCTGACCCAAACTACAAACCCTGCCCTGACCCCAACTACAAACCCAGCCCTGGACCAAACTACAAACCCAGCCCTGACCCAAACTACAACCCCAGCCCTGACCCAAACTACAACCCCAGCCCTGACCCTAACTACAACCCCAGCCCTGACCCTAACTACAACCCCAGCCCTGACCCCAAATACAAGCCCAGCCCCGACCCCAAATACAGGCCCAGCCCCGACCCCAAATACAGGCCCAGCCCCGACCCCAAATACAGGCCCAGCCCTGACCCCAAATACAGGCCCAGCCCTGACCCCAAATACAGGCCCAGCCCTGACCCCAAATACAGGCCCAGTCCTGACCCCAAATACAGGCCCAGTCCTGACCCCAAATACAGGCCCAGCCCTGACCCCAAATACAAGCCCAGCCCTGACCCCAAATACAGGCCCAGCCCTGACCCCAAATACAGGCCCAGCCCTGACCCCAAATACAGGCCCAGCCCTGACCCCAAATACAGGCCCAGCCCTGACCCCAAATACAGGCCCAGCCCTGACCCCAAATACAGGCCCAGCCCTGACCCCAAATACAGGCCCAGCCCTGACCCCAACCACAGGCCCAGCCCTGACCCCAAAAACAAGCCCAGCCCTGACTCCAAATACAAGCCCAGCCCTGACCCCAAAAACAAGCCCAGCCCTGACCCCGAATACAAGCCCAGCCCTGACCCCGAATACAAGCCCAGCCCTGACCCCAAAAACAAGCCCAGCCCTGACCCCGAATACAAGCCCAGCCCTGACCCCGAATACAAGCTCAGCCCTGACCCCGAATACAAGCCCAGCCCTGACCCCAACCACAAGCCCAGCCCTGACCCCAACCACAAGCCTAGCCCTGACCCAAACTACAAACCCTGCCCTGACCCCAACTACAAACCCTGCCCTGACCCCAACTACAAACCCAGCCCTGGACCAAACTACAAGCCCATCCCTGACCCAAACTACAACCCCAGCCCTGACCCTAACTACAACCCCAGCCCTGACCCTAACTACAACCCCAGCCCTGACCCTAACTACAACCCCAGCCCTGACCCTAACTACAAGCCCATCCCTGACCCCAACTACAAACCCATCCCTGACCCAAACTACAAACCCAGCCCTGACCCCAACTACAAACCCATCCCTGGACCAAACTACAAACCCATCCCTGACCCAAACTACAAACCCAGCCCTGACCCCAACTACAGACCCGAACTACAACCCCAGCCCTGACCCAAACTACAAACCCATCCCTGAACCAAACTACAAACCCATCCCTGACCCCAACCACAAGACCAGCCCTGACCCCAACCACAAGACTAGCCCTGACCCTATCTACAACCCCATCCCTGACCCCAACTACAAACCCATCCCTGACCCAAACTGCAAACCCATCCCTGACCCAAACTACAAACCCATCCCTGACCCAAACTACAAACCCATGTCAGGCCCCAACTACAAACCCATCCCTGACCAAAACTACAAACTCAGCCCTGACCCAAACTACAAACCCATCCCTGACCCAAACTACAAACCCATCCCTGACCCTAACTACAAACCCATCCCTGAACCAAAATACAAACCCATTCCTGACCCCAACTACAAGCCCAGCCCTGGCCTAACTACAAACTCATCCCTGACCCCAACTACAAACTCCTCCCATACGCTCTCTATGCCTCTGCCAATCCCACAGCTATCCACCTTGAGGTGACACTCTGCATTCCTCTGCCAATCCAGGAGCTATCTGCCCTAAGATGTGACAAGCCGTGTAGACCACTGCCAATCAACAGGAGCCATCTAACCAAAGAGGTGACACGCTCTGTATGCCTCTACCAATCAACAGAAGCCATGCATCCATACAGGTGACATGCTCTGTACTCCTCTACCTATCAGCAGAAGCCATCCCGACAGAGGTCACACTGCCAATCCTGGAGCTATCCACCTTAAGAGGCGGTACGCTCTGCATTCCTCAGCCAATCCCAGAGCTATCCACCTTATGAGATAACACCCTCTGTCTGCCTCTGCCAATTCCGGGGCGAATTCAGGAGGTCCGGAATAGCCTGGAAGCAGGAGATGACAGCCTTGGGCGAGCCTGCCTTCAACATCCAGTCGTCAAGATAGGGGAAGACTGGAACCCCTGATCTGCGCAGATGAGCTGCGACCACGCCATCACTTTCATTCACACCTGAGGGGCACTGGTGAGGCCAAAGGGGAGCACAGTAAACTGAAAATGTTCATGGCCCACCACGAAACTTAGGTAAAGTATGTGGGCTGGCAGGACAGGGATGTGGAAATAGGCGTTCTGCAAGTCCAACGCTACCATCCAGTCTCAGGGATGGAGTGGCAGACAGGAACTGAGCCAACATGGGCATTATGGACTTCTCTTTCAGAACGAAACGGTTTTCGTCCCGGAGATCTAAGATACGACGCAGGCCTCGGACGACCTTGCGTACCAAGAAGTAGTGAGAGTAACAACCATGTTCTTTTTATGGCACAGGATCTCGTTCGATAGCTCCCTTGGTCAAGAGAGACATAACTTCCTGGCAGGGAAGGGCCAAGTGATCCTCTGACATGCAATAGAGTGTTGGTGTCATGGAGGGAGGGATAGTCTCAAAGGGATGGAGTAGCCCCTTTGGACTATCTGGAAAACCCACATGTTCAACGTGATGTTGTGCCAATGAAGGAGGTGATGGCGGATTCTGCCACCCACTGGCAACTGGTGGCCCTGAAAAGTCAGACTAGGAAGGTTTGGAAGCTGCTGCAGGGGGTGCATTGGTGGACTGGCCCACTTGCTGGCCCCCTGACCCACTACGCTGGGTCCCACATGCCTGGCCACCAAAGGGCTAGTTGGCCTGCACGGTTCTGTGGGTCTGGGTGGAACGTGGTTGGGCACCCATTCCGTAGTCACGAAAGGGGCGAAAGGCAGACTGCATGGGACGAGAAGTGGCTGCGAGGCCCAAGGACCTGGCCATGGCCATAGAGTCCATGAAGCGCTCCAGCGCGTTGTTTGACTTGTCTCCAAAAAAGCCACTGCCATCAAAGGGCATGTCCAAAAGTGTGGATTGGACATCCAGAGAAGCCAGGTGTTGCGCTTCAGGGCTACCAACGTGGAAGCCGTCCTACCCAACAAGTCGCCGGTATCCAGCCCACACGGATGGTGAACTTAGCTGCGTCTCGACCCTCAGCAACAGCGCGGATGAGCATGGTCCGGGCCTCCTCCGGGCACTGTTGAAGCAGTTACGCAGCCGCATCCCACACTGTGTGTGTATAATGGCCCAAGAGACATGCAGTGTTTACCAACCACAGTCCTAAGCTGGCAGAAGAAAACATCTTCCCATGATGGTTCAGCTTCTTGGATTCTCTATCTGAGGAGGCAGTAGGGAATGTGCCATATGAGGATGAGGCTTGGTTCACCAAGCTCTCAGGGGTAGGGTGTTAGGAGATCGGGTCGCTCAGGATCGGGCGGTGGTGTTGGGCAATCATTCTGTCCACAGGAGCCCCTGTGCGGAGCTTAGACCAGGTGCCCAGAAGGGCGTCATTGAGAGCCTAGTTAAAAGGCAGCAGGGGCTTCAAAGAGGCTGCTGCCGGCTGAAGCACCTCAGTCAGGAGGTTAGTCCTGACAGCCACCGTAGGAAGCTCGAGGCCCAAGGCCTCAGTCATCCTACGCAACATCACAGGGTAGGAAGCTCCCTCCTCCATAGCCACGGTAGGGGGGAGAAAGCATACCAAGGTCTGGAGAAGTATCCAGACCACTGCCACCACCCAAATCCTCTTGCCGATCTGGCTCCTCAAGTTGGTGTGATTGAGGGTCAACAGACCCCTCCCAGTCCTCCTCACCCTCTTCTGGCTGCCACTCAGGGCAGTAGGGAACGCCAGCGATGAACAGCGGTACAAAAGTACCCTCTGGCGCCTATACCGACGGTTGGGGGCACAACCAACGTCTGGGGCGAGGTCACTGGAATCTGTGCTGAAGAAGGTACAGTGAGGTTGACCAGCACTGATCCGGATCCAGGCCTGGATCCTTGGGGACCCTGTGGTGCTGAGACTGGAGCCGCAGGCATTGAAGGCCCAGGGGCCCCAGCCAAGTAGGAGATGTAGGTGTGCAGGTAGAGCACCGTGAGTGAGAAGGTGTAGGTGTGCAGGTACCATTCCACAGGGCCGGACTGGCCATAGCGGGCACCAGGCAATCCCCCGGTGCGCTGCACGGGTGGGGGCCGGCTTTGGACCCCTGCAAAATCGGCCCTGTACCAAAATTTGCCGAAAACCGGCCCCGCCAAAGAGCTCGGCGGCACCCACAACTCCCCCTCCACAGGTACAGCGGGTGAGTAGATTTAGATATGTAGGTAGAGCTTCATGGATGAGAAGATGTAGGTGGGCAGATAGAGCTCTGCGAGTGAGGTGTATGTGTGCAGGTAGAGCTCTGCGAGTGAGATGAAGCTATGTAGGCAGAGCTTCACAAGTGAGAAGATGTAGGTGTGCAGGTAGAGATCGGTTAGTGAGAAGATGTAGGTAGAGCTGTTGGTGAGAAGATGTAGATATGTTGGTAGAGCTACGCGAATGAGAAGGTGCAGGTAAGCAGGTAGAGCTCTGTGAGTGAGATGTAGGTATGAAGGCAGAGCTTCACAAGTGAGATGTAGGTAGGTAGGCAGAACTCCATGGGTGAGAACATATAGGTGTGCAGGTAGAGTTCAGTGAGTGAGAGGTAGGTATGTAGGCAGAACTTCACAAGTGAGGTGTGCAGGTAGAGCTCCACGAGTAAGGTGTAGGTGTGCAGGTACCGCTCCATGAGTGAGATGATGTAGGTGTGGAGGTAGAGTTCCGGGAGTGAGATGATGTAGGTATGTAGGAAGAGCTTCACAGGTGAGAAGATGTAGGTAGAGCTCTGAGAGGGAGAAGATGTAGGTTGAGCTCTAGAAGTGAGAAGATGTAGGTAGAGATCTGCGAGTGAGAAGATTAGGTAGAGCGCCGCAATTCAGATGTAGGTAGTGATCCACGAGTGATAAGATGTAGGTATGAATGAGGAGCTCTGGAAGTCAGAAGATTTAGAATGTAGGGACAGCTCTGCGAGTGAGAAGATGTAGGTATGTAGGTAGAGCTCCACGAGTGAGAAGATGTAGGTAGAGCTCCACGAGTGAGAAGATGGCGGTAGAGCTCCACGAGTGAGAAGATGGCGGTAGAGCTCCACGAGTGAGAAGATGGCGGTAGAGCTCCACGAGTGAGAAGATGGTGGTAGAGCTCCACGAGTGAGAAGATGGCGGTAGAGCTCCACGAGTGAGAAGATGGCGGTAGAGCTCCATGAGTGAGAAGATGTAGGTATGTTGGTAGAGCTCCACGAGTGAGAAGATGGAGGTAGAGCGCCGCGAGTGAGATGATGTAGGTAGAGCTCCGAGAGTGAGAAGATACAGGAATGTGCGTAGAGCAGGGAGAACAATCCAAGGCTTGGCTGAGCATGGGAAGTTGAAGAAAAAAGAATGTTATCAGACAAAAAAGCATTGCACAAGACAGGTCTATGCTCTGCAAACCCCCAAAACAATGTTCTTGTTTGTAATAACTTCAGCCGCTTTGTCTTTTTAGCCAACAGAAAAGTGGGTCTGAGCCTAGCTGGCAATGTGCAGCGAGGGCATGCAGCAAGGGCCTAGCTGGCAATGTGCAGCAAGGGCGGTGCAGCAAGGGCGTAATTGGCATTGTGCAGCAAGGGCAGTGCAGCAAGGGCAGTGTGGAAAGGGCAGTGCGGAAAGGGACTAGCTGGCAAGGTGGAGCAAGGGGGGCGCAGCAAGGGCCTAGCTGGCAATGTGCAGCAAGGGCATTGCGACAGGAGCCTAGCTGACAATGGACAGCAATGGCAGCAATGGCAGTGCAGCAAGGGCGGTGTGGGATGGGCCTAGATGGCAATTTGCAACAAGGGCCTAGCTGGCAATGTGCAGCAAGGGCGGTACAGCAGGGGTGGTGCAGCAAGGGCCTAGCTGGCAATGGACAGCAAGGGCAGTGCAGCAAGGGCCTAGCTGGTAATGGACAGCAAGGGCAGTGCAGCACGGGCGGTGTGGCAAGGGCCTAGATGGCAATGTGCAACAAGAGCCTAGCTGGCAATGTGCAGCAAGGGTGGTGCAGCAGGGGTGGTGCAGCAAGGGCCTAGCTGGCAATGGACAGCAAGGGCAGTGCAGCAAGGGCCTAGCTGGTAATGGACAGCAAGGGTGGTGCAGCAGGGGTGGTGCAGCAAGGGCCTAGTTGGCAATGGACAGCAAGGGTCTAGTTGGAAATGGACAGCAAGGGCCTAGCTGGCAATGGACAGCAAGGGCCTAGCTGGCAATGGACAGCAAGGGCCTAGCTGGCAATGGACAGCAAGGGCGGTGCAGCAAGGGCCCAACTGGCAACGGACAGCAAGGGCAGTGCAGCAAGGGCAGTGTTGCAAGGGCCTAGTTGGCAATGGACAGAAAGGGCGGTGTGGCAAGGGCCTAGCTGGCAATGGACAGCAAGGGCGGTCCTGCAAGGGCCTAGCTGGCAATGCGCAGCAAGGGCAGTGCAGCAAAGGCCTAGCTGGCAATGGACAGCAAGGGCGGTACAGCAAGGGCCTAGCTGGCAATGGACAACCTAGCTGGCAATGTGCAGCAGGGGTGGTGCAGCGAGGGACTGCCTGGCAATGTGTAGCAAGGGCAGAGGCGCCAGGGCCCACTGCACACCGGTTATGTCTGATTCTTACAATCCCCCTGGGGAGGTGGGCCTCTTACTCGAGCTCCTTACAACACCATGGACTCAGCTGTAGTTTTTCTTCCAAACTGCACGTAACGCCCCTAAAGGACCCGCCTGCAAAGGCAGCTATGGGGGGTGTGCAATCCGACAGTCGTACCTAGGGCTTTAAGTGAACTGGGTCTCACCGGTGCTGAGCACCAACAGTTTTTCACAGGCGGGCCGTTTTTTTCCAGGACTGCAGTAACAGCAGGCACACTGATGTGCACATGCGCACACTGCTCACTTCTCACTAGTGGAGAAGTCCAGGCATGACGTCACGCCAGGTGAGTGTTGTAGGGGAAGGGAAATCTTTTAACCGCATGCGTGCGGGCGGAATTCCGCTTGCACGCTGAGATTTTTAAAAACGCACTTTACATGACGAGCTGGGCTCGTCATGAGCGTGCGAGGAGGCTACCTCATGACGAGCCCAGCTCGTCATGAGCGTGGAAGGGGTTAAGAGACTCATTTTCTCTTTGGATTTCCCTTCTCTTTTTGAAACTCAGGAGCAGCAACATTGTCGTGGTGACACCGGGGCTTTAAGTGGAAGTTTTTTCAATATTATATACAAGCCATAATTACGACTTATTTATCTTATACAACTAACAACCACTGACAAAGCCAATAGTCCTGACCATTTGTAGTTATGGTCACTTTTATCGTATCTGGATGCAGACAAACAGCAAAATACAAGTCTGGCGGCACCCTATGCTGAGCACAGATTTTTAGCTTGTGTATTTTAAGCCACGCCCTTAATTACATTGGCAACGCCCCTTTGACAGACGCTGCCCCCCAGTGCTTTCATCCCACTTAAACCCCTGGTTGTACCACTACTTGTTTATTTATTTATTTAATGCATTTTTATAAAGCGCGGACTTTGAAGGTGGCAGAGCGCTGTACAATAGAACCAGTTAGGATACATGAGAGAAATGTTACAAAAATGGAACGTACAAAAATAGCAGGCCACAGAAACAAAACACTGCAGGCAAAAGGAACCCAATATTTATTTATTTATTTTGAAAGTTTTATAGAGCGCGAACAAGATCCTTGCGGATACCAGAGCGCTTTATACACAAATAGGATAAAAAGACAAAGGAGTAATAATTAAGCAAGTCATTTTGTGCAAAGATGAGCAAATGGTTAAACAATAGAAACAAGGTAAGGTAGCAACGGTGCATAGGTGGTCAGCTGTACATAGTCATTGGAGGAAAAATAATGAGTGACGAGATTTCTTTAGTCTAAATTCATGTGAATTTAGCCAAGAGGAGAGATTTTGTACAAACAAAACTATAAATAAATATAACAAATTTACAATGACTAAAGAACCTCCTGGCGGGGAGCCCGTGCTGCTCCGGGGTGTGGCCCCCCCAGGGGCAGGGGCCTCTCCGTTCACAGGGTCAGCCTGGACCGCGCGGTGCTGACAGCACTAGCACCCGAGGGCACCTGCGCTGCCACCCACGGCCGGGAGGGGGCCCCCACGAGTTGAGAATGAAGTGTCAGCAGCGGCTTTAGGAAATGTGTGTGTCTCGAATCTGCCGCTGTGCCAGCACTGAGCGCTTTCCATCAGCTCCCAGGCACCAGGCCTCTCGGCGCTGTACACACCGGGCATTTACACTTGCTGATCAGTATGAATGAATGTTTG